>NC_091394.1:60015571-61215571 GCF_032191515.1 Phaenicophaeus curvirostris
AGAAGCAAGGCGTGGGTGAGAGGATCAGAAATACAGCCACCTTGGACTTCTGGAGAGCAGACTTTGGTCTGTTCAGAAGGCTGGCTGATGAAAGTTCCATGGGATACAGTCCTTAAGAGCAAAGAAGACCACTAGGGCTGGATGCTCTTTAAGAAAGAATTCCTGGTAGCACAAGAACAAGCTGTTCCCGTGTGCTGGAAAATGAGCCAGTGGGGAAGAAAAATGGCTTGGCTGAGTAGAGAGCTCTGGATGGAAATCAGGAAAAAGAGGAAAATATATGAACTTTGAAAGGAGGGGCAGGTATCTCAGGAGGACTACAGGGATGAAGTGAGATCATGCAGAGAGAAAATCAGAAGGGCTAAAGACCAATTAGAACTTAGATTGGCCCATGCTGTGAAAGATAATAAAAAACCCTTCTACGAATATATCAAGAACCAAAGAAGGGCCAGGGAGAATCTCCATCCTTTACTGGACACAAGGGGAACAATAGAGACAAAGGATGAGGATAAAGCTGAGGTACTTAATGCCTTCTTTGCCACAGTCTTTAATAGTAAGTTACTATGTTTCCTGGGTACTCAGCCTCACAAACCAGTAGACAGGGAGGAAGACCAAAACAAAGCTCCCCTGATACAAGAAGAAATGGTTAGAGACCTGCAAGGCAAACTAGACATTCATAAGTCTATGGGGCCAGATGAGATCCACACAAGGGTATCAAGGGAGCTGGTGGAGGTGCTTGCCAAACCTCTTTCCATCATCTACCAGCAGTCTTGTAAATGGTACCACCCATTTACAAGAAGGGCTGGAGAGAGGATCCAGGGAACTACAGGGCAGTCAGCCTGACCTCAGTGCCAGGGCAAGTCACGGAGCAGGTCATCTTGAGTGCTACCACACAGCACATACATGACAACCACATGATCAGGCCCAGTCAGCACGGGTTTATTAAAGGAAGGTCCTGCCAAATTAACCTGATCGCCTTCTATGAGAAAGTGACCTGCTCAGTGGATGAGTGAAAGGCTATGGATATAGAGTACCTGGATTTTAGTAAAGCCTTTGACATTGTTTTTCACAGTATCCTACTTGAGAAACTGGCTTCCGCTGGCCTGGACAGGCATATCCTCTGCTGGGTAAAAAAAAGGCCTGGGTGGCCGGGCCCAGAGAGTGGTGGTAAATAGAGTTAAATCCAGTTGGAGGTTGGTCACAAGTGGTGTTTCCCAGGGCTCAGTGCTGGGTCCAGTTCTGTTCAATATCTTTATGAACGACCTGGATGAGGTGATCAAACACACCCTTAGCAAGTTTGTGGATGACACTAAACTGGGAGGAAGTGTGGATCTGTTGGAGGGTAGGGAGGCTCTGCAGAGGAATCTGGACAGGCTGGATCGATGGGCTGAGGCCAACGGGATGAGGTTTAACTAGGGCAAGTGTAGAGTCCTGCATTTGGGATGCAAAAACCCCAATGCAGAAGTACAGGCTTGGGGAATAGTGGCTGGAAAGCTGCCTGGCAGAGAAGGACCGAGGGTGTTGGTTGACAGTTGACTGAACATGAGCCAGCAGGGTGCCCAGGTCACCTTGGCTTGTATCAGAAACGGTGTGACCAGCAGGGTGACCAGAGAAGTGATTCTGCACTTGTACTCAGCATTGCTGAGGCTGCATCTCAAATCCTGTGTTCAGTTTTGGGCTCCTCACCATAAGAAATTGAGGCTCTGGAGTGAGTCCAGAGAAGAGGGACAAAGCTGGTGAAGGGGCTGGAGAACAAGTCTTAGGAAGAACAGCTGAAGTAACTGGGACTGTTCAGCCCGGAGAAGAGGAGGCTGAGGGGAGACCTTATCGCCCTCTACAACTACCTAAAAGGAGGTTGTAGAGAGGTGGGTGTGGATCTCTTCTGCCAAATGATAGTGATAGGACAAGAGGGAATGTCCTTAAGCTGCGTCAGGGGAAGTTTAGATTGGAAATTAGGAAAAACTTCACAGAACAAGTTATTGGGCATTGGAACAGGCTGCCCAAGGAGGTGGTCAAGTCACCATCCCTGGAGGTGTTTAAAAGGTGGGATACTTAGGGATATGATTTAGTAGAGGACAGGTATGGTTGAAATTGATGATCTCACAGGTCTTTTCCAACCTAATGATTCTCTGTCAAACAAAATTATTACTATTTTTTTTTCTTCTTCTCAAGTGCTCATATTATTCCACTTCCCACCAAAAGAAAGTATACTTGACTTTTCTTTCCCCCTCTTTGAAAGTATACTTGACTTTTCTTCCCCTTCTTTTCTTCTCCTTCTCTCCTTATTTTTTTTATATACTTTTAGGGACATAAAACAAGAATCTATGTTTCATAACCATTGCCTGATTATTTTCCAGTAAGGAAAATGTTATCTTTCCTCAAACCACTGATGTTTCCTCCAAACGCATCTGATGGGTGGTTACGAACCAGAGGACATTTGATGAGCACCCCAAGCACTGAGCTGCTTATGCTAAATGAAATAAAGGCCCCTTAGCATAAGGCCTCACAGCTTTTGCACCAGAATTAAAGCTAACTTTGCAGAAGAAGCAGCTGCTGTAACTAACACACTGTCTTCAAGGTTTTTCTTTGCAACAATAGAGAGTTGTTCTACCTTATACTCCTCTCATTTCTCACAGGAAGCTTTCCTCAGTAGTCCTTGACTTGTTACTTTGTAGTCTATCAATTTGTAGACTGAAATGCTCACATAGCTATTTCTCATGGGAAAATAGAATAATGTATTGTAACTAATGACTACTTGTTGCTAATGAAGAATCGTCAAATCAGTTTGTAAAACAATGGCTTGCTTCAGCAAGTAAGGTATAAAATGTGTTGTGAACTTCGATTAAATGGCTTCACTTGGATCATATTGATCACTGCGTGTTGTCCCATGTTTTCTTCTGTCACACATCCACTGAAGTAAAAGAGTGAGATAAAAGAGCAGTAGCTTATCTATCTGATTTTCAAAGACTGATTCACCCTTGTAAATGTAATTTGCTGATGCAAATAACTCATTCCTTTCACTCCAAAAAATTTTCTATGCATAGTTTCGTTATGGAGTCTGCATGTACCTGAGGAATGGCTCAAAAATTGTCTCTCAAGAATTCATCTTTTTTTTTTCTGTTACTTAGGGGACGGTGATCTCAGTGAGTAGCTATAACGTGGAAAGTCTTAGAAGGCAGAATACTGAACCACTTTTGACTGTTCATATTCTCCTGCCTAGGTTACCAAAACTATGGGAAGAAATAGTGGAATTCCACATAGGAATAACAGATGTAGAATTATAGTAGTCATGCTTCAAAGTCTTCCTGAAAAACATTGTGTTATATTTCTTGGAACCACTTGATCACATCTATAGGAAGATGGGAAAATCCAAGGCCTTGTATCATCTTAAACTGGAATAATATCTTAGGGACAGCAATATCATGAATGCCCCTTATATCTTTCAAAACCTATATTACTTTCTCTTAAAATATTTAGTTGTGAATCAGATATGTGCTTAATGTTGATCTTATTTACCATTTTTAAAGTTAAGAACATTTAAGCTTAGATAATTTCACATTTCCTCTGCTGCAAAACTGCATTGGCTCATCTCTTGCATTTTTCACAAGGGTCAAAAATAATACAATAAAAGAATGCAAAATTAATATTTTAAGTTTCACTGTAAAGTAAAGAAAGAGGATACTTAATATCATTTATCAAAGTCGGAAGAGAATAACAAACTGAGACCTAACCACTGGAAGGTCACAGCCAATAACATTTCTGCAAATAGAAGTGGGTTGCAGAAGCATCAAATGCAAATTACTGTTTGCTGGAGAATTTTAATAGACTTCTACGTCACATTATAAAATGTTTAATTGTAACCCCATTTTAATAACACCATCTGATTAAATGAAAAGATGCCTTGCTGATCGCAATTACAATCTGTCAAACTGCGTATTTATTTACAGTTTGGTTTCCTAAAACCTTAAGATAAAAAAGGAAAGTCTATTTGGCTTGTCAGCAAACTATAATTATTGTGTATCCTTCTGTCAGTTTCTGCATAAAACTTTTGGTTCTAAAATGGATCCAATTATAACTACAGCAACATTTTTATAAATGCTTGCTTTCCCTTCTTCCCCCCTCCCTCCCTCTTCCTCTTTCTCCTTCATCAGTGAATTCTTTGTTGCAAACTCAGGAGGAAAAACTTCAAAGTAAGGAACATTTGTTTCTCTACTATATCTTTTCTATCCAAAGTTATTGTTAGAATATAGAAAACTATTCAATGTAAATATTATTTATGGCAGTGCACCTTCGTAGCGCTGCACTCAAGAAAAGCCATGGGATTAAGACTCTATTGGGTTTGTTCTGCTTTGGCATTAACAACTTGAATATCAGCTGAGAAACTCTTTCCAAGTATATCATGTAGCTCATTTTCTACAAAGTCTATTTATTGTAATTTATAACCTTTCACAAGAAACAATTTGCCAGACAAACAAGAAATGAGTCCAACTGTCTGAACACTAGTGTATGTATCAACCAGTTACAGAAATTACATCTCAAAGAAAGGTCTATTAAATCATCCAGCTCATCTCCCAGCCAGGGCAGGATTTTCCCATCTGTATACATTCCACTGCTTTAACACTACCTGGCAGACTACTCAGATGACATTACGGGTTTTTTCCTAACCTTCACCCATTGCTTATTTTTATCCCATTACTTGCAGTGGCAATCCTCAAGTATCATAAACATCTATTCCTTCAGCCTAACCTTCTAAGTAATGGATGATGATAAATAAATATAATATTGAAAATATGCACATAAACAATTTCATAAAATAACACGCTATAGCTGAACCTTCAAGAAGAGTTATTTTTCTCAGTGTAGGCTATGGCCTAATACAATCTGGATCATGATTACATGCTAATAAGATTTGGGAAAAGCTGATTATTTTTCTACTGTTTCTTAAATGGTCAAGTCAGCTGTGAACCAAAACAGTCTGAGTTAATATACATCCTCTTGATTATTTATTTCCTAGCTGCTCCATCAACATCTATTACCTATCATCCATTCTTAGATAAATACACATTTTATAAATATAAATATATACATATGATTACACTTTAAAAAAGACAGCTGAAAAGATTAAGTGGTCTGTATTAACTTCCACTGACTGCTGGCTTTACGTATACAATGAAGTAGGTGAATTTTTAAGGTTGAGGGCCTGTACCCAGAGTTTGCCTGAGGGGCCTATGCAGTTTACATAAGAGGAATTCTCTAAAATATAAGTTAGACAAACATCTGTCAGAAATGACAAACATACAGAGTACCCTGCTTTGGGGGAGATGACATTTTAAAGTCCTTGCTTGGACCTGACTAAGGGAGGGACCTTACGGTTCCTTCTGGACCAATTTCTATAATTTGGTAAGTAACACAATGTTAAGGCTGCACAAAGCCAGGATCCAAGATGCCTGGTTACTCATGTAACGTTTTCCTGTAGTGCGGCTTTGCTGTACTGTCTTTAATTACAATTAAACCAATCAAAGCTATTTCAAAACAGCACATTAGGCCATATTTCCCTTCTTCAGTCTTGTTACAGCTTGCATTAGTTTTTCAAATGTTACAAGGAAAAACATTTCAGAATTACTACAGTAGAGCATAGATCATTATTGACAAAGACTTATGCTGACACACCCTTAATCTGATATAATCTAAAATGTAAATTTTCACTATTTATGAACAAATGAAAGCATCTGCTACAGGGAAAACTCTATTTATGTTGAAACTCTGGGAAAGCCCCTACTAGAGCCACACAGGATCAACATTAGGCCAAAGCATTTCTTAAAATCCCACTGAGATTTTCAGCCAGTCATAGAGCTCCTGAAGTGCAGTTCAGAGGCAGAAATCACAAATAACGAAGTTAGTGCACCAACACTGGCCACAAGTAAATTTACGTAAGCCAGGCCCTGTGCAGAGAACTTTCCTTTTGGGTGTTTTCCCCTCCTTGCATTCACAAAACTGATTGCAAGTGAGAAGAAACACACATGCTATGCAACCTACCCATAACGCCTTGGACTGGGAGTCTGGGACAGCGGAGCATCAGATTCTGTGGTTAAACAGATGCTTCACTTCTCCCTAAAGCTGACTGCATTTCAAAGGCAGGAAAAACAAGCCTCCCGTTTTTACCACTGCTCTTAAATAAGGCTGCTGCATCACTTCCAGGTTGCCTGATAGCTTAAAGGTCTCAGCTATCATTACATTCAGTCACCATAATTGCTTTATATTAGATGTGTAAAACATGGCAGTTAATTCCTGCCTTTATTATATTTGAGGACTTCTGTTAGTTCTAATACTGAAAGTTGTCTCTCACCACATTACTGCCCACCTTTATATTACTAATTATCAGGCAAGAAATCAGCTCCTGGTAATACTTTCAATATTATGAGTCCCAAAATGCAGAGTCATCATCTTCCTCTGCCTTAAGATCTGCCTCTTTCAGCCTTTTTGGGTTTGGGACTCCTCTGTACTTTTATATTGTGAACTGACTTTTATTAGTATTTTAATAAAGCAAATATCTTTCTATTCTACAATACAGTACTTGACAGATATGAGGGACTGATATTGCAAATATCTGTTTGTGCCATTATTAGTAAATTACCTCCTTAGCTAATTAGCACTACATAG
The DNA here is from genome assembly GCF_032191515.1 of Phaenicophaeus curvirostris. NCBI lineage: Eukaryota > Metazoa > Chordata > Aves > Cuculiformes > Cuculidae > Phaenicophaeus > Phaenicophaeus curvirostris. Next base: position 60,022,229 of record NC_091394.1, read on the forward strand.
CATTTTGAGACACAAGAAAAGCACTGCAGAAGAAAACAGTGCAACTATCATTATTTTTCAGATGCTGTGGTATATGTTTTCTGGAAAAAATAACTTTTGAAAGTTTTGCCAGTGGTTATTTTACACTGTATACTTTCTGTGAGGCAACTTAAGCTGCACTTAATATCCAGATCAGCACTAAGCCTATTGCACTAAACACTTTTTATGCCACTACATAAGACAGGGGAGTGTAATAAAATTCATTAAACTGAGATTCCACACTTGAGTACTAGGGCATGTGTAGGAAACGGAAGCTCAGTTACTGAGTTAATCTCTGAAATTCTTTATGTGTGAATGAAGGGAATCCTAAAGTCTATTAGAAGTCCCATCTCTGAATATAAAGAAGTGTTGCATTCTCATCAAAGCCTCGATCCTGCAAATCCTCAATACATAGAGCTTTTTTGCTAAAGGACCAAAACATCTAATTTTAAACATTTTTGCAGTTAATATAACTTTTGTAAGGATGAAGGGAGGATACCTGTAGCCCAATGTCACCACTGTTAGGAAGTGGAATTTCAAGAGACGGGATATGAAGATCCTTTGGGTATGCCACAACCCAACTTAACATCTAGGCTACTTCCTTTATTAACTCAGCTAGCAAAGGTACTTATTATAGAAAGTAAGTTACCTACTATCAGGTACTGCGATCTCAGGGATTTGGTAAAAAATTCTAAGAGGCAACTAGGTACAGTATGTTGATTAAATCTGTTGGAAGCACCTCAATAATTTGGCTCTAGTTTCAGTCCCTGTTTAACATACAATACAGATACTCATTTTGGAGACAAGTGGGATATTCAGATGCAACATCCTGTCTTTTACATCCCCTTTTCATCAGAGGGCTTCAGTGATTAACAGTGTGCTAAATACATACATACAGATATACACACGTATCTTCACACATATCTGTATGTGCAACCATGCATGGATGCATACTTATATGTGTACACTAAGCACTGCAGCCTGCATCATCTCCAGCTTAGGGCAGGCAGACAGAATGCTATGTCACTACCTGTAACATCTCCTTTGTCTCTTTTCCTTCCCTGCAAGTTGGCTGAAATAGGAATGTTTGGTACACACTGATAATACCCAAGATAAACCGTTATGATTTGTTTGCCTGCCTTCAGATGGAAAGGGTCAATTTTTGTTGGTTTTGTAACTGAAATATATGCATGTGCATGCCTTACAAGTGCTCCTCAGTCCATAATGCTTCTTGCTGCCTTTATATACTTTAAGTCCTTTTTTGTAACTGCATCCATCCATGATATGCACAGAAAATTAAGAACATTAACGTTCATATCTTTACTGTCCAGATACAGAGGCAGCAGCATGTACAACATGCAATAAACACCGCTCAAAGGTGTGTGTGAAAGAGGCTACAGAGATCTTAAGATGCATACATGTGGCTGAAGTACAGCATTACACTGGCAATGGAGGTTCAGGGTTTACACAAAGTTTCCTGGGAAATCCCAACATTAGAAAAGGTATTTAGTTACTGCATCTGTACAGACTTTGTATAAATGAAGGGGAAGGTAAAAAAGCTGTAGACATCAATCTAGAATGAATTTTTATGTAAGGACTGAGGAAGAGTGGACATCCTTACACTTTCCGCATTTCTTAATTGCCTTGAGAAAGAACAAGAACAAAGGATAAAAATAAGAAATGAGTTATTATTTATTAATCATTATTTCTCCAATTTTTAAAATAGTTAAGCAGAATTTTTTCTTCCCTCAGTATTATACATCCCGATGCAAAAAGTCAGTGGAAAACAGAAAAAATGATACTATAAAACTATTAAAACAGATAAAACCCCCCATAAGACTATTAATTGGACCTTTTAAATTTCTTCAACTCAGAAAAGTCAAGAAATCCAAGAACATGTTTTTTTTCTCCTGAAGTGAATTAAAAATGTTGCTAATTATTTACAATCTACATAGGCAGGACTCCGCTCTAGCAGATGACACTGTCATGAACCTCTGCTGGTGTACCAGCATTCACCAGTCAGGCAGCACCTCTGAACTTGGAGGATGTAAATGGCAGCTTCTGTTAAGACAGCGCATGCCATAGTGATGCCGGTTTCATCCATACAACATAACTTTCTGCTCCCTGAACAAGATGTGATGAAATGATGAATGCAGTACAAATCCATGAAGGTTGTACAGTCTTGTCAACTGCTTTGGAGTTTCAAGGAATGCAAATGCATACATTTAAATAACAGAACAGGTGGAAGAAGAGGCTACTCCACCTGATGCACAAACTCATCCTTTCATCTGCACTGTGGGCTTCTCTTTTTTGTCTTCACAAAATCATCTTCGCAGTTTTTGAGAAAGATATTTCACTTCTATTCCTTAAGTTCAGCAATATTTTTTTGCCAAAGACTGAGTCTTCAGAAACATTTCATTATCTTGCTGTTCTCGACAACTACATGCAATGTTAAAAGTGGCAGATTAAAGTCAACAATGTCTGCTGCTGAAACCCCTGAATTCTTGAGAGTTATGTTTTCTCTATTTGCATACTCTATTATCTGTTTTGTTTGACACTTGAAGCTACGATGCTGCTTACACATTAATCACTCCTGTGAGTACTTCACATGCGAGATGTTGTATAATCTACCACCTGCAACTGAAGGCTTTGTCTCCGTGCCACATTCATCATGTTTGAGCCTGTACCTTTCTGGTTAAAGTCTAACAAAATAATAATTAATACCACTACACATATATATTTTCTTACTTTTTTATGTAGCAAAGAAATTCCCATCAGACAATGGGTAACCATTGTGAATAAAGTTCACCAAAGCATTTCCTACAAAAGGCTGCTTTCAAAAATAAAATATGCCACCTTGTTATTCCTTCCTGAAATTATACTGATGTTGTTTTCCTACTGAATTTGTGAAATATGAGCCACATGGAGTCTCAACCACCACACTCAAGGAAGCAGAAAGCTGTATTTCCCAACTGACAGTAAATAAACAGCTTCATTGGCAATTTTTAAAAAGAGACAAGGAATACTCTTAATTCCCAAGTAACTACTTGCTGTAGTTTCTAACCCATCAATAACCTTTGCATATTTGCTGCCACCTGGAGTGCTACCTCCAACTTCCTCTGATGTGGCAGACCAAATGGCCAGAAAGAAAGCCAAGGGAATGGGTAACACTAGCTACAAATATTCTCAAAGCAATTCTACTCCTAGTTGACCTCAGGAAGGTGGCATCCTCTGATAGCTTGCACCCTCAGGGTGCTTTCTTCTACTCTGCTGGTTTTCTCTTGGGAGGCAAAAAACTGTAAAGGTGCTACCCATGATGGTTGCCCCTACCATGCATGTGTGGACTAGTATTCAGCGCCAAGAGCCCCTGAGGGACAGTGTGACCCACAGGAAGGTTCTTTTTCCCCCGCTGTAGTGGGGGTGGGGTGGGGGTGTATCATTAGATCAGTCACAGATAGAACACATCTTTTCAGAGATGCCCCATTTGATTTCAATCCTCAGATACAGAGAACCAACCTCCTCCTGTAATACACTATCTAAATGATAAATCTTTATCACTGTTATCACTATACTTTGTTTCTAGTCTTATCTTACACAGCTGTAATTTGTAGACATCAGATGTTTTAATGCTTTTTTTGTAGCAACAGTGAAGAGACTTCTAGCAGATATGCAATATGCAAAAATATACAAAACATTGATCAAATTACATCTTAATCAGCTCCTCTACATATCCTTTATGTTGTCTTTCTGATGACAAAAGAGTGGAGTAAACATCAGAAGTAAGGAAAGATAAATATGATGCCCCAGAGCCCTAGATGGAATAAATCATCATAATTCTATTGAAGACAATAAAGTTGTGCCAACTGACAACAGCTGAAGATTTGGCTGTGCATCTCTCTGGTTAGGCTGTTTGACAAAACATACACTAACTGATGTAACCTTTTGCCACACAAGGCTTATGTCAGTGAGAAAATCCAGCTTGTAAAATATGGTGGTTTGTTGTTCATATTTTTTCTTAAAGGGAAAAAATATATTCTGCAAGAATGCAAAGTTGCTTAATAAGAGGGAAAAAACCCCACCAAAACCTTAACATAATGTGTTCCATGACCTTAGCTTTATGATTTGGTGTTTTTGATGGCAATAAATCACTGCAATAAAATTTGGGGTAGCAGCAGGTCTGTATAGCATAACAGTAAATTTTGATGTAAACTGATTACTAGAGCCTAGTAATGAGGCACAATGTGAAGTATTCACCAGAGACTAAAAGTGTCTTCTACCACTGGCATACAGTACAATCTAGAAAAAAGTATCCAGGTATGATTCAAATCTCAACAGTTAGGGTTTTTTATGCTTTGAAAGCTATTCATTTTGTTCAGCAGAAATAAAAAAATTCTGTTTGACTCAGTAGTTTGCACTAATGCTTAAAGGTGCCAAAAAAACCCCCAATCATATAGGTCAGCCTCAGGATGAGTCATGAATACTGAATTTAAACTAATATGCATGAAACTGGAAAAACAGAATGTCTTAAATATGTCTCAGCTACAACAACAGCAATGTCCCACACTGGATTCATTAGCAACCATACCGTAGATAAGAAATACTGGCCTCATTCAACCTGAGATGAAAAATGAAAAAAAAGTAGCTGTCTGCTTTCTTCACTGTTATACAGTGCCACATTTTGTTTAAGCTATTACTCTCTCAGGGGCTGCATATCTAAAAAATATAATTAATGAAAAAGTATAATGTAATTGTTTGGGCTTTGATGAAGTGGGGCATCATGTTAAATAATTATTCATTGCCTTTATTCTTCTGTCAAAGTGTGCAAAAAGGAAAAAAGGTTTATGTTGCTTTTTTTTTTCCATATAAGGACATGGGCCTTTGGTACATGAATTTTAGTTTAAACTAATGCTTCTGCTATTCCACATCTGAATAATTATAGCTGACATCATCTACTCTTTGGTGTCCTAGAAGATCTTTAGCTCTAGTCTACTGTTACATATTTTGTGCGTTACATGAAATAGAATACCACAAGCTTTTGAAAATATTTATTTTAAAAACAGCAATGAAATTGTCTGTAATCACATTTTCTGCTCTGCTTTGAAAACAGCATTATTCAATATGCCAGTGGTCTTTTCCATAAGAGCAACATATTAGAAATTCATGCTGCTCTAATATATCCAAATTCATTGATGCACTGCACTCCCTATAGACATAAAGAAACATTTTTGGTTCAGTTTCGTATGTCCTGCACATTACCTACTGATGTGGTGGTTGTCAAAACAGTTGTACAGTAGCCTTTGAATTCAAAGTGTGCCTTGACTGTACTCGTATACTAAAAATGACATTATATAAAAGTATATACATTATGCAGGCTTTTGTTGCCAGCACAAGTAGAGCATTTGGGAAATAAATCCCACGACTTTATTGCCTTTTAACATCTTTTCCACTTTAAACTTCAAACCCAGAAATTTGAAGCATTTCAAGAAACTAAAATCCCTTTTATTTCTTTCTTCTAAATTTTCTGTAGTACACAATCATGAGCCATATTTTCAAAAAGATCAGCACAAGATTAAAAATAAAAGCATTCCAAAAATAGGTTTTTTTTCCTCTTTTATGTAAAAAAAGCACTGTGATTTTTAACCCTGGTTTCTTGGGGGCAAAAGCAATCATCTATAGGATACACTAAAGAAGCTGAAATGTCTATGATTTTGCTGATAAAATGAACACACAGTAAAACTCATTTCATAGAACACATCCAAAAGCATTTTTACAGTTAAATGAACATTTTTATAGGGATGGTATATACATGCATGTGCTTGCAAATGTTAGGGTATTTCTTGCTGTTCTTGAAATATTTCAGGAAAATTCATGCAAACAGGAAAGTACTGGCAGGTCAAACGCCAGCTGGAAGTGATTCAAACCTGCACAGGCCTACCTTCAGCTGTAATAAATAAGGAATAGATTCCTACTCCATTGGACAGAAACAGACATGCCTACATCAGCACATCTTCATTAAACAGCTCTATCTACATCTAATTGAACCCACATAAGAAGCAGGAATAGAAGTTAAGGTCCATTCTGAAGGAGGACTTTAGAGAGCTTCTACATGTAGCCCACCATACTGAGGCTGGACTCTGTGTCCACACCACCATGTTGTCACATTCCACACAATTCTTGTAGACTTCTGAACCCCCAATATCCAGATATTATGAGCACCAAGAAACCTGTATGTACAAGCAAATAGACGTGCATGTGCACCTGTTTATATGCCTGTACATCACCTAAGCAGAAAATAGAAATAAAAGAACATAGAAGCCAATATATGAATTAAAAGCAGAATAATGAGAAAAGGAAAATTTTAGTGACTTTTCTTTAAAGTAACCGGGGCACAATAGGCAGTCTAATCAATTAAAAAAATCTTCAAAGAAGGTTAATTCCAAATTTAAGTATTAGACACAGTAAATGGCAATGGGAAATTTTCATCTCCCAGCACTGTGAAATTTTTCAAAAAGAATCCCTACACTGCAAGAAACTGATCCCTAATAAGAATTCATTGAGTTGGTAGTGGGCTCTTATTATGTGTGTTTAAGCACTTCCACATAGGAGAATTCTTACAGAGCTTGTGGCAAATCCTGCAATCCTTACTCAAAAGGATCTCAGCTGCACCTTGGAGGGAGTGCTGCACAGTATGAAACCAGTACTTCTAATGGTGGGAGTTTTGATGAGTTTTTAGGAGGAGTACATCCTCAATTTTCAATCTGTCCAAAAAATCACAGAAATTGTCATCTGAAAACACGTGGTAGTTAAGATGAAAGAAAAATGCTACAATCAGTGTACAAACTATTTTCCTACTTTGTTTCTGAGTTCATTGTGTTTCCTTACTCTTGTTTGGCCAGCATGAATTAATGCTTTGACTATAAAAACACCAACGGAAACCCACATATTTCCTCTAATACAGTGAAAAAAAGGAATGCATTATTGCTAAAATATCTACATGGTGTTAAAAATTGGCTAAATGGAAGGATAGTGAAAGTATAAAATATAGACCAAATTCAATCAGAGGCACATTGTACTGCAGCTGAATTTGTGCCAATGTACGTAAGACTTGCTGTAGAGGTGAAATTAATTAGGGATAGAGAATAGCCAAAAAAAATTTTTCTAAAAATACTCATTAGTGCCTGAAAAATGAAGTGAGATACATGGTCCCCAAATATGCTAAATAGCAGTGGATATGCTAGAAATTATATGGCATCAAGAGTTAAGATAGATTGGAGAAACTTACATATTATTTTCTATGTAAGGCAATATAAAACTGATTTAGGCAAGTACTTCTTAGATAGATCAGAGTTTTATGGGGTAGTAAAAAGGAAACTTAGAGATGAGTAATAACAAGAGAAAAGAGTCATACTGAAGAAAAAATGTAAAAAGGTTCTGGATTAGAAAGAAGAGCTTCAAAGCTAAAGAATGCTAACTCTGCAAAATCTTCTATCTTTCTTCATCAATGGAAAGCCAAAAGGACAATGGGGCCATTATATTCACTAAAGAAGTCACTGAATTACTAAAGAATTAAGTTAAGTTATCTCAAATTAATTCCTCTCGGCTATCAAATTCAAATCAGAGGAACTATACCGTCAAACAGTGTTTGACCTATACAAAATTGTGAGGTTAAAATTCTACCAGTTGTACTAAGATGAGATATAGCTTAATCCCCTTGACAGACAAGCCAGACTGAGTTAAAACTACTGCTAGTTAAGAAGACTTCTTGTGTGCAAAGGGCATGCGAGTTAGGGATAACAGTTGACTTAGCCCATGATGCTTCAAGGATCATGTTTTATTTATTGAATGAATCATCAGAAATGACTGATAAAATTTAGTGCATATTTTCTTGAGGTCTGATTTTCATTTTTTCTGATCTACGCTAAGTCCCAATAGCAAAATTGCCTAGTTATATTGTTCAACTTCTTTTATATTTGCCCTCAATGCAGTAATTCACTGTGATGATCTGCAAACTCTCAAGGCCCTTTGCTCAGAGCTTGTTGCAAAAGGTTAATGTGGAACATCAGAGCTTAAAAGAATACATAGTTTTGAGTCATAGCCATGGCTCAAAAGAGGTCAATTCAATGAAATACTGCTTGTATCGACAGGAGTGCCAAGCATCTCTCTTACTTTTTCAAGTCCTTTCATAGCCCTAATTCTCAGAACCGTACACAAGATTTAGCTCATACTCTTTAATGCAGACCATCAGCTTTGTAGAAATGCAAGCAAAATTCAAATAATTTCCACAAAGCATATTTATATTTCTCTATGAAAATCTGCCTCGCCCCTTCTCCTGTCGTTATTGAACATAACACTACAGTCAGATTCTGACCTCAAACAAACCATGCAACATCCTAGTAAATCAATAACTAAGGAGTACATAAGAAGCCAAGATTAGCCCCCCTGCAGTAAAGCTTGTTGGATGTCCTCAGAAGGAATGCAGAGCTCCTCAAAATCAAGGCAGCTTTATTTTAATTAAGCTGCAATGAAGCCCCGTGACAAGGCAGATTTTTGTTGTAAATTAACTCATTTTTCAGCCACGATTGCATCCCAGCCCCTGGCTCTAGGGCTGTTAGTCTGATGGGCTGATGAGGATCTGAGCCTAGATCCCTCAAGCCCCCAAACCTTCATATGGTGTCTTAGAAACCAGGCTTCCAGGACTGACATTTTTATTATTTTATTTTTAAGTAATATGATGGGAGTTGGCATGGTGGAAGCCTAAACACCCTAAGTCCCTAAGCACAGGGCCTCCCAGCTGCAAAACGGGACCCTGAGACTCCGATTCTCCAGTGAGAAGCTCAGACCCCTGGATCTCCAGGAACAGTAGATCCTTAACTTTGGCTGTCTGGATCTGCAGTTCCTGGTCAGCCCATTTAGTAGAGCGCCTGAATTCCAGTGAGGCCCACACAATGCACAAGCCCATCCTCTTCCATGGTATTTTAAACTCTTTGGCCTAGAATTGTACATCAATGTGAAATAATGCCCTCTTGGGTAAAACGTTCTTGTCTAGAGCTGCTGTGTGAGAAGTATACTAATTATTTGTAGAGCCCACTTGAAAATGTAACATGTAAAGTAGCTCTCCAGTTGTTGCAAGCAATTTAACATTCAAAGAAGTGATTTATAATATCAGGCTTCCCAAGATTACAACTATAATGACTATCTGACAGACTTCATAAGCAAATTGTCCAGTCATTTCAATTGGATTCTGGCTGGCTAAGGACTGGGAACTGTAAAAAGACTATAAGATTTGGCCTAGAATCAGAAATAACATTTGCTGTTTTCCAAATGTGCGGTAAACAAGAAAGGACATATTAAATTTTTGTACATCTCTCAGCACATGCAAATGAGAATGGAAAGAGCCTCGTCAGACAAACACAGAACAACGGCCATCTGGATCCAAACCCCACTCCAACAGAAGTCAAAGACTTGAGCCTCCTTTTATCATTATTTACATCCATGTAAAGCAGGTGTAATTCTACTCAAGTTGGCAGGTGACACCCTGGCTTTGAGGAACTTAGCTGTAAAACTCCTTGTCGCCTGGTGAGGGAAGGATTTGACATGGGGAGCGCAATGTAAAACCCAGAGTCAGCCAGCTCTCTCCATGACTTGAGTGGTGCAGGAGCTTCCCCTTTGGGGATTTCAAACAGGTTGGTATTTCCACGATTTCACAACTTAAAGCAGAACAGAAGGGAAAGACTAAAAAGGCTTACCACGGAGATGGAATTGGAAAGCAGTGTCCCATCTTGACCAAGCATGTTGGAAACTGTAATTTCAGGTAGATCCATGTTTTGTGGATGGAATGGAAGGAGGCCATTGTGGTTCATGGGATGACACAGAGAGTGGTACCCAGACTCTATCTCATTCAAGTGCACCAGAGAGTGATCAGGCAGTGACGGAGGAGTTATAGGAGGTATGTTAAAATCTTCACTTTCAAGACTTGGGCCAGGAAAAGACTGCAAAAAAAAAAATCATATGAATAGTGATAAACAATAACAATAAAGGTCACACAAAATAAAAAAGCCCAACTCACGTACTTCTAAGCAGGAGCTTCAATTTAACAAAGAGAATATTTTAAACACCCATATATTATAACAGTGGAGTTTCACCATTATGTACAGAAGAAAAATTGCCTCTAAGGCATAAGAATCTCTAATAGGTTCACAGCTTACATTAGAAAGAGATTTCTTTTTAAAGAACCTGAATTCAAACAGATTTCAAGGGTCCTATTAAAATTTTCCAAAAGTGTTCATCTAGCTGAATACCTTTTTCATAGGAACTGTGGAAAAGGGAATGAAATTTATAAAATTAACATTGGCTCAAAATGATTCCTACTTCCTGTCACTCAGATCAAGATTTATACAGTGAAGAAGAAAGATATCACTTTTAGGCTTACAGGAAAACCATGCATTTGTTCTGCTACAAAGAAAAACAAATAATTACAGAAATAATACATATTTGTATGAATATACTTTGTCTTTAAATAAAATATATTTATGGCATCTCAAAAACATGGATTTTTTCCTTTCTTAAGGAAACAAACTCAACAACACATATATTTTGTCAGTCATCTAAATGAGTAACTCTACAAAGCAACTGTTGAGTCTTTTGTTGTCTACTGCAATTGAGTTATCCAATTCAATCTGATCCAAGGAAAAGCCACAGGCAAAGTCAGATTAATGCACCAAGGTGGGTATTTATCTATCTTCTTCATAGACTTATTTTGGGGGTAGTGATGGACATACCTATATTACTTAGAGGAAACAGGTGAGCAGTGTTAGATCCATGATTCTAATCAAGAGTTTAAGGGATCAGTTGCAGCAGTTCAGTCTGAAAGCCTGCTCTGCTTTTCTGAGAACAGCCTCAGTTCTCATCTCCTTTGCGTGTGATCAGTCTTTGCACATCCAACACCCACAGTCACGAGGTTTATAGCACAGAGACTACTTACACACTTCCTGCCCCTCTGCATCAACACAGCCCTGCTCCGAGTGATGCATTTGTTAATTCTGGAAATGCAAGGATTTAAGTATATTCTGCTCCTGCAAAGTATCTTCAGAAAAGATGAAAACGAGGGCACAATTTCAATGAGCAGCTATCAGAAGAAAATGTTTTTCCCCATACAAGTTTGCACATGGAGGACAGTATGGTGTATGAATTCATGCAGAAGGACAAGGGAAGAATCAATGCTCAATTATAAACCAAGAGGGGTTTCATTAGCCATCATGGTAATGTTGTCCTCCACAATGCCTGGGGTTACTCTCCTTTGTACAAGCACGGATATAAAAACTTAAACCAGACCGACAACAAATAGTTTTACAAGTTCTCAGAGAGCTGCAGAACACAGAACAACTTGCTCTGGTGCACATTGTGCACAGTTTTGGTTGCTTTTCTTGTTTCTCAACACGGTTGACATCTCTGTTCTTAAAGAACTTACTACAAAATAGTACAGTAAGGTTAGAATGTAAAAGCCAAAGTAAAATCCTAATAAATTAAAATAACAGGACAGGAAGAAGAAAAGGTCTGGCATTGATATCACCATCCTTGTGCATGAAGACTTTGTTTCTTCTCATGCTTTCCAGCTGTTAATCTCAACTCTGACATAGGACTTTGCTCTACCCTTGCCCCTGCCCTCTCCTTAATGGGAAGTTGGTGTGAATCTACTGCCATTTTAAGTCATATTTGCCCCTGCTTTTAGAAGCCACAACGCAGCCATGAGCAGACACATCTCCAAGCAAGGAAATACATAGAGTAAAAACAGAGCCTCACTAAATGGGGAGGAGACTGACACATGGCAAAGGGAACACATATTTAAGCAGCCACAATGAATAAACTGTGCAAAACCAAATAAAAGTATTGTGGACAACATATACACTATTTCCTAATTACCATTATTAACTACATGATGAAAAGAAAGGTGTCTAAAGTGACCTTAAGGTCTAACACCACAATATTAATAATACATGAATATAATATAATAATAATAACAAAGCAGCAAGGAACGGAAATGAAGGATCAGTACCCATAAAGGTCTTCTGGACCAGCACTATCCCACACAAGTACACTTAGATTTGGTCACTGTAATCCTGGTGAACATAGAGTCATACAACCTTCAGCTACGAGGAGGAATTAATCAGCTGTGAAAAAGGGGACGTTGTGTGTTCAAGACCGTCCTTTCTACTGTCCCAGAAGACTGATAGCCTCAAAAGAGTTTTCTTTTCCATTATTTTGCAGGTATGAAGAATTGTTAACATTTGTTTTTCTCTCTCATTATCCTACAGTGAAAATAGCTCGTGCTGCACCTTTGCTGAATCAAGATATCTCAACACCTTCTAGAGGAGGAAGTGATATCTGTCCTACATTCCTAAAGCAAGAGTAGGACAACAGTCTATAGTATTCTCTCATTACTTCTTAACAAGAAGAAACACCAATTTACCCTCTGTACTAAATACAAACATTCATACCAAATACTGACAGGCTAGGTGTGCCTACACCACTAATATTAGGGGCATTCAGCAAATCTGCTGTCTTATTTGTACACTCTTCTTGCATGGATATATTGATAGTCCAGCTTTTTCTTTAGACAGACTTTGATTTGCTGTGTTTCAAATGTGTCTTTAATTAGTAACACTTCAAAAATGGTGGAAGCAATTGATCTGCCATTAGGACATTAGTTTCACTTTTTAAAAAGAAAGTAAAATCCAAGTCATATAGAACTCTATAACCCAAGTGGAATCATGTATAACTATATAACAATGTTATATATGTTGTATGGGCTAAGCATTTTAAATAGACGGTTGATGTCAGATTATTTAAAAAAAAAATCACACCATGGTTATTACTTGCAAAGCCACATCAGCTATCACATCACTGCTCACTGCACTTAAAAAAGCTTCTTAAATTAGGAGGAACACTGTAATAACACACCAAACCAACACATAATTCAAGCACCAGTACTTCCTAGTTTCTTTTTTCCATTTTTCTTCTTTTTTTTTTTAACAAAGACAAACTATTTTACTTCTTCAACAAAGCCACAGAGTCCAAGCCATATGGTAATGGCATGCACAGACACTCAGAATCATAGAATCATAGAATAACCAGGTTGGAAGAGACCCACCAGATCATCGAGTCCAACCATTCCTATCAAACACTAAACCTCATCCACCTGTGCCTTAAACACCTCCAGGAAAGACAACTCAACCACCTCCCTGGGCAGCCTGTTCCAGTGCCCAATGACCCTTTCTGTGAAGAATTTTTTCCTAATTTCCAGCCTAAACCTCCCCTGGTGGAGCTTGAGGCCATTCCCTCTTGTCCTGTCCCCTGTCACTTGGGAGAAGAAGCCAGCACCCTCCTCTCCACAACCTCCTTTCAGGTAGTTACAGAGAGCAATGAGGTCTCCCCTCAGCCTCCTCTACTCCAGGCTAAACAGCCTCAGCTTTCTCAGCTGTTCCTCATAAGGCCTGTTCTCCAGCCCCTTCACCACCTTCATTGCTCTTCTCTGGACTCGCTCCAGAGCCTTAACATCCTTCTTGTGGTGAGGGGCCCAGAACTGAACACAGTGTTCAAGGAGCGGTCTCACTAGTGCTGAGTACAGAGGGAGAATAACCTCCCTGGACCTGCTGGTCACGCCATTTCTGATACAAGCCAAGATGCCATTGGCCTTCTTGGCCACCTGGGCACACTGCTGGCTCATGTTCAGTCGGCTGTCAACCAACACCCCCAGGTCCCTCTCCTCCAGGCAGCTTTCTAGACAGACTTCTCCAAGTCTGTAGCACTGCACAGGGTTGTTGTGCCCCAAGTGCAGGACCTGGCATTTGGCCTTGTTAAACCTCATGCCATTGGACTCTGCCCAGCGGTCCAGCCTGTTCAGATCCCTTTGCAGAGCCTCCCGACCCTCCAGCAGATCCACACTTCCACCCAGCTTAGTGTTGTCCGCAAACTTGCTAAGGGTGCACTCAATGCCTTCATCCAGGTCATTGATAAAGACATTGAACAGGGCTGGACCCAGCACTGAGCCCTGGGGAACCCCACTTGTCACTGGCCTCCAGCTGGATTTCACACCATTTCCCACCACTCTCTGAGCCCGGCCATCCAACCAGTTTTCCACCCAGGAGAGTGTGTGCCTGTCCAGGCCAGAGGCTGACAGTTTCCGAAGCAGAATGCTGTGAGAAACTGTGTCAAAGGCTTTACTGAAGTCCAGGAAGACCACATCCACAGCCTTTCCCTCATCCAGCAGCCGAGTCACTTTGTCATAGAAGGTGATCAGGTTAGTTTGGCAAGACCTGCCTTTTGTGAACCCGTGTTGACTGGGCCTGATCACCCGGTTCTCTTGCATGTGCTTCATGATAGCACTCCAGATCACCTGCTCCATGACTCCATACACTTGTGGGATGTGCATCCTACTCACCTCACATTTTTAGCCAATTTAGCATTTCCATACTTAGTATTTGTGTATGTAAGACATAACTTCCTCAGGGAAGCTACTTCAACAGTGATGGGGCAATACTCCAGTTTGTCTTGTCCAGCAGCACGGTTCAGATGCTTGTAATGACTTGGCACACTAGCACATCAAAACCCAGAAGTCCTATATACATTCGCAGCAAACCCAACATATCCCAGAAAAAAGACTGTTGCAACAGTGTGGGAAGGGAAGGAGCGAGGATCAGGACATATGTTTGTTCTGCCAATAGCAGCTACAGGCTTCAAATACCCCCTCCTACTTCCCTGCCATCTCTCCCCTTGCCACTTGAAAAGCCATCTTGAGGAACCATCTGGAGTCTCCTTGATGCAACTGATCCCGTGTTGCCAATGGGGTCTCCTGGAACATCATGTTGTTACCTTTTTCCCCAAAAAGACATTTAAGAGAACTCTGGCACAAGGCCAGGCCAAAGGTTTTACCTACAGCAAAAGCTCCCACTCCCAGACCAGTCATCATCCAGTCCCAACCCCTGGGCTTTCTCAGAGCATCTCTTCCTCCAACCCAAGTCATTTATCTGGAATTTCTAATGAGAGCAGAATCTACTATCAAAAGCACTACGGAGGGCTACACTCCCTTTATCCAATTACAATTCATAAGTACATCTCATACATATTAATAATTAATGGAGGCCTGTATCTCAGCTCTGTTAGGATTTTCTTGGTAGTGAGGAGAAATGTTAGGGACTTTACTTCTCCTCCAATGCTTTTTTTCTTCATTGTTGGCTTTACTATCAGCAGGACTTTCTCTGTTTAGATGCAGAATAGCTCCTTGTCATTCTACTGGTCACTGAAATACTAGGAAGCTCGCCTTTTCACTTGTGAATCAAAAAAGAGTGTCAGTAAGTGCTTTATTTACTTTACCACATAGCTGCTAGGAACTTTGCCAGCAGCTTTGCTTTCATCTCATGACTGTGGGAGTGGATGAGGTGTTTACCAGCTCTTCAGTTTAGGGGAACTTCCTGGACCTTTATTACATTCCAAAGAGGAAGCTCTCTGCAAAATAACAGCATTAAACACACTGCATCACAATGAAAGGACAGAGGCTTTAATTTCACTTTATAATAGAGGGGATCTTCATTACATCTGTATTTATTTTAAGCAGATTTCAGTATATTTCAAATCGGAGCTACACAGTGGGAACCTCAAAACTGAGCATCCTTAAATTTAGGCTATTTACACACACAAAACTGTTAAAAAGTTGTTTGAATCAAGGACTTCTTCCCAAATCTGAAGGACAATATTCTATGTTTCTGGTTAAATATTTGTGACATTTCCGCCTCATATGATGGAAACTTCATAAAACAGATCATCTTTGAGATGTCCACTCTGAGATTAAGAGAATTCATTATCTATGCCACCTTAGCCCATAATTTTATGAGAAAAGCTTACCAGAATAAAATTATATGAACACTTAACCCTGATTCATTGTCCAACTCAAGTCCAAGGGTTTGTTCCTGAACAATGACCTTGTTGGACCCCTTCAATTAATCTTTTGTCACTCAGCCTGGCCAAATCCAGCAATGCGCCATGGAAGGAGGGCAAAACTGAGTTTGGGAGGTGTATATCAAAGGTCAGTTCTTTAGTTTAGCAAGAAGAAACTCAAATTAGGGCTAAGTACTCTGCTATACTAATAACACACACACAAACACACACAGAATTCTCGTATTTTTTTCTGAGGAACCCATATACTCATTGTTATTCAGAAAAGCAAGGGAAATGCTCACACAACCTACTGCATAAGAACCGAGGAAAAGGAAATAAGGAGAATGAAGGAAATAAAAACAAGGGCTCTTTGCTTAAGAAGTCTACAGTGATGACTGCATATTGGCCAGCCAGCAAAAAGCCTTCTTAGGTTTCAAAATAATTGTAATAGAACTTGAAAAAGTTATCAGAGAAGGGAAACCAAAGGGGATACCTCAATCAGACTGACCACAATAGGCAGCAAGCATTCAAACATCCAATATAAATCCCTCTGGAAAAAGCAGAAACACTGCTATATGACAGCACAGAAGACAACATAAATTAAATAATTCTGATTCATGTGCTCAGTGGTTACATCAGTCATCATGCATATACTCAGAATCCGGTATTAGCAACAGTTCCTTAAAAATTGGGAATTGGTCTATAGATATTTAATTTAAATTAAATGAACGGTACTGCCGACTTTGTAGAGCGTGTCTTAATTTTTTGTTTGCACCAAGGCTTTCGCATCTGAACTGTGGAAAGATGCCAGTTTTTAAAAGATAGATGCTTCAGGCTGTCTCCTCTTCTATTATTGAACACATTGTTATATAACTGAAATACTTATGAATCGAGAGTAATGTAAAAACAATGAACTCATAAGAAGAGGAAAACCAGCAATGTACCTTATGCACATTTGAAAGTTAGGATAATATATGTGACAAAAAATATTTCTGAGAGTTTTAATAGGATCAATCTTATCTCAAATTCCTAAATGGAAGACCTTCAGAAGCAAGTGTTTTTCAGCTTCTTTTGTCTCTGCATGAACAACGCTTGATAGCTTGAGACTATAATGCATTACTGTGGAAACCTTCGGTCTGTTACATAAATCATCTTAACACTCAGCAAGAATTGTCCAACAGTGCCATTGATATGTTCAAGTCAATGATCCTGCAAACAATTTTTTTTGTGTTTCTTCATATGGCAGACAACAGCAATAAATCATATTCATATAAAAACACACAATATACTAATTTATCAAGCAACAGCTATCAAAAATATATTATAGAGGAAGGTATAACTTTTTTCTATTGTGTAAATCAATTTCTCTAATTTACATCAGGTAAAGAGTAAAGCCTCAGGCAAAACATTAATTTTCCAGTACCAGATGATTTCTGTTTTCAAGAAGGCGAATGTGCTGACAACGATATTATTGATTTAAAACAATCACAATTTCAAAGTTAGCTGAATTACATAAATGGTTAGACTTTTTCTTAAGATTCAAGTGTTGAGATTCTTTTCATTAACTACATTAATATTATGCATATACTACAGTGGTTTGCTTGGAAATATGTTTTCAATGAAGCTTTTAAATTTAAATATATTTTAGAGATAACAACAAGTACAAGCATAGATATTATAAAAGATTACAAGACCTGGGCTCTGCAAACACCAGTACTGTAATCAAAGCATTTAAACTTCCCTTCTGACAAAGACCCAGCTGTGTCCTTTTCCTATTTAGAAAATTGGAGTAAATTTACACGAGAAGTACAAGCTTTTTTAGAACTACTGATCAACTCCCAAAGCAATTCCTTAGGAACACCCAAGAGTCCTAGGCACACACGGGGCATTCTTAGAGCCCCACCCTGCAGCTTTGTCTTGTTTACCTGCTTACCTGCAACACCCTCCCACCTAAGCACATCCTCAGGTGGGACCCAAGCATGGTTGTTGTTTGACACCCTTTTCGCTATTCTGTCCTGAGAAGAAAGGCATTAGATGCATCAGTGTGTGACAGTCCTAATAGTACAACATCCAAAGAGCGGCACTAGGGGTGCATAAACACAGCTCCTGCTCATCCAGTGTTTTGGGGATGCTGAAAGGAACAGGAGACTTTCGCCCAAACAGGTTTCTACCATGCTACCACCTAAAGACAAGCAGAGCATCTCCCTCTCCTCATGGCTACTGCTTCAGGCTGTTCACAGACCAGGACAAAGAGGCACAGAGAATATTCACAAGATTTTCTTTGCAACGGTGGGAGCAAACCATTATTATGCTTTTTTAATTTTAATGAAAGCTAAGATTCTTAAGTTAACTCAGGATCCTATTTCACAGATTTTGGTCTGTACTATACTACAGACAGTATCAGTTATGGTATAATCTTGAACTTAACACTGCAGGATATAATTGTTTAAATTAGTCACTACGTTAGCTAAATATTCTTCTTCAGCTTGAGATAAAAAGCGTATTAAAAATAAAACATCTTTTAGAGGCCCTCTCTGCAAAACATACCTAAATTATGCTCACTACAAAGCACTGGGTAATAAAACCAGCAATATGCATATTCAATAAGCAGAATTTAACTTAAAAAAAAAAACCCAAAACAGGAGTCACATCTTCACAAATCCTCCTGCTTGAAAATATAGATGATACACCACATTTAACCTGTCAGAAGCCTCATTAGCATCATTGACTAAACCGGCAATCAAGACAGTGTGCTTCTCACATGTTCACATTTTTAAATGCTCTTAAAATAGCAGTAGTACAGATTTACATTTGAGTATTTCTGTTTAGGGGACAAATATTCTGTCAAAATTTCCAGAGAAACACACCTAAGGATGGAATAATGTTGTACCCAGGGGACAAAATGATGAAGGACAAAGAATATTCCCCCCCCGCCCCTTTTTTTATTTTTCCTTTTCTTTTCTTTACTTAGAAAAGCCCAGGAACAATAGGTTGCTTCTCAGTATTCAGAAGGACAGCATGTCCTACCGGCATTATATGTCTCCTAAACAGCTGTTGAAACTTCCCTCAAAAAAAAAAGATTTAATGTAAAATGTCACTGCTAAAGAAAAAGAAGATCAAAATAGAGGTGGGGCTTCTCTTTTCAGTTCTTCTAATTTTACTTTTGTTTAGTCCTGAAGCATTCACAAGAAAAACTGAAAGCTGAGGGATATGAAAGTTCCCAGTTCCTATCAGTGGTCGTCTAGGTTTTGAACCTAGGACTTTATAGTAAAAAGGCCAAGAAAGGTTCAGTGTATGAACGAGTAAAGATTATTCAAGCAAGTAACTCTGGCAGGATGTGTCTCTCTCTTAATAAAGTATCATGTAAGCAGTAAGACTGCTGAGACCTCAGTAATAAGCTCAATTGTACTGATGTCGTACCCACTATCAGTAGTGTAGCACCTATTAAGACATTTTTATAAACTGCAAGAAATATGCAAGCTATTACAAGACATAATTCTGAAAAGAAGACTTCTAGGTAAGAAGCCAATTTAAGAGGAAAACAACATAAACAATAGTAACTTGTGTGCTCAAGTGAAGCATCTTTTTAATTTTGAGTAATGAAGATGTCAAGCCAAATGCTAGAGTAGTTTAACTTAATTAGGTGGCCTATTTTTCCAGGCAGCCTTTCATTTCCCATTGAAAACTCAGCTTGTATGCAAGGCAACAAGAGCAATTTTGTCTGTAATGAATACCTCTGGGACTCCTCGGCATGATCATTTGAATGTTACATTGAAGACTGGTTTTGAGTAACTAGTTTGGGCTTGTTGAGATGCCAGACTTTGTAAAACTAACTAGATTAATCAAAGGCTGGCATCTTATCAGTTTATTCGGTCAGAGGTCACCAGGTCAAACTGACTCTACTGCAGCAGCCTTTGCCAACAGGGACAGCATAATAGTAATTGGTCTAATTTGTAGTTCAAATTCATGTAATTCTTCCAGACATTTTATGGACCAAAAAAGTTCATTTTATGTGAAGCTCAGTTGAAAAATACTGCCTTTTACATTTCCCATGGTTACATCCCATAATTCATCCACACTGCTGATCTGTAGAGTTTCCTGGAAAGGAAACTACATAACTAAAATATATGATGTCCATAATCTGTTTTCACATGGTAAAAAAGTTGTACATAAAGGAGCAGAGGGAAACATTTTGAAGGATATTTTACACTGGTTGCTCATTAAAAAGAAAGTTCTCTCATGTCATGCACAGTAAAATGCAGTGCATTTTCTCTTGTGATATGAGAAAAAAATACCTCTGGCTTTTTGGAGAGAGAATTCATCATTTCATGATTGATTTTCTGCTTACCTTTTTCATGGTAAAATAATAGCTTTTGTTATTTTTACTTTATCGATTTATAGTGGGCCTATCACTGAAGTTGCTATCATCTTGATGCCACAGATAAGACAAGAAGAAATGTTTACATTACTTCCCTCCCACTGGCCAGTCTTAAGAAAAATACTTTTAATTGATGCACAGGATCACTGTGTATACAACAAGGCCAAGTTCACAATTTTAGCATTACTCTAGTGCAGTATCTGACATTTACTTCTAACACCCCAAACTTCTGGAGCAAGGCAATTACCCTCTAAACCTGCTTTCATTACAAAGTTTTCAGCCCTCATGTTTGTAAAGAAAATATAAGTGCAAGGTTTCTACAGCCAGAAGACAAATAGAAGGATGAAAAAATTGTTATACTTGCAGAGGCTTCTGATATGATTCAAGTTTACAGATCCACATTAATGATTTTTGAAGGCTGGAGAGGGACACCTTTGTTTATACAACTGTAATTATGAGTATGTTTGCTTAGGATCATTAGGGAAAAGATTTTGCCCTCTTTAGTGGTTTTACAGCACATGCTACAGAATAGGCATTAAATGAAAGAAGCATTAAGTAAAGGCATGTTTAAGTAACTGATTTTTCAGAGATAAATAGGTAATATATATTTCTTCTCGTGATGGGAGTACAAGTTCAATACTTACTGAACATAACATGAGTAAAATAAATTTGAGTAAAGGAGGATAAAGTAGAGGCATTTGATTAGAGAAAAAAGTAAAAATATCCTTGAATACATAACTGTGCACACGTATACATTTTGCATTAAAGCTAAAAATCCATCCCTACATATAACTATCCCTGCAGAGAAGGACTTGGGGATGCTGGTGGATGACAAATTGGACATGAGCCGGCAATGTGTACTTGCAGCCCAGGAAGCTAACCATATCCTGAGCTACATCAAAGAGAAGCATGACTTACAGGGAGATGATTCTGCCTCTTTGCTCTGGTGAGACCCTACCACCTGGAGTACTACATCCAGCTCTGGAGTCCTCAGTGCAGCAAAGAGAGGGACCTGTTAGAGCGGGTCCAGAGGAGGGCCACAAAAGTTATCAGAGGGATGGAACCCCTCTCCTGTGAGGAAAGGTTAAGAGAGCTGGGGTTGTTCAGCCTGGAGAAGAGAAGGCCTCATCTCTCATATCATTCAAGGTCAGGCTGGATAGGGCTTTGAGGAAACTGGTCTAGTGAAAGACGTCCCTGCCCATGGCGGAGGGATGGACTAGGTAATTTTCGAAGGTGCTTTCCAACCCAAACCATTCTATGATTCTATACAAATATATCTATGTACATAACCACAGCCTTCTTAATGCAACTACTGATTTATTTTTATCCAGACCATGTCTGATCCCAAGACACATTAAAAGTTTATGTTCTATGCTAAAGGGAAAAGTATGGTAACATTATCTCTACCTTTAACCACTCATTCAGGATCTGAAAGACCTGCCTGGTGTTTTTCTTTCCCTAAAGCCATTTAAACCTACACACCAATTATTTTTTTTGAAAGTGGCATCCATAGCCTACTCCAGAGAAATGGAGGAGACAAAGGTGGACATCCTTCTATTAAAATTGTAATTTTGAAATTAAATAATAGTAGAATAGGAAGAGGGAGGTGGAATATGGCATGAAACAGCCCTGAAGCATGTCCAGCAAGCAGAATGACCAGGTCATATTGCCACTGTGGAGCAGCCTCTCAACTAATCAGCAAAGACTTTCCAGCTTTTGGGCAGGATTGCCTTGGACTTCAGGGTAGTATGTACCCATGGGATCACACTGGACCTCTCAGTGATTCTCCATGTAAGAATGCTGCTTTTCACCACCAAGGCAGCCAACATCTACCTTGTTCTGCTGACTCTGGCTCTCAACAGTGGTAAGAAAAGAGAAAAGAGTTGTATCTTCTGGCAGGAATGGGATACAGGACCCTGAAATTCTAGTCTATCTACAGGGAAGGACCAACACACAGCAAGAGAGGGCAGCTATTATGTAGCACCTATCCATCCCACTTCACATGACTAATAGCCATCCCATTAATTCTCTAAGAAATTAGTGTATAAACATGAAATAAGAAGTTTGGGATATATCTATGACCATGCGCATAAGGCTACTAAAGGCAGAGGAACCCTTTGCTTTCCTATACACATGAAAAATCTCTCTGTTGGATGTCATTCTACCCCATTTTATCTTGGAGCTGTACAGGAGAAAACAGTTCTGACACCCATGGCGCCCACTGCATCAAAGAGCATGCATACATATCTTATATGGATCCCCCTGGCATAGCTCTGAGAGGGAGCAAAATACCATCTCTATGCAAGCAGTATTCCTTCCTCTGCCTCATGGTATCTCTTATTCCTATTGTCACAATGGGACTACTGCCCCAAACCATCAGTTCCAGGACAGTTCTCCTCTTTTCCCTTTGGATCATGCAGGGGATTTGGCAGCTGGATCCATTACCCTAAACATTTATCAGGCCTCAGGAAGACTACAAAAGTGTGCAATACTCTGTGCAGCAGAGTCCTGAATTACATTCTGCTTTGTGTCCAGGAAGAAATGTAAAATAAACAATATAATTTTATACTGTGATGTCTGTGGCCCACAAATTACAGGAGAAAGAATTACATGAAGAAGAATTCATCTCAGAGATTCCAATTATAGGTGTGGGAAGAAAACAATATATTTACGAGAATTTGAAATGCAGAGCAGGTGGTATAGTTTTATTTTAAAATGATAAATATTTTCAGATTGAAGTGCAATTAGTAGTGAAAGTGTCATGTAGTTTTACTATGTACATTTGTTAATATGGCTGGCATAACTCATTTAGGAGATGCCTGCAGTGCAGACTCCTGTACTACATATATCATAACCAAGAATACAGTACTTATACATATATATAAAATGTACACAGAGACAACATTGCCAAACAGCCTTTTGGGACAGACTAAAAGAATATCATTAATTTTTACTGTATACTTACACTTCTGGCTCAGTTCCAGCACCGGCTTTCTGCAAAAATCATTTCAAGTATAGAATTATGCTATTTGCTTGCAGCAACATCACAGGAACAGTAGTGAGCCATATGTTGCTACTTAGCAACTTAGTCTATAAGTCCCAAAGCATGTACTGATTTGAAAATGGAACAGAAATGATAATTGTTGAGGGATGCTGTGAGGCAACTTGTCTTGGATTACCAAGCTATGCAGATGTTTGATGTTATATAGCAAAAGAACAAAACTATCTTTTTCCCGTCCAATGGCTCGGCTTTTATTTATGTTAGCCTAAAGGGAATAAATTGATTAAGCCCCTTAAAGTAATACAAGGTGGTGTTTTTCTGGATATGAACACTTCACAGTAAACAGAAAGAACTGAAGTGCAAAGTGCAACTTTTTCAGGGCAATCAAAACATTTCCGATGTCAAAATTTTACTTTCTTCTGCAACACAGTTTATTTTACAGCCCCTAAATTTCTTGAAATGCTAGATTCTAGGAAAAGACAGAGA
Organism: Phaenicophaeus curvirostris; assembly: GCF_032191515.1. Lineage (NCBI taxonomy): Eukaryota > Metazoa > Chordata > Aves > Cuculiformes > Cuculidae > Phaenicophaeus > Phaenicophaeus curvirostris. Next base: position 60,046,042 of record NC_091394.1, read on the forward strand.
GAAAAGGCAAAGCAAGCAAACTCCAGCTTCTCAGGGTTAGATTCAAAGCATGGACATGAGCATGTCAACATGCATCAAGATCCCAAAAATCCTGCTTCTAGAGTCACATAATCCAGAAGACAGTCTAGTGGAAACCCCTTCGTCTTTGGTGTTGTATGCCATGACTCAGACTGCCAACCTAACTCCCAAACAAGCTGTGTCAGCCTCTGAAATTAGAAAATTATGCTCATGTTTGATTCAGTAAGCATGATCAGAGCCGAATAAAGGTTTCTGATAGCACTGTGCATCTCTTAACATGTGGGATTCATATTTTAGTTAACAGATGTGCATCCATCAAGGAAAGTGGAGAAATTAATTCACTCCTCACTCTGACAAGATTCAAACACTCATCTCTGATATTGCAAAGAAACAGCCAAGTTACTGGGAATGGAAGTGAGCCTGCATTCCTCTTGCTTTAGTCACATGACTGCAAGGCTCATGAGGACAGATGCAAAACAGACACAGAAGAAAACTCTACGGATTACACGACTAGGCTTTCACCTGGCAGACAACATTTTCTCATCTCTTCTTATTTGTTTTATCTACAATAACAGTGAATGGAAACTGAACAAACACTCCTGAAAACAGGGACCAGAAAACAGAGTCACATCCTTTCCTCTTCCTCCTTCTTGCCAATAAACCATATCATCTCTTGTACTTTGTTTTCAGAACAGCGAATATCCTATTCTTTCCAGTTTTAACACAGAGATTGACTGTTGAAATGGTAGTTGGTTCACAAATTTTGGGTGACCACTAAATGTTGATACCCGAGATAGGAATAATGCCCCATTACAGTTGGTGAAGACCTCGCCAATACGGTCAGTGCAGGCTGCTTAGCTCCTTTGAGGAATGAGTAGCAGCTATCTACATCAGAAGCAGGTTCAGGAAGGCTTCTCTCACAGTCCTAGTTCTTAACTAAATAACAGAGAGGCAGGATTTCCAACAACCCCCAGCTTTCTATTCCTAGTGTGTGTTTTGCCTCCTTTTAAAAATACTGCTATATTATTACAGGCTTTAATCTATATTCACATAAAAAATGCTGCAGTGTTGCAAGCACCAGGAGAGAACCACAGTATCAGAAAGGAGTGTGCAACAGCCCAAGGCTGCTTGCTTCTTTTAAACAGACATGGGAGGCTGTTTGACCGGACTGCATTTGGTAAGAACTTAAAATAACATGCCTGGCAGTTGAGCTATCTTTTGCCACACAGATTCTGCAGCAAAGGACAGTTTCAACATATGCCTCTGGGCTTTCAACTCCACTTGGGAGCCAGACACCCAAAAGCTCAGCTTTCCCATAGTGAGATTTTAAGCCTGTAAGCCCTTTCTTGGTCCTACCCCTTAGAAAGCATTCAGGGGGTTCTGTCATCTTTGAATCCAGAAATGTCACATTTGATAGATTTTTTTTCTTTAAGACAAAATCATTTACACTTAAAATATCCAGGCCTGGATCCTTTAACAGTACTTTAACCACCTTACTTCCACTGAAAACAGTATTAGATGCATGAGTATCTCTAAGGATCTGGGCTTGTTAGGACGTGTAGAAACTGCATAAAAGATTAAAACTTATACTCTTAATTTTTCAATATGCCATTTAAATTATTTAAATTACATGCATACACAGTACAAAAATATCAACAGAAGAAAAATAATTCTGATGTATAATGTGGATTTGCAATTCTTTATTCAAAACTATTTAAGAGAGACATAATGATTCTTTGAAAGGTAGCAGCTGCCTTATAACAGCAATCATTCACAGAGTTTGTATTTCTACTGTTTCAAACAAATTCAATTAGGCCTTGCACTTCAAAACCCTTAAGGCATAAATGAGATGATACTAGGCTGCTTTAATCTAATAGTAATACTAAAACTTGTCAGTACAGTTTTTGGATTAATGGTTAGAGAAAAATTAATAATATAATTTTTCATTTTTTAATCAAACAGTTCTATTCTAAACTACCTCAGGATCTTGGAGGGTTCTTAGCTGAATAAGTTCAATCACACACAAATCCTTAACACAAAGTACAGTTGGTCTCTAAAGGTATTTCGGAATAACTCCAATAGAAGGCTGGGAAGCAACATGGTGGAAGATTTTAAAGAGACTTTTTGGACTAAGTAATGCAGAACATTTCACACAACCTCCTGCATCCCAGACCCCAGATAAACCTGTGTACTAATCATGATTAGTTAGACCAACACGGCTATCTGAAGAGCCCTATTTAATAAGGACATATTAGCTTTGTACGTACTGTCACTTCCCAAAGCTGCTGATTCCTAAATGACATCCTGCTCATCTACAGACGTATACTCTGCGTGCAAACTTATTTCTCACCTAATGAGAGCTCTTCATATAAGTCCTACTAGCCTTGCTAGAAAGTGGTATACGAGACTAGCCACTTGTGGGCCCAAGATAGTGCATGACCCAGTCCACAGGTCTGACTATTCTGGGCCATTTCTGACAAAACATAACTAACCTGCACCACTATTGCCATCACTTACTCGTGCAGAATTAAACTAACCAAAACATGTGACATAAATGAAAATTTCTCCTCTATATGTAGATATGCCTACAGGTAGGCAGAGTAAGATGTTTAAATTATTTTTGCTTTTTAAGAAATAATTAAAATCTTTCATTTGTAGAAATCTATAGTATCCTAGGGCTAGTGGAAAGGTGGAAGATATTTACATATACACCTAACATCAGAATTTAGTGTGTAGAGTTCTCCAAAACGGAACAGACTCAAAAATACCTGTAAAAAATTCCACATCTCATCAAATCTGTTGCACTGAAAGCTACAGAAAACCAGGTCACTGCCTTAACCCCACATTTCTTAGCCACAGATCAGTGTTAAAAAAGCAATTCTCCTAAAATAACTGGCCTATGAGTGATAATTAAAGCTATTTGTGACATGTGTAGCTTATAATGATTAACTTGTCTGCAGTCAGATAAACAAATAACCTGCACCTGTAAAGACTTTATTTCCTGAAGGTAAAACAACTGTTTGGGAAAGATCATGCTGGCAAAACAGCTGCTTGCATTCTGGAGAGGAAACAAGGTAGTATCTTTCAACAAACGCCAACTCTGATGTTTTATCAGCTCTATCTCATTAACTGGAAACAAGGCTTAAATGCTTTGTTTATAAATTATGATTATTCCTGATTGCAGCAGTTACTGATAGTGCCACTCATTTGCAATGCAACTCTTTGAATTTGTTTAATTACAATTTGAAACAAGGCAGAGAAGATTAATTAACCCACCTGGCTGGCTGGCACATAGTCTTGGCTCGGCTCTGTCATACTCATATACATGTTCTCACCGTCAAACTGCAAAGGAAATGATAGTAAACATTCAGTAAACTCGAATATTTTTCAACATTGGCTGAAAAAAATAAATTAGCTATAAAATAATACTACAGCCTGGTTTTAGAGACTTTTAACTGCGTGTGTGCATCTTGTCTTTGATGTTCCTGTTGTCATCCTTATTGACCCTGGATGTCAGTGATTTGGAGTAATTAGCACTCTAGTAATTACAGCTAGCAAGCAAGAAATGAATGGTTTCTTTTCATCTGCAATCTGTTTTAAAACAAAATGGCTCATTTTGTGCACCATGTATACATATTGCTGTTGGTTGTAATGAAGTACTAAGTGAATTGCACAGTTACTGAGAAAAGGAAGATGAGAATAGAAACTGCACTAAAATGCATCTTAATGGATTCCAACTTTAGCTTCTGAGCAGAACAAGAGTTGAAATTTCAAAACAAATTAAGCCCCCTACTACTGAAATGTTCCTGTATCACAAAATAGGAAATGCATTTCCAGACAGCTTTCAGACATCTAAATGTATGAAACAGTATAACTCCTGATTGTATGGTGTAAGAGGATAGCTTGCTCAATGTGTGAATAAAGTAAACATTCATAATCAGAATTGCAACAATACCCTTCTGTGAATGATAAATACCATTTCTGGAAATGTATACAAAGCTCTGTTTCTGTTGTTTTTTTTTCTCCCCTCAGCCACAGTTAACAAGTAACAGAAATCTGGTAGAAAGGAGTTGATTAAAACCTGAAGGTCTAGATGAAGAAAAACTGTCAGAACTGAAGCTTCATCCTGTACCAACACAAAGAAGTATAAACCCCTGATTTCTTACTTAATTTGGAAAATGTCCCCACAGAACTCTTGTCACGCCTACTCAAGTGGCAGTGCCAAGAGGGCAACTATAGTCCCTGTGTCCACCCAGGAGATAGGGAAAATCCTTTCAAACCTTTCAAGTAGAAATGAACAACAGCAGGAATCCCCATCCCCGCTCATCAACCACAAATTTCCAGCTGTTACAAGCTCTGTTTGAAATAACTTTCACCTTACACCTTCTGTAAATGCTTAGAGTGACATATTTTGGAAACAAGCCATTATTTTTGATGATGCGGTGGCATTTTTAATAAGTCCCCCCTACTGAGTTTGCTCTACTCCTACAGAAGGTGGCAGTGAAATATGCCATGGAGGTTTCTCAATTGGTGCTGAGCTTCTTGGGATATTCTATGTATAAGATAGATATATTCAAATAGACCAAGGTGGCAAAGTCAAACTGTGGCTTTGGCAGATAGCTCTACCAATTTTTGCTGTGGTGGCTGAAAAGGTTTTGACTTCCAGCTGTTCATCTTCTTTCTTTGCCAGAGGCTATGATGCTTGTAACAGCAGCAGTAGCAATGAGAAGTGCCAGCTCCTGGCACAATGGTTGATGGTCTGCCCTTCCTGGCCAGAGCTATTTAATAGATAGTCACAGCCTATCTGTCAGAAGTCCTAGTTTCATGGGTGGGAAAGGTTTCTGCCACAGGCACAAAACTGCCATAGGGAACAAAGTATTTCCAAAATTTGATGTAATAGTTGTATTAGATTTCAAAAACAGGGTTTGATGCTTGTTTTGTTATCGTTTCTTGTTAACGCTTGCCATTTATTTAATCTTTCTGATTCAAGAACGTTCTTATTTATTAGCATTCAAAGCAGAGTTTTGGAGAAAGAAAATCTTTTAGTTCTGGATTGCCTGTACACTGGAAAAACAGGGCAATGCATTTTTTCTTCTACTCAGATGGGCAGGTGAATTTCTGAAGGGAGATTTCACAGCCTGCAATTGGAAACCAAGCTCTCCTGTGCAAGGCCTGCAGGAACTCAACTTATTCAGCTTGTCAGACGAAAGGCTGAAAGGTGCCTTGATCACTGCGATTGGTACTTACACTCTGGAAAGATGTCTGATAGCAAGATGTCAGCCTTCCTGACAGTGATATAATGAGATCTAGTTTTGAGAAATGTGAGTTATAGAAATTCAGTTCTGAAATAAGACACAAGTTCTTACTTTATAAGATAATTAAGCATTATGTCAACAGCAAACTCATCATTTGTCAGACATTTTAAAATGAAGTTACATATCTTTTTTTTCAGAAAAGATGCATTCTATATCATATTTATGAGAAATTCTGTGGACAGGATAGTTGTACTGGCTGGTTATGGTAGTCCTGTCTGCCCTGGAAACTGTGATTTCTTGAGTCTCCTATTTTTATTTTCCCTCATTATCCTCATATATTTGCTACACTACCTTGCAAACATTGCTATAATTCAAATATTACGTTGCATATGTTTATTTGCAAAGAATATGAGGGCATTTCTTTCATTTTCTGCATACTTTGTAGATGTAGTACAGAGTTATTGTTTATATTTGCAGGACATGGCTTGTAACATACTAGTTGACACTAACACTGTTACCACATTAGATTCTGTACTACGTTTACACCTATCTAAATTATTATCTGCCCTCAGTCTTTTGCAGTGTGGTGCACAGCTCCTTGGTGATTCCTAGGACATCAGATGTGAACCTCCTATAAACCCGAATGACAAACCATATGCACATGCACATACTACAGCAGATATTCTCAGGAGACACTTAAGTTTTCAGTATTTACTAAAATGTTTATAAGACTGAAATTATGATTTTCGTAAACTAAAATAAAACAAAACATTTACTTCAATGCTGAGTTGTTTATTCATCATCTCCTCTCCCAGCTACCAAGGAAGTACAGAATACAGATTATCTATACACATCCCACTCCAGCCAAAAAGAAGGTACACAAGCCTTCAAAGACATGAAGTTCAGAGACAGGTGCAGCACATTGTATCTGTGCTCACCCTGCACTAACATGGCTATCCCACATCCAAACAATAAACTGGGAGGAAAACGCCAATGTTTCGGAAGATCTTCCTACTGGTTTTTCTCATGTATATCAGAAGCTTCCAAAACAAGTGACTAAACGATGCAAATGAACATTGAATCATTTCACCTTCTTATTCACTGCACTGTAACATGTAGGCTCAGCAGCATGGCATCTCTCACCAACTCTCCTCCAAGACAGCTTAACTCGTACTACGTCCACCTTAAATTCAGCTTTACCATTGAGCTGATGTATTCAACAGTAGTTTGAGCAAACTATCCGGCGCAGACAGGAAGCCAGAAGATCAGCAGATATGACCCAAAGATGCCTTTGACCACCCGATTTTTCTTCCATCTTATACTCCATGCCTACAAAATTGTATTCTTTTACCAATAAACCCAGGTCTGCAAGAACCCTGTATTTCCTAAACTTCTTTGCCACCCACTGTGCTTGATTTCAAGCAAAGAAACTGCACAAGCATCACTTAACCTGTGGATGATTCATCCAAATGGAACAGATAAAACACAAAGGCAAGCAGTTAAATTAACTGTCTTTTATGAAACTATGTATTATGTATATATATCATATGACATTTCATCTAAAGCTCTCCCGATGTGTCTCCAAGATCTTTCAGTATCATTAAGGGCAGATTTCAAAATCTTTCATTTTAATCTATTAAAAGTGAATGCTAATACAATATTTTGATGTGTGATAATAACGACTCTTGACAACATTTCTTCTTATATTAAAGTATAACTGCAGGAGAAGTTTGGGTGAGAGCAAACTAAGAATATGATTGCATTGTCATATGAAAATATGTGTATCTGGGAGGTAGTTTTAATATATATTCAGAATTGCATCATATTGTTTATTTAAATTATTATTATTAAAAAACATCCAGGGAACACTATGGCATGACCAGCTAGAATCATCCTCAGAAAAACCCTTTTTAAGACAAGTTATAATGTTCAGCACCCAGCATGCACAAAACATCCAAGTGCTGTTAAGTACAATTTATTCATGTAAGCTAGGAACATAATTATATAAACACTGGCTGACTGTTACTATGACAGAGCACTGCAAATGTCCGGAGTGGTAAGTCTGTTCTATCAGGCATGAATATACCAAGAGATCCAAAGCTGGCTTTTGTCTCCTATTAGCATGGCATCACATCAGAGTCATATGATGTAGTCACAGCCAGGAAGCCTGTTTTCATCCTCCCACTTAGGTTGCAGCCAATTCTGTCAGCATTTTTAATAATGATTGCAAAGTAGCAAAGCTTGCAAGAATGGTTACGTTTTTATTCATTCTTTAAATGAAAAACCCTCTGTGGACAATGTCATAAAGACATTCTAATCAGGTTGCACAAAAACAAATAGAGAATGAAATTTCTTATGGTGACACCAACTTTATTATACCATACATACAGAGAAGAATTTGGAAGACAAAAGGGAAGGTTCAATAGGGCAGAAAAAACCCTAAAAGGTGTTGAAAACCAAAGATGATAAATGAAAACAAAATGTATTTCTATAGTGCTAACTGCACGTGCATATACAGTGATTATAATTGCAGAGACATACCTGCATTAGCTTCACATAGCTAGTTCAGATGACAACTGCCACAGGGACGCACACATTCAATACAGGCTTTCAGCCTAACTACGTGTCCTCCCCTCCCCACAGGCTACCTACTTCTACATCAAGTCACTCTTTCTTTATTGCCAGGGTCATCTGTGCTATTTGTCCCCTCCCTTTCTGTCTCCTTGCTACCTCACACTTCTTTGCTGTTGAGAGAAGTGCTTACTTTCCTCCTTTTTCATCCACAGTTTTCAGCTGCTGAGAACATTGCATATTTGCTTTCTCTTTGTATACGTGTATGTATATATGCACGTGTCCTAAGTTCTGCAGGCATAGTTATATTAGCTAAAAGAATACCCAAAAAACAAGCACACAGATCTATGAGCTTCTTCTAGTTCATACTGAAGTGCAGCACAGTATGATAGTGCTACACCTTTTCAAACTGCACCATGAGCAGGAAAGCACGACGAAAACTAGCCTACAAGTCTTTTAATGCCAAAACAAGTTTGGGGCTGGAGTGTGGAGGGGGAGCAACTTCAGGCGCTGTTTTGTGCACAAGTGTATCTCAACAGTGATATTCTGAAATGTAGAGATTAAAAGAGAAAAAGTAAAAGGAGATATGATTAAATAGGTAAAAGTTTCTGTATATAAGTTCAGCTTCTGGGTAAAGCCGCTTGGACTCAACAGCCATATTTCTTCAAAGAATATTACATATCTTCGAAGCCTGTGTCATTAATCATTTAATCTAAATACAAATTTCTCCTATATTGAAATGAAACTGGAAGCTACATTTAAATTTAAACTGAAGCTTTACCTTTTAATCATCATTTCCCTTGCACTGATGGTGCCCCACACAGTTTATTGTCTTTCATGTTAAGAAAATGTTGCAATAACATTGTGTAAAAAGATTATTTATTTCTAGTGACTTAGTGATTTTAGTGCTTACAGTTTAAAGATATCATTTGTATTTTACATTATCTAAAAGCCACTAATCCTGAAAAAGCTTTAAAACTAGGTAATTTTGTTTATTTTAAACCAAATGCCAAGAGCGGACATGGTCTCGTTGCTTGATGACAAACACAGTGATGTTTTATTTGACTCAGAGCTGTTGAAATGAAACTAAAGTAATGATGTGATACAACATAGATCATCAAATGGATATGCTAAAGAAATAGTTGATCTTGTTATGGCAACCATTAAAGATAAAACCAGAGATGCTCTGTAAACATTATTACATGATGGAAAATCCCTTTCTTGACACAGTTTGGTGGACCACAGTTTTGGTCTGTATTAAATCGAAACTCCATTTTGTTTCCTGAACTCCATTTTGAATGCCGTACCAAATGGGTTTAAATTTGCCTAAGAGAGGTTAGCATAATGCATTCCAGACAGGCATCACTCCCAGGAAAGGGGCTTGACACCTCGCTAAAGGACTATCACAGGAAAATTGTCAAAAACCAATCTAGTACTATTGACTTTGATTGCCTCTGTTCTACTGCCTTCCCTCCCTCCTTCCGGGATTTTTTTTCAGAAGAGGAGAGTACAGGAAGACTATGAGATTGGATGAAAATGCCTGAATGGAGAACTGCAGCGAAAAGAAGTCAAATTTCTTCGCAGAGCTGGATGCCCCTGCATAGCCAAAGGAAGGTGATTACTGCACACTGGCAGAACGTGCAGAAGTCCTGTCCCACTTGGAGCTCTCCAGGTCACAGAAAGCTTGATGTGCCAATCATGAGAGAGGAAACGGCATGTCTCAAGATTATTATTGTTGTTAATTTTAATTCTGTAACCCATTTTCAGAAGTAAAGTATTAGGAAACTCCTTTGCCACATGCTTTTATTTTCTTACATGTTGTCAAAAAAGTTTCAACCAAAAATATGGGGTATGATGTATTTAATTAATCCAAGTATAGTGATGCGTGGGCTAGGCATTTTGGCGTCGGGAAGGAATCTGCCCCAGTCTCGACGACTCCCTGGAGGGTGGGAGCAAGCCACGAGGTGGGTGGGCACTGGCAGCAAGCCCCAGAGTGGGAAGTGAGGGTGCAGCTTCACAAGGAAATGCTGTCAGACATTTCCTATAGTTAGAAAGAACCAGAAAAAGTGATTAAACTTTCTCTGCCCATAGCACCCTACAAATTTTCATACATTCAGTGCTTGGATCAAAGAGTGATAAGGTTAGTACTGCACTACGTCTTTTCTAGAGTCTGGGTTTCAAAGAGGATATGTTTTGAAAATACACTGCTTCATTCTCCTAGAATGAAATAATTTCTCTATCACTTTCCATTTATAACACATGCTATTGCCTCAAAAAGTACTGTCAGAACTTTTCTCTTAGATTTTATGCCTGTGCCATAAATATCCAACTCAGACCCTCAACCATTGCATTCCCCAAGCCAACTCACTATTTACCGCACTCATTGTGAGAAAGGGGAAGAACCAGAGGGTTTGCTGAGTGTGTTCTCAAAGGTGGCAAGCTGGCTGTGATTATCTAAATATACATTAGTAGTTAAAACCTGAATGATGGCACTATAGCATTAGTATTTTTCCTGCACTTAATCGAGGTTAATGTGGAACCAGAGAGAAGGTGAAGGGGGGTGTTTAGCTTCCCACTTGGAGTCTGCATGTGTCAATGCCTGACAGAGCCTTGAAGTTGTTAGCCCGCATGCAGAGTGCTAGCTGAATGAGGTTACAGTGCTGAGCACAGCGGGCTAATAGAAGTAGGATCAGACTGATAGAAGGAGTGGCAGAGTCCAGGCACAGCAGAGTGTATCAAAGACAGCCCAGGGGAGAGCGGGTACTCTAGGAGTCCTTTGTGTACATTTAAATGGAAGACAGTGAGCATGCAGAGATGAACTCTGAACTCACTCAGCTGGGCTCCTGCTCCTTTTAACCTTGGGTGTTAAATAAAATAAAATAAAATAATAAAAAAATCCCAAACTAATGCACTGTAGTCAGGGCTCCTATGCTAAACCGTCTCTTGCATATTGAACACTCATTAAATAAACATACCAAGATCAAAGTGCCAAGTGCTTTTGTTTTTATTTTACTCAATCCATTGGAAATTACAGATGTAGCCACCCACTGGGAAAATTGGGTGATAAGGTGGAAAGGTTTGAACAGCTAAGATTAGACCTTCCTTTTTCTGCTTACAGCAGCTGAGGAAATTTGTTTGCCCTATAGGCTTGTAATATTTTCCAACCCAAACACACCTGGCCAGCTTCATGACAAGGTCTTGAATTGTGCCATGGCCATTCGGGCAGGAACTGAATTAGGTAGAATGGTAAGGTAACAGGGACTTTCAGAGTAATTTTTTTTTCAATATTCGTGTCTGCCTCATCATTTTAAATGGCAGATTATGTATTAAAACACAGGAAAGCTTAATAAAAAGGATCTACAAGAGTAGATAGATATAGATATTGGGGTTTTTTATATCCATACACAGACCCTCCTGTGTTGCAGTAAGGCAGAAGAGATGCTCTATACACCCTAGCTAATGAGTTTTGCACAAGCAGGACAAAACCTTGCATGTCTACAGTAGGAGCTGTGTGCAGGGACCCATGGACAGAATTTGACCCACTACGTTATTTACAGAGTGAATGGAGCATATATTGTTCCTGTGAGAAAGCACATCTGCATCTACACAGCAGAATCTTAGAAATAAAATGGAGCAGAACAACACTAACAACAAAAGCACAAGCAAATTTCCACTACTGTTCTGAAAATTCTATGACAAAGAGTCCTGACAGTAAACAAAAGTTAGCAATTGACAGGTAACTAGAAAATCTTGCCTGCATACTGCTATGCCTCTAAAAGTATAAGGAACAAAAACCCCATGGCATACTTAAAATCCATGGCATACTCAGAAAACCAATTTAAAAAAGTTATTGAAAGACTTTATCATCTAAGAACTGAAGCACTCCAGACCAATGCATCAGGTTATTTGAGCATATGTGTAACATGCATTAAAATTAACCCGGTTGAAGGGGATGAGAGTGTTAAAGTATTTGAAATCAAGCACCATTCAAATATGTGATGAGATAGTACCCAAGAGCTCAGAAATTCACAGGAACACCCATAAAATATTGCAGTATGTGCCAAAGTCAAATGGCAAGAATCAGCTTAAATTTCTGGTAAACCAAATTATTCAGCCCAGTCTGAAGGGGTCATTATTAGGCATAACTAATCCAGACCTGAAGATGGTGATAAAAAAAAGACTAATTGAAAGGATTTAGCAAAACACAAACATCTATTAAATGACAAAAGTGTTGTAGGGGTGACAGAGAATCACAGCTTACCAGAAAGCTTCCATGGCAGCCATGTGGACAACCCTACTTCCATCCACAGCTACTCTGCTATGTGAGGAGCTCCATTAATTTCAACAGGATTATTTTAATGAAGAATGTCATGCATCGAACAAGAAGCTGGTTCCCTATGCATGTACAAAATAGGAATTTGAAGCAACATGAGATTTTACATTTTCAGTTGCAACAAAGATTCAAAATCTTGAGAAGGCTTGTAGCTTGGTTTATTCCTTTGCTAGGATGGTGTATAGATCAACCTGAAATATATTGACAGAGCAGTGCAGAGAGTTTTGCAGTATTCTATCCCAAAATAGGTCATTCAAGAGTAGATGCAGTTAGAAATGTTCAAAATATTACTGAAAAGCAGAAGAGGAAAAGTCATCTTACTTTTTTTTTTATTGATTTCAGTGAAGATGTGTCCTTGATGTAATAAAAAAACTTACCAGTTCTCAAAAATTCTACATGCATTCTCTACACCTTTTAAGATAAAATTTGACCTTCAAGATTACAGTTCATTTTATGACTGAATTATTCCACAATTGTTTTCATCTTTTGTTTCTATTTTGTCAAGTAGCACTCATAACAGCCTTTTTTTTGTTAAGAGGTCTGCAATGGTGTTTCCTTTATATATTTGATATATTCTTATAACACACACACAAAAAAGACAACTCTACACAATTGGAAAATGTATTTCATTTTTTCCTTAGTTTTGAAGATAAAGAGCAAAAATATAAAGTTATAGTTTTACCTGCCACTTACCAAAACCCTTTAAAAATGAAAAATGTTCCACCTCCTCCTCACTCCTGCTTGAAGAAAGAGTGCTACCCTCAGTGCTGGCTGCTGCTTTTCCATCAATACACTCTGGATCTATTACTGTTGTACATTCCTCACAGCAAATCAAGATAGCAAAAGTTACTCAAACCTGGCATTATCAGCATTATGGCTGTTGTCTTTCCAAGAGGCCGTGCATATCATTATGAGATAGTCATGTTAGTGATGGGAGGAAGCTCCCCGGGCATGCAAATCCATCCCTTGAATAACAGCAGAATAGTTTTCACACAGCATCTGCAAAAGCCAATTATCAAGTCCTTGGACACAACTCCAGCAACAGTGTTTCCATGCATTTCCCCCTTTGGGTTCAAACTCTTCAGAAATTTTACTGTTTTATCTTAAGACCTTTTTCCATATTCAAGTCTGCTGAGATTAATGACTCCTACCTTTTAATAACACTCATGAACACACTTAAAGACAGATATTCTGTCTTCTTCAGGAAGCCTATTTTAAATTCCTTTAATCTTCTCAGACAATGTGCTTTCTTCCAAACATTTCCTCATTTGTAACCAGCTGAGTGCTTCCCTTTACTGATGTCTTTTTCACCATCTCACCTGCTGCCCAGAATGAATGCAGTGCTCTAGCAAGATGTGAACAGGCTCTCTGTTCCCAGGGTTCATCCACACTGCAGGTATGCATCAGGCTCTTCCTACCTACACCACATTATTCAGAAAATGCTTCACTTTTTCCCAGCCCTTAGTAAATGAAACCTCTGTAAGCTTCCCTGACCTATGTAGTAGCGTGGAAAGCTGCCAGACAATCAGGATGGATAACATGATCTATGACAAATGTTGAATATCTAAACTCCACGGATTTTGGCCCAAGTCAGAGCTGTACGTTTTTTTCAAATAAAGTATTTCCAAGATGGCTCTTATGGTGAAACTGACTTTTCAACATTTGCATATGAAAAATGAAAAAGACTCTTTTGCCAGAAGAATGTGGCAATTCAAGCACACAGCAGCACTGTGGGAAACCCTCATTCAGTCCTACCCTGCTATTCCATCGGACACCAAATGTGTACCACAGGCATAAACTGGGGGACAGTCTTCCCATATCACTTCTTGTGGCTGTTAGCTATCTAAAAATACTTGATGATGTAGACATGAATTTGGCTCTCACACATCTATCTTAGTGCCCTCTCCCTCAGGAGATTACCTTCTGGTATACGTCTTTCCAGTTTTGAACAGGAATCACAACCTAGCCCTGAGAAACTCTTCTTATAGAACAGCTTAAAAAACCTTGGCAATGATGGGTTTGCAAGTCTAAGTAACTTCAAAGTTATAGAATCATCAAATCACTAAGTTGGAAAAGACTCACTGGATGATCGAGTCCAACCATTCCTATCATGGTTCTTAAAATTCCTAAAATGTCCAGCCTGATCTACTTCTGAAGTACAGGAGCAAAACAAGCTGAGCTATGTTATGCTGGAGAGGGGCCATGCAGAGATACAAGGTTAAAGTGCTTCATTTGCACTGCTTACTGTGAAAGGAGCTCCAGTGCATGCTCCTTGCTGGCAGGCCATGCTGCAGCTCCCAGAGCGACATAGGTACTCTCTACCCCATGGCTAGGAGCAGAGTTATGGACAAGGTGGCCACAGGCTCCACTCACCCCAGCTGGCATTAACCTAGCAGTTCGTACAAGTAGGTGTCAATATTTTTGAACAGGACCACGATATCAATGTGACAACAAACCCTTTGAAATACAGAAATGCTGCTTTTTAGACAGATTATCCTATGACTCACACAGTGCAGCTTGTGCATTCAGTGCACTGAAATAGAAGCAAAACTTAGTATTTGCTAATCCTACTATAATTATAACAGTCTATGTTATAAACACTGTTAATGAGCAAACATAATTTTTAAATAAATGTATACTATAACAATGTCATTAAAGCTTGATGGAGCTATTTGTATGCTTTCGTGATATAAAATGGCTTCTTATTAGCTTTTGATGTTTAATTTTCCCCACAGCATCACAATATCTGCTTCTGTTTTACCCAATTGTACAATAATTGTTGTTTAACTTCAGCAGCCTTGCAGCCTAGTCAGGATGTTTAGCCCTTTTACTAATCAATAAAAGTAGTCTACAACAGTAATGTCACGGAAAATATGCCTTATCATTTTATGCCCCATATTATTTTCTCTCACCTCTCTGTATAAGCTACTAAATTATTAATACACGGCCCTCTGGATTTGATAAAATCTGTGACAAAAACCTTTTATCAAAACCTTTTATGCCCAAAAACCATTCAATGAGTGCACATTAAACCTGAAATAAATGGTTTGAATAATTTTTCTTTTAAAATCTTCTTTGTTTTTAGAAGGCTGAAATGCATATTAGCAGTTTTAAAGTTATGGAACAACCCACTGAAAACTATGGCTTTGATAGCCATACCTAAGATTATGTCTCTACTGTATATACTGGGAGTAAACTTTCTTCAGATGGTCAAACACATTTCTGAACTAAACTTTCCCAGTCTAGAATAACTTAATTCTGTGTTTATTAGGTTAAAAAAAAAAAAGAGGGAACAGAGAAAATCAAATGGGCAAATCATTTTCTGGTTTGCAGAACATACAACCCCAGCAGAAACAGCCGCATAAACATTACCAAGGCATTAAAGGGCACACAAAGCACCAGTTAAAACAATGGTATATTTGCTGATGGAGTAAAATGTCCCTGATTTGAATGCAAATCAGAATGAAACATCTTTTCACACACAGGTCCTTTACTGATCTGGGTCTATGCTGCTATAATTCAACTGATTTAAAGACTAACATTGAGCAGAACATCCATTGATCAGCCTCAGGAAATGAGGCTCTACTTAAGGTGCAGATTCCTTTTTTTCTCAGTTTTAAGGAAAACATTAAATGGGCTCACACATCCAGCATGGTGCCATTCTTCTGGTGTCAGTAACAACCTGGTTTGTTATATTCTTCTAAGAAAAGTATTAACAGGCTCTGGGGTTTTGCGGGAAGTCCAGACTCTTAATAGCTGAATTCATAAATAGCTAGTCATACAGTATCACTGTTTCTTCCCGTGCTCAGCAGTTCCTGTAATACTCTCAGCATTCCCTTATGTCAGCGCCTACAAGTCAAAAGTTCAGAAATAATAACACAGTACAAAAATGTGCTGTCATTAGATTCATGTTTTGATAGAAAATTAATTTGGTGGCTTATTCATTTATTTGAAATAGTAACTACTGCTTTGGAAAGTATAAGGTGATTAATTTTCCAATATTTTCAGAACATATTAGCAATACACAACATAAGTGTTTTGACATGTCTAATAGTTTTACTCATAATCATGATTTTGCAGTTCAGAAGTTCTTTTAGCTACATGACTGCTTACAAGCTAAAATAGTCAAAAGCATTGATTCAAAAGCTGAGGAAGTGTGTTATGCATTGCAGTGCAACACTGAAGATCTTTTTTTTTAACACAGAGAGCAATGTGAATTATGTATCTGATTTTATTTTTTTACTGTTAAACACAGTTCATTGGAAATGTATAACTACCTCCTTTTAAGAATACAAAGCAAAAGCAATGTAATGTATTACGCTACAGCAGGTAATTCAGTGTCTTAGATAGGATTAGCCGACGGATTTATCAAACAGCCTCCAAGGAAAGCAGAGTTCAAGTCTGGGCTCATCAATAATACATAAATAAGCTGAACAATTAGGTACAAAGTGGCTATCTTGTCAGACAACTTATTAACCGATAAATGATACACTTACTGCAGTCACTGTAAAAAGGAGAGATACATAAAGATAGGAAAACCAGATCTGAAAAGAGAGGTACTGTCCTCTTCAGTGTGTTTGTGGACTTGATGATTCTCTCCATCTCCCAGCCTGAGCTGAAAGCTGTGATGTCTAGGCAGAGGAGCTAGGAATTCTCTACTATACTTCTCTACTAGGAATTACTTGGCTTTTTTCTGATAGCTGAACACAAATTTATGCCTTTGCTCTTTAATCAGTGGTCTGTGGAAGAATATATTCCATTTTTTCCAGTAGACAGCTACTACCAGCACCAATTTCAACTATTTAATATACAAGTTTTACATAAATAAACAGTCATCCCCAGTGTGTGCTGTCACCACTGGGCATTGCTATAATATGGCTTGACTACTGAGATGCACCAGTTTCCAGGAAAGGGTGGATGAAAGCACTCAGGCTTACATCTGGCTTACACAACAACACCATGTCTTGAAAGGCAAGCTGTGTTAGTAAATGTCATACTATGAGACATTTAGTCCTTCATTACTATCAACAAACCCAAATTTGATTTTTCAGACAGAAAACAAGGAGACTTGAGGTAAGAAGGGCTGTTGCTATTTTTTCCTTCAGCCAAACAAAACAGAAAGCATCTTAATTTCATTTAGGATCAACAAGTAAGCAAACAAACCTAGTCTAAATAAAATCTTTTCATATGCACGTATCTACCTCAGCTCAGAAATTATGAACTTCTGAAGTACACATTTCAGGATTTAACTCATAATGAAAATAATATTTACCTAACATGATGTCTTTCATGCCCAAATACTCCGAAGTGCTTTGTAAATATTGACTAAATTCTCTCCTTAATCTGTGTTCAGCACCCCTTGACTTCAGTAGCCATTTTGAGGGGTATACACAATAGAAGACTTCAGGCCTTACACACTTAGCTAATGGAAAGTAAATTACCAGTGAAAAACAACCATTTCAGTAGTGAAAAGGGGACATTGCTCAGAAATGCTTCCAGTACTCAGGAACTTATATATAAATATCCTTGTCAAATGGACAAGTAATGTGGAAGAACTTAAGAGGCTTGCAGTGACTTCACTGTGTGGTCATCACACCTCAGTTAAACAAGATGGGCGATTTTAAGACTAGTCACTGTTGTTTTACTGTAGTCTCATTTTAGTGAATGGTCCTTCCACTTTGCCTGTGTGCACCTTTCAAAATGTGGTTTTACGTCTTGTCTGAAGGGAGGTGGCACCTGAAGAGTAATGTTCCCCTGCCCCTTACAGGGGAAACCACTTCTCAGACCTGGAAATTCACTCTGATGGCTTTCTGAACCCTCTGTCATGGGGGTTCCCAAAACTAGGGCCCCTGCAAAGTAGGCAGACAACAGCTAATGCAAGCACAGCAACTGCAAAAAGGCTAGGGTGCAACCTGGATTAAAGAAGGAAGCAGACTTGGGTGGGAAAGACTGTCTTGCCAGGAGAGAAAAACAAAAGATTGTAAATAGAGGGAAGATAAGTGTCAAAGCTGAACTTCTGACTAATGAAGCAGACTTCCATGACAGACCAGCTGAACTGTCTATATGAAGCACATATTTTTATTGTTGACTATAAAGGGACTCTAGTACAAATGTATCAAACTTAAGATGTGCTAATATTGTGAGATGAATCCTAACCATTGCATACCATAAAGTGAACGAGACAGTGTGAAATGTGCACTACCCTTCTCCAGGACTACATGTTCTCTCTGCCTCTCACCTCTGAGGAGCTGAAATGGCACCACCGAGGCACTGGGAAGCTCCAGCAAAATGCCTATTCCCTATTTCTCCTGAAGTTCAATGGCAGGGATTATGAAGATGCACAAGGATGGCTTTGCTAGCACTGGAACAGGCTGCCCAGGGAGGTGGTTGAGTCACCATAGCTGGAGGTATATAAAAGATGGGCAGATGAAGTGCTTAGGGATATGATTTAGTAGTGGACAGGTACGGTTATAATCAATGACCTCAAAGGTCTTTTACAACCAAGTAAATCTATGGTTCTATGATTAAGGACTCCATTGCCTGAAGGAAACAGTTCTCTTCATGTGGCATTTTTCCCCATGGTAGGAAATAATAAAGAGTGAGTTGGATGGTGGAGTATGGATGCAGACATTTTAGACAGCACTTTCTGCAAAATCAAACTGGCAAAACAGTCGTGAAGGGTCTTCCCAGTGAAGAATTTCCATGGTTGCAGTCAGTCTATGTGTAGAGACTGGGGGCACTGCAGCATGGAGTTACTGCACTCCTGCACCCAAGTCCAACCTATTATTTATTTCTACAGACTGTTAGTGAAAGAAGGAACAACTTAGCACAATGTTCAAGAAGCAAATTAAACTTCTGAATTGCGATAGGATAATTTGTACCCAATTTATGAGGTTTTGCAAAGCCATGAGATACCTTGATCTGTTTCATATAAAACTTCTCTGAAAATATTTTTCTTAAGAGTGAATTATGAGGTGATAAAAATGTGATTAAGGTGTACTGGCAATTTTATTTTGGCAAATTTATGCTGTGCTTTTCAAATCCAGAGTATATGTTTGGCCCTTTTCAAGTTGATAGTCTTTCAGCTAAAGTCTCTACGTATAAAAACATTAATAAACTCACAGACAATAAAATAAAAGCAGTCTAAAACTACATGCTATAATCTCTTAAAAATAACTGTAGGAGGTCATGATGTATAGTTTATAATTACGATATCCAAAGAATTTTTGTTCAGTGAAGCCAAAGGAAATTGCTTAGTACGGAACTAAGAATGCGATAAAAAGAAAATTAGGCACTGGCCTTGAAGCTCAAAACCAGAATAAATCATATATTTCCTCAAGCAGAAAGGGAGTCTCATTTTTCAGGGGGAAAAAATCTCTCACAATACAGATTCAAAGTGACCTAAACTGGTTTCAAAATCCTCTAAATTGTAAACAACTTTAGAGCCTTTGCAATGATAAGCCTAAAATAATTGTCGAAAACACTTTCTAATTCTAAGCTTAGACTTCTTTTTTCTATGTAGGAAATTCACCCACGCCATAGTACGACTCTAATTAATACAGTTGGCATAACACAAGATGTGTTTCAAAGCTTCTTGTCAGTATTTCTTTGTAAAACTTAAGTGAAAATTAACCTTCAAGGGGTTATAGTAAATAAACGTTCTGTGGAGGCAAAAAAATAAAAATCTCCAAGTATAACTGTCTCTTCAGTGTCTGTATGTGTGAAAATACTTTATCCTTTAACAAAGAATTAATCCATGAAAAGCTTTACTAAACACTTTCTTATAGTACTCACATTTATGAAAGTGATTTCTGGAGCCTTAAGGAAGGTTAATACACTCTCAGACTATAATCAATGAAAACAGCAAGATTTACACAATCTATGTTCTTTGTCAAATTTAACCAGTGTATCACTGCATAAGATCTTTTCGCTGACAGGGGCTTACTCTATGATGGAGATGCTGGAATCCTCCTTACATTGGTTGTACCTGGCATGCTGTGCTGTGCCTGTACAATGATAAAATGAAACCCCGCAGGACAACCTTAGGCTATCAGTCTCTGCTGCTCAAGCTAGTAAATGTGGCTCACTGAAGCTATGTACAAACAGTTGTTCAAAGAAGTAAAATGAAAGTGAAGCAGAATTTGACAAACAGGTTACAGGAAAATTATGTTACACAAGTCCTAGAAAAAAAAATTCAGTCTCTTAGAACTTTATGATTAAATGACAATTGACTGATTGACTAGCTCCTGCCTATTGTCACTCCTTACCTACAGACAAGCATTACTATAGTAAGAACAGTGCATCTAATGACTGACAGATCTTCTTGATTTGAAAATATATGTTTAAAAATCAGAGTATTTCACTGAGCTCCTTCATTTTCCCTGTCTACTAGGAAAAGAAAATGAACCCTAACCCCACAGTTTACGTTTTCAGGATCAACTTCTGCAAGCACAAACCAATGGTTGCCAAAATTGCATATGTAAAACATAATACATTCACAGCCCTATAGGCTTACCTGAAGTTAGTGCATCATCCATACTTACACCTGTCTGTGCCAACTCACATCCTGAATTCTTAAAGTATAAGGAAAACAAGGCAGAGAGACAAGGAGCATCCTTGGAAAGGACTTTCCCCTGTTGCCCTAGAACTTGCAGAATTACTTACATAAGAAAACAAAATTCTTGTGAAAACTTGTAAGAATATGTTGAAAGATGCTCTTCATATAGAAGATTCGCTTAGAAATTGCATTATTTCATACTGAACAGATAACAAGCAACTATTTAAGACTTTGCAGTCAGTGTATTATAATAGCCTAAGCAATTACAAAATTTTCAGCCTAACTATAAGGAAGCACTGTATTAAAATTTAACTGTTCTGCAGGTTATCTGTTCCCTCTTTAACCAAATCTAAAGGCTGCCAGGAAGGTTCCATACACCTTTTAGGTCATTCTGCTCCCTAACAGATCCCCTGTGTTCTCCAGCAATATATTCTTACGTTCCATACTTGTTTCAATATTCAGATAAAGCCAGAAGTCAATCAGTGAGTACATTCTAGGTACAAGAAAGTTCAGTGCAGGAGATGATAACTTAAAAATTGTTGGAATTTTTCATCTTCTAATCTGGTTAACATTTTCTGAAGAAAACCACAGAGAGCACTTATGTTTAAAATCTGCACAATAGGAATTGTGGTATCTGCTACAGCATTTATCCCTGTGTGAACCATTACAGAAGTAAAGTAATGTAAATGAGTAAGTAATCATTGTGAGATTTTGTTGTGGGGACTGAAAGTTATTTTGAATGACAAATCTAAGCCACCATTTTTAATCAGTTTGTCCTTGACTGGTCTTGATGTTTCATTCCTCAATGGATGGTGTGTAACACTTTGCACATCCTTGGAAAACTAACTTCCACAAGGACACACGCAGAGAAGGATTTAGAACTCAAATATGTCACATCATTTTTGGCTCTTCAAGTTTTAACATAGCACTGAAAATGGTTTAGTATGACATGGCCAAAATGTCCTCATAAATTCTACAGAGGGAGGAGAAAAAAATTCAAACAAATCTCATGGGTACAGGGAAACTTAATAAAAAGGGCAACAGTAAGGTAAATGTTAATATGTTTTAATGTATTTCCATGTTCAAAAAGAAAAATAGAGAAAAAAGGAGACTAAATTGAGCTTTCACATACTGTACTTTTTATGTAAATCTCTCCCATACAGTCATTAAGATTCTACAGTTAGAAAGAGATACGTACTAGAGGTACACATTTCAGCAACATTAGTATCTGCTGCATTTCTCCTTCTATGTATCATTGCATAAGCTTAGCTGATGTGTGTACACACACACAAAATTACAGGAAATGTTTTTCACATTGTACTAATAACTTCCACTAATTTTTCAGGAAATACAACAATATGACACATTTATTTCTATTTGAAAATGAAGCTCTATCAGTCAAAATAAAATAAAATAAAATTTATAAAGGTTAAGTCTTATTTATGCATTTACTAAATATAAAAATCAACATATGGTGCAATGTTACCATATGCTTGATTTTGTGAGAGCAGATTTCCAATGTGGTAGTAGAGTGCCCCACAACAACAGATCGTTAGCTTTGAATTTCCTTTAAAATTCTTTTTGAAGAATAATAGACAAAAAATATCCAACTATAAAAGGGACACATGATCTATATGTCATTTCTACAATAGATAACAAAATATAAAATGTGTACTACAATATGCATTTTCACAACATATATGTGCATACTACAACTTAATGAGACCTCTTACCACCCGCGATACAGCAGAAACGAGTGAGTGAGGATTTTCTGATCTACTAGGTGTGTGAACTTGAAAAATACATCAAAAGAGGCAAAATTATGATATGAAAAAACCTCTTTCAGAATAAAATAATAAGGATAATTTTTTTTTTTTGTGATTATTGTTCACTGAGAGATTCTATTAAAGCCATAGTTTGATCTGGTCAGTTTTGGCTTGAACTTGTGCTATGAATCATCTCTAATGCAATTTAGATATTCTGCAATAAATGCAATTTCACTTTAAATTTAAGAATAAATTACAGCTGCCAAGTATTTTACACAGAACTGTTTGTATATATCAGATTTTTAAATATTTCAGCAAAAACACTAGTGATCTGTTCAGTTACACTGCTGTACACCTGGTTCTGATTGCCTTAAAAAGCATCTTGGCTTCTTCCTAATGAGATCAATATTGCCACTGGACAGCCAGTGAAAAATTTGGAAACTCCATTCTTGGTCCTGATTTTATTTCCCTGTGTGGACTTAGGTTAAAAATTTCTTTATGTCAATGTCAGCATAATAATATATAGATAGAAAGAACATAAATCCCTATTTTGAGTGTTTTGTGGAAGACTGGTTTTTAAATGTCTTCTGAAAGCTCTTTGATCTCTGCTGCAAAGCTGTCAGAAAAAGAAGCCAAATAAATGCAAGAATACCAAATTCATACTTTTTCCTTGGTGTTAACAGTGTCTAAAATCAGTGTATTTATCTATTCTGCTAACATTTAGGAACATCTGTGAAGAGTTGCAGGTAAGTATGTTAAATCTAGTGTTTGAGAAATCAGGTTGGTTAATTAAAGCTGGACAAATTCATACTTAAGAGACATTCGGTAAGAGACTGGAACACATAGACTAAAACATAGAGCATTAAAACTAAAACAGACAAAAAGAAACACGGTATCACCCACATAAGGAGCAAGTCATTCAGAAGGTGAAAGTAGGACCTTTTCTTTTGTGGGTGTCTTCTCTCTGTAGTACAGGGTGGGCAAACAAGCAATGAAGTCACTGGAGCAAGGACAGACCATTAATGTAGCACAACTAGATTGTGAAAGTAGTTGACCATCCCATACCAGGAACATTTTGGAAACGATAAAGAAGAGACCTCTGTCACCTCGAGCATGTCCTCACAAAACATTTAGATTTAGTCCAGCTTCACTTTGGGTTTGTAAGACTAGTGTTCGCTAAATTAAATACAGACAGATAGTGTATAGTCTCCAAATAAAAACCCAACATTAAATTCAGAGCAAAGATTGGAGAGACTTGACAAGGTCAAGGATTGTCTGATGAACAAAGGAATAATAACCACTCCTGCAAAGCATCTGGCATCATGCCCTTTGACAGCTGATTCCAAAATGGCCCCTGAGCCTTTCTGCTTGACTTCACTTACCATTAATTTATTCTACAGATCATAGCTATAAGTGTTCCTTTACCTCTTGCTTTTGAAGATGCAACTTTGGCTGAAATTGGAGAATAGTCATCTACAACTTCATCAAGCATAACTTTGTTGGCATGATGGCAGGCAAGGCCCCTTAGATCTGGATCACCCAATCTACAAAAATATTTTAACTTTTTTTTTAGCAAGAAGTGTTCAAATCTGCTGCCAAATGCTACCAGGGTACTCTTAGATCATGAATCTGTTCAATGTTACAGCAGAGAGAAGAAAATATCTCTGCATCTTGTGTATATGCTAAATGATTGGAAAGCCTCTCACATTTAGTTCTATGGACTTCAGATAAGGCCTTGAATGGAAAAGAGATTAACCAGGTTTACAGAGAGAGAAAATTAAACTACTACTCAAGGAGAATGGACTGTGTACGAACAACTTGCTCAGAAAAAAGTATGGCACAGGAAACTAAATTTAAATGACCAGGTGAGAATTTATAGTAAAGCAGTGAAGGGCAGGGTAAATAAGTTAAATTCATGAGGAAATTATACTGACAAGTAGACAAAGGGAAAATCTTTATGATGTAACTGCTAACTCATAAGAAGCAAGAAATCAAGATGGATTTACTCCAATAACTTTTGTTAATAACATTTGGCTTCGAATTACGGATTTCAACATTGTCAAGTTCAGGCAGGATCGTACATTTTATCGCCATCCACTTCAGTCACAGGCTTGTACAATTAACTCTGTCAAAAGCTTACAGATGTTCTTAAGCAGGCAACTGGCTATAAATCAACCCCCTCTTAGCTTGTAAGAATGCAGTCCCTAAAAAGTTAATAAATATACGCTCTATAGTGTGTATATATGTATATATCCATTTAAAAAGCTAGTTGTACACACTATTTTGTTCTCAATCCCATGTCAAATTTACTCAATTTACCAATCAAAACATCATCTCTACTATTTCAAGCCTGTAGGGTTAAAAGTGTCAATGAAAAGAAAACTGTCTTTTGTCTTTCTGCATCACCACCAATGACAATCATTTCATTTAATATTTTCAAGAGAAACAACATTGTTCACAATAGAATGAAAACTAAAAAAAAGCAAGAAAGTGTAGAGCTGAGTGTTTGTGCCATTACCAAGCTTTCTTATGCCTGCCAGAACAATGGCAATATTAAGTATTATTTCCCAGAAAGGCAAATATTCCTATACTAGACAACATCACCTGTATCAACTCCAGCTGCAGTAAGATGGCCATCCCACCACCTCCTTTTACAATGCACACACAGTAGTGACCGCACTAGGAGTACAAAGGCCTCTAATTGTTCAGATCTTGCTTGCTGCCTGAACAGGCCATTCTCCACCTCCGAGAGTTATGAGGGGTCAGATTCTCTTTTGCATCACATTTTTGAGGTAAACTACATAACTAGAACATGTCCACTTAGTATAATGCTCTACCAAAAACACTCTTACTAATCTGCTGTAACAATTACACAGAACAGAAAATAATTTGAAGAATGAACACTAAAATGAAACACTTCTTTAAAAAAGCTATATTTAAAAACCTAACTTATATGGAATTAAGTTATTACATATATTATTCATCCAGGCATAAGTTCTATTTGAAGAATGTCCAGATTCAGCAACTTACTCATGTCATGTACTGAATAAGGATGCAATAGCTTCCTTTAGTCATGATCACTTCATTTGTAAAATTTACTGGCTTGATACTCAATTGAAGCAACACATCTGTGAGACACCTAAATCCACTGTATTTGTTCAGTTGATCAGTTGTCACTGATCTCAGGAATGTCCACAATGGATCTCGGAATTTCTCATTACTATATTTAATTATTCAAACTATTGAGGCTAACACAGGATTAATGAAGTCCTGGCAGTATAAAATGACCCCAGTAGGGCACCTGTTTAACCTCCCACCCAGCATACTGTACTCAGATCGAGTTGCTCAGGCCTGTGATCAATTCAGTCTTGGAAACCTTTAGGGATGGAAATTCCCCAGTATCTCCAGGTAACTGTTTCATGAGCCTAGTTAAGGCACAGATAATTTTCTTTTCTGTTTCTCCAGTTCAAATATCCTATGTTTTAATTTATAAACAATCTGTCTACCCATTGTGCACCTCACTAACAACATGACTCTTTCTTTTCAGAAACTCCCTTCTGGATTCTGGGGAGCTGCTGTTAGATACCCTGAAATCAACTCTTACTTAGGCTGAACATATCTCTCCCTGACTGCCTTGGTGGCCTTTCATTAAAATCATTCCAGTTTACAAACAGTTTCTATACTAGAGAGCCCCAAACTGGACAAGATATTCAAAATAAGTCTGTGCTTTAATGAGCGCGAAGAAAAATGGAATAATAGCATCCTTTAATCTACTGGCTACCAGCCTGCTGATACAGCCCAGGAAGGTGTTAGCCTCGTTGCTGGCTTACGTTTAGCCCATTGCCCATCAGGATCCTTAAATGATTTTCAGCAGCATCCCAGTCAATCAGATCCTAGTCAGTGAGTCCCCAGCCTGCACCAATGCAGAGGTTGTTAAGCCCAGGTGCAGGACTTTGCATTCTGCATTTGTTGAATTCATGAAGGTCTTGTTGGACAATTCCTCCAGTCTGCCTAGGTCTCCCTGGATGGTGAAGCTGCCCCAAGCATATTGATGGGCCTTCCCAGTTTGGTGTCATCTCCAAATTTACAAGAGTGTACTCTGTCATCTCCTCCAGGTCTTTGATAGAGATGCTAGATGGGTTAGATCCCAGGAAAGTCACCTGAAGAACTCTGCTTGTAATTAGATTCAAGACAGCACATGAACTATTAACTGCTACACTTGGAACCTGATGAGTCAGCCAGTTTCTCACACATCTAGCAGTTCATCCATCTAAGTTATAAGGTCTGAACTTGAATGCAAGAATGCTGAGGGAGATCATGTCAAAGCCATCCTGAAGTATAGGTCAAAGTTCCACTACTTTCCTGTCATCCACAGGTTCAGTCATTTCACCGCAGATGGCAGACAGATCATCAGGCATGATTAATGCTTGGAAGATCCATGCTGCTATTCCCAGGCACTTTATTCTCTTTAATGTGTGCAGAAACAGCTTCTGAGAGGACACACTCCATGATTCTCTCAGGAATCAAAATTACTTTAACCAGCCTGTAGTCCCTTTGATGGTCCTTTTTGGCCTTTATGCAGATGTGTGCAATATCACCTGTCTCCAGTCATTAAGAATCTCTCACAATCTCCAAAATCCTTCATAGACTCTTTGAATCCCTAGTTTGGAAAAGACCTCTGAGATCATCAAGTCCAGCTGTACCTGTCCACTACTAAATCATACCCCTGAACACGTCACCTACCCATCTTTCAAATGACTCCAGGGGTGGTGACTGGCTCATGAGGCTGAGTACACAGGGAACGTAGAATCATCGAATCATAGAATCATAGAATAACCAGGTTGGAAGAGACCCACCGGCTCATCGAGTCCAACCATTCCTACCAAACACTAACCCATGCCCCTTAGCACCTCGTCCACCCGTGCCTTAAACACCTCCAGGGAAGGTGACTCAACCACCTCCCCGGGCAGCCTGTTCCAGTGCCCAATGACCCTTTCCGTGAAGAATTTTTTCCTAATGTCCAGCCTAAACCTCCCCTGGTGGAGCTTGAGGCCATTCCCTCTCGTCCTGTCCCCTGTCACTTGGGAGAAGAGGCCAGCATCCTCCTCTCTACAACCTCCTTTCAGGTAGTTGTAGAGAGCAATGAGGTCTCCCCTCAGCCTCCTCTTCTCCAGGCTAAACAACCCCAGCTCTCTCAGCCGTTCCTTGTAAGACCTGTTCTCCAGCCCCCTCACCAGCTTTGTTGCTCTTCTCTGGACCTGTTCCAGAGCCTCAACATCCTTCTTGTGGTGAGGGGCCCAGAACTGAACACAGGATTCGAGGAGTGGTCTCACCAGTGCCGAGTACAGAGGGAGAATAACCTCCCTGGACCTGCTGGTCACGCCGTTTCTCATACAAGCCAAGATGCCATTGGCCTTCTTGACCACCTGGGCACACTGCTGGCTCATGTTCAGTCGGCTGTCAACCAACACCCCCAGGTCCCAAACACATCTTACCTTACTATTAAACACTGTGACAAAGAAGGCATTAAGTACCTCAGCCTTATCCTCATCCTTTGTCATTAATGTCCTCCCTCCATCCAATAAAGGATGGAGTCTCTCCTTGGCTCTCCTTCTGCTGTTGATATATTTGAAGAAAGATTTTCTATCATCTCTCACAGAATCAGGCAATCTAAATTCTAGTTGGGCTTTAACATTTCTGATTTTCTCTCTACATGATCTCACTTCATCCCTGTAGTCCTGCCAAGAAGCCTGCCCCTTCTTCGAAAGCTCATATATCTTCCTCTTTTTCTTGAGATCCACCCAGATCTCTCTGCTCAGCCAAGATGGTTTTCTCCCCTGCCAGCTCATTTTCCGACACACAGGGACAGACTGCTCTTGCACCACCAGGATCTCCTTCTTAAAGAACATCCAGTGCTCATAGGCTCCTTTGCCCTTAAGGACTTTCTCCCATGTAACTTTTATGAACCAGCCTTTGGAACAGACCAAGGTCTGCTCTCCAGAAGTCCAAGCTGGCCGTTCTACTGACTTTCCTCCTTATTTCTCCTAGAACTGAGAATTCTGTCATCTCATGATTGCTATGCCCCAGGCATCCTCCAACTGTAACATCTTCCACGAGGCCTTCTTTGTTCACATACAGCAGGTCCACCGAGGCACCTTCCCTAGTTGGCTCACACACCTGCTCTGTCAGTAAGTTGTCTTCCATGCACTCCAGGAACCTCCTAGACTATTTCCTTTCTAAAGCTCTGTTATACTTCTAGCAAACAAATGGCAATGGAGAGTGGACTCACAATGATATCAGCCAATGAATATACTCTTTGGGTCCTGTATGTTCCATATCCAATCCCATAGATTTGTATGGATCAAAAATGCTCAAGCGATCCCTGACTTGATACTATTCTTTTCCTTGAATCCTGTCCCTAGGCTCAGTGGCCCAGGAGATTTTGTCACTGAAGACTGAGGCAAAAGCACTGATCTCAGGCTTATCTGCTTCTACTAAATCATGATTCAGCAGCAACTCCACATTTTCCTTGTTTATTTTTTTACTGCTCTTATAATGACAGAAGCTCTTCTTACTGTCACTCCTTGCCACTTTAAAAAATAGGTAAGCTTAGGTTTCTCAACATCTCACACTTGACACCTCTCTTGAGATTGTGCAGCATAAACTACCAAAGGTATCCACCAAATACTAGAGTTCTTCTAGGAAGCATTAATAATCAATAAAATATTTATTTGGAAAGTCAATGACTAGAGTTTAGACAATCCCAAAAGGCTTACTATAAAACTGCTGAGTCAAGATTTTTATTACTCTCTGCTTATCTTTAAGAAATCCAAACCCTTAAACCCAAAAAAACTGCAACAATTGAAATAAATTATGTGCTGGAAGAATTATTCTTCAACAAGAGCGCTTGTTCTCCAACAAATATTTCTTGTGACTGCAACACTGCAAGTCCTACAGTTGATAAGTAAATCTCCACATAGTTGTTGTACGTTGAAAGCACAGTCAAGAGTTGCTGCTACAAGACAGGTTACAAAGCAAGGCAGTTTGCAGCAATTCCACTAAAAGCATCAGGAATTCCACCCAAACCTTTTGAGCACAGAGAAAGAAGTTGTACATTAATTACGCCATTCCCCTAAGCTCCTACTTCATCTTCATTGAACTTCTCCACAGGCTGGCACTGGATTTGTTTACTTTGATGTTTAACTCTGATGAGAAGTGTATGTTCATAGCAATTTCTTAGCATAAAGGTATTGTGAAGCACAGAAACAGATTACATTTAGATGAAACAAAACCACCAGATGTACTGCAACTGTTAATGAGCATTCAGTCTCTGGGACCAGCCAAATGTGAGCTGATATACTCACACACCTCCAAAAACCAAACACATCAATGACAAGCAGCAAGTCCATGCCTAGGTCTCAGCACCATCTGTTTCATTCCACAGACTTATGTAGTTCTAGTAGCTTAGTCTACTGCTTTAGACTAAGAGCAGTAAAGTCAAAGCACTGTCTTACCACCCACCATGAGTGGCTCTGCAGTGCTATAGGTTATCACAAAAATATAGATTTTCCCTTATAGCATCTCATTGCTCAAGATTATTTCTGGGAAATATGCATCATGATGTATTTAGAGAAATGTTTTAGCATCACGTTTTTGATGCAGGTTTTCTGATTTCAAATAATCTAAATCTACTTTCCTCTTAATATTCTCTGCTAAATTGCAGCTGGGGCAATGAAAATGGACAGTTTCATGCTAAGAAAAACAATACCGCTAGGGATGAAAATATTTAATTATTTAAAAATATTGCATATTACTTTTTGAGTCATGAAAATACAGGCTTTCTTTTTTTTTAAAATAGCAATATGACAGTGGGTATCACTTATATAAATAAAACATGCTGAAAACTAGAATAGTATGCATAAATTTAATAAGACACAGAACCCTGTAAAACAGCTTATTTCACATCCCCAAGATTTCATGAATTTGATATGTTGGGATTCAAGAACACAAAATAACTCTTGGATTTGACACTATACATGCAATGACGTATAACAAAATTTCAAACTTTTGACATAATTATGCCAATGACAATATGGGGAGCATTTGCCTCCATAACAAAAAACTTCTTCTGCCGAACATACAGATCTTCCCAGAAGCTACGCTAAAGCCCCTGGATGACAGGGAGGCGATTCTAGACAGCCAGCATGGCTTCACCAAGTGCAAGCACTGCCTGATGAACATATGATGCGGTGACTACATCAGTGAACACAGGAAAAGCAATGGATGTAATCTATCTGGACTTATGTAAAGCCTTTTACATGGTCCCCCACTACATCTTTCTGTCTAAATTGGAGAGATATGGATTTAATGGATGGACTGTTCAGTGGATAAGGAATTGGTTGGATGGTCCCATTCAGACAGCAGTGGTCAATGGCTCAGTGTCCAGATGGAGAACCTTGACAGGTGGTGTACTGGAACACCACTGAGTGGTACTCAGGGGTCTGTACTGGAACCAGTGTTGTTTAATATTTTCATCAATGATATAGACAGTGAGATTGAGTGCACCCTCAGCAAATCTGCAGATGGCACCAAGCTGAGTGGTGCAGCTGTCATGCCAGAAGGACAGGACGTTATCCAGAGGGACCTGAACAGCTGGAGAAGTGGGCCTACATGAACCTCATGAGGTTCAGGGCAACCTGCAGTTTCAGTACAGAATGGGGGATGATGTGATTGAGCGCAGCCCTGCAGAGAAGGACTTGGGGGTGCTAACTGATGAGAAGCTTGACATGAATTGGTAATGTGCGCTTGCAGTCCAGAAGGCCAACCGTATCCTTGGCTGCATCAAAAGAAGCGTGGCCAGCAGGTCGAGGGAGGCGATTCCCCCTCTGTTCCACTCTCATGAGACGCCATCTGGAGTATTGTGTCCAGTTCTGGAATCTCAACAGAAGAAGGATATATAGCTGTTGGAACAGATTCAGAGGAGGGCTACGAATATGATCATTGGAATGAAGCAACTCTGGTATAAGGACAGGCTGAGAAAATTGAGGTTGTTCAGCCTGGAGAAGAGAAAGCTCCAGGGAGACCTTGTAGCAGCCTTCCAGTACCTGAAGGGAGCCTTCAAGAAAGCTGAGGAGGGACTAAAAGAGCATGTAGTGATAGGACGAGGGGGGATGGCATTAAATTGGAAGGGGGAAGACTTAGACTAGATATTCGGAAGAAATTCATCACGATGAGGGTGGTAAGGCGCTAGCACAGGTTGTCCAGGGAAGCTGTGGATGCCCCATCCCTGGAAGTGTTTCAGCCCAGGTTGGATGGGGCCTTGAGCAGCCTGGTCTGGTGGGAGGTGTCCTTGTCCATGCCATGGGGGTTGGAGCTAGGTGATCTTTAAGATCCCTTCCAACACAAACCATTCTATGATTCTATGATACGCTTGACAAATTTTACGTATTTCTAAATTTGAATTAGCTATTATAGTATTTTCAGTTGCTTTTTTTGGACAGAAAAATTGTATTTAGGCAATTCGAAAAGCTAGCAGTTTATTTCGTCATCACTTCTAAAACATTTTAAATTTAAACTAAAATTACTGATTATGTACTGTAAAATCATAGAATCATACAATACTTAGGTTTTGTCTTCGCCACTCATTTTTCTGAAAGAATGCAGAATATGTTTAATAATTAGCCTGTGGATTGACAAGAATATACAAATACAGTGTTGAAAAGATAGTATTTTCTTTCCATGAAAAAACTTTCCACTGAAAGTATAAACTGAATCCAAACCAAAATGGACTGTGAGGACTAAATTACAGTTTGGCTAAATTCAACATGCTCATTCAATCAGCAACTCATTTACAGCAATATCTTTGTACTTCTGCCAGTGCAACACATTTGCATTCTAGTTAGAATTGGGTAGAATGAACTATGCACTTCCCCAGCTTAACACACACGCCCGCTGTTACAGCTACGCTGAATGAGACTCATGTAATGGTTTGATCCTCATTTCTACACAGCCTCTGCAACTGCTGGGAATGAATTTATTGGTTTAGTCTCACCACAAGTCAGACTCTCCAAACCCATGAAGGAGATAAAATACATATTTGTTGGTGATGTTATTTAGCATGCTGCAGAAAAAGAATCACCAATAGCTGTTTAAAAAGCTGGTATCACAATATTTGTTTAAATTATATGACAATAATGTCATTGACAAGCTCTGAGAAGTAAATAAATGGTGTTGGAAAGGCTATCCATAATGATCCCCTTTTCTGAATTCTGTAGTCTTGTTAGGACACTCACTCTGGCAGACCTCGAGACAAGATTCAGCTTTCACGAGCAACCATTCTTGAATATTTTTTGCTGAAACAGTTGAACAGTTCATCACTGTGCAAGGCAGAAGTCTGGCAGAAAAACACTGCTCACTTACTTAGCTTTGATACATTAATGAAGGCAAAAGAAGAGGCAAAGAAGAGTAATGGTTTATAACCATTTTCAAGACCTAACAGCAAATGAGCCTCACAGTTCTCCTCACCATTGTAGAGACTTGAAAACTGTAGTAAAACTGAGCAAACTTTCAAGGTGCAAAACAAAAAAAATTATTAGCTCTTCTTTTGTGTGTGGATCAACCTACAGAGAGACAAAATATACCTTTTAATACCTTATATGACTACCTGCCAAATGATGAAGACAAGAATTTGTAGGAAGTGGTGACCCTGAAACAAATTTACTGTGATTACATTAATAATAGCTTTGTGAGCACTAAGTGGTTGATACCTGATCTGTAGTCCTAGCTCTGTAAAAATCAGAATACCGAGTTATTCCATACATTAATCTAGTGAGATTATACTTTCTGTTGTCTTCAGTAATAATAAACATCATTAAATGATCAACTTTATTAGCAAGAGTAACTGGAAGGTCCCCTTTCTCAATGGAAAAGAAGAGAGAGCATACCAACTTTCAATGTGAACTTTTAGCTCTGGCATAGGCTAGCATGTGACTAAATTGTGTAATTGTATCCTTTTGATTTAATTGGCATGTGGAACAGCTTCCTGAGGATGGAGCATGCTCAATGAAATAAGAAAATTCAGAATCAGAGTAAACTCTTTCCTCACCCCCCACCCCGCACCCCCCTATCGACCAAGATTGAACAATTATTTTCCAATATTTGACTGTAAGAATTCCTAATGGATCTACTGAAGACTGTGTGAAACTAGATGAGATCATTTCATAGAAATACTTAAGGAAAAAGAAATCATTGCCTAAACTACCTATTTTTTCATAATCTCTCCTTTTAGAAAACTTCAACCACTGGCAAAAAAATATGTATTCCTAACTGGAAAAATCACAACAGTGATTGCCAGAGATGCTCTTTCACATATTCCATTCAGCAACTGAAAGCTGAAAGACATCTACCAGTATGAGCCAAGGCTGGTGACAAAACAAAGTGTATGATGACGACTTTGAACTTCAGAGATCCAAGATAAGTACACAAATGAAAACAAGGATGCAGAGTACGTTAATTTTAACTTCCAAATACGCCTAAAGCACTACATTTGGGTTTCCGGGTTTTCAGCTTTTTTTCGGACATTTTTCATTAAAAAGGATAAGCTTTTCTTAAAGCAAATTTAATGAATCCACAGTTAGTTATGTCTATAAGAGTTAATATAAAAATCAGGAAAGATCATCTGTGTTATGGCATCAAACTTGTGAAACATGGTCTAGAATCAGGAGGATAATTCTTTAGCTAGGTCTTATTTCAGGGCTTGCTACTGTGCAAGCTCAGCTTGGCCAGTATCAAGCCCTAGCTAATGACAGACACCTTAGGCAGACTGGGGAATGCCTAGCATAGCGGAGGGAGCAATTTATGTGTTCTGCTTGTAGGGATTTGACACTTCCTGTGTAAAGCTGCATCACATTTTTGCCCGTCTGTCATGAGCACCGTGAAGGCTGCAAGTTCCTCAGGGCAGGAACCTGTTAAACACTTAGCACAACACAGGAGCTCCATGGTAATAATTACCGCCGCTATTAAATGCACTGTGGCATAGCTGTTTCAGTATCCTTACTGTAAATCCTATTTCTGTAAGGCTGTCAGTATAATAATGTTATACTGAATTGCAATAGAGTGGTTTGGCGAAATGTGAGGAAACGCTCTATCAGTTTCCCTGATCTCCTGCAGCGCTAGGCAGCACTTTTGACATCAATAATCCACAGCCACACTGCTGCCAATAACAAGTAAGTGTGTTTATGCAATTAACATGTGACATCATACATTAATTACCCATCAAGAAAAGTCCTAGCTTCTGTGTGTGTGTTATGACAATGACTGAAAGACAAACACATTTGCTCCCCAAATTAAAAGCACCAGATTTTCCGCGTGTAATTTAACCACCTTCAGTTCAAACTGAAATCACAATTCCACGCTCCATTTCTCCCTTGTGGAAGAGAACTCTTTGATAAACTAATATAGGTAGAAGTCACCAGACATGAAATATCCTTCATACTCAGACTTTTGCTCTGTGTATACAAAGTGGAGAAGCATACTGCCTTTCCAGAAGCGTCTCTTAATACTCTCTGCAAACTCATACATATGTGGCTGTGGAGTGGACTGGCTTAGCAGATGGAGTCAAAGCCCCTTCTCATGTGTATGGAGTAAGAAAAGATCCCTTGTCAGACTCACTGGGAAGACACTGCTCTGATAGAAATACTT
This sequence comes from Phaenicophaeus curvirostris, assembly GCF_032191515.1. NCBI lineage: Eukaryota > Metazoa > Chordata > Aves > Cuculiformes > Cuculidae > Phaenicophaeus > Phaenicophaeus curvirostris. Next base: position 60,081,241 of record NC_091394.1, read on the forward strand.
GAGGGGTAAAACAAGGAAAAGGAATTCTGCTGCAGAAACTCAAAGATCTTTATGAACCCCAGGCTCTGTTACCCTCCAAGTTACCTTTTTCTAAGTGGAATATGTGGCATTAAGAAGATGTAAAAGTGGAGGATTTCTAAGGACGTTTTTGAATCAAAACTTCAATATGTGTCCCAACACCTACACAGATCTAACCTCCCTCATTGTTTTTAATACAGAAGTGTTAATAAAATCCTAAAAATCGATTTTCTGTCCTTTACTTACAAACAAATTCCTACTTACACTGGTAGACTTTCCACATCTATAATTAAAAATATTAAATTAAATTAGTACTCTCTTATATGCTTTTGTGAGTGCTTGACTACATTAAAAAACCCCTGCACACAAAGAGACAGAATAGTGTACACCTGCAAACGTAAGCTTTATGTGGCTTTTTTTTTAGAATAAATAAAACTTCCAGGTTTGCAGATGTTAAATGATTAATACATTTTCCATTTAAAGGCAAATTTGAATTTTTATTTTAATGGGATGACAAGTACTTTTTCCCAACTTTTCCAGACAGTATCATTCTGAAATATGGGAGAGGGTTGGGGAGATAAGACCTGTCTAGATCTGTTTGATAGAATTCTTAGTAAAATAAATTTGATGCATTTTCTGTTATCAGTTAATTCAAGTTTTTTGATCATTCTTTACGAAAAGAAAATAAGGTGTGTTGTACACCTTCTAAATTAAACAGATTAAGTAAAAGAGAAGACAGTTTACCCATAGCTATTTGTGCTTATGGGGTGAGAAGGAAAGTGAATTTTGCAAAATAATGATCTCCTGGTAGTGTAAAAAATGGCAAAAAAATGAGGGTTCAAGAGTAGCATTATAATGACCAAAATTCACTATGTGTTTTTTATTACGATGGAAAAAAGTCTTTCAAGAAATGGAAATCACTACATTCTATTGATTCATGCACAGAATCTTCAGACATAAGTCATCAGTGTTGACACTTTCAAATACATAAAACGTGACATCTGCTCCTATAAATGCACTACACAGGCTGTAAATCATCAAAGAGAAAAACAGTTCAATGTCATTTCAGCCACTGTAAGCTATGGTTTACAACTGAGAGATAAAAATAGTCATACTGTCTCTATGACATCTAAACCACTTTTCTATTGCAGTATTCTATGTTCTAATTTATCTTTGTGGTTGAACAACACACAATCAATTGTAAGCAACTAGTGTAGTTTGATTCCAGTCAACAGCAATTTTCTCCTGCTCTATCTTTTTTCCCCCTCACTGCACTGACTTCAAGTGCTCTTCCAAATCCACCCTTTCCCATGCAGTACTTTGTGGAGATTCTGAGTGCTTAAATTTGTCATTTTAAATTGTGAAAAAGACAGGAAAAAGACATAATTTACATTTAATGGTATCAAAAAACTTGTAAAATCCTTTTTGAGTATCACCATAGCTGCATTCACAATAATGAGGAATGTATCTATGCATTTTTCAACACTGATACCAGGGATCACTGTACTACATATTTTTTCCATGCATCATTCCACACCAAAGAAAACAGTGTCAAGCATCTTGACCCTTCCTTGAAAGAAATGCACAATTGCCTCCTATAGCTACTTTGTCAGCTTAATTAGTATTCAAACCAATATTCAATTTGCATAATGTACTAAACCAGTTTTTCAAATCTTCAGTGATTTACTTCATTTAATTATGAAGTGAGAACATGACTATCACAAGTGGCATATTTTGTTATTATTAGCACCTAAGAGATCACAACATGCATTAGGATTTAAATATTTTTTGTACGTGATAAAAGCCCAAGGAGATGAAATATCTTAACCACTGTTATTCAGTATTAGCTTTTGCAGTAGCAACAGAACATTCATATGGCTAATGAAAACATAAGGAATAGACACATCAGCGTGACGAGTGACGCAATGATCTTGCATCACACATGGGTAACTACTAGCAAGCAGAAAGTGACAACAGAGAAATCCATTAAAGAGCCAAAGTCTAGTCTCAGCAGGGAATGTTTTTTCCCTTTGCCAGGTTGCATTATCTTCATAACACGTATGAAGACAAGATCACATTCTCTTCTGTGAGGTTCTCTGAGCTTACCTCTTTTCTGGGAAGAACATGAGTTCTCACCATTAGACTACTAGATATCCTGGGACCAATTTCACAAGCCTGCACTTACCAAAAGTATCAAAGAAGTCTTCTCACGGAGAATTTCACTCAAGCAACGACATTAATGCAGAGAAAGTTCTACTAGTGAATTAGTTAAGTTTTCCAACGACAACCAATTCTCAAAACAGCCTAAATGCATTAGTACCACTGTGAGTTTAGTATGAATGTTACAAGAGGTTTTGTCATTCTCCCTCCCCCTCTAACTGATTGTTTCTTGAATTTTACTACCTTAAGCCACTTTCTAAATGTTAACATCACATTTCACTTATTCACTAGACTGATGTAGAGACCTTCTAACGGACTGCAGAAGTCATCCCCAAGCTGCAAACTGAATAGTTACATGTCAGAGATTTACATCTGTGAACTTGCAGAAACACAGCCTCACCAATTCACTTCAGAACTGGTCCTGCAAATACACACACAAAACAGTACAGTGTGAGCAGTACTGTGTACCCTGATCTGCTGTCAGAAACTCTCCCTGTGAGGAATACTGTTTTGTTTGCCCTGCCAGTAATTGAACCTGGGACAGTCACTGCGTTTTGTGGCCCAATGTGTTATCTGTCCTTCAAACTATATACTGGTGGCCATAGGACCTGTTCTGCTGCATCAGTGATCAATGTCTGATAACAAACTCTTATGCACTATAGAACCATATTGCTCACATGCACATGCACTATTGCTCACATGCACATCGACACTGACTTTGCCTCCCTACCCATGTAACTTCTACAGCCTTTGTGTGACATAGATATTGCAGTTTGGTTTTATAAATCTGGGATATATACTTCAGGGATTCAGCTGCAGTGGTGTCCAGAACTTATCTCACTTAGTATATCTTTTTTACAAAATACTTGCTTGTACATTCCCAAAATACAGTGTGCTGTCAGCCAAGAAGCCTAGAAAGCTAAATCAGATTTCAGACATTTGCACCAAAGGTTCTTTCCAACTCTCTAACATAGTCATATGGTCTAGCTCATAGCAAGATTAGAAAGGCAACATTTTTTCACACATTGCCACATAAAGTCTTGATTGCCATGTGCATGCGCACATACACAGACATAACCATAAAGGAAATGAAGGTGCCTGTGTGCGCATGCACATCAAAGCAGATAAGCAGATCTTATCTCTTTCCACTGAAGTGTCTCTTTTCTTTCCAACTGCTCCTCTGCTGAATGCTTCTTCAGGATATGCAAAGTGTTCTCAGTTCTTCAGTTCTCACTGAAACTCAGTAAAAATGGGGAGACACTCAACAGGTTCAAAATATCTGATGCACAAACACACACAACCACACAGAAGAGAAAGCAACATCTAATTTATGATCGTATAACAGGATAGGTCTGTACTTGAAAATATTTATTAACCTCATAAATGGCCTGCTTTTTTGAAAGCTAAGTATATAATTCATTCCAATAACATTTATTATGCCTCCATACACACCTTGCCTCTGCCTATCTGCCAAGACTAAAAAGATGTCTTACTTATTGTAACTGGATATTTACAAACAAATACTAACTTTATCAGAACTAGTAGTAGTATTGTAAAACTTCTTTTGCTTTCACTGTAAAAACTTATCACAGATCTGGATGTTTGTTTCTATACTTGACGGGACAGCACAAATGTGTATTAATCACTCCCATGACGGACAGTCCCAATGGCATTCTTAAAGTAAAATGCCTATGTTTTCTCCACTCTGTGGTTCCAGAAAGTTCTCCTAGATGGATGAGTTTCAAAAGATTTTATAGGTCTGCTCCAACAATTTCCATAAATACCCAGAATTTCCCAAAATCTAGAGTCTTCAAACTGTAACAGGTTGGTATATATCTTTTATAGGAGCTGAATGAATTTAGAAACACCAGTCTCTGAGACACCTCAGTGATTCTGGAAATTTCCATCTAACACTGGATCTGTGAAAATGCAGAAGCATCAAAGAATTCACCTACTTAGGCTACAAAAATAAATCCTGTAATGTCACAGGCTTCTGAAGTTCTTTCCCAATATGCAATGCTAAAAATTATCTCTGAATTCATGGAGTAAGGCAAAGGTACTTTGCATTATTGAGTGCCTCATTGCTTGCAAAGTTATTTCCATGGCAAATCCTACTGTCTATAAAGCAGAAGAGCAGTTCTTCCATATGCTGTTCCATTTGCAGCTAGTTCTGAACAAAACCTTATCCAGGGGAGGGGGCACAGTTGTGTCAGAGAAAAACTGAATGAGCAGACTAGCTACTTCTTCTCTTACATGAACTCTAAAGCCCAGTTATTCAGGAAAAAAATCTCCCCACAGCCATCATTAAGAGAACTCAGTGCCTTGTGACAAAAGGCCAACAGCAACACTGGGCAACCTTCTCCTACCCCTGAAAACTAACTGATGGAAGTGATGCATTGTGGCCAATGCACTTACTTGCACAAGTAATTTGTTCAATGACAAAATAAAGGCTGAACAATGAGCCATCATGTACAGGTGATGGGAAATTGATGATAAAAAGCAAAAGGTATATCAAATGTAATTTATCTAGCATTGCAGGTTATCTTTATTATTTCCATTTTGTTGCTGCATCGGTAGAACTATCATATAACTGGAAAAACAAATTACTGTGTGACATGTATTAGTCTATAAAAGGAGAAGTTTCTTAACAAGTACTCAGAGAAAGGAGTCCTCATGATATACACTGGACTCCCACTGACATAAATGAAAGCTTTACACAGAGAGTAAATATAGAATCCATTCCTCAGTTTTCATGCAAAAATCTGCAGTTGAGGCAATATTTTACCTAGCTTAGAAACTCTTAGCTGGCTGGGAGCACCTTGGGGAACAGACAACTCATACCTGAAATACAAAAGCTGGTATGCAACATAATGCCCATTATTTGCCAGTTAACAAAATAAGCATTAACATGGGCACTATTTCCACAGAAAAGCATTATTAATATATTAATTGCAGTTTTAAAAATTAATTCCAGTGACTTCAACATTTCTTCTACATTTGTTCAGCACCTTATTTGGATGATAAAGAATGCTGCCAGTACAGATTATTTTTGCACAATACAAATCCTTGGGCAGATGATTTAGAATGTGTTTTTTCTGACTGAAAAAGATAAACTAAAGGAAATTTGGATTTCACGTTTATTTTGCAGTAGTTGTGTACTTTCTAGAAAAAAAAATCTTCCTTCAGAACTTAAGTATCTCAAATGATATCTCCAACGAAAAAAAAAAAAAACTTACGTTGAAAACAGTCCTACATCTAACAAGTTCATGCACTGAATATCTTCCATCTGTCAAAACTATGTGGAAAAATAAAAGAAGGAAAAAGTTACTTTGTTAGACAGTAAGCACGAATAGCAGTAAGAATACTGATTCTTTGTTCTTTATATAGCTGCAACAGGTTTAAAAATCTGCATACACAGGCAGCAATAAGAAAGGATGTTTCCAGAGAAAGACTCACAAAAGAACCCCAGCTATTTGTCTTTAGCAATTTCTAACCCATTTTTCTCCAAAAAGTCTTGGCATCATCTCATCACATTTCCTCATGCAATCCCATATGGCCATGCAAGCAGAATATTTCTCTCCTTGAAATCTGCTTGTGACTGTGTGAGCAAAGTTCTAGGATTTCACAATCCAATGCAGTTAACCCACCCTTGGCTCCCTGGTAGCTGATTTGTGTCCAAATGGGCTGCTATGCCCCACGCTAGGCCAGGTTGCAGCATCTCAAATAGGGTGCCTGTTCCACACTGCCCAGCATCTGGAGGTGATGAAAATCCTTTCTCAGCTGGCAGAAGTCTTTAGTACAGGAAAAGCCTGCTGCTCTTTATTAATTCTGCACTTTGCTGAAACAGTCTGTAACCTAGGAAATGTGGACAGTTTTACATTTCCTGACTACTGTTTGTGGACCTGAATTATTTAATGCCAAACTTGATGGGCACACTGTTGGCTTCTTTGGCAACTGCTGATTCCCTTGCTTTCTCTGTTGGTGTCCTGCTGGCACCAATGAGACGCACATAGTTTAATAAAAGCATGGTAATCACACATCTGCTTTTTGCTTACATTAATGACTCTATCTAGCTGTCAAGGCATTGAAAACCTGCTATTATTAATAATCTAAAAATTTTTTTCATATGTGTATTGCCACCAGTGGTTAAGCTTGTACTTGATTCTGTGGAAAAATCTAAGATTACTTACTATGGACTATCAATGACAGTCCTAAAAGGACCATGGCTGGCATATTCTCATCCATTCATAGAAGCTCAGTATCCATGTAATAAAGCTACTGCTTTGTCAAACTTAGAACCCAGTTTGTGGTGGTTTGAATGCGACTACAGATAATTTTTGAGATTTTGGAGTATATTTGCCTAATAATGCGATCTCGCCACTGCAAAAGTTTAGTTTAATTCAGTTTAAGACTGTAGTCTCATAGGAGGTTTAAATTACCTATTGATCTCCGCTGAACTGCTGCCCATCACCATGAAAGATACCTTTCTTTGAAAAATCAATAGTAATATTAAGTCTCTTTTTGGTGTAAAGAGTTTGATTGGACTATAGGCTAAAGAGGTTTGTTTTCCATTTTTGTTGTTCTTACTCTTTTTTTTTAGCTGGATATTAAGGAAACTGAATCCAGAGGCCGTTGTCCATTCAAACTGTTTCTATTAAAGCCTCATTTAGATCAACACTACTTCTAAATGAGTTAAAATCTGCAGTTCTGGACCTGACAGTTTCAGCCACTTTTGGTTTGATCTGCCTAGTGATTTCTGTACAACAAACCTGCAGGAGAGGAATTTACCCAGTGCTGTACACCAGTGCAGTATTGTTCCATATATTTTTTGTGCGTTTGTACCATCTGAAGCCAATTGTGAGTGAGAAGCATTCTTTACCTAATCCAATTTATTCAGTCAGTCTAAGGAAGAAAAATGAAGTCATCTAGATTTCTTTTTGTTTGTTTGGCTTACATGATTAAGGGAAAGGGACAGAAATTATATTCCTTTTGGGATTACATTCCATTCAATAGTGTTGGACAACTTTTATGAATTTCAAGATAACTTTCAGGAAAGCATTCCTTATACATTTCCATTTATCATTCTGTGTTTCTCTAAAAACCCTATTTTTAAGTTAGAGTGGCCCAGAAACTGATATACACCAAAACTATAACTTTCATGAGGCTCTTTAAACAGTCAAGTACATTCACTTTTGTTTGTAAAACTGGTATTAAGTTTTTAGTACTGGTACTAAATTGTTCGCAGTGTCCAACAATATTTTACTGGATTTGCTTTGTATATGAGGTACGAAAAAAACACGTGGGTTCAGCTGTGAGATCTTTGTTAGTAAAACTTTACTCCCACAAAGCAGTTTTGTACAAATTCTGATATTCTTAAAGTTTAATGTTCAAATATCTCATTATTGCACTTCTAACTCTACTTTTTCTCACACCTCTGATACTCTTGCCATTTCCTGGCACACATGCTTAACAGTTTTCATACTCTTAACTTCCTCATCTTTGAGCAGGACAAGAAAGTAAAAGATTAATTTCACGTAGGTTAAGATCTCAATCCAATTGATGGTACTTGAAAAAGCAATAGGAAAAATACAAACATCTAGACTTCAACAGGAAAATAATCCTATTTAAACAAAAAGCCAGGAAAGGACCAGCTAAAAAATATACAGCAAAAATATATATCAGTATATACTCTGTGGCAGCTTTAACATTTGGATGACAATGACAAATAGACACCAGTTAGCCTAGGCTATATTCCTGAAATTCATTTCACACTTGCTTTTAGGTTTTAGGATTATTATTCACTGAATGTGCCCAGAAAAAAAAAAAAATAGCAGCTTGTTATTACACCTAACAGTTGCACGGTATGGATGAATGGTGCTACAGCGCTTATAATTACACACGCACAAACATGATGAAAATTAGTATTACTGTAGATATCAAAAGCAAACAGACCTAATTAAAGAAATAACTGCAACAAACCCAGATGCAACCCAAAACAAAAAAAAAGACAACTCCAAATCTAATGAATCCTTTGAATATTAATTACAGAATTCCTAACAATACACTAGGAAAGCTCTCTTGGAGAATTCAGTTTACTGTTTAACAGTTTCTGACTAATTTTATTAACCTGTACATCTGAGAGGATCAACCCCCTCTGGGTTTAATTAGAAGAAAATTCAATTTAAATCTAAATGTCAACAGTGGTTACTAATTATGGCAGGGCCCTGGACGAGACATCCAGTCTGTAATCAGGCAGTTCTCTGCTAACAATTAACAGTTTCTTTCTGAGTTATGAGTGCAATAGGATTTTCCTTTCTCTAAATAAATATGATTCAGCATGGGACACGACTAATATTAAGAGCACCTACTGCTAGGTGCAGACATGCAGAAGAGGTTGCCAAATTAAATTACAGAGATTTCTCAAACATATAGCTGAATAATAAGCAGCTACAAAACTAGGTCAGGGTCGCAAGCAGTCGACCACAGCCCCTCCCCCCAACATGCAAAATAAATATACCCACTATCTCTGAATAGAAATCAGTCTTTTGTTATGCCCTTTGTCAGGAATACGTTACTGCAAAATGGTATTTATTTCCACAGTCTTTGCAGCTGTGACCAGGGCTGAATTAATCTTTCAGGAACTGATTTCATCTTCAATTTCATGTTTACGATTATAAAATGTAAATTATTACTTTAACAAAAAAATTACAATGGAAGGCATAGATGTAAGAAGGCAGCTCTTTACCTACTGCTTTCATTTGCCCTATGCTAATGAAATAAATGCGAGCTAACTCTTAAATAAAAACAAACATTATAAAAATGACTTGTAAAAAATGTGAAGAAATACAAAAACTAGGGAGACATATAAAATCAAATAATTTCAAAATCTAACCTGAGCAGCATATTTGTGACTTTGAACAAGCAAATTATCAGAACACAGAAAGATAACCAAAACTAGGGTGAGGATAAAGGGTTTAGTCGTTTAACTTCAAACTAGCCCCGCACTCTCCATGCTGCTAGGGACAATACTGAAAATGTTGATTACACTGAGCATTGCTATTTCTCAGTTGGGTGACAGCTTTTTTCAAAAATTACAATAGTATTTTCTGAACCATTTCATTCTGATGACCTACTAATTAATTACATTCATACCCATAAAGTAACCGTGCTGGGGTTTGTGGAAGTTGTCGACAAATTTGTGTCATTTCATCCTGGGACCAGCTATTGTGCACAAATACTCCAGGCAAATGTAGCTTGAGATTTCTCAGTGGTAATTTCCTAAAATGACTGCTTATGAGAAGGAAAGTAGAAATCAAAGGAAATCGGTATGGAAATACAGAGGTAGTTATATAAGTAGGTGATATAGCATAATCATAAATGTCAAATATGCTGGTCTTGGCCTGCTCTTTTCTAAACAGCAAAGATGTTTTCTATGCTAAAAAAACAAAACAAATTTTAAAAAATCTCAACAATCTTCTCTCATAGAGAATAGCTTAAAAATTATCAGACTTTATTTTGATCCTATTTTCTTTGCAATATTTTTTTGACCAAAGGCTACTAAGTGGCAAATGAACATGCTAACACCACAGTTGATAAGTGCTTGTATAAGATAATGTAATTACAACTTTAGATACATTCTGAGTAGTGAAGACAAACACATCACTTAGTATGATGTGAATGCAGTTCTATAATTTCATTTAGACTTACATTTATATTTGTCAAATTAAAACCTAACCCTGAAATCCCTTATGCATGTGCTTAACTTCAAATCTGTAAACAGTTTTATGACCTCTCCAGGGCTGCTCATAGAACAAAAATTAAGTATATATGTATATATGTATGAAATACTTCTAAGTGTGTAAGCAGGTGCTTATTGTTAAGCGAGTGCTTAAAACATCTCTATTCAAGAAAGCACTTATGGATATTAAATACTGCATATTATGCATATTATGTAAGGCTTTCCTGAATAATGATAAATCAAGCACATCTCAAAATTAAGCATCTGCTTTCCACTACTTCTGAAACGGTGTGGTGTTTTTTCTCAATAATGAAAGGATTATGCACATTTTAAAGTATAATGTAGAATATGGCTCTTAAAACCTTATGATGGAGTGGTTGCAGAAGATGTTCTACAAATCTAACACTTGAACCTGACAAGAAAATTACGCAACCATGACTACATTTGGATGCACGAACGCAGATTAACTGCATGCTCTCCACACACACCAATGCCTGTTGATACTGGCAGCTATCTATACAAATGAACTTCAGCAGTCAGATTGAAAGTGGGTGTTTTATGCCTATTTTTGTCACAATGAACGTTAGATACCTAGCCTCCCTTGCACCACTGGCTCCACTCCAGCTCTTCTACAAAGGTTTGTCTTTCTCCACCAAGAAAAACAGGGAATCAGGATACCTCAGCTCCTCACCTCACTGTCTGAATAAGTATCTGAAATTAGGCAGGATCAATAGCAAGAAATAATCTCCAACTGAACTGTGAAACTGTTACTCAGCTCCTGGGGATGGAAGAAGAGGGAAGAACGGACAGGGACTTTCCTCCCTTCCTGCTTAAGCTGTGTACAAAAAAAAGAAACCAAAAAAATCCCTAAGAAGAATTAGGCTAGAGATGGACTGCCACCGAAGAGTGATTCTGCATCTGGAAGCAGAGGACTTGGGGCCCAAGTCCCAGTCTCCCATCTCTTTATTTACTTTATCCAGTGCTTTCTGCATTCTAGAATAACTCAGGAACTCCAAGCACCAGTGGAAATCTATGATTTATGTGACGTCCTTCCCTTCTGCACATTTGTCAGCAAATGGATGTTTGGTTTAGGGGAAAAAATCATTTTCGTAACTGAAGTTAGCTTCCCCTCCTCCCACCCCCGTGTGATTATTACACTTCTCGGGTGGTTAAATTCATGCATCCTTTAGTTTCATGCCTTGTAATACTTCCTGAAGCATGTAACAATCACCCAGAAATACTCTGCTCGCTTTGCTTTCTTATTTGGTTACAATCTTTGTGTGAAATTTTAGCCTCTGTGAAGTCAGCAGAAGTTTTGCTCTCAACAAAAACAGGGCAGGGCTTCACACTTCACATTTCTAAAACACTCCCTATTTTCAGTTCCTTTACTATTTCTATTTTCTCCTACTATGGCTAAAATTGCCAACACTGATAAACAATGATGTAAAGTATTTTTTAAGATCAAGATTTCAGTATTAAATCTCAAGCTAAGCAGAAAAATAAAAACCTCTATTTTCTGCCATGCATACTACAAACTGTAATTTAGAAAAATTAACAAATCACAATTAACATGATCCTTTTTAGCCTTCATTAAGCAAAGGCAAGCATCTCTATGCATTTTCCCATCCATGAAAGAGTCTATTTCTCCATGTTCAACTGAAGTTCTAGCTGAGATCTTTTGATAGTAGTAAAAAGGAAGTTCTTTTAACCACAGTTCAATAATAAGGTGAATGGAAAAACAGTTGGTTTCCTTCTGCTTCAACTGTCTACCTTGATCTGTTTTAAGCAAAGAGAAGAGTGTCTGTATACATTCTTCATTACATAACAACCACAAGTTGAACAAAAAATCCCCTGTAAAATACTGTTTTGTTCTTATGTTTGGACTTCTACAGTTCTGGTTATTCTAAGTAATTCTGCTTGGACCTCACATTAAGAGGCTGAAGAGCTTTACACTAGCATACAAAAGCAGTGCTAAAGGACTACTTAATGCATAGCCACAAAGTGGAGACCTAAAGTAAAATCATTGTAAAATTAAGGAGAGCTATGAATTATTCTGAGAGCAACAAAGAGAAAACTGGAGTTATGTGTTGGTGAAAGAAAATTTTACATGATTTGGTAGGACTGAAACCTGGCATGACAATTGACATGACTGAAACTTATCAGTAAAACTTAAATAGGAAAGAGAGCCAGGAGGAGCAAGAATGTGGAACTCCACATTAAAGGTAACATTTATGTACATAAGACTTACAGGCCAATTCGGAATAGTTGTGTCTGACTGACAACTATATCATATCTTTTATAGATGCCAACACAGATGAGAAAATAGCAGGAGTGGGCCTCTAAAAATTACTTAGAAGTCCATGTAGATATGTAGGAAACCACATAGGTTTCTTAAGACTTAAGCTGGTAGTCTTTGGATGCTACCGATAATTTATTTTTTAAATTTATATGACTTAGGGATCTATTCCAAACCTAAATAGTAAACCAAGCAACTTAAAATCGTTCTGTATCAGATCTCAGTGTGAGAGATAAAAATAACCTGATAGCTGCCTAAAACTGGCAATGGCCTATGTTAGAGCATTCACAGATTAATTTCATTTGCAATGTACAAGAAGTATGATATATTTTTTTCATGTGTAAAAAGTCAGTATTCCCAAATAATGCCAAATACACTTACAAACAAAACTGAGCAAAGTAGATCCTTTTATGCAAAAGAATACTGAAAAATCAGACTACAGAAATCACATAGTCCTGCAGTCATGAAAGAAGGTTTTTCTGTGAAAAACTATCTGAGCTGAGAGGAAAAGTAATTGGAGAATTTTTTTCTTTCATATATGGCAAAACTGAAAATGTGGAACTTACAGAAGTAAATGCAAATCAGCAGTTTAGAAATGGACACCATTGATTATGGATGACATCAGTCTGAAGAAAAAAAAATTCTAGTATGGTTAAGAAGAGTCATGAACCAATGACATCTGGGTAATAGCACAAAGTTTATAATAAGAGTTATCACTTGTGATACAAAAGATAAGAGAACGTACTGCATATTACAGAAAGTGATAAATTCATTTGCTGTGACAACCAAACACTTGTGCTTTCCTCTACTGCTATAAGGTTAGTAAGCAGCTGAAGTTAATTAAGTAAACCTGTTAAATTCACTACATCAGATGGCTTTTACCCAAGGGTGCAGATTTTGATGAATGCCTGTCTTATTTTATAACTAAATTTTGGAACACTGGAGAAGTTCCAGTAGACCGGGGACAAAAAAAGATAATATAACAATATTTCAGAAGCATAAATAGTATAAGATCAGACAAGACTCACCTTAGCCTGAATCTGAAATCATCAAAGCCTGTTAAATGTTGCAACAGTAAACACTAAAAGGGCAGGTGTACTAATGGCAGTGGATTTGATTTTATACAAAATGGTCTTGCCCAAAAATTGTATCTTTTTCCATGATAGCACAAGCCTGACCAGCAAAGACTGAATTGATATAATATAGTTGTAACTCCTAGCCTTTAGATTTTGGTCCACATTTTTTTAAATAGTGCATAAACTCAGTATAACCCAGAATATGCAGCAAAACCCTACTGACAGATCACTAAATAAATTGCAAATTGGGAAATACCATTCAAAGGAATGCTTTGAAGTATGATGTTCTCAAACTGATGCCATGCAGTATCTCTGTCACTCATCCGGTAAAACTTGGAGAAATGTAAAGAGCTGATGAAGTCGTTATCAGCAAATGGGGAAGATGAGATATAGAAAAGCATCTGGGAAGTGTACTCATTTGAACTGCATTTGAACACAGTTTTGTACGTGTCTCTTTTATAAATGAACAATGGCAGCCTGGAAAACAATCATGAACTAATCACGAACCTGCATATGAACTGCCAGAGTAATGTAGGTAAAAAACATGTAGGTAAGAGCACGGGAATGCTCTTCTATAAGCGAGGGACCAAGGAATGCCAGCAGCTCTGCAACGAGTCACCAGTAAGACCAGTACTAGAATATCATGTCCAGTTCTCACACGTCTACACTTCATGTAGTTTCCTGAAGCATTAAGAAACAATCAGGAGTCAAAGGAATGATTCAGAGTGACAGACTATGTGAAACCCATTTTTTATGTTTTACTGAAAATGAGATTATGAGATATTTTCAACACAAGCTGCAGTATCAACTCAAGGAAAGAAATCTGTGCTACTGTGGAGTTATCAATAAATAAACACAGAAAGAACAAAACTTTAAAATTTGGAACAGGTAATTCATGCCAAACAGAAAGCACACATACTTGTTAGAGAACAATATCCCATGGAAACAATTTACATAGGAACATGAAGTATTTTCCATAAAGAGATTCTTTAAATTAAGAATATGTGAACAAAATAGAAGTTCTCATGTGTAAGTTTCTCAGCCTGATTGATTTCTTGGCCTTTGTGTGCACAGGAGTTCAGTCTATGTATGAGAACAGCACCACATAATTCTAAAATCTGTGTCTGGGACACAGATTTTTATCAACGCTACCAAAACAAAAGCTGATCTTTTATCCAGAATGATGTGTAGCAGCCATGTTGAGCATAACAAATTCAAGATGACAGGAGTTTTGTCAGGTAGACAAAATCTTAGCCAGGGTTAGAAAGCCAAGTGTTAAAAGTTGAAATTTGCATCCTTGATGACTACCCATAAAAGCTTTGCTATTATCTAGCTTTGGGTCATCTTAAAAAGCTCTAATGTCTGCCTTTCCCTTGAGAGTGTGTGTAGGGAGGAAGTCAGTGAGTCTAGTAAGTGCCTGATTTAAACACCTACGTTATCATGGAGGAGATAAATATATGACTGCTCATAATGCCCTAGTCCTTTAACTGTTTGCTCCTAAGTAATGGCAATACAGGTCTCAAATTATTTCCAACCTCTTTCACTGGTGTAGAGCTAAGTATGTGTAGACAGTTCCTGACTGATTACCATCAAACCTATTCTTAAAGAGAAAGCCCTCCAACAAGTGAGTTAGCCCACTATTTCTATGTATCCTGTTAAAGCATTTCACCTCCATCTTTTTTACAAGCTGAGAGTGGTTATTATCTTTCATCTTCATGAGTTAATATTCTAGATCTTTCATTTTAGTCGCTTTTTTTTCTGGGTTATGTCCAGTTTGTTGTCATTTTTCCAGAAGTACTTCAGAGGTACTGAAGTACCTCTAACTTCAGTACTTAGCTCAAGAAGTACTTGAGCGCTAACTAGAGTTGCATAGCTTTTGATGGGAAACATCGTGAGTTATAGAAACATTTGGAGTCTTGAACCCTCAAAAGAAAATTAGCACTTCCTGAAGTCTGCTAGCACTGGACATCTAATAATTTAAAGATAGAGAGTATATGAAGTTTGGCCTCAAGAAGCAGTAACATGTCCTTTTGAGGTCAAGTCCCAGAACCCCATCTAATAGACCAGAGTTATCCAATTTCTCTGTAGAGCAGTTGGTTAAATTGCTTCAGCTGTTGATTAGAACAGCAGCTTACACTATAAACATATGATGCATGCTAAATTCACCAGAAATCTCCAAAAGGTTTGACAAGACCAGTTCACAAGGTCCTCTGTTCATTAAAACTTATGTAAAAATATATATGCAGGACAATTATAAGGACAGTATTGGGAACAGCCTTCTCCACAGGCATAAGATAAAACAGTCTTTTAAGAAGTTAATTGCTATGCTGTCACTGTGAGCAGGCAAAAAAAAATCTGAGAAAATAGCCTGTTAGCAAGCTTGAGACACAAAGGGTTTAGCCCTGCACAAGTGACAGATCTAATGTTAATTGCTTTGTTTCATGCAGCAATAAATAAATAAACAAAAACTCAGACTCTTGAATGGACCAAGTAACTGTTAGTTGCCTCCTAAGACAAGTGCTGCACAACTACAGAAAAACTCATGAAAATCAATGCCTCTACGTAACCCAGAACTGGATTGAAAACCTGGGATCCCTCTTCAACATCAGGAAAAGCTGGTCTATTCTGAGAACAATTTCACAGAACTTAGTACTTAGGCCTGAAAAAGATGATGATTTTCTCAGCACCAGTAAAAGTTCGCACTTCTGAATGTAAAAGTATAAATTTAGGCACCGGGAAACTTATGTTGAAAGGTACATTGTAAAGGGCTTTGGAAATGGCAGCACTGTTGAGCTGTTCCCAGCTATGGGCATGGGTCTAAAGTGCTGAGGGACAGGACACATCCATCCTACACAGTCTTCCATCCTAACCGTGGGCTGAGGCAGTATGGTAAAAATGGTTACAAAAATGTTGGTTTACACCACAGATGCCAAAGAACTTGACATTAGGGAAAACTCTGTACACGTATGTGAAGAATGTATTATTGCCCTGCTCCAGTTTATCCAGTTTATGTTGATTCTTTAGCATATTCTTATTTGTGAGATCACAAACATACTTCCTTCTAGAGCTAAAATCATTCCAGGCTTTAAGCACTGCAATATCTCAAACTGCTCCAATTTTCTTCAAATTCTGAAATAAGAAACAAAACACCTTTAATATTTATGGTTTTTTAAAGGATGATGATGACTTTGGAGTTTCCAGTCAAGAAGCTACCTTGAGACTGTTACAACAGCAAGGGAAAATAATAAGTTGCACAATCTTGACCTTTTAAATGTTCTCTAATATGTCATGCAAAAAAAGTACAGTATTAAATAAGAAATTTTTTAGCCTTCAGCACAGAGGCAGGTTTATTAGCAAACAACTAAGTGGAACAAAAAATCTATAACCCTGATCTTATTGAAATAATTACAGAATCTTTAATGTCCCAGTAGGCATATACAGAGAATAAGATGGAGCACACAGAAAGAGCACAGTAATGAAAACAGACAGAAATAGGCCATTCATCCTACCTTTTACTTAGTGCATACAAATGACTGTCAGAAGTATAAGACAACAGAAAATGATTACTGACCAAAAAAAAAAATTTAAAATTTCTTTAGCACTACTAAATTTTGGGAATCTGTGAGACAAAATTAAAATCAAAACTCACGTTCCTGATAAGCAATTTTTTTTATTCATATGCATGTATAACTGGCACTTTTTAAAACACTGTAACATTTGTAAAACATTTTTAAAACATTTGTAACATTGCAAAATCAATGTTAAATCTATTTAAAAGTCTCACTTAAAATCAGAAGATTCTCACCATTTAACTATTCTGTATGTTGCCCATATTATATCCAGTACAGATTTAAAATACATATGAATATAGCTTGCAAAATTTAATCAGATGAAGATAAAACATACAGATATATTCAGATATCACACCAAAAGCAACAGATCAGATGATCTGGCTCGTTAAAATAAGCAGAACAATATGGGCAAGCTGGCAATTCTGTAGCAACCTCCTCTTTCATATTTTTGTTAAAATTTAACTGGCCTCACTTGAAAAACTTAATGCCAGAGATGGACTTTGTCACAAGCCAAAGCAAGGAATATCATGCCACTGTGCTTCTTCGGAGTAGACTGGAAAGCAAGACTGTAGCTCTTCCACCCTCTCCTCTCTGCCTCCGGGATGGGCTGAGAGAGTTAGGGCTCTTCAGCCTAGAAAACAGAATGCCCCGAGGAGACCTTCTTCATGGCCTTTTAGTACTTAAAGGGGGCTCATAAGAAAGATGGAGAGAGACTTTTTACCAGGGCCTGTAATGAGCGGACAAGGAGCAACAGTTTTAAACTAAGACGAAGTAGATTTGGATGGGATATAAGGAAGAAATTTTTTATGAGGGTGGTGAGTCACTGGAACAGGTTGCCCAGAGAAACTGTGGATGCCTCATCCCTAATAGTGTTCAAGGCCAGGTTGGACGGGGCTTTGAGCAACCTGATCTAGTGGAACATGTTCCTGTCCATAGCAGGGGAGTTGGACCAGATGAACTTTAAAGGTCTCTTCCAACTCAAACTGTTCTATGATTCTATCTTTCTATGATTCCTGTAGCCCCATTATGATGTTAACTCTTCTGGGTACAGACAACAACTACTTCTCTAGAAGACAGAGCCAAGACCTTAGCCTCTTCTGGCCCCTCCCTTTAACCTGAACACAGAGGAGGCACAGAAGCTTTGCACAAGTCACTTGCCACATGCTGCAAAATGCGCACTGAGCTTTTGGTGTAAAGAACAGGAAGCCACCTTCCCCATCCTTCCTTTCTTCCAGGAAAAACAAAATACCAAGCAACCTTAAAATAAACCAGTTATTTCCCCTTTCCTGTCTCCCCGCATTTGTGCTAAAACTATCTTCTCGATTTTCCTTTAATCAAACAACCTCAACAATGCTTTGACATTAACCTATGGTGAGCCTTCTTCACCCACACAAGGAAATCTGTAAAATATGTTTTACTAAAGTGAATGGGATAAAGGTAAGTTGGGTTTCTAACCTCACTGCCCACTCTGGGTAGCTGCTGAGAGCTTACAGAACTCAGATTCCTAGGTGGCATTATAGTAGAAATATCTTCTCAACAGACAGGAAGAGTAATTACTGTTGTGAGGGAAAGGCTAATTTCTACAAATTGTTTTACCACAAAATGCCATTGTAGAAACATTTCAGAAACACTACAATCTTTGACTTTTATCTTCTACATTTCATGCATAGTGCTATCCATTCCCTTCTTTTCCCCCTAGCTGGAGGAAATACAATCTCACACATAAAAGTTGACCAAGGAATATTTTCAGGACAGCTGCCATTCCCTTTACTTTGTCCAGGAGGGAGGAAATAAGTCACACTTTTGTCATAGGGGCAATAAGGAAGCTTTCATTGTGACATGAGTTTGCAAAGGAATGGGCTTCATTATGCTCTCCTATTTCTACCAGGATGATATAACAAACGTCCCAGAGATATTTTTCAATAGTTTCTGTGCACAGTAAGTAAAGCTGCAGCTTCTTAAGGAGGTGTCTGTCTATGCTAAATGTCAACTTTCAAATTCCAGCCCCGCTTGCTTTAATATTTTTAACCATTTAGACTTCGGAATTTTTTTTTTTAAATATGGAAATGCTTTACTTTTCAAACTAACTTCAACTCCCTCCACATGTTACAAGTTTCAACAAGAACATTTACTGTTGTCTAGAGATTAAGAACTGTTCCTTTATACTAAAAACAATGGGGTTTAAAGGTCACTACTAGAAGGACTAATGTTCTCATTCTGTTCTAGCAATTACCGTAATTCCTGTGAGCTACCAGAGCCAGAACCACATCTGTTGTCTTGATGTACCTGCTGGCCAGGTTGTCATTTGTATTGAGGCTCCTTTACCCTACTCTGGCTGAGCAGCAGCCTTTCGAACAATGTGTACATCCAACTTTGCTTTTGCAGGGAATAAACTGCCCCATCCTATAGGGAAGAAATGAAGTAACCAAGTCACCCTATACCTTGACAGGGGAAAGGGAGGGCGAGAGGTGGTTTTGCTACTTATCATGAACTGCCTAAAAAAATTAGCATAAGTTACTTATTTGGAGATGATATGAAAATACCAAATGGGAAATGAACATATTTAACCTAGCTACGTGATATCGTAAAATTAACTTTTCTTTATTTATGATGATCTTACAAGCCTTAATGTTCTCTGCAGATGTTTTTAGATTTATGTTAGTTATTGGAACAAGTTTTCATTATAAAATTCCATCGTACATTCAGAGCCCCTTAGCAGAAATTAAAGGCTAATATTATGTACTATAATTAGAATATATTATGCATTTGCTTTAAAGATGGTGACTTCATACATTCTTAAGTTTCTTACTACTTATTAACGTTATTTTTAAGGTCTACTGTTCCTCTCTTTTGATTATGAGGGCACAAACCAGAACAAACACATAGTGAGATGCTTGAAATTCATTATGCAGTTTCTCAACTGCTCACAATATCCTATTAAAAATGCATAAGTATTCTTACAAAGGGTCAACATTGTGCACTTTGATTTAACAAAGAAAATGCTTTGCTGAATGTTTTAGACATTTCTCTGTGCTGCATAAGGGTAGCAGAATTCCTGCTCTGCCTCTTCATAAAATATTAGGTATTTGTTTCTATTTGGAAGACAGTCCAGTCTCCAGATACGCACTAACAACAAGGCAAATATTTACATGTTATTATAGGCTTAGCTTACCCTGTCAAGGAGCTTCTGTTCAAACCTGATGGTGGACGACTGTCTGCCAGCAAATGGTACTTAAAAGTGGTGACAAATGCTCCACAGAAGAACTGAATGAACTCATATCTGGTTCTCGTGCCATACTCCCTTTCCAGACACAGCTGCTCACTCTGCAAGCTGCACCATCCATCTCGGGAGACTAGAGCTAAGATGGTCTGCTTGGTCTTTGGCCATTTCTACACTTTTTTACTTTCCATCAGATGCCCTGCACTTTGCAGAATGTAGGACTAAACCAGTGTGCCGTAAAGTCATTGTCACACAACTAATCATAGACGGTTCACTAAGTTTCAGTTACATCATCACCTGCATATCCAAACTATAGGCCTCTATAGACAGGAGAGCCTCAGAAGCACCATCAACCAAAATAAATTCTTATTAATAACAACTTTGTCCCAACAGAGACTAGGATTCATAAGGAATAAGTTTTGATTGGGTAAAACTTAATGTATTCTAACATACTTTCATTAGCAATATCTTTGTGTAAGAACTGTGATTCGCACATAACTCATGTAGTAAAAACCCCCAGAGAACTACTGCAGCTCTTAAACCATCACCTGAGACTAACAAAGCACACAAGACACCGCTATTGCAGAGGCCACCAGTGCATTACTGCAGAGATCACTATCCTGTTTAGGGTTTTGTAATTTGCCTACGATCTGTTTAGTTTCATTGTGTCATTTAACACTGTGTTTGCAAGAGCAGATACAATGAAGACACAAACCACCTCTACCTGTACTTTCACTGATTTTAGCAGAGTTGCTTTAGAATTAGATTTAAGGGATGCCACATGCTGAACAGCTTAGCAGGATCTTGTTAAGATGACAGATTCCAGCTCAGTTTCTCTGGCTTCAGAAAGCAAACAACAATTGTGCCTGCAGCCACCTCTCCTGAGAGACAGGCACCCATGGGCTTCTCCCTGGTGCTTGTGCCTACCCTTTCTCTCCCTTGCTTGCTGAACCAGGATGAAGAAAACTGTGGTGGTTGCATGGCAGAGTCAAGGGCTGAACAATAATCCCAGAGACCTCATGCACCGCACAGTGTTTTTAGGGCAAGACAAGTCAGGTCAAGAATCAGCAGCTGACACTCAAACATTCCCTCCAGCCTACACTATGGTCTTGATTACCAAAATCTTCAAACCAGAGACTTGGCCAGAGTGTGCATTGACTCGCTCCTATGTGACCACAGTGTTTGAGACAAAAGGGTGAGCTCCCCAGACATGCTCTGAGATGGATTTGGGACCAACTCCATCACACTTACAGTTCTGGGAGTTTGGAAGTGCTTAGAGATTCCCCCAATTGAGACACTGTCTTTGAGCATCAAGTTCCTAGCCATCAAACACGGAAGAGGAAAACAGCCAATTATTCTGTATTACTTAGGCTCCCAGTACGTGCTAAATCAGTCATAAGATCATCCGCAGCCTGTTCTGAGATTTGACAGCTACTACACACTTGCAAGTTGATTGCTACCAATTTGGAGCCTCTCAGAAACAAACACGGACATTCTGCAGATAGAGATTCACACATTTGGTGGAAGTGCCTTCAATGCTGAAGTTTGAAAAAAAAGTGCTAGTATTAAAATGCTAAAAAAAGATACTAGGGAATAAAAAAAAACCCATGAAATATTGTTTGACAAATTAAATCTCAAATTCAAAAAGAAAAAAGTTGCTGAAGGTATGTAAGCCTATATGTAAATAAGTGTGTGTATATATTGTATATATACAATATGAGTGACAGATTGGAGCATCTAATCTACATACCAAAAGATTATGAGCAGATTGTTAATTTATTTTAAACTGCATAGTAACACTTCTAAAATACACCAATCACAACAGTGTAAATACTCTTTAAGACTAGTGTAGCATACATATTTAGCTGATTTCATGTTTTCTGGGATTAAAATGCAGATACAAAAACTTTTTTTATAAGCTGATGTGTTATCATCCATGAGAAAACTAGAATGAGATCAAGAGATTCAAGTATGCTTAGCAAAAAAATTTTCCCATACGTATTCTTGAAATAAGAGATATTTACATTGCATTATACAAATCACGTGTTATCCTTGAATCAACTCTGGATAATATTTTAATGATGTAATTGTCTACTGTGCTTTCCTTGCAATTCCCTTGCAGGGAAAAGATAGTGAGAAATGAGATTTTGAGGACAAACAGCTTGGTCTCAGTTAAAGACTATGCTACACAACCCTGGTTTAAACTTATGGCAACACCCCATGGATTCATTTTGTTGGCAGGAAATCATGCAGTTCATTTAAGTCCACTGGAAAACCTTTGCTTCAAGTTTTAGCTTTAGTTAAACTTGAAACAGCATTCTAAATCTGAGGTTAATTAAAAAAGCATTGCTTGATTCTACTCAAACTCAGTCCACCTGCTTCTGGGAAAAGCTCCACTTCTTTCTAGAGGTGCCTTTTGAGATATGTGATGATTTACTAATATCCAGATACTGAAGCACACACACAGACCCTCACCCTCATGCTTAATAACAAATGGCCTACCCACTAAGATTTGTCATGCTAGGTCTCCACTCCGCTCCTTAAAAGACCTGAGAAAAACTGCTCTGAGAGCTAGAACCTCAGGACACAAGTATCTAAAGTGGTACTTGCACAGATTTCAGAATAGAGATCCAAAATATGAAAATGCCTACTTGGGCCATGTCTAACAATGAACGATTTTAGACATCTCTTTATTTTCTGTTAACATCTTATTGCCCAGATGTCTAGTGCTTCAACTCTGAACACATCCAGAGGCTCTTAGTTGCATAAAGAACAGCTTATCTGATAATTCGCATTTAGCTCCAAGAATTCAACAATCAACTGTCCCTATGCTTAACAGATTTCACCATTCCACTTTTTTTTTTCCTGGATTAAGTCAAGCACAATTTTTGTAATTGGAAAAAACACTACTAAGCTGCCATTCCTTATTTTCCTATTAGCACAGAGTTTTTATTGATCATCCATGTTTGACAGGAGATATGAGCTTACTATACTAGTCAGCTACATAGAACCAATGATGAAAATATCCTGTCTTGCCATTCGAATTCCAGAAGGAGCTAGTTTTTACAATCATGTTCTGAAATAACAGAAATAATAGCCTAAACAGTCAAAGGCTTTCCTTTCTGTTGCATATTCTGCCTAATTACGGGTCTGCTGCATACACAGTAGACTACAGGAAGAAACCTGCGATAAGTTTCATCCTTTCAGGTTCAGCTATGTCAAGCCAAAGTTTCAAACAGTTCATTCACATCCAACATCCAAATGTGACTTGGCTACCACCAGGTCCTAGTGCTTCCCATGCCACCAATGCTTAGTGCTTTGTCTTTGGCAGAGACAGTTCTGAGAGCCACATGAAAATGTACACAATAGAGAGGCTCTGAAAAACCAAAACTGAAATACGAAGGCCAGCTTAACACATTTTCTTAAAATGAAAATTATTAGGTACAGGATTAAACGTAAAAAAATCTGTTGGCAAGACAGACTTTAATGAAGAACTGCTACTCAGTTAATGTATTTCATTACCCCAAAAATACTCACCTGAAGTAAAAGATCATTTGAAAGAATTATAAAACCGAAGTAAATAATTTGCTTCTATGTAACCATTGATTTGAGAAAAATATCAATAAACACTGTAAAATAATAAGAGATAACAACAATGACTATTAACTTCGTATTTAAAGAAACAAGAGTAATGTTCCAATTCTTCGTTTGGGGAAATATTTAGATAATCAAATTAACTAATGGTAAAAATATAAAATATCTTTCAGTTTGCACAACCAGGCAAATAATCTGTATCAATTATTTGGAACAGTGATTTATATGTCTATGTTTTCGTCAATTAGTAGAGATATTGAACATCATCATATTTCTTTCATTAGATTAATTTATATTGTTTAAACAGATTGACTTTTTAATAAGGAAATTACAACTATATAACAAAAAAGTCTGCTTTTAATAAAAATAAATAATCTAATTATTCATTTATTAATGCTTCTATTCTAGGCTTTAATGTTCTCAGATTTATGCTTAGGAAATGTAACTGAGTACTGAATAAGACAGGCATACAGGTTACAAAGTGAAACCTGAATTACTCTGTTCAGTCCCATAAATGTTGAAAGTCAGGAACCCAAGAATGAAATTCAGAAAAAACAAAGTTTTGAGAAATTAAATAAAAATTAATCACAAGTTCTGTCTACAGTTCAGAAGTGCCACCCATGGACAGATATATTTCTGAGTACGTTTAAAGTAATGGTGTGGCTATACACCTTTTTGTTTCATACTCTGCAGTAGAGCTTTCCAACACAGAAATTATGATGTATAAAAGCCAATTGGATATGACACCCAAATGATCATCATCAACACAAACATTTACATTCCCTTTCCTAATGTTCACAGCCCTTAACCAGGAGGGAGTCTTCTGGCTAAAACCAAATTAATCGATAAAATATGCCTAGATTGTCAACCTTGAACCTGGATGAATATGAGTTTTTCACTGAAATAGCTGCTCTCATGGCTACAAGCAGTACAAGAACTGAGGATCTTCCTGTGGGGGTATTTTCAGATACTAAAGATATAAACTGGCTGGGTGGCAATTCAGGGATTCATAATGGAAAATTTAGTTACTTAAATCTCTGCACGACTGTAGGTATAAGCATTGCACAGAGCATATCATTGAAGGGTTTTACTCCAGTAATTCCAACCAGTAAGCTAAATCAATTCAGTTATTCGAGATGTGGTACAAACACTGAAGGAAGTCCTTGACCTGAAGTATATATGAAGACCAACTACAAGGAGCTGGTGTTGCAGATTAACAAGAGTTGAAGGAGAGCAAATGGCAGTGGTCAGAACCACTGATTACATAAATTAGGTACATATATAATGCATGTGTTCTTAGCCATGTGTACTAGGACTTATGACGATAACAAACTGCATCAAACACAAAGCCAAGCCATCTAGAGTCCTCATATGAAAAAGAATACATAGCTGTGACCATTTTCCCCAAAAAGAAAACCCTCTTCAGACTCCAAATCTACCCCTCCATCCTGAGGACCATCTCCCACAAGGAAAAGGTGAGACCTAGGGAGAATTTCATATTTCAGTGCATAAATAGAGATCTCACAAACTTTAAGTCTGATGATGTTCAAGAAGGAAAGAAATTTTTTGTCAAAGGCATAATGACTGTAATAACAGTGTTAGCAGAACATTTTAAAACAAAACTTCTGGCTTTAGCTCCAAAAAAAAGTTCGGTAGGATGGATTATTATGCAAAGGCAAGATATTCCACTTTTCCCCTTCAGCTTCATAAATGATGCATTTGAGAAATGGAGTGTTTACATAACTACAATCATGCATATATTGTGCCTTTAGCAATTTCAGTAATATAGACAGGAAATGGAGTTATCTTTGTTATGAACTACATATGGACAACTTCATAAGTATCACTGCAGTTAGATAGTAAAATGAAATAAAGATATCACTTTAGGCCATATTCAAACCTTATTTCCATTTTGTAGAGATCAAGGGTCTAACAGGCTCTTTATTTGCAGACCATACAGTAACTTTACTAACAGATCTATGCATTTTTCCAGTAGCACACTTACATGATCCATATGAAAGATGTGTTTAGCTCTTAAAAGTTATTTCTTATGGCTAGTTTGTAAAGTTGAACCACACGATAATATCAAAAGATACTTGAGGCTCTCCACCACAAAAATCCCACAAGCCTTGGAAAGAACAGTATTTGTTAATATAAGAGTGGCAATATAAAGTAATTTGACTATACTAAACTGCATGTCAAAGAGAAATGAGTACTATAGTTATCAGCCATTTTCCTGGTTATCACTTGCATTTAACATGATAAGCAAAGAGTATCTTAGTGAACCTTGAACTCTGCAGAGATGTGGATGAATTAGAGCTTTGGAGAACATGCTTTTCTCTTATCAGCATACAAATAGATAATAGCTTGGTTTTGGCAGGGATTCTTTATAGCTAAAGTACTTCCCCCTCAGGGAATCATACTGTCATTTGGTTTTATTTTCAAAATGAAAACAAATGGCATTGTAACTCCTATGGGTGAAAATTACTTCAGTCTACTTTTTTCCCTGCACTCCCATTTTTAGTTAGATAGAATATAGATATGCTTTTTCCCCCCCTATGGCTTCCATTGCCACAAAATGTATTCACTAGTTGTACAGTAATTAACAGCTCTTGACTGGAAAACTGCCAACATGTACAACGTGACACTCTTCCTTTGAACACTAACAAAGTGCATAAGTAATTTATGTTGGATTAAATATCCCTAACAGGGACCCTTAAGTAACCCAATCACTTTAAACAGGCTCCACATGTATGCTCCTGTGCAGTGAAAATGTCAGACAGTGATAACCCACTAATAGCACAGTTCTAACTATATTCTAGCCATTAGCATTTTATGACATCAATCCTCATTAAACCTGGCAAGGAAAAAGATACTAATGTTTCCCAGTTTGCAGCCAAGGCAGAAGAGAAATGGAGAAAACGTAGACAGGTGCTGTCTCCCAAAAAAAGGATTAACATTTTTTAAAATGTGGTTGCAATTTTCTGTTAGTACCTTTGTTTGTATTGAAAGAAAGACAACAAAGAGGTAAGGGCTACAAGGACCTCAGTGGAATCCAGCCAAGACCGAAAGAAAAGACTGGTATTTCAGCCATTGTGCTCCCTGCTAAAGCACTGTGCCAACTCATCTTCCAACCCATTATATGAAATTTAATTTAACCTGCTATGCAATTAATTCAGATGTTCAGCCTATTTTTCTCATGGCAGAATCCCTCACACAATGCCTTATTTAAATATTAATCAGTCCTCTTTCAATTAGGACTAATTTGCTTCACAGGGTTTCTCTCATCTTCTGATTGCAGGAAAATGGAGGTAACTTGCAACGTTTGAGGATAATTAACATGGTATTTTTATAATACTGATACATCAAATGGGACCTTAATGAACCCCACTGATTCCATTTAGTAAAGCATGCCTCAAAGTTATAATCAAGAGGAAAGACATTGCCATCTGTTTAAAATACTAAGGAGCACAATTTAAACACAGAATAGTTATTTCTTTAAACTGTCTATTGTAAGGGTCTGCAAAAGTCACTTTTTCATGGAAACTAATTGTACGCTATTTAAATTTGAACCTTTTATTACATATATGCAAACAATGCCTTCCTAAAATGTAGAAATACTCCTTAATTAAATGTTGACAACCTCAGATATAAGTAATGTTTGTTAATGTTAATTTTCCAAACATGCTGTGCAGTTTGATACACTGGCAATGCAGACAGATTTTACTTCATTCTAATGAACATAATATTTCGTGCACTGTACTCAAAGAACACACACTTTAAGACCTGCCCCCTCCCTCCCCCCCAAAAATGAACAGTAGTCTTTGCAAAATGAAAAATAAAGGCATATGTTGTTCATTTGTTGGTTACTAAGAAAGACAAACAAGTTAACATTTACACATGACCAGTTGCTCACAAAATGTTCCATCTGCTACAAAGAAGGTCGAAGTTCATCTTTCTTATGTTTAGAATTGCTCTACTGTTCCTAGGTAACCTGTAGTCAAAACCCATGTGACTGAGATATCAGATTCTGACTTCATCATGAAAGAATAGTCCTTAGTGTGAAAAAACAGCAGTGAAACACGGAAGATCAGACCACTTGCTTCATTTTCACTCCCCTGTAAATTTTAAAAGTTCATGATTAAGTATTGACTGAGCCATAAAACTTGTGCTTTTTTAAAGTCAAAAACATTAGTACACACAACCTGTTAAAGATTCGGTATTTTGCTTTTTCTTGTATAAATATACTCTCCTGAATACATGACTTCAAAAAAGGAAATGTCATCAGTCTGTTAAATGTCAACAATTTAATATAAAAGAACATAGTACATCCTCCAAGAATTAAGTCACAGCAATTCTGAATTTCTGAAACACAATTTCTTGCAGCTCAGCTCTGGGTGGATTCTCATGCACCTAGCAGCATGTTTGCACCCTCATCAGCACATTTGTTAGCAGTTGTAAAACCCTTCTCAAAACAAATCTCTTATCAAATGCACTGTGTACGTTCACAAAACTTGGTAGTTAACAATGACTTTGAGACCTCATTAAGTTTGAAACAGGAAACTCTTAGCGGAAATAGATGTCAATCAGCAAAGAGACAAAACTGATCTTAAAAGCCACGCTTACTTCAGAAATGGATTAAAAACTCAGGACTGATCACTGGGCCTACATAAATTATATCACATTGGTAAAAACTGCCCAAAAAGGAAACATGGGCATTCTGTTATTGCTGTGGGTTTTTTACGCACCCAAGTCTACAGGAGACCTCTGGGAGGAGATGACTACGAGCCGAAGGGAGCAAAGGAAGGATGATCGACTTTCTAGCAATCTTTGTCTAGTAGAGCCATCTCTAGAGGCCTACTTGAGCCAGAACAAACTTGTGTTGTATGTAAATGGAACCATAGACATCCCCAGGGGCCAGGCTTAACGCAGATAACACTCTGATGTGGATACGCAGAAACAAAGATATTTTAAGCAACTTTCATATGCCTATACTGAGACTTTCACTATGTGGAAAATACACAGCAGCACAGATGTTTCTCTGCTAAATTTGTTACTTTCTGTCTTTTTTTTTTTAAGCCACAAATGTCTTAAAAAACTACTTAAAATCTGCTGTTGGTAGAAGTGATGCACATTCTGTATGAATTCATGGACAAATAAAGGCAGAATTCTGGAAGTGTATGGAATATAATCTTGACCTGAATGTGTAAGTTCACTAAACTTAAGTAAACACTATGTCTGGACATAGAAGAGACCTTTGTTTACTTTTAAAAGTCATGAGACATTAATTCCATTCTCCACTGTGCACATTTGAGTTAATTTTTGGATTTTTGCATAATCCATATCACAACTTGCTCCAAGTAGACACATGGATCTCAGTATTTCAAGGCATTTGCCTTTATACTCAAAGAAAGGAATCCCTCCATTTCCCAGTAATCAAGAATTATTGAATTCTTTAAAAATACCTTGTCATCCACCACTGACTTTATCTGGCTGAACTTTGGCAAGCTTTTCAAATCAGTTTCTACTTCTTTACGGTAACTTAAACTCAGCAAACTCTGATGCTGTCCCTTTAACAATGTGTTTGAATAATACCCTCTTAAGAAGGTATCTGATCCGAAAGAATAATAGAGTCTTGCAGGTTACATATCTATACATTATTGGATATATTGGACCACTGCATTTTGTTTCCTTCACTGCTGAAGGGTGAAGAATCAGAAAATACACCCACAGTAGAATTAGAACTCTTTGTTGTCAAAACCTCATGATTTAGACTAAAAGGGATGCAGTAGAGCCAGTTTGCTGCCTACACCAACCATATGCGGTAGCCAGCTAATAAATAATGTATTGCTCTCCGTTATTTCTGAGCTGAAAGATCTGTAAGGAGGATGACTATCAACTCTTTAAACTAATATGAAGAAGCTGCCACTTTGTATAGCTAGTGCCTTTCCCATTGCCTAACCAGAATTAATACAATGTAAAGAGTTCTCAACGTTGCATTTTACCATAAAAATTATCCTGGATGCAGCCTGTGGTACTGGAGATGGGAAGCTGACCAAGTTTTTAAATGTTAAGGTATGTGTCAGGGTAACATCCTATTTATTTCATTTTTGCTTGCCCAGAGGGTGTTCCTAGATTTCACCACCATCCCCTTACAAGAGATGTTTGGGACTTAGGCGGTAATGGTATGAACACACATGAGGGATTTGTCACCCTCACAGGGCCAGCATGATCCTTCCTGCAAGCTTCCAGGCATTCAGTCGCTGAAACTGAGCAAAACACCAACAACTAGTGCTAAAACCCTTCACAAAAATCTTTACTAGAGTCTATGATGACAGATAAAACATCACTGTTAGTACATGATTCTTCCTTACTAAGAGTTTTTATTCACATCTGTTTGTCTGGATGACACAGATATCTAGTTTCCTAAATTGTCTCATTTAATAATTAGAAGTTATTGCACTGCATCTATGAATATATGTCAACTAAGATGAGTGCAATGTTCTGTTTTGTCATTATTCCTTATGAATCTGTTTAAGAGATTTTGTCACTGATTATTCTGTGGCTATTCTTGTAAAGAGTGAAAGATCTCTGTGTTATATCAAAGATGTAACAGACTCATAAAAGAGTTTCTTGTGCAGCCGATAGTTGACATCCAAGTGTGTCTTATGTCATTCAGTTAGCTGTTTTCTGCCTTCATGCTTCATCTGGCACAACTCATCCCTATCTACAGAGGTATTCAGAAAAAGGAGGTGACAGGCAGCCACTGCTGTGAAGAATGAAGCCTGTAGTGTTTAATCAGATAGTCCGTGGGGTGAGTCTATGCTTGGGTGAGATTTATTGCTAGCACTGGACACTTAGGAATCATGCTGGGTCCATGAAACTTCATCCTCATAGATCTATTTTTCAGAGGGAATAATGAGAAAATTCTCACTTTGTAAAGAAATCATAAAAGCAGATCAATGAGTGGCAACCTTGAATGATATAGCTAAGGTGAATGCATTCAGCTGAAAGACTGAATAACTGACTGAGATAACTCAAGAACAAACCTTAGTATCCTTTGACTATATATGCCCATTTATCAGTTTTATTATCCAGATAATTTTTAAACCTTTTACTACGGTGGCTATTGCATCTTCAGTTCCAAACTCAACAGCTGTTGCATGAACTCTATCTGGAACTTGTTCAGTAATAGCATGGACTTTTTACCACACAGTTCCTACAGGTGACCTGGTTCCACTTTCACTTATAAGATAAGACCTCTTAAGGAATAATGTAACTGGATGTGCAGAAACAGGTTTGCATTTAATTTAGACTCCTAATAAAACATCCATAACTAAACCGTAGAGCCAGTTGAAAGTGGAGCATGTTTGACTTAATTTTAAACAGATTTCTATTTTCAAGTATGCACTGCTGCATTCATGAGTACTAGTAAGGTAAAAATGGAATAATAAATGTCCCATAAACAAGAAAACAACAAAACACCCACTACAGCACTTGAACAAAATTTAGAACAGGAATAAAAATATCTTACTTTACTAATTTTCACAGCAGTTTTAAATTTTAAAAGCCTCTTTTTACCAAAATATACATTTACTAAAATGCATGTACAGGATAGCATGTGACTATTCAAAAAGGAATGCCATTATGGGCTGGATCGCAGCTTGTATTCTTGCATTTCAACCTCCTCTTGCCTGTGCTGACACCTGTGTGAGTAAGTCATAGAGTTTACACAACACTACTTTGTTTTGGGACTGTCTTACACTTTTCCCTCCTCTGTTCTCTCAGTATACATAAATTTTGTAAATAAACAGTCCCTCTTCCAAAAGGGGGGAGTTTTCCATTTTTTTCTGTTTTCTATGACTCAATTGTTCACAGTGCAGCATTAGCAAATAATTCTTTATAAAGTAAGGAAATACATAAGTAGCTTCTCAGGAAAGTAAAACAGATTTAATTACTGTTGTGCAAATTTCAAAAGGATTATTAAAAAAAAAAGTGAGTTGAATGTATTAAAAATACCACAGTAAGCTACAGAAAGCAAAAATCCATTATTTTTACATAAGATTTATCATCAAAAAAGATGGACTGTAGCCATCAACACTGCCAGAACTGTCAATAATTAACAAATTTGAAAATGTTAAGTACCTTACGCCAATGACACATATTTGACAAAGGTGGCAGCTACACATTTGGCAGTTTTATCTTTTACCTGGCTACTACTACCTCACTCCACTTAAGACAGAAAAATCAGTTTTGAACTCTGGTAATGCCATGGACAAATGCTAAGTTAAAGCATGCAGAGGAACAGCAGAGGAACATACATTCCTTTCAAAAGTTTCAGAGGACTCCTTATTTCACCTCCTTTCCTTCCCTCACTTTCACTGATACTACTGCTGCCACATGGGATGGGATCTAGACCACAAATAGAAACATACCCTTTTCTGAAAGAAAAACACAGACAACTTCCTTAACTAAGTATTTATGAGCCCAGTGTTTCTTCCCTGTAAACAGAAACTAAACAATATTTCTTCCATCTACTCATGCAAAGTGTGGCCAGCTCTCCGTTTAGACACTGACTCAGTTCGAAAACCTCTGAAAGATATGTATGTCATCTCCAAAACATAAGGAAAATGCTCAAAGAACAGCATGAAGTGGAGGAAGCTAACAAATTCTATTATTTTGAGCCTGAAGTTCCATTTCTGAATTACAGATGAGAGAAGTTCGATCAGAAAAATACTACTTGATCTCCAGAAGCAGTATTATAAAAACAGAATGAAAATAATGTATACTTCAACTCCCACAGAGATGGAAAGGAGGTCTACAGGGCTTAGCATCCATTGGGAGAGTAACGTAGCTGTGGGAGTTGAAGAAGCTGCCCTGTTGCAATCCTTGGACATGCTCCCCAGTCTGAGATTTGCCAGCCTGATGCATAGCGGTGACATGGTCCAGTGGATAAGTCAGCAAGAGAGACACTGCCAGATCCCTGGGAATGAGAGCTGAATAGTCCCTGGTTGAGGTGAGCTACAGCATTATTGCATCCATCCCCATGTCCCACTTCTCATCAAAGTGCACTCTTATTACACAAGAAGTTGTTGAAGGTATCACTCTATGTCCTTTTTCACCATACTCTCATTTCTATTTACAGTGGATGTACCATTCTAAATACCATCCTTTTTCTGCTCTATTTTCACACATACCATGCAGCTGGACAACAGAAATAATGCTTAGAAAGCATTACTGGAGATAAACACTTTGCATCTGCAGCTACATTGATGTAGAAATTATTATAAAATGTAAAACAGAATTTTGAAGAACTAGTCATTTCAAGTCTGAGCATTCCAAAATAAACAGATCAAAGTGTCATTGCAAAAAGAAATCACAGCTTGACAGCATGGAGAAAATGAATGTAACTGCTTGCAGCAATACTCTGAATGAAGAACACAACTGTCTTGACAGATGACACTTCTTTCTCGCCCAGTTCAGGAACTGCCAACAGGTTAAGGTCTAAAGCAAATTTGAAATAGCTTTCTCTAGTGTGTTATGGTAATTAGAACTATTATTGTAGAAATCTGACTGAGCTGTTTTTGAGAAATATAGCCTGATAGAAGTATTCCAGTCTTTTTTGCTAACCAGTTAAAAATTAATAAATGTACAAGATCACGCTTAAGTACTTTTATCCATAAAGTTTCAGAAAATAAAATGTAAAATGGATGCCTAAAATTATTTTGTCAAAAAAATCTTCTTTGATAAATCCACTACAGGGAGAACAAAAAGAAAAGCAATGAACATTTTTTTCCAGCATCCCTGGGAACCTGATCTTTGACTTAGAATGTGGTTCAAGATCAGGTTTACTACTCTTAGCAAAAAACCACAACTATATTTTTGGTGGTGGTGTTTTTCCATGGCTGGTTACTTCACCACATCTTTCATCTTACAGAAAAGCTTCAATTTGAGCTAAATTATTATTTAGTGACTGAGGAAAACCTTATTTGAGGGGAAAAATAGTCTATGCACTGTGAATGTTATGTTTCAAAATTTCCAATACTATTTAAATCAATTAGTTTAGGATTAGAAACTGTGATGATCATAACTTACTGCAAATGCTCGAACTTTCTTTCACAGCCTATTTCTTTGCTCTAAGTTCACCTTTGACGGGGTTTCTGCACCTGCAGAAATTCTTCCTTTTTGGTGGAAGAGGAATCCTCTGCGTAAAGGCAGGAACAATGTGTCTCATGCTTGATGAAGCTGAATGAAGACACACACAAGAATGCATTATGAATCTACTAGGCCAGACTTAGCATGGATATGCAACAGCTGGCTATATCTGCCATTCCCATTCATACTCTGCTACATCCACTGACATCTAATTACATACTAGTTATTACACGTTAAAGTTTGAACAATCTATCCATCGTTTCTATGAGCTTTCTGAGTACCACTCCCAACATATGGCTCTTCTGCACATGGACGGAACCTGTTCTGCACCCTGTATTCAGGTTAATGACTCCAAGTAATACTTCTGGATTTCATTGTGTCTCATGCCACTTTAACTCCAGTGACTTGAACAGATTTCCCTTGATTTACAAAGCTGTGAAGGAGATCACGATCCTTGTTTTAGTGACCTCAGTCAAACAGGGACAACTTGACAAGAAAATGTTTGTCATCATAATCGTTAACATACTGAAATATGAAATTGAAGACAAACACACTAAGTCCAGTATTTACCAAGACAATTAAAGAGTGTTAACTAGTGAAAATAAAATACATTTAATTCTGTTCCACGAAATCTGACCTCAGTTCCTCTACAGAAGTTTTATTTGTTGGGTGGGTTTTTTATTTTGAAAAAATCCCTGTCCCTTAAATCATGAGCTGGATAAAAAGAAGTTAATTCTGGGGGACATAAGGCAATCTAAACAACAGTTAAAGTTTCAACTTCAGAAATGCAAAGCTTATTAAAACATTCTCAGAAAAACAAGCTGTATGCACTGATAAAATTGTATGTACTGATAATTCCCCAGTATCTACATTTTGCTACAAAGTATACGTATTGTTATGTTAAACAGAAAAATATTTTTCAGTAATTCACTGAAATCCTATTTTCTAGAAGCTCTTTCAAGATGGATAATGTTATTGAAGTGTAGTAGTATTTTCACAATGCATGATTACAGAACATTAATAAGAAAAAGTAAATCAACAAAGAACCTAGTGACAAACTGCAGGCGTACCCATCTTTAGGTCACCAGTCATGAAAGGTTAACAGATGAAAGGGAAGTTTTACTGTGAATTGACAGGGGAATAAGAGGCTTTTGCCCCCATTAGCACTTGCCAGCACAAGCTCTCATATCAAAGCCAGCACTCTACTACTGCATAGCTCACACCATTAAAGCAGCACCAGGCCCCTCAGTAGGATCCCTGTAGCATCGTGAGCTGGACCCCAGACGCAGCTCTTCTCCTGTTCCACTGTGCAGAAACAGATGTTTGGTACACACATTGTCCAGAAAATCTCTTTGCAGAGACAGGCAACGAAGCAAAGGAGAAACACTCCACCTGAATAGCATCTGCCATCTGCCCTAAACACATGTCAAGGAGCAGTTGGCCAAGGGCCTGAATTATGGTCTAGACCTTTGCAGAATTCCTCCAGAGCCACTGTGCCACGGAAAGAAAAGTGTTGATGTTCTCGTCTATGTCTGCTTATGATCATGCATTTGGCAGATAAGTAAGAAAACTAAATTTGCATTTCTGTCAATCTGGTACTTTTTACGAGTCCTAATTTACTTCATCCGAAATGCTGAACTGATGCAAGATTTGAACACAAGGGTGAAATAAGGAAGATAATACACAACTGGAAAGACCACAGTAAGCACATGTTTCTATTTAACATTTCCTCTGAACCACAGTCTCCCTGTGAGGATTTGAGTATTTGATACATTTATACACAGAATAAAGAAAATCAAAATATCTCATACATTTCACTCAAAGAAAATTAAATGTTTACTCTTAAATTAGGAAAATGGTATTTTTTCTGCAGTGTTAACATGCAAATGAGATTCAGTCTTATCTGTTGTCTTCATGAATACCAAAATAGTTAACTGATTAGTCAAATGTTAACAATTGTTACTCAGGCTGTGCCATAAGATTATGTACTCACACTGAGAATCAATGGTAATTAAGTAGCAGATCAATGCAGGCACCTTTTCAATGTGTACAAAGCTCCAGAATATCAATCCAGCTGCTAATACTAAACATGAGGAGTGAGTTTTCTTCACTGAAAACTCTTTTCAGTGTAAGGCTAAAAAAATGTATTCTTCTCCCTTTCTGATATGGAGTAGAGAACTCCATGATACTGACAATGTTTAAAGCTTAAATCTGAAGAACAAAAACCTCTGTTAGACATTGTACCCTGTCATAGATAAAATCTGAGTAAAATGACCAAAGCAGACTGGTATCCAAGCAATCCTGGCACTGACTGAAAAAAGCAGGGCAATGGAACACACTCAGTTATCAGTGTGTTCAATCTATACAGTATTGCAGAGAGCACGTTGAAGCATTTCTGAGGTACTTTGCAAAAATGATTTACAATATGGGTCCTGTTTAAACTCTCGTGCCATACATGGAATTGATCTGCCCACTCATGAGCAAGTCATTAATGATCACTACTGCCTCAATTTTACATAGACATGTTTCCATGTATGAAAACACAAAAGTGCCCTAAATTGACTATAAAATGAGACACAGCTCATTAAATCAAGAAACTTATTGTACGTAAGTTTTTAAAACTTACTTTTATTTCGAAGTATTTTACAATTGGTCTGCTTTGCAATAATTCTGCCCCTTCACTACTAAATTCTGTCAAAATATTTACAAAAACCAAAGAGGTGTTCAGAATTTCCCATGCTTATGATGGTAACTAATGTAACTTTCCCAACTTAGAGTGGATATAGTCATAATAAAAATATTACATAAGAAACCCCTCAGTGAATCTGAAGGTTATATATTTATTTTCATACAATGTGAACATTCCATAACCTGTTCCAAGAAGGATGTCAACCATTCAAAATAAAATCTGTATCAGCTGTTTAAATCTAAAATGAAATGCTATATAGAGGATAGCAACTGATATTCCATCTTGGTTTACTTTTTATTTCATCATCACACAAAATATTATTTTTTTAACATCTCCACGTGAAAAACTTGAAATAGGCAGAAAAGGACAGCTTTAGCAAAAGTTTCAGAGAAACTTTTGGAATTAAAAAGTTTCCCACTTACCTTTGCTACATGACCTCAATTCTACATTTATATCCCATGAATATGTATTAAAACCAACACTGCAATAAACAACATTTTTCCTTTTCAACTAAGTGTACTGAATATTTTGCTAGAGCTTCCTCCACTGAATACAATGTAAGGTATTTCTGCACAGGATGCATGAGTAAGGAACATGTTTAAATTTATTTGTACATAGAAATATTGTATATCCATACAAAGACCAATATTTTTCTGACTAAAGAGCAAACAGGATTTTAACGATACAAGCTTTGCTCTTGCTGCATACATATAACTGCTACTGATGTTAGGAAAAAAGAACACAAACAAGCCTTGAAGAAAAATGCTTTATAGACTGAAGATTTATTCTCAATGTTTAAATTAAAGCACATAATACTCTGATACTGAGTAATATTAA
Source organism: Phaenicophaeus curvirostris (assembly GCF_032191515.1). NCBI lineage: Eukaryota > Metazoa > Chordata > Aves > Cuculiformes > Cuculidae > Phaenicophaeus > Phaenicophaeus curvirostris. The sequence continues at coordinate 60,118,596 of NC_091394.1, forward strand.
TTCTACTGAAATGTAGACCAAATAATACTCAATCACATACTCTCCATGTAATTTGGGGCGATTGCCTGTTTCCCCTCATTTTTTAATATGTTTGATTGTTAAGATAACAAGGCATCTTTTGTCTGAAAGCTCCCTTCATTAGGCTAACAAACAGGGGAAAAACTGATGAAGTACACGGTATAGGTTTGCACACACTCTAAAATTACCACTCTCTCAGCCTTGCTGCACTGCCTACAGAATCTAAGCAGGTTTGTCTAGGAAATATATTGGCCTGTCCTGACTAGAAAATATATAAACCATATTTTTGGCTGTTGTTTTCATTCCTATTATACTGACCAATAACTCAGTTTTCTTATATTTGGCAATGCAGCCTTTATAACATGGTTTGCTTTGTACTGGCATTTTTAGATCATTTTTCTTTAAGCGTCATATATCTCAAACAGCTTTACAGAATGAATTACTGTGTTCGAACAAGCACTTCCTCAGTATGATACGAAGCACATGGATCAATCTGTATGTAATAATAAGAGAAGGAACATGATTGTTTGTATTTGTGGATTAACCTTTGGAGTTCTCAGATACAGGACTCAACTGCCACCAACTGAAAGAAAACCCTAGCATAATGGTTTATATGAAGGATAAAATCTCTAACAACACAACATCACCTTATTGGGTTTGCTCTGAGACCTCTCTAACTCAAGGCTTAAGAGCATGATGTCGGTCCCAAGCATGCAGTCTTTACTGACATACATTAGAACCATTTCTGTTGGTCCTAACTTCCAAACATTTCAAAGAAGAGTAACAAATGTTCTTGATCTCAGCTATGCCAAATTCTATATACCAACAACCACTGCTTTTGAGCATTTTCTGAGAGTTACCGTTTCATATGGAGGACCCTAAAAGAACGAGTCCAACGTTTTTAATCTTATGTCTCTTACTTTGGACTTTCTTTATCCTCCTTTGAAACAGGAGTATACAAAATAAAAACTCTACCTACATAGCCTTTGAGTTATTAGAATAGTCTATTCATCATGATTACAGAAGAAACTATTGAAAAGAATGTCAAAACCAGACAAAATGCAAAGACTTCCACAGATACGCCGGTGTTATTTTAAACCATGTATTCAAAAAGCTTACTTCAATAATTAATCAATAGCTGTACTATAATAGCAACACATGATTTAAGATGTAATTAACTCAATTATAAACAGTTCTTAAGAATACATAAAAGACTGAAAATCATTATCATATAAAATCCATTACAAGTTTTGGTCTATAAATATACTCAAACAAGACTTTTAACTGCTGACACCAAAATGCACAATATCATCCAGAATTCACAAAAGCCAATATAATTTTATCAGGATATTCCTTCAATTTTACATAGTCTTGCTTCCTGACTAGCAATCTTATCATTATAGCTCATACAATTTCTGCTTTGATATATTATAAGCTATTTTCAGTCTCAAGTTATCTCAAAAAGCCCAGCTACCGCTGTCTCAGATGATATTTCTGTTCACTTCAAAGTTTTTCTGGTTTACATAGTACAACTCAGGCAAGTATAAGATCAACATACTTATTGCATAAAGTTTTATCGCCTAAACCTAAAGTTAATTAACTTCTTTATGCTAAGTGGAGGACACCGTAAGACTTATTGTTCCAATACAAGACCTCAGCAACATTTTCATAAGAGGGAGAGGAGGAAAAGAGTAATTTCTAGAAAAAGGCTTTTAAAAGGTAGTAAAAGAAGTATGTGTAAAATGGAAGAAGCACCATGACCACAAAACCAAAAAGAACAGTTTCAAAACTACAGTAGAAAAAGAGAAATGTTGGACTGTGCACAGCATACGAAAGACATAAAAATGCTTACTCGCACCATTATTCTATTTAATAAATGTACGATGTTCACGTTTTCAGCCTCTTAGTATTGAATACTATAAACAGCTTTACATTTTGAAAACCAATAGCATCCATGACATTGCCCTCTAAGACAAGAATTATGTATGTGATGTTTTAAGTATAAGCATGAGAATTTTGCTGTTACCAATTGAGATATCTAAAAATAACAACTAACTCATCTCTATCCACGCGATCACCACAGGCAGCATGCAGCTTGCCTGCATACAAGGCTGAAGAAGTGGTCTTTTAAAATTCGAATCTAGGTTTCTGATCCCAGATGGAGTCTATACTGACTTCAAAAGAGTGGTGATACTTTACCTACCTAATTGTCGCCTCCCATCTTCCAGAATTAGTGATTTCATACGCAAAAGACCTAGCATCTTAACATATTAGCATGTATTTAATGAAAAAACACTGGGTCTTTTTTTAAAATAAGCATAATTATAGAAGCAAATGGAGTGCAGAGACCTACGGTGATCAACACCCCTTTTCAGTACAAAATGTGAATACACACCAGAGACTTATTTTTTTTTTCCAAGTTTACCAAGTGTTTTTTATGAATTTGACATTTGCTGCAATTTATGACTAGTACATTCAAATTAAAGCCAGAAATACACTCAGCTGCCCTCTGCGTGTAGAGGGTAGCGTATAGCTGTGAGATGCCCAGGAAAGAAATGCTCACTCAACAATCTCCAATGCTTTGAGAGTGGCACAGAAATCAGTGAGAGGCAAACTTGAACTTTTTATGCTCTTCCCTGCAGTGGGGCAGCTTCGGTTCCTTCCAAGTTGGGGGGGAGGGAGGGGGGAGCAAACAATGTCTCCCATAAGCTTGCTTTTAAATAGTTCAATGGCTTTTACATACACCCTTGTGCAATGGATAAACACCAATACATGCCCTGCTTCTTTTAGTCATGCCATGAAAGGGGAGGGAATACACTGCATCTTTCTTCTCGCATGCAATCCCAATTTGCTCCCAAGCAAAAACATCCCTCTTCATGCCATAAAATATCCCAAAGTGAAGTATTGTGAGAACAAAGAAGTAGGCAAAAAACCATAAAGGTAAACAGAATGCCTCGAATTAAATTTAACTGAAGAACGATTCACTGCAAATTACCTATATTTGTGAAGGTGTATTTAGGATACATAGAATACTGTGAGAAATATTTAGAAACTTAAGCAGAGGAAGAAAACAGAAGATAAATTACGTATAATCACACCCCCACGGCATCTTTAAGTGTATGTCAAATTAGAATGCTTAAGAAAATGCAGGAAATCTAAATGTGGTCCCTGATAGGCTGAACCTGTGCTCCATTTCAAAGGACTTTTCCTCCAGTTGTCTGGTGTTCTTTTTAAAACTGATAATGGAGACTCAGGTCTGGTCAGCTTCAGGCTGGCATTTGTCTTTGATGACTAATTTCTTCTGTGCCTGCATATCTCTTCAGGCAGCTAATTTCTGATAAGGTTTACTCTAAAAAAAATGTCTAATATGAACAAGTATTACCTTTCACAACATTAACTTTCAAATCATACAAACTAATCAGGCCTTCATAATTTGTATAACTTCTCAGGAAAATGCCAGAGTTACATGAAATAATGACTAAAATGGTAACATTCTTGATTTTTGTTCAGTACTTTGTCCTTCGTTGATAGATGCCTTGATAGCAGAATAGTGGACTATGAAGGCTCTGCTGCTTTAATTGGAGATAACTTTGAACAGCAGGTTTCAAATAGGGTACTAACTAGTATCTGCAAACGAAGTAAACTGCAGATATGAGGGAGACGACGGCTTGATAATATCTGGGCAAGCCACTTTTCAAGTCTTACAGCAGATCCTTGGACTGGTATGTGTTTTGTCAAGCTTGAATAATGTGAATGAATATGAATTTTCATACAAATATGAAATTCATATATATGAATAAGGACAAGAATTTCATCTTCACTTGAAGACATATTGATCATTTTAGAAATACAAATTTTTTTTTCTAAATTCACTTGAACATTGTGATTTAATTTCCTGCTTAACAAATAAAACCACTGAAACATCACCTCACGTACTTATTACTTAAACACTGCTAAACTGATACTGTCAGAGTATCATTTAACAAAGCTCATAATCCAAAGGCTAAGCCAGACTCCTTTATGTGAAGAATTTTTGTAAAGCAAACAGTCCATATTAGCAAACAGACAAATTTCACCTTTGGTACTGCAAACTGTTAGCTTCAAATGCACGTGACTGTATCCATGTCTTTATGTGAGATTATTATACAGTACCAACATTGTACAAGATGTGGCTACAGTTCAGTGGTAGTGCAATGATTCCTACAGATAATTTCCAGTGCTGTTTTTCTTCCCACATAAGGAGCTTTAACTTAAAATCTTCTTGTAAACTGTGCTGAACCTAGAACACAGGGACTTTTGTCTTCAATGCTGCCGATCCCTATCAGCTAAGTTGACCTAATGAATCACTTGTTCACCATCAGCATTGGCTTTAATGTAGATAAAATCAGGAGCAACCTTAAAGGAAAAGAGTCAAGACTTGCAGTCTAGGTAAAAATTAAGGTACTGTGTTTATACCAGAAGAGAGTTTAATACCCAGTCCTGCAAAGGACTGAAATAGGAGAACTTCTAATGCACAGAAGATGCAAGCCTAGCTAGGAAGTCAGGGATCTTCTCTAGTGCCCGGGAATCATAATGAGATCAGGAAGCTCCTTTTACAGAACCCAATAAAAGCACAACCTTTTCAGGCATTACTGAATAGATTGGCATAAGCAGTACTAGAAGATGGTGAATAACCTTGAGAAATAATTTGCCAGCTATAACTGATACAAAAATCTAAGTAATATGACTGTTATACATAGGACAACAACCTCAAATTAAAAATAAAATCCTCTCCTAAAGAGTTCAGTGCTAATTTAGCCATTTTCCTAACAACCATACAAATGGACAGTTACAGGGTTGTGTAAGTGCTCTTAGAGAAGAAGAAAAAGATTTCCATGAATGCAGTGATAACAATGCCTAACCTTAACCTTAACCTTTAGTCTTCTTTAACTTAATAAATAAACTAAATTTAAGATAGAGATTGTAACTCTAACCAGACATATTTACAGTGATTGACTTTTACCACGCAGTGAGTTTTTGCTTATGAGATCAGATGTTTAAAAAGAATATTATCTGCTACATTTAGCAATGCAATATCCTCATCAACATTCATCTGCTCACAGGCCTATGAAAGTCAATGAGCAGAATTTTAAGAAAAATTAGAAAGGCATGCCGTTGTTTAAATGTTCATTTTTCTGAATTTATAACATAAAAGCCAGTTATTGGGATAGAGTATTAGCTGCCAGTTGAAAGTATTTGTATTTTCTTTTTTCCCCAATCATTTTGAAAGTTTGAATTGCAACCACCAGTTTGTTTTATCATATGAAGCACTATAAAACTCACCATGAACAAAGGACAGATTATCCTACAAATGTTCTTCCTCCAGGTTGAGAAATAAAACCTTAGAAAATAGCCTGATAGGGAAAAGTTAGATCAGGGTATTAGGCACAGCCATAAGCAATCTTGGTATAAATTGCACAACTCATGAGTATTCCTGAGTAGCATCATGCTGCAGACAAACTTTGCTGCATTTGTTGTCCCTGTCCTGAGCCAATGACTCATGGCAGTAATCAACAATATTCACCACATCTTCATGAAAGCTGTGCTATGTTCTCCAGGCTGTAAAAGCTACAATTTGCTCACATTTAACATGTAATGAGTGGTTATTCTTCTCTATGAATTCTCCACCTGTGAAGGAAGTTTCCATCACAGGCAGAAGCTGCGCTCACAAGTCACTAACCAAATATACAAAATGATGTTGAGCATGAACTTAGGTTCTGCTCAAAGGAGCCCATTTCTTCCCAAAGCACACTGACTTCACTTGCTTTCTCTGGTCCCTCTCCTTCTCTTCCACATCATGGAGGGGCAGCAAGACCGACTCTGACCCAGCCTCAGAAGGAGTGCTTACAGTAAGGGTCCCTAAATGTGGGGAATTCACATGTTGAAGATAAGACCTAAAATGCAGCTGTTTGTTTCCTTGTTTATGTACAGCTATACAGCTGTAAACTACCAAAGAGTTAGCCTGTTCTTCAGGCATCAAGACATTGTAAGGCAGACAATCTGAGCCTGACCATCAGGACTTTGATAAAAGCCTGTGTATGTTCATTTTGGTATTTTTATTATCTACTTCGCAAATATTTTTAATAGGAGGAGATGTATGAGGGAGAAATGCATAATCATTCTTGGTAATTAACTTTACAGTTCTTACTGTAGTTTACAATGAGTTTTGTTGGAGTACAAGTTTACAAGATATCTAGGATGCGGAAAGTAAAAATTAAGTTATGCAATACAGACCTCACCTTTGCTGGACACGCTTTCCAAATGGTGTCTCAATTGTTTTTAAAATAGTCTAAGACTAAAAGTCATGAAAAGCCTTGAAAATGACTGCTCTATTATTGACTTTTGAAGTTACAGTCCCAGTGGTACAAACATTGAGCATCCTACAGAAACTAGAAGTATGGGATGTAAAAGACAGCTGAGCCAGGCCCTTACAGGTAAGCTATGGGACAATCAGATTGTAGTGAAAGCATAATTCTTCAGTACCTCTCCAGGAGGTCTCCAAAAATACCTCCAGGATTTCTTCTTTTGTGGAGGAAACTTTCTCAGAGCTGAGCTTTCCAGGAGCTGAGGAACTTCTTTAACAAGAGATGTGGGTTTTTACAAGTAGAGGAAAAAGCAAATAAATCTTCACAAGAGGCAACTAGAAAGAGCTTTTTTTTTTTTTCTGCTTAGCCACTCTACCACTACAAAAAAAATAACATAAGGACTTGAAGAAAAACAAATGGATGACGAACAAGAGGATAAAACAACGATGAAGAGACAAAAGCATACAGAAGTTGAAAAGGTGGAAGAGAAAGAGAGAAGAGCAAGAAAAACAATAAAGTATTTCTGATGTCTTCCGAGAAGTAGATCAGAAAATCATGTGTCAAAGCCACTGTAGTTCTGTCTACTATTATATCTTAGGGAACACCGCTAGCATTGTGATGGGACTAATTATTACACATACATTTAAAAAAGCATCTTAGAGGATGTGAAAACACGACTGCCCTAAGAACTTTGTACTAAATACATAAGAGCATAATCCATTAAAAATTAGAATTCCTACAGTGTTTATATTACTCAAAGATGCATTATGTTTTTTACCTGGTAATATGCAAATATGATATTACTGTGTATCTTTTCACCAAACTGACCACTCACTAACTGCTAGAATTATTCTACAACACGACTGTAGAAAGATTAATACTGTCAGGAAAGTACAAGGCTCTGAAATGTTGTCAAAACAAAGAATATTGATCTTCATAAAACACTGCAGTTAGTATATAAATCACCCCAAAATGATTGACATTAATATGTGCCTTTTGTGCAAATGCACTTTATCATGTACCTTTTTGACAGTAATAGCATTTTATTATACTGCATGGCACCTTAACATATTCTACAGACCATTTTTTTCATTTTGAGAGTTTCCATTAAAAAAATAGTTGTTGAGCAAAAATAAAATTAACTATCTTTATTCGGTTTGATTTAATACCTTGTCAGTTTAGTGCATTTTTTTACGATTCTTTGTATAAATAAAAAGTTGAAAAGAGCCATTCTAATGGTAATTGGAATCAACCGTACAAACATATGATTCCAGGTTTCTAAAAGAGGCCCACTTGAGGGGGCTTTAAAACTGAACAAAAAGAGCCCTAGGGCTCTACAACTCACATTTAACCTACTTACATGAAAAAGGAACTGCTTTGGTTAAGAATAAACTTCCACAAGCTCAGGTTCAAACCAAACATGCCAGTATATTAGTGAGGAAATGAAACAGCAAATAGTAACTCCTTTCATACTTGTAAAAGAATACTGTATTTATTTAAATGCTTTGGCAGAAATTCTCATTTTAATTAAATTGCATTTACTGAAAAAACATTTTCATAATTAAGAAAAAATAACCAATTCCTTTTAAAGACCTATGAAAATCACAGCAACCTAAAATATATGGAGAAAACATATAATTGTGAGAATAAATCTGCCTGACTAACTTGGGACATGACTCAGGAGAAAACGAGTCTATTTTTTGTGCTAGGCAAGCCTATGCAATGCAGCCACAGTAACCCAAAGAAATTAACTACTGTCTGTTTGGAAATCATTGTAACCAATACACAATTTGAAAATATGGTTGTTTGATGCAATTTTTCCTTCAGAATGAAGCTATTTGATGACAACACATTACTTCTTATTGTCCACCCCTCATGAAAAGTGCTAGAATATCTTTAGAAATGAATATTTATCTCATTCTGCTGTTATCTCGTTCTGCTGTTGAAAGTGGTCAAGACAGGGAAGTGGTCAAAGACAGGGAAGATCCTTTCCTGGAAGACCCCTGCCACTCATCACTACATCCTAGAAATCAAGGAGTGACTGTGGAGGTTTTCACTTTGTGCACTTTTGGAGCCATGAGGTATGAGACAAGAAAATGGTCCACTGTGAACACAAGGGTGAGGACATACATTCAAAAAAATGCAAGCAGTTAAAATCAAAGGATTGAAGAAAAAGCTAATTACCCCTTCATGATCATTCAATCCATGTGCTGGCAAGCTACCTTAGTTTAAAATCCATGCCTACATTCCTGAGGTCCTCATCATGGGGATAAAATGTATCAGATCAGTTTTAGGCATGTGTCAATGATTAGGTTTAATACTTACTACGAACACTTTTGGAATGGAAAAAATGACACAGTCTACAGTAACACTTTCTATTGTACACATTCACCATCCAACTGCTTTATCACTTCAATCTTATCCTTCAGCGGGTCATTTAAATATACTTTTATTTGGAAACAATAGTGCAGCTGCTGCTTGTTTGCCTTGTTTCTAGAGTTACTCAGCAATTTAACTAGTTCACTGCTTGCAGAAAGGAAAACAAGGCATAGCAAACTTTAGAGAAACACAGAGGCACACAAACCAATGTCCTCAGTTGCAGCTGTCAAGGTCTGTCCCATTAGCTCACCGTTACTCCTGTTGGCCAGGTGTACTGGAAAGTCCTTGTTCTGATGGCTGGCAATTTATTCAGTGGCAGCTGATAACCCTATGCTCTTATACCAGATTTTTCCTTTGACTGAAATAACTTTCTTCCCTCCCAAGGGTTTTTCTCCCTCAGGTAGTTATAAGAAGAAATAATCTCCTCTCTCATCCTTCTTTTTAGCAGACTAAACAAACCAAGGTATTTCCTGCATGTCACAGGAGATCAGATATCAGCCTTAGTCTAGATACAGTAGCACCTCAGACATATTCTGTGCAGGTGACATTGCCTTGCTTGTGAACACCATGGCATGTCCCCTGTTGCTGAAGAATGGATCAAAACACACTTGTTAGGGACAACTGTGGTGTTTTCTGACTTAAGTCAACATAGAAATAGTCATCGTTTTTTCCTTGCTGTCCTTTTTCCTGATCACCCTAACGGCCATTCCTTGTATCTGTTTGGTCTAAATTAGTCTCCCTTGAATACAGGTGATCAGAGAAGGTGATCAGGCACTGGAGATCTCACTTGTGTCTCACCTGTGTCTAACCCATCTCTACCAGAAATCTCCCTCTAGAAAAACGTGTGTACATTAGCTGTCATTATTGTCACAACTCATCTCAATAGTTCACATTTATCCCATTCTCCTCTCCAGCAGGTGATAAGATCTCTTCCCCACTTACAACTGCAATCTTTGCTGTTCAGCTGTGTGCAAGTGACTTCATGCATTCATCCTTCTGCTGCACTCCTGATATTTCAACCACCAAGGTCACACATGCTTTTTTGATATGCTGTGACTCTTTGTAGCAACAGTGCCTCTCCATTTCTGGTTATCTGCAAATGAATGCACTTATTTGTATGACCAATCAAAGCATACAACAAGAAAACATTAAATAAGATCTCAAGACCAATCCAACAGGTCCTGTGATTTTTTTCACCATTTCTTTCAGAATCCTATTGCCTTGATCATGTTACCTCTGACTTTCTTAAGATTAATTTGCATATCTGTATTTGTCATTTCCATATCCGTAGTCTTCTTCCCAACTACTCATTTTTATTGACTAAAAATATGATCAGTTCAAGTACTGAGATGCTTATATACAATTCATAATCTCTATGTGTCTATTTTGCACAGCTGCTTCCGTGTTCTATTTTTATTTATAGAGTTGAAAAAACTTGACTAGTTGTCTTGCTATAATTTGCAAAAGTCTGAAATACTTCTACTTTTTGGGCATTCTCACCTCCCTGACAAGACTTCAATCTTTCTAGCTTCCCAGTTGGTCTCAATGCCCTTCTTGAGTTAGTTCTTCAGTCAGGATTGGAGTCCCTCAGTAGGTGCAAACTTTTTTATCTGCTAATTTAGAAATAAATCCAATGTCTGCACCTTTGACTGAAATATAAGAGAAACTGGGAAAATTTTGCATTCTACTATGAAAACGTCTTTATTCCAAAATGGGAAAAGAGAATGTTTCTCTTATTAAAATAGATGCATACTTGTCGGAACATAGAAGTTTTCTTACATCAGCCAAGCAATTCAATTTACTAGTTCATAACAGCTCAACATACTGCTTTGCTTTCTGCTTCTCTGGATTTTCCTTATGGGTTCTGGCTGTAGCTGTTCTCTAACCATGGTCTGATTTCTTTTTTTATTGATCTTCCCATTTCTAAATTGGAAAAATTAGTTTCAGAAGTAAGACCTGAAAATAAGTGTACAGAGCTGCTCAAATACATGACCACGTGTACAGAAATATGTGCAGTGTCCTTCTAGCTTAAGCTCCTTCTGTAGTAAAATTTCATTGGTTTGCTTGGTTCTTTGAAGTTTCCTTCAAAAAAATAACGGTCTTCTTTTGCTAATCTCTTAATCAAACTTCAATTGACTTGATTTATGATCAGTCCATACTGCCGTTCTAATGAAATGTCTTCCCCTTCTCTGAGTTTCTTTCCCAGACCTCAACAGGGATCCATAGCAGATGGCAGCACTACCTGTCCCAAAACGAAATTCAGTCTGGGGACTGCTTTTAGTTCCTCCAGTGCCAAGCACATTGATTCTTTGCAACAATGAACATCCAACTGCATGTCATTCCTTTGTCAGATACTGGTGCAGATCATGCAGCAGTCTGCATCCTCTCACAGTTTCCTATCTTCTGTAATTTCTAGCTGTTTCTGGCTCCTGGCCCCTCTATTATCTCTGTCTTGCTTTGTGGAGATAGGATATCAAAAAATTGCGGCAAAGCAGCTATCTTCTGACTGTCCATTTCTCTTCTTTATTTCCATTGCACCAAGTTCCTATCTATCTTAGTTTTATTTCTTCCCAATTATTAGATTTCTTCTTCTACTTTGCAAGTGAGTCATTCTTTGTAGCCAGGAAATCTAGTCTCTTGCAGGTACTCTTGCCCATGACACACATGCAGATCTGACGATGCACATGCATGAAATATGATTGCATAAGGTCTCATAATGCCTGAACAAGCAAGCATACTTCAGATTCTGTATACAGCAAGTTGCCTCCCATTTCTATCCACAGAAACAATGTGCTTCATTACTTCTTTTATTTATTTGAATTATCACTATACTGAAGTAAATAATGTAAGGTCCCATGTTTACTTAATATAGAAAACAGAAACATTTTGATCTAAAAAATCATTTTTTCCACAGATATTCTCTTAGCATATGAAAATCAAGATTTCAGTTAATGAAATTACCATGTATTAAAGAAAAAAAGAATGGTTTACAGTCTACTGTGTGGGAAAGAAAAGAAGCACAGGGAAAAATCATTAAAGCTACAGCCACATAAGGCTTCTTCCTTTCATTTTAAAATATTTTTTCTGTAAAGAAATTTTCTTCTGAATATTGGTCTATGCATGGTATAGGATCCTGGCTGATTCACTCAAGCTGAATTTCGTTTTCAGCTCTGGCAGTCTGCAATTCAACCCCTACTGTTTGGCAAGAAGGAGGCTCTCACGTTTTCACAATTTAGAAGCCTGCTCTTTGCAGTCAGTTACTCAAAGGTAACATAGGCTAAAGTGTGCTATCCAAAGAAAGCACAATAAAAGATAAACCACCTTACACCCTGTGAATGGGTGTTCTCAGCAGCTCCTGGGTACTTTGAGACCAAGACTCAGGGGCATAAGGTGCTCCCTGTTCCACGGTAACGTGTTCAGCTGTAGGTTGGGGAAGGAGGTATTACTGAAACTTTCTGGCCATAGCAGCAAATCCAGAGGTTCCTAGGTGTGATATGTCCCAGGTAATCTGCCAGAGAAAGAGTTGGAATCACAGCTGATCCTGCCTTGGACCGTGTAAGACCTTTATGTCGTTGCTACCACTGTAGCATAAATGCATAAGGTCAGGACAAGACCCTATTCCACAAGGACTAAGCCATACTGTATTCCTTCTTTAAAGTCAGAAAAATGATGTGAGCATTTCATGACATATTTAGGACATCATTAATTTTTCATTTCCTATCAAGGAATGGGTGAAGAAAATCATTAATTTACGGACAGTGACTGATGTGCTTCTCTTATGTATCGCATTTTGAGCCTAGATATCATGGTGATGGTACACCTGCAATATGAAAGAAATGAGAGGGCAGCACTCATGGAAAAATTGTATTTAATAACATTTTAACATTTTATTATATCCCCTATTTCTGTTAATTGTTTCAAGAAAGCAGACACAAAATTGGAAGCACATACATGAACCTTAGACCTCACCTAGCTCTCTACAGCAGTAAGAAATACAATAGCATCAACTAACTATAGGTATGAAAGGGAAACTATGGTTCAGGACAAGTGATGCCCATCATAAAGAAGAAATAGTTTGGAAGAAACTTCTAGAGCTTTGCAGTTTTATCTGGGATACACTCAACCACAAACAGGAGAAGGCTGATTATGGCTAAATACAATACAATACAGAAAGAGGTGTGCTTCAACGGGCACCCTAGTGCTGACCTATGAACGTGTCCTGATTTCAGGATGGAAAGATGACTGAGTGTTATAAATCAACTCATGGAGATAATCTTGTATGGAAATTTGCTGAAAAGTGAGGAGTAGATCTTCCAACAGGTACCTAGAATATAAACTGAGTCTTTAAGCCCTCCTTAGGTATGGTATTTTGCTTAGTGTGTGCAGGCTCAAAATAGCTTGTAGTGATTTTGCCATTGGTTCTCCCCCTTATATGCTCAAAATGATCCCTCTCCCAAACTCCAGGCAAAGTAAAAACATGAACACAAATGGAAGGGCGCAATATAGAATTCGACCTTTGAACACTGGTAGCCATTAAAGGGATTTAGTTGTGTATAGTTCCAGCTGAGAGGCAACATTGTTATGAAAAACAGCCATGTAAAAATGTACTGGAAGAAGTGATGAAACAAAATCCACAAAGCTTAAATTAAATGCCTTACCTGGTGAAGAACAAGGACAAAATTATTCATAAGCCCCCTGAAAACTGTAATAAACCCAGAAAATAACTTTTGCACCAAAAAGCTTGTGTGATATTTCGAAAAAAAAAAAAAAAAAAAGATGTAATAACTGCCTACAAACCTCTACGTCATTTCCTTAGTCTACTCCAGCTACAACAGGACAATGTGGAACTAAAACAACGAGTACTCTGTCCTCCTGAAAAAAAGAGTCATTTTAATCACACCCTGTTTCAGAAAAAAGGGATGATCAACAACTAGTTATGTACTGATCTACTTGGTGCTGAAAGAACAAAAGATAAAAAATATAGACTTTATCCTCAATGTAGTGCTTTCTCTTACACCATTCAAAGTGACCACCTCTACAGTATAAGACTCATACTTAATCCATGAGGCTATGCAGCATAATCTATCCAATACCTTGGGCTATCAACTCTGACCAGCTGGTCATTAATCCCCAGGAAATAATCTGCACCTCAATTGTCACTGCTTAATTAAATGTAGCGATCCATCTGACATACAGAATAAGGATAGAAAGAAACCCTAATAGAAGGTGACTCCTGCAGAATTGGAACTCACTAGCTTTCCCTTGTAGACATAATGTAACACAATGTTTGGTTACAGTTTATGTGAGTTTCAATGTATTAAATTACTATAGAGATGCTCTCTATTGAATGCAATGTAAATGTATGTCAGTACACAAATGTAACCAAGAAAACATAAGAAAAGTCAAATAACTCTCTCCTCTTCTGTATCTATTCTCATCCATAAGTTCTTGAAGGCAAGATCGGCTTACTACTATGGACTTGTCCTATGCCTACCATGCCTGCTCTTGGCAAAATGCTGTGATAGACCTTCAGAACTAGCAGCAAAATTGGTAGAATGTGGCAACACAGCTCTAAGCAGGTTTTAACAGAGCAGGTTAAAGAAAATGACTCCTCTAGTTCAGACAAACATGAACACATGTACACACTTCATGCAGATGAAGAATTATTTGGCCTCTGTTGTATTTCTTTAATATAAAGAGGATAAATTATCCGTACATCAGATCTTTCTCCAAAAATAAAAGATCCTTGATTCGTGTATTTCCAGAATTAGCAGGATTATGCAAGTGACAAAACTCAGTATATCTAAGTCGATTCTGTAACAACTGTAGATTTTCTGCTAACTTCACTCATATCACCATCATAACTCTCAAATCAGTATTTTATTATTCACTTAACTTGGAAAATAACCTTTTGATTGTCAAGCAACAGCAGATAAAATCAAACATTTCAAATTGTAAAACACAAACTGAGTTAAATAAAAAGCAGTGGGCTCAGACACACACTGAACACAGGCAAAAAGGCACAAAAGAAGACAGAGATTCATTGCTGCCGTGGCACCTGAAGATAGGGGTGATACAGCACTAAGTTACAGAACTGAATACAGAAGTCCTTTCTCAAGCCACATATCAGATAGTGACATGGGCAGCAACAGATTACATTCACTGCTGAGACCCAATGGGGCTCTGCTGGATACGAAAAGAAAAATCTGTGCTGCAACCCACGCACTTGCTGGCCTATTTTGAGTGAGACTATTCACAAGGGGAAACCCTACAGGAATTTCAGTAACAGGTTTCAAGGTGTGTCCACCTCCCTACCTTGGGGTACTCAAGACCTCCAACTGTTCTTACCTTTACCACAGACAAGATTTCCTCTTACCGCTTCCTTACAAACTGGAGTACAATTCAACTTTGCAGTGCACAGCTCATTTCTCCACTCTTTATCTTCCACTTCTAGAAATACCAGCAGTTCTTTCAAACGCCACGAAGTATCAGCAATATTTCACGATTGCACAATAGTTTTTTCAGAAAGATTTTACATAATAATTATCCTATTTTTTCCTATGCAGCCCCTTTCTAGTATTTATTCTGAATGTTGTTTTCAATTATAATGCTGTTTACACCATCATTAATAAAGGATAAAGTACTATAACTATTTCATTTCTTTTCTTATGTTATTCTGTTAAATAGCCACTAGAAAATTTCAAACTCATTCATTTTGACAGAAATTATGTATTACTGCAGTTTGCAAAAATACTCAAACTGAAGTATTTATATTAATGAGAGCTGCTACATAAAATTCACCTCAACTGACAGTACCACATTAGAAGAATCACTAGGAGATAAGCTATTTTCCTAGAGAAAGGGGAAAAAAGTCTGAAGTAGGTCTCAAACTCCTATATAAAAGGTTAAAAAGTTATAGTTTAGACAAGGTACTATCATAAGAGCCAAGCCAACGCACCGAAATAATAGGATATCCAGAAGCTGAAATGGGATAGATTTTTATCTTACAGGTTACCTTACACATAAAGTAAAGTGCTTTCTATCATTTTATTCAGAATATCATTTTATTACAGAAAGTAAGTCACATAGCAACCTAAAAACCTGTTGGTGTTCAGTTACTTATTTCTTCCCTTGATTATAGTTCTTCTAGAAAAAACACCCCCTAAAATCCAATAAAGCTAACAGAAATCTGTTAAAACAGGATTTTTAAAAATTAGAATTCATTGCCCACAGAAGGTATGGTCAAATTTTTAAGACTTGCATGTTCCAGCTCAAATAACACCTAGCAAGTGGACCTCCGCCTTGGAGCAGTTGAGGATCAGCCCCATCGTACATGTTCCCTTTAGAGAAACTTTTACATTTCTAAAGCACAACAAAACAGTTATATCTTTTGTTAACAGCTGAAGAACAAACATCTGTGATAATGTCACCTGGGACCTCTGCTCTGCAAACACTAGCAAATAACAGCAGGAAAAGCACTGAAAGTACATTGGCAATTTTTCTCATTAGCAAGAGTTTTCCTTTACAAGGTGGCTCTTGTTTCAGTTGTCAAGTCCTCAAAACAGTACTCCAGTATTACTGAGGCTGTTCCTTTGGACAAAAGTCTAGCAGAGAATCAAACTTTTTGGTTGCTGAGCCATCTATTATGCAAAGATGTCCAGCATGAATGCCTCAGGTGTCAGCTAACATCATGGTGAAAGTCGGGCCTTTGTTCAATGACCTGACCACCAAGTGACAATTTTCTGCCCTACACTTCACTGCTTTAATTCTGATGAAGCAATCGACACATTCAGCTAAAGCTAACATCACGTAAACAGCTCCAAAGTAAGCTGACATCAATAAACAGCTCCAAATGATTTTTTTTACCGCAGTAAGGTACTAATTCTCTTCCCCTACAAGACCTGGATTTATTAACTTCTCAAGGCATTTTATGAAGCCTAAGCATCACCTAAACTTAATAAACTTTTATAACAAAACTGTGATAAAGTGACTAGTGGAATGATATATTTAAAGCAGCCAATTTCCAAATGTGCTGCTTTGGGCTGGGATAGAGTTAATTTCTTTTGTAGTAGAGATTATGGGGCTGTGTTTTTGATTTGTGCATAAAACAGTGTTGATAACACAGGGGTATTTTCATCACTGCTGAGCAGTGCCTACACAGAGTAAAGGCCTTTTCTGCTCCTCACGCCACCCCACCAGCCCATGGACTGGGGATGCACAAGAAACTCGGGGGAACACAACCGGGACAGCTGGCCACAACTGACCAAAAGCATATCCCACACCATGTGACATCATGCTCAGAATATAAAGTTAAGGGAAGAAGCAGGAAAGGGGGGTCATTCAGAGTTATCTTCTGTCTCCCCAAGTACCCATTATGCATGATGGAGCCTTGCTTTCCTGGAGATGGCTAGACAGCTGCCTGCCAGTGGGAAGTAGTGAATGAATTCCTTGTTTTGCTTTGCTTGCATGGGTGGCTTTTGCTTTACCTGTTAAGCTGTCATTATCTCAGCCCATGAGTTTTCTCACTTTCACTCTCAAATCCTCTCCTCCATTCCATGTGGGAGGAGCGAGTGAGTGCCTGTGGGGTGCTTAGTTGCTGGCTGGCGTTAAACTATGACAATAAATGACTTGGCATTAGGTAAAGGGTGGGGGCAGAGGTACAATGATCCAGTCTTGAACAGGAAGTCAGGCAACTCAGTTCCATCTAATTGCCTTTCATGCTACATAAGTTCATCTGGGAATAATCTCTTAAGTAGAACATTATTTTTCAGGTGACAAATAAATTACACAATGTTTTCATATTCCCAAACTTTCTATGCAGTTTTTATTTACTTCCAAATGAAATTTTGGACTTATTGTCAATGTCCTCAAATGCATTTTTAAAGACTGATGACCTGAAGGCCTGAATTCTGGTCTGAAAATGGCCCCTTTGGAGATGCTACATCTCTTCTTGACCTCAGAGTATTCTTGATGATACAGTTAAATGGCTAAAGACAGGTGGAATGAAATGTGGGCCAACAGACAGAAAAATCTTCAGTGATGCCCACATACCCTCAGTTCATCAGTATCCCTGCTAGTCTGGGGGATACCGTGTTTATTTTTCATACAGCAAAGTGAGAGAAAAAACGGATATTTTGGGGGTTGGGTTGTTTTATTTGTTCACGGGTTTTTTTGTAAACGAAAAGTACAATGTAATAACAAAAATCAGAAAAATTGGCAAGGTGTTCTACAAGACAGATGCAAAAGACAGATGCAACCTAAATGTATACTTGCTCATACTTTCAAAATGAATAGGTGTCACGCTAAGAGTGTCCTTTTATCATTTCATGAACATGGTTTAATGCTTGACTGGTTCACAAAAATAAATACATAACTGAGATTTCTACCGTGCTTGTTTGCAAATCCAAACCAATAACAGCTTTTGCTAAGGTGAAATAAATCTGCATTACTGAAGTACTGTAAAGCACGTGTATTACAGAGCCAATGAATCCACCCCTCACAGCAGCCTATAGCAGTATTTCAACTGATTTCAATGAGAGTTGCATCAGTCTCTAAGAAACCTTAATATATGCTCTCTGTTAACCCTCCTCCCCACCCAAACGAAAAACACTGAACTCTGCTCTTGTCTTCTGGTTCAACATCATGTCTTTCTCCTCCCTCCTCCTGCTGTAATAAATATTCCCTCTTCACCCCTGTTACTGACAATAATGTAAGTGAACTCTGCACCACGTACATCTGTCATTATTAATGACCATGGTGGAGAGAAGCGATAGCTCGCTCTTAGGAACCAAAAGGGCAAAATGCTTCAGAATTTTCCATTCACATATTCTTCTTTAAGCATACTCACTTGGTGATTTTCCAAAGTCATGAGTGTGACTCAAACAAGAAAAATCTCTGTGTTTAACCTTTGCATAGAAAATTATTTGTTTAAACAGAGGGCACTTGTTACTCGGAAAGTCTCATTTGCTTATAATAATGCTATGCTCAGTATTTTGCAGAGTACAATAAACACAACAAGATGTCTTAGTCCACATGGAAAATAATTTTGTTGCTAGCAACATCACATTTCCTTCAAACAAAAGGCTTAAACAGGGATTGTTTTCCTTGCCATTCATTCCCCTACCAACATTGCTAACCCAGAAAGTACAAGCCTGCATTTTAAGTAATTGTGAAAAGCGCGGCAAGAATCACTGTGAACACATGACTCATACAGTACCCTGAACTCTCTCAGAAAGGCTATCCCGATAATGGCACGTTACTGGGGCTGAATGTAAAGAACAGCTTTTTACAGGCAGCTGATGAAATCTTGAATTTTTTTCTCTTGAGACAACAAACAAAATTTGAGAATCTATAACAGTTTAACTGCATTGCTGCATAAGCCTTTGCCCATAACACAACAATGGGCTCACTATATCAGGTGCTCTCCTTGTACCAGAACACATTGCATAAAGGTGCTGCTCAGGAGGAACAAAACATATGTCTCTAATAAATTTAGTGTTTGGAAATACTACTAAGTCAGTAAAAATTTTGCTCAGCATGTACAGGCCCAGAAGTCTCAAACTTCCTCTTTCCTCTAACATTTATACTGTATAGCTCTAGATATTTTCCTACTAGATATTCCAGCCTCAACTGAGACTGTGTAATAGCCATTTTTTAGTTATGCTAGATGTGCTTAAATGGACAACTGAACTCAAAAACAAGTCTAGTATTGGTAATGACAAAAACATACCAAAAGCCCGTGTAAATGCTAGTCATTATGAGGTGACAGAGATGCTATGCTCTGCTTTCCAAGGTCTATAGTGCTTCATGGACATATCATTTTATTTTTTTTTTTTTGTAACCAGCTCATGGGTTAGAACTTTATGTTTGCATTCCTTGTGAGCTATATACTATACATATCTGTCACTTATCTTCAGCATTTTTGTTGATAAAACTTGTCATGAAGGTTGTTTTGACTTACTGGAAATGGGTTTTTCCAGAACATAATTTTTAAGGCTTAAGTAGATCCATGTTAAAGCCACTAATATGTTCTGCTAAGTCTCTCTTTTCTTCACTCAGCCTCCTTGCAGTGTTTTAAGCAGTTTTATTGACATTTGAAATTCTGAAAATGTCAGCTCTTGGCAAGTATTGCAGTCTAAAAGTGTTATTAGTAGTTCTCTTAGGAAGTGTAAAAGAATATTTTGTAGGAACAATTTTGTCTTTCAACAAAACTTTTGAAAACTATGTGATAACTGCAATTCTGCACAGGAAAAAATAACTTGCAAATTCCTCAAATAATATTTAAGAAACAAATTTTTATCCAAGTTACATTATTTGGTGACTCACTAGTCTGCATTCAAGTCATAATAAAATCACCGCTTCCCAAAGTACCATTAGGTCCTCAAAAGGAGGAGAAACACTGTGGGAAGAAACCTGCTCTCACAGTATGCTGCCTCAGTGCTCCCAACATCTCTCAACCAGTACATAAGTATTTGATGGGTCTGACCTGAGAACTTTTCTAATCAACAGGCCCTCCAGTCATTTTATGTTAGCCTGCCACCAAACAGGTCTCCTGAGCATTTTACTTCTATAATTCATCTCTAACTACACCAATCCTCCTTCTAGTATGAATGAGCACAGAAGTAGCCTGGACTGCACCAGTTCATTGCTTGCAAACACCATCACTGCAGCTGGAAGCTTAGTTGTGGTAGGAATTAATCTACATCAGAGGTGACGGGCTTTCTTACCCAATAAGGAACATACTAGAATCATCACAGGCCAGAAGATGAAGAGGTATGTATCACGCACCTCAAAGAATTAAGATATATATGTCCGTCCCCAGGGAAAAAAAATACAACGGCATGTTACAGTTCCAGTGCTCCACCAAAGGCAACCCACCACGGACAAGGCTGATGAGCTCCATCTTTGAATGAACAACTGGCATTAGTCTCTGAGACTCGCCAGAGTCAAAGGAATCCTTGATATTCATGTTGGTCACCCCATCTTACTTTATTATAGGTTATTTACAGCTCAGAATGCCTCAACTTGCGTTTTGGCAGGAAGATGTAAGACTACGAAGAAAGGAGTGTCTTATTTTGTATTAGCTATATACTTCAATTTTAATGTGTTCACAGGCTGAAAGTCTTAATTTTCAAGCCACAAAAAAAATACAAAAACCTATCAATGACTATCGCAGGAGTATAAAAATCATTCACTCCACAAAAATTTACTGAAAGAAATTAGTGTGAATCACTTTATCCTTAAAACTGAGAAAACATTGTGGTATTAAATACTCAGTATTATCAGCCAAGCAAATTGGCCCAGGTCAAATGAGCAAATCTAAAAAATGAGATCACTAAATTTTCTCAGCTTGATAGCTTAGTAATAAATAATGTGCTTCTATTCAATCTGTACATTAAGTCTTTTATGTGGCCTTAAGGCAATGTCTTATGTCTGTGCCCATTACAGGGTAGCCATAGAAACTGACACATTTATTTCTTGGATTAGTGTGCCATTGAAAATATTAATATAATGCAGTAAATGGGGATTTAATCTAATCTACTGATGGTAGGATGAAGTTACTAAAAGGCTGTATGCTCTTCCAGTGGAAGAATGATTGTATCTGTGGAGCACATGTCCAGTAAATCTGGAGTACAGCAAATGTTTTGGTTACAAACATCATCTAAACAACCTATCACATTTCACATATACCACTGATTTAAACAGGTTGCACGAAATATACATGTATGTCCACCACGCAAGTACCTGTTTCATATTCTAAGTTTTCTTCCCAAAGCTAAAAGTGCCAAAACTGAAAATCATAAATGAAGAGAAAATGGACATGCTCTGAGTATTACCTAAGCAGTGCAAGCGAAGCAGCATCTTACCCTGCAAAAATGCACTGCTGTTACTTCACAGAAATGCCATTAGCAACAAACCCTATATCTGCATTACAATCAATGTTTTAATGACATTAATTTAATACTTTCACACACACAAAAAAAGGAGCATGAATTCATCTAAGGAGAAGATTTAAAAAAAAAATCTTAATTCTTGAGTAGCAAGACCTGTCATTTTCCTAATTTGTAGGTCCCTACCAGGTGTCCATAAATATTAGGGCTCCCATTTCAGTACATAATATTTGACTCAGGTTCCTTGTAATAATTCATAGTGCTCGAGTTCTGACTACCCTTTACACTGCAGCATACTACATAAATTCAGAAGATATATTCTGACAGATGAAGCATTGTTGAAAAGCTAAGTACAGCACTTTGTCCTTGAAATGTTAACATGTAATGCCATAAAGTATTCAAATAATAATTTACTCAATCTTTCAGGTTAATTAATTAAAATGGGCTAGGTGTTAAAGAAAATCACCTTGAGCTTGTAAAATTGGAATGCCGCCCCTTTTCTTCTCTGCATGCAAGCTGCTCCAATGGACTTACCACATGCTTTCCGCATTATGGTTTTTGATTTCAGTAGATAATAAATAGCCAGGATCTAATTTTGCCATGTCAAAACCGATTATGTTTCACAAGAAAAGGTGGAGTGCTCACCTACCAGATGAAGGTGAAACATAAAACCACTTTTATTTATGTGATGTGTCCAAATTCAACTCAACCTGGCACTAGGTACTAGGACTATGTAGACTTCCACTGTCATACAAATTCATGCATCCCTGTAAAATGTCAAATATAAACATAAATTTAATCAAGGAATGGAAACCTTTATTATCAAATAAATAAACACAGGTTTTGACAACTAATGTAAATGATCTTAATGCATTTTTTTACTTATTTTTCAGAAGGTCAAAGAAAAGAAGAACATTGAACAGAGACATTGCTGATGAAAACATATCAGGCAAGTCCCAGTCTAATTATTAATGCTGATGTTCCAAAAGGAATTTGTGCTCTTTAGCAACAGCATTGCATTCAGACATGAGAGTTCCTTTTCCCATTAATTACAATGGGATAAAACAGAAGGCTTACAACAACAGATAAACAAGGACTCTGTATTATTCTGTAGTTTTCCTCAGCTGAGTAGTCTTTAGACAGCATTTTAATGGCTGAAAAAAACCCCTGCACATGATGAATAAGGATGCCATTCTCAATTAACATGGACAAAGGATCATAGCCATATTTGGCAAATGAGGTAGCCGTGGTGTAAGAAAAGCAGAAGTATTCACAGACATTGCCACATACATCACTGTCCACAAATCAAAACAAGTTAATGACATTTTTGTACATCTGCCCAACTACATGACTACACATTAGTCTGGCAAGTACTTATTAGACCCAAATTAAATAGCACAATGATTACAGTTCATATTTACTAAATATAGTGTTATTAATTTATACAGCAGTAAATATGGATACTATCAGCATATAAATAAATGATGAGTACTGAACCAAAACAGCCCAAGTTACAAAACATACTATCTACATTAAACATATCTCAGCTCTCCAAATGCTATTATACTGTCCATAGAGCTTCCATTAAAATATATATTGTGGAGGAGGAGGCATCAAACTCTTATCCATTCTCCATAACAAGTGAGCTGACAGCACACCAGCCTCTCAGTCCCAAGAGATCCCACACATAACGTCACCAACACAGAAATATCAGCACCTATTGCACTAGTGGGTGGCAGATGAATAGATCCCAGTTTCACAAACATCTCACATAAGACCAGCAGCCATGAATCTTAAGCAATAAACCCATATACCATCTGAAATACACTGTATTTCTTATGTAGAAAGTCAGTGTATTTTGCCCATGTAAATTGAACAAGATTTCCCAGGCCATCAAAGTTCGTCGAGACATCTGAAACTCATTAGTGACCAGAGGGGCAAAGTAATCACAGGTCAACCCATACCCAATGAAGAATGGGATGGCTAACATTTACATGAGGAATCACGGTCAAGAAAGACCAGTTAGCACACAGTAGCAAATATTGCTGTTCAACAATAGAAAACTCTTTTCTGCCTAGGCATGCCTTCAACATGGCTTTTAAGTACCAGTGGTTATACATAAGATAAGCATACCATGGATAAGTGTACCATGGATAAGCTTCATCATCTTTTCAGGAAGATGTTATATTAATTTTAGATGCTTGAGAGTCACAAATTAAGGCACACTGGTAAGACAGATGAACAAAGAAAAGGATACTTTGAGAAATAATCTTTGTTATCTATCTCTACATCTAGACTGTCCATGTCAGTTTTATGGAGCCTTCCTATCCCAAAGCTTTACCTATAATTAAGCTTTAGAAAGCAAACAGTATAGACGTCTGTCACAATCACACCTCTCTTTCTAATTCAGACACTGATACTAAAACAATTGAGAAAACTGCTATCCCATTTCTTTAACCCACAGTTCTGATTTATCCATAGTTAACAATGCGGATCCTGAAAGATATGACTGCTACACTTGCATACTTCTTTCTATCATATTATTAATTATTTGTCAAAATAACAAACAGAACTCAGACATGCTTTATTTCTGTTTGTGGAAGATTTGGCTTTCACCTGATTTTTTTTTTTAAGATCTCACTTTTCACTTTTACAGGGTCAGTTTTCCAACAACTGAGCTTATCAGCCACATCTACACTGCTAGTAATTCAAAACCATGGCATATTTATTGATTCCAAAAAGCTATTACATGATATCACTTACGTCTCTGTATTTGATTAGACTGAGTTATTGGGGGAACTAACGAAAGATTACTCAGAACTCAGCAGAGAGGTTACATAGATGTCATCTTAGCTGACATCTAGGCTATTTGTTCTTGCACCTTTAAGTATTACAGACAGAGATTAAGTTTTGTACAAAACAGGTATTCAATGTAGCTTTATCTCTATTGTATTATTCCATGATTCAGAAAAACAACTATAACAGATAAGTTATGGGCATAAAATATTTATCCACTCCTTTAAGAGAATATTAATGAGCAAGTATGTAAAGTTGTATTGATGAGCAAGACGTGTGATGACTGATTATCCAAGTTCAATTTGAACCTGAGCTATATACTTCATCTGAATCATAGAATCCTAGAATCATAGAATAACCAGGTTGGAAGAGACCCACCGGATCATCGAGTCCAACCATTCCTATCAAACACTAAACCATGCCCCTTAGCACCTCATCCACCCGTGCCTTTAACACCTCCAGGGAAGGTGAATCAACCACCCCCCTGGGCAGCCTGTTCCAGTGCCCAATGACCCTTTCTGTGAAGAATTTTCTCCTAATGTCCAGCCTAAATCTCCCCTGGCAGAGCTTGAGGCCATTCCCTCTTGTCCTGTCCCCTGTCACCTGGGAGAAGAGGCCAGCTCCCTCCTCTCCACAACCTCCTTTCAGGTAGTTGTAGAGAGCAATGAGGTCTCCCCTCAGCCTCCTCTTCTCCAGGCTAGACAACCCCAGCTCTCTCAGCTGCTCCTCATAAGACCTGCTCTCCAGCCCCTTCACCAGCTTTGTTGCTCTTCTCTGGACTCGTTCCAGAGCCTCAACATCCTTCTTGTGGTGAGGGGCCCAGAAATGAACACAGTATTCGAATTTACTGTAAGTCAGACATTTATATATGGATACAAATTGCACACTTCTTTGGACAAAAAATGCCCATAAGTTTAAAACATGAATATGTTAATTAGATTTAAATTCATCCATTATAGACAATATTTTGACGCGTATCTTAAGAATAGTGGTTTTAAAACAGTTCAATGCATGAAATACATGCAAATTTCGACAGACAAAAACGCATGCTGCATAACTGAGATACTATCATTCTCCTTTGCAATCACTGCAGCCTCTAGCTAGATACAGATTTTTCATGTCAGACAGAAGTACTTCCTTCTGTGTCTCTCATATTCTCAGATTTCTACTTCAAAATGATTCCTGAAATGCTTTTAAAGATAGACTTAAAGCTACTGCAAACTAGAATGATTGTTATATGCTTCAGTTAGCCAAGGCTGCCAACACCAAATTATATTAAATCTCTTTTTAAGTAAAAATGTTTGCCACTGGAATAGCATCCACTGGTGAGTTTTAGGACAAGTTTAATTTTTTGATTACATGCACCAACAGTGCATCTATAGGTTGTTTCCCAAATATGCCTAAGGTAGACATGTACGTGGGGTTTGCATACCTAGACAAAGTAGCACCCACATTAATCTGAAGTTTATTTACTGTTTTGCAAAATCCCTATGTAATTTTAGGACACAGTTTCAGAATTGGGTAAAAGTTAAGATTTGTAACTAAAAGGTGAAGTCTGTCCCTTCTTTGCTTGGTAGCCCTCAAACAAAGGCAAACAAGATCAGCTCATAAAGTGGAGTTGAAAACTTAGTCTGAAGGACTAGGAAGCAATAATGTCCATCTGCTTTCAAAGCAGAGCAATCCTCACACAAAAGGATCCTGGGTGGGCACAGAAAGGTCTGCATGGGACACTACTGTACAACAGCCAGTGTGCCATAAATTCGCATCACCCAGACCTATGGCACTCAACCACACATACAACGTGTTGTAGATTACAGCAACCAAACTGTAACATAGACCTAGGCCGAGAAACAGCTCAAAGGAACAGCAGACCACCTTCCTGTATCAGGAAAATAAACTTATTCTTTAGTTACATGTCCCTACTTATGCAAGAATTTTGAATTTGTAGTGGAGGTTTAAAGGAAGCATGCAAAATTTTACAAATAGTAACAGTTGGTCCTCAAGGAACTACAGAGATGTGCCATGTGCACAGCAGCCTGAATCATACCACATCACAGCTTTACATGAGTCACATGCTTCTAAAACCCTCAAGTGAGACCATGTGGATGGAAAGACATGCAGGTTTCTTTTTCAAAAAAAAAAAACAAACCCAAGTTTGCTGGTACGAGTTTCTCTCAGCTACAGATGTTCCGTTCCAACTACCAGCACTCTTTAGCCTACTTACAGGGAAAAAAGACCTGCAGGGAATCTTGTGGGGAGTATTGCAAGGAGGCAGGGTATTAGTAGCTGCATTTGTCTCTTACTCCAGATTCACAGCTTGCGTGTGCCTCTGTCTCGCTAACGTAATACCTTTTTGGATTGACCACTAAACAGAGCAAAGTAAAACTAACATTATTTTTTGAGAAAAGTGCAACCCGAATGCATCTCAACCACAGTTTTGCAACTATGGGAGGGACAGTATAACATGATATTGTAACTGTGATAGATAATACTGGTTTAATACTTAAAATCTTTGCGTTTGATGGACCTTGGAGTGCACATGCACTTATAGGAAAAGACAACATTCAATAGAAAATGAATTTAATGTTCTCAGTAAGGTTTCTTTAAGGCCAGTAAGTATAAAACGTAATAGTCCTGAAAATTAACCCCAGATGTATCATTTCGTTAATACAAGGATATCTAGAACAATAAAGCATATGTAAATCTTCACATAAGAAAAAGGGGTACCTAAGACAAGGTTACATAGCTGACCTAAGGCCAACCACAGTCCTTGAAAGCAAAACTCCTCTGGACATCAGTGGCATTTTCCTTAAGGTAAAAGCTGCAAGGCCAAGCCTGTGATTGAAATACTCTGGCACCATCTGGCTCTAAAATCCAAAGAAGTGATAAGGGCAGGAGAGTTGTTATTTCTGTACCATTAAAAGAAAAATTCTAGAGATGTTATTACATTTAAATGTATTCTGATATTGCATTCTGCTTTTCCATCTCAGCAGACACTGTTCCATCTGAACAAGATGACCATAACATAGAGCGCAGTATTTTATATTAAATGTAGTTATAAGGGAAGAACAACAACCTTGGAATGACTCACTCACAGGACCGATTCATAGGTTACACTGAGTATGAAAGGCAATTTCAGAGTAGAGGTGGAAGAAAAGGAGTTTTATAACAGAGCTGATACAAACTAATTTGGAGACAGATATATACAGAACAGAGTACGTAATGTACCACACACACTTCTTCTAGTGAGAAAAGAATGGTTCCTTTTCCAAATGCCGTGGTATCTGCAAAAAATAAAGTCCGATTCTGTTCAGTACTGTAATGAAATCATTACAAATGCTGAAACATTAAAAATTCAACACTAAAAAGACAGTGCCTTTGTACTTGTGCCGCACTGAGTCTAAACACAAGATACTAATAACAGGAGACTGTTAAGGCAGGACTGGTGACAGACATTGGCAGCCCTATACAAGTGGTGCGTGTAGAATGTAATAAGATATTCAGGAGCATAATTCAGCCCATATACTAAAGCACCAAGAGGGTAAAGCTTTGCTCATGGCTGCATTCCTTTTTAAGATAATGGGACAAAATGGGAAGAAATTACAATGTTTTTTAATTATTTCACAAACAGCTCGTTCTGCATTTTGTATCCTGGACGATACATTTCTCTGTCAGGAAAAAAACTGTGACGTTCACCTTTTAAAATGTAATGCAACAGATTTCTATTAGCACGAGAACTACGCAGAAATAGCATATTCTACAAATGAACCGTACCATAAAAACTGATGCTCATGAAATGTTATTATAATCTAAAGTTTAAAACCACAAAGCAAGAAAATTCCGAGTTAAACTGAAACTTCATCCTTAGCCCACCCAAAAGTGTTTAGATACAGTGGGGCTTGCCAATGAGTAATAATCCTATGTACAAAATATGCTGCCATAACTAGAAATTTCAAAGTAAGTATGGAATTCTAGCTCTAATTCTGACCTTTCTCTTCCCCACTGTTGGGGGTATAAGCAAGTCCTTTCATTACTTCAGAACTGGTGCGATTAATAATGTTATGGTAATTTTTTTAACTATTTATGTACAGTAAAAGTCATTTGTCAGCTTGTCAGCTATGGAGTCAACTGTACTGTTTTGTAATGGCAGAAAAGATAGGGAAAAAACAAAACCAAAATGTTAAAATTCTCTTTACAGAGCATTGTGGAGTGTTCCTAAAGGATAAAGACTTCACATACCTGAGCAGTCCACAACTTGTACTCCAAACTTGTTGACTGTTTTGGTTTTTTTGAACTGAAACAAGATCTCCTGTTGAGGAAGGACAAGGCTCTGATGCAAGCTAAGAGATGACAAATTGGGATGTGGAGAAGAGTGATTTTAATAGAGATAGGGGAGGGAGGTGAGGCAGGGAATGGGACAGAAGATGACACAGCATCTCAGAGAGCGCTTCTCTAGACCTCCTCCGCAATTTGATTTGTGTTGAAGGACCTCTCCTTGTGGTGCTGGAGACAGCTCTTTCTATTATCAGCATCTATTTTTGGAGAGACTACTTTTCACATTTTTTTTCTCATGTGACCTCATTACAAAAGGATTTCCTGATATTTTTTGGACTCTACATTCTTAAGAGACACTCCCTTACAGGAGACGGTAAATCAGCTGCTGAAGAGGCAAATGCCATTGTAGGATGTCAGGAGTTTTACAAAAAATGAACGGAGAAAGCAGCAGATGAAAGCAGCAATAGAACAGGTAACACGACATTTCATGGACTGAAGACAGAAAGTACTTCTCAGAGAAGCCCCTGCTCACAGTTTGTTCTGGGACCCAGTAAATGTTGCCTGGAGTCATCCAAGTCCACAGAAAAGGCAACATAATGCAATAAAGACTTCTACAAATGCACACTCTGATGTGCATTCTAAATGCACTGTGTCCCAGTGATTAGGAATTTGTGCTAGAGCAGAAGAAAAAAACAAAAATTTTCAACATCATCCAGTAGTACTTTAGCTGAGGAGTCCTAACAGCTCTGCTGTCATATAAATCTGAATTTGGCTGCTTTCCTTTAAACAAGCACGTTGTCACACTAGGTCCTTGAACCACAGCTTTCTGAGTGACTCTGAAGAACTGAGGGTAAAAGTTAGTCTGCCTGATACATACTCCATGTCCCCCACCCTTCGCCACTGACAGGGACTTGAGGACCCTCCAGCAGTGCTCCCTCGCACCTAGGAGTTGGTAAGCTTTTTCTTGAGGACAGCTTAGGCACCCACGCTAGTAGAAATGCTGTCCAGCTTTAGTCAGAAAATCTATTTTCAACATGATGTCTTCATATTCCTTCTGTTCTAGCACAAACTCCTAATCACCGGGCCACAGTTACTCTGAGTAAGTTGGCAATTCATCTTTCTTTTCAAAGTTCAGCATCGGTATGAGGAGAATACTTGAAACAACTCCAGGAAGGAGTTGCCTGGAAGAAAGGAGACTAACATTCAGTAAAGGTAAAATGCAAATACTCTCTCAAATCAGCACTGAAAGACCACAGCCCCAGTTCTTTTCCTTAGATGAGTTCCTCAAGCACTTAGTGTCCCCGTTCTCAGCTCACCTGTCCCACACTTGACTGAACAACACTCAGCTACCAGAGCAGATGGGAAGTCCATGTTTCCTCAGCCTGTGTTTCATCCTTACTCAGGATAACAAGACTTGATGATGATGATACTCTCTTATTTTTAACTCCTAATATATAGGGAAATATGCATTCCAATACTGTTATTTTCAGCTTTGCATGGGTCCACTGCAAGCTTAGTAGTAAGAATAATGGAAGATTCTGATGAGTGAATGGCAGAACATTAACTTCTGGCTCTGGTACATCACAGTGCCCCATTGCTCCAGAATACACTTTTCAGCTCAAATAACAGCAAAGAGCTTCCAACACTGCTAGAAACTCAGGCAACCATGTAGAAAGCAGCAGGTTGAAGGTTGGCTCCATTGTAATTACCTTGTTCCTAGAAAGTCTGCAGTCTTCTTCTCCAACCAAGAACTTCTACATTCAGAACTTTACCTATTTTATTCCGCAGCAATATTAACATTTATGTATTGAATTTCGGAAGAGTGAATAAAACCAAAGCTGAGTTAGAGAACATTGCTTTAGTAGTTCCACTGTAATGTTCTGTTTGAGAAAGTCCTCTTGAATCAGACCACTCGTAAAAGGGCACTTGGTTCTCCTGAATAATATATTTTTCTCTCAGTTTTCATGATATGCATGGATTCGCTTGTAGGTGCAAAGAAAAATATTATAGGACAAACCCTAAGGAATTGTGTACTAAATCCTGTGGTTTTACTAGAACTAAAACAACTTATACAAATTTAGAGAGTTTAGTATAAACACACACTTAACAGATGCTACTTCAATTATTCCTATAAGCACAGTATTTATATATGATAATAAAGATGTGTACAATAGAGTTTCTCTTATTTCACAGATGCAGGTTTAACTATAGTACATACCACCATAATTTTGATCACAATATCAGTATTTGGAGTTCAAGTGGTATTTTTAAACTTAAGGAAACTCTAGCACATCTTTCAAATTCAGCAGAACATACTAATATAGAAAGGACTGTTGAAACTAATAAATTCTTAACTTACGGTTGAGCTCCTCAGCCTAAATGTGGACATTGTGACTAAGTAATAACATAAGTATCCTGATGTTGAATTCCATACCTTTAGAAAATAAGCATGCCTCATGACAGCCTGTGTGAAAGTACCCACAGAAGGAAAGTATTGGTAAGAGAGAGACCAAGATTTTCCTAACCACAGCAACGCTTGGTCCTCCCCTCAGTCACACAACAAAACTCTCCCTTTTGTTAACAGTAGTTAAGTCTGCAGCAGGAAAATCTGTGCAGCAATGTTGAAGATACTCAAACACTCCTGTCAGATGACAGCAATGAATGGCATGGATATGATCCAATGAATCAGTAGCACACACAAAAAAGACGTTTATGAAAGAATATTATTTGAGTTACAATGTCTAGAGGACAAAATGTAGAAAACGCCAGACTTAAGGCTGTCTGAAAGCCTATCTCAGGTGTCATTTGTAACTGCACTAATGATAAAGTTGCAACAGCACGATCACTTAGTCCACACTCGCTGTTTCAGTCCATCAATTCCTGCCAATGACAACATAGTGAAGACCATAAAATCAAGACATTCTTAAATCTCGCAGTCCCAGCCTTAAAATTTTTGACTTCATAACCAGTAATAAATTAAGTCTTCATGACAGCAACATTTTAATATTCTCAAAATTATTACAAGACTTACTATGGTGATTTACATAAATGGCCCTAGTCTTAATCCAAAATTACAGTTTCAGGGTCTGCGCTCATTATTTCTCGAAACTTTAGTTACAAGCTTTAGCACGTTGCACAACCTAAGTATTTTCTCAACAACTAAAAAAAATTAATTAAAATTCTTCATTTCTTATAGATTTCAACTTCCAAAGTCTACAATTTTTCCTGCCTTTGGGAGCCATGCCCTTCTGGGAGCTTTGTGGACCTGTAGCTACGATGGGAAACTCCCAAAACAAGGAATATTTTTGGAAGTTCTCTCCAAACCAAAACACTTTATCAGAAATGAAAGTGCCAAAGGTCTGAAATGTGCACAGAAGTGAGCCCAGACAAATCTAAAGACAAGTACCTTTGCATGTCCAAAAACCTAAGGCTCCTCATTGATGCATCTGTTCATAGGACTTTAATGTGCACTATCCAGAGACAATTGTACATTCAGACTACTATCTTTGCTTTTTCCCCTTTTCCTGCTATTTTCTACTCATAAACCCTGAAAATCCCTGGAAATATCAGTTCCTAATAGATCCAACCATCCATTGATGCCATATATTAAGTCAGAAGAGAGTTTCTTCATCAGAAATAAAGCAGCCTTGTTGGTTTTCTTTTTAAAGTGTGCACAGTTTTTAAGAACTTTTAAGGGTTTTCTGATGTTCAAGACATAATTGGGCTAATACACATTAGTAGCACACAGGAGTGAATAGGATCCATAGAGATGCCAGTGTTAAACCACAAGCTGTCAGGCAAGGTGACGTGTCTTGCTGTTGTAGCCTTAAGATTCAACAAGTGGTTGGCCTTGTCCACTCCCACACTTATCAGAAATAAAACTTGAAAGCGTGGGTTGGTCCTACACAAAAGGTGAAAAGGCAAAAGGCAGACAATTTGCTTCTCATCCTAGAGCACGGACAAACGAGGAAAAGAACTTTTTTGACTAAGCAACTATCCCTTCCCAGCGTTCCTCCCAAAAAATGCAAGTTTCATCCCACTTTACATTTCAATGTCCCGGTACAGCACAAAACATGAACTCAGCTGAAAGCTCCCCACAGTTGTGTTGTAGCTGTGCTTTCAGTTGCTGATGCTTTATGAGCTTTAAAAAAAATACAGTCAATGTTGTAGTTTCCGATGCAAAATGAAACTTGCAATCTAATTTAAGACATCAAAATCTAATTACTATTCATAATAACGAGTCTTTGGCTTTGTCATTTTCACCTGCAGTGTTCTTGGCTATGGAAAATGTTGAGGTCTATTTATCAGTGTCATTTTGCAGTGATGTATCATTTACCGTTCTTAAGAAAAAAACCCTAAATTTTAAGCTGCATTACAGTTGATATTAAACCCCAGTTTTATTATCAGACTCATAACTGAGGTCTTTGCCAGTCATCCCCTAGAAAACTGTCCCCTTAAAGTAACAGTCCCGCCCAAAGAGTGTGAATCAAACACATTAGGAATAAGAAAGCCTACTATGTCCCACATGTATGAAGAAACCCCCACCACTTCCCCATTTCTTCTATAAAGGTAATTTTTTAGCACCTGCTTTGCTTTTTTTTTTTTTTTGACTGGTCTTGTTCAAAGTACTCTTGGAAAAAAAGTAAAAAGATAAACACACTTCTTCTAGCAAATGCCAGAAAAAAAATATATTCAGTCTTTGGCCAAGTTAGACTTGAAATGAATTTACATCATCAAAATACCTCTTAATTGTGTTAAAACATGCTGAAAACCGATTGCACAGATTTTTCTTCAAAAATTCACAGAAATCTTTTGGTTTACAGTCCATTATTCACTTCCATGCCCTTTTTCACTCTCTTTGGAAAATATATCAATTGCATATTAAAATAAAGAAGTGTTTTGGCATGGCTGACCTGTAGAGATATGGAGCTAAGCAGAGTCAGTGAATCTACTCACTCTGATATGCACACATGATATGCAATTAAAATCTCCATTCACATTCCTACAGGGTTGTCAATCAAGAGAAAAGCCTTTTTGACAACATCCAGTGAAGCGTACCAACTAACTGCTGAACAGGAACTTAAACAGTAACAGCTTTTGTTACCAGCAAGAACGGATTTTACCAAGATTGGGCTCAGATTCTAAAGAAATCATTATGTTAAAATTTGGGGGGCTTTTCATTAAAAATTAAAATGTGTCACAAAGCTATTGTGTGTGAAGCTATCACGTTATGTAATACATGAAGGTTATCAGATATATGTGAAAAAAACCTCTAACCTTTCTTTGCCGTAGGAAACAATTTAACCTTTCATATTTAGAACAATGAACGATGATTACGAGCTAGTTTTTAGCAAGAAGAGAACATTATTCTAATTGCATGTTGTCTATTTGGTCAGCACCAAATATCTTTTATAACATTATAAGCTGTCTAGCCACAAAACTAACACTATAAAAGGCCTGCTACTGCCAAAAATGGTACTGTGAGCAATTTTTTACTGACACAGTGGAAAAATATGTGGCTCAATTATAAATATTTGCAACTCTCTGAAAATATCCTAACTTTGAATTTATGACAATAGAGGAAAAGTCTTTGACAAATACTGAAGGTGCTAACATTCGCTGTCTAATATTCAGTTAGACAACATAAAACTACTAAGACCACTAGGGCTCTTAAAAATCAAATCTGTAAAGGTAAAACCAGTAAAAATAAATATTATTAATCTGATGTTTGTGTTTTGAGCACTAACCTTGAACTACAGTTTTCAAACATGCTAATATTATTAGATATTGAAATATTTACCCTCTTGCTTATTATGCTCCGTAACTGAAGAGAAAGCAGATGCATCCTGACTATTAACAGTCATGACAAATTGCCTTACTAATGAATGTTACACACTGAAAGTGCCATAACTGATTAAACTACAATTTCCCACTACCAGACAGAGAGAGACTTGGGAACTCCAGCAGTGGACAACTCTGATGTTCTGCCAACAGGCCTTCAGGGCACAGTGTGGTATTTAGAAAAACACACTGTAAATTCCATATGAATATACTCTGAAAGACTGTGTATACAACAGGTTTTAACAAACATTAGATGAAACAGCTTAGGTTTGTAGCCGATGAGCCATGTAAAACGGATGTGTTTTAACAATTTTAGTATCATTACATGGCTGTGTAGGAGAATATTTCTGTTAGGATCCTCTATCGCTCTCCCCACCTTCCCAAACATTGCTTGTGCTTTGCTTTCACATAAAATCTTTCTTTTGTCAGTCTCTTTGTTGGTGCAAAATTGGCAGCAGTTCAAATTCAAAGTACTCCTATTCATTTACTGACCATTAAACCAATGTCATTCTAGTTCACATCAGCCAGAGAGCTAAGCTCTAAAAAACATAAAAGGCTTGCTTCACCACTGACGAATAATGTGTACATTTTTACAGAGCTTAAACCTTAATGCTTTGCCTGAAACTAACAATACAGTATATCTTATCATTCCTTTTTCACAAGCAGGCAGCTGCTGAAACGCTTGCCACTTCAAAATATCAATTGCTTGCCAGAGTTGTCCTCAACACACCCTGTCAAACTCATGTATATTGTGCAATGAAAATGGTGCAGGATTGAAAGCTAGAAATTCTATCAAATTCTGCTGTAAGGGTATGATATGCAAAGAACAACGTATGACAACCGTAGAGACTACAAACAATAGCAATGGAGCCAGACACTACATATATCACAACTGTGCCTGTACGTTATTTATTGTATGTATTATATATTTAAAGCATGACAAATGTGTCATTGAAACTATGTGCTACAGCAAATAGAAACCCTTCAGCTAGTTAAGTTTTTTCATTTCTCTTGATGAAAGGGTAGTGGTATTTTTCTGCCCTCTGAACATTTGTTTGTAAATCACATTGCACAAAAACCAAAAAAATCAGGTTTTCAAAATGAGTAACAGAAAACAAAAGGCAGTACCACCATATGAGAAAATGAGATTTTCTTCAATTAACACATTTGCTTTTCTCTAAGGACAAATAGCCAGGCTACCTTAAAGAATATTTGAGGCTATGCAAGACAAATACAATATCACTGTGCCCATAAATTACAGTATACCTAATTTTAATGCAGATAAGCGCTGGCCTATTGATTTGCATGTTTCCCTGGCAAAATGGAAATCCCATGTGAGCATGTTCTTTGTCTGTAGAAAATGCATTTTAAAAAAAACTTTATGAATACAGCAATCTATGCAAAAAAAGGAAAAAATAAGTCACTAGTGTAAAATAATGTATAGAACATAAAGGAAGTACTGCTCATATATATAGACACATGTATACATACATCTGTCTCTGATGTTACACAATCACAGGTTTTTAGCAGATAGTTAAAATTTCTATAAAGTGTCCTAACTATTGAAAATTCAGCCCCTAAATACAGCCTTAAATTAGCTGAGGAAAAAAATGAAAATAGCCAAACTGAGTAGCAAAGTGAGTTAATTAGAAAGTGACCATGGAATACTAATCTTAAATTAAAGAAACAACACATAGCTGCGATGAAAACTAAATGTTTAGGAGGAAAGATGAGTGCAACAGCCCACAACAGCATGTAGAAGTTGCAAAACCTGAACACAGAGGATTCCACGAGGGCCATTAACTGTTATAATCCTAACCAAAATGAATAGATACGCCGTTAAGGTGTTAATAAATATTTTGTAAAGAGAATAGGTGGTTTAGGTGCTTGGGGTTGCTGACCTTTGCTGTGTTTATTAGTGGGACAATGATGCATTATTAACACACAGCAGCTGTACCTGAACTGCTGCCATGAACATAATAGCCTTTTATAGCCATCAGGGGAGTGAGATAGGAGGCCTTTATTAACCACTAGACATGATTAGCACATTATGTGAACTTCAGTAGGCAAATTATCTCTTATTGAAATATAATGTTGGTTATAACTAATTGTAAACATGATTTTAAAAACTTCTCAATGCAAAACTAAGAGTTTTACTACCATTTAGCAAATTACTGTGTAGACCATTATAAAACTAGTCATTCTTTTCCTTTGTTCAACCTGCAAAAACAACTATGCTTCACAAAAACTCAATGCACTATGGTAAACCCACTGAGGTGCATGACTTCCACATGATATTATTCTTCAGAACCATAACAAAACATACATAGACATTTCCACACAATGAAGAAAACTGCTAATTAAGAAAAAAAAAACTCATATTTTCCCATAAAGATTACAAGTGGTTCTTAAGAAAGTCAGTTTGCCAATATGCTTTCAAGAGTTCACTTGAAATAAAAAACACCATGATTTACTTCAAAAAACTTAATTTGGGGAAAGATTATCCCATTAGCCTTCACAACTGAACACAGCACTGAGAGTCCATTATGAGCAGTCTTTTATGCCCCAGCAGAAAGTCATTAACATAAAATAAATCATTAGCTCTGATATTAAGCCTCCACTATCTGCAGGTTTCTATGACTAATGTTCACAACTGTGTCTGCCAAATGATAATTTATAATTTTTGGAAGTTTATCGTCCTTTTTCACCATTTTTGCTTTTACTATTTATTATTGTTATTCTGAGTTTGTGAAAACATAACAACTGTAAAAGAAACAACGTTTTCTGATATTCATGAACATAAACCTATGCACTTCTGGCAACCACAATCAGACTATGACTTGGAAGCCAGCTGCTTATAATACAGGATAGAAATGATGGATTCTCAGAGTAAGTTAACTTTCTTCAAAGTAAGCAATATATAACAAAGCAGAAACATACCTGTGTATATATACATAAAGCAGCATTGATACAACAGGAATTTATAGGTATATATAATCTCACTTTTCTGGCAGGAATTGCCTGGACAAATCTTTTCCTTCACATTGCAGACCTCTTATTTCCCTTACTGGCCTATTTTCCCAAGTACCGGATAGCACTATCTGATTTCAAAGTTCCGATTTCTTCTTGCATATAGGGTAAGTAACTGAAGCTCACTGCAGATTTCCTTAATATAACAAAAATACACACCAGCTACAGTAACTTCCATTGAACATTTAAGACCATATAATCATCAACAACAATAGCAGGAGACAAAAGTACTACCACAGCAGCTCAATTTCCATGCTTAGCCAGCAGTACCTTTAAAAAAAACCACTCGTGCCACTTTTGATTGGTAGAAAGCAGTTTAACAGTCAAGAATGTGAATGCTAAAACATTCTGACATTTCCACTAACCTGGATTTGTCAGATGCTCATGTAATTCAAGTATGTTTTGCAACTTAGAAAGCAGCAGCTTTCTTTGGAGGAAATGATACTATGAGGGGCTATAGCAAATCAAACATTAGCCCAGTAAGAAGTCCTAAATGAACAGTTTGTAAACAGTGCTAGCATATGTGAAATTGAAAGATAAGATACAAGTATTAGTAGAATCATATGAAATTTGAATGCTAAAAATAAACTACTGCAAACATAAAAAGCAAAAGAAAACCACAAATATTACAAATGTCAGCTGCACCAAGATCTCTGCTGCAAAATGATTTTTAACTTTGAAGATCTTAGTCAAGACCTTAACATTTGATTTGATGTTGTCACTTACTAACCTAAAACCGA
The DNA here is from genome assembly GCF_032191515.1 of Phaenicophaeus curvirostris. Lineage (NCBI taxonomy): Eukaryota > Metazoa > Chordata > Aves > Cuculiformes > Cuculidae > Phaenicophaeus > Phaenicophaeus curvirostris. The sequence goes on from NC_091394.1 coordinate 60,156,909, forward strand.
TCACAACCAATGAACGTAAAATGCAGATATTCCAGTGGACAGGGAGATGAGATTTTCATCCGTGTACTTGCTACTGTGGAAAGGCAATGCTCATTACTCCTGCTAATGCTACATAATTTGTGCCTAACCATAGAATAATTCAATGTTGCCGATTTCCAACAGAACGTTGCAGGGAAAAATGCTATAACCAAGAAAATCTCATTTGGATTGATGTGAATTCCATGTCTGAAAGCATTTTTGGAGCACTGCTGTAATTAACAGTCATTTGGTGCTTCCACTATAAACTATTTTTTGGAGCAGTTTATAACTCATCACTTGTAATGAGGAAACACTCATTGGGCAGAAAATCAGTACCTAGTTGCATAACCAAAGCAAAGCAGTAACAACAAAACACTTAAATTTGGTTAAGCTATATTTAAAACAAGTATTTTAGCGTATGCAGCCCAAGTTAACCATCCTCAGATTCCTGCTCAATAAGCAGGACTTTCTGCATCTTGCTGACACTGTACAGAAGCAGTGTAAAAATGGACTGCGTTTAAAAGGTACTTTATATTAAGCAGGAGAAACATCCTCATCACGGTAGGATTTAAAGATTCTTGGATGTTTAAATCCTGTATTCATTGCAGATATAACAAAGCTACCTAAGCTTTGTTATATCTGCAATGAATACAGGATTTAAACATCCAAGAATCTTTAAATCCTACCGTGATGAGGATGTTTCTCTGCTTAATATAAAGTAATTTTAAACGCAGTCCATTTTACAATGCTTCTGTACAGTGTCAGCAAGATGAGAAAGTCCTGCTAAGAGCGGAATCTGAGGATGAGGGGTGCTTGGGTCTTCCTGTTGAAGTGTGATCATACTCAACAAGCACAAAATCCAACGGGAATTGTGACTGCCCAGTCTGCCACAGGATCAGCTTCTTAAGTTCTCAAATGCAGCCCTAGCTGCTCTTTGGTTTAACGTAAACACCAAAGGCACTGCATGCACTGTACTGTTTAGCAAGTTCGATTACAGTTCTCCCTTTTTTCAGAAGACCTTATGGACAGGCTGGTTGAGGGCAGTGCCCTAAAGATGGAACACATCATTCCAGTGAGAGAATGAAACGTAATTTCTCTCATGGTACTTATGTGTGGCAGGAAGAAAAAAAAAAAAAAGACTGCAAATGTTTGAGTTTATAGACATCTTTTAGACACATTTCTCAAAAGTACATGCATAAATCAAAACTGGTACAACTTCTTTTCTGAACCACTGGAATTTAAGGAGGCACACTAGAGGCTTGCCCACAACTCTGAAACTACACTCTGAGGTCTAGTAACCCAGGAAAGAAAAGTCCATTTCCCTTCTTCCTATGTGGTATTTTTTTAAACTAACTAGAACATTGAACACTTTAAAATCAACAGTCAGCACTAATACATCTGTTTAATCTTTCCTTTAAGAGGCAGCAATGAATTTTGAGCATGATTCTAATGCACTAGGGGACAAGGTTGTTATTTAAGGAGAAAAAGATATGCCCAGAAAAAAACAAATGGTGATCTCTTACATGAACACAATCTAAAACACTGTCAAAACACTAACACAGCATTTCAGCTTTAGAGCTGTCCTTCAGACCTCTAGCTTGCTACAATTCTAAGTTTCAGATACAGACTGGATAGAAGCAAGCCACTGGAAATAATGCACACTTTGTACACAGCCATGGAACATTTTACATAGAATAGTCTCTGTGGTGGGGTTAAGTTTACACAATAAATTATTCTAAACACTGTGTGTAAATATATGCACTTTTGCTCCGTGGAATTCTGATTACAAGTAGGATTGTTACCTGCTTACAAAGCACTGTGTTATATCTCCTTGTTCACTTCTACGCAATGTCACTCCACCTTTTTTTTCATTTTGAAGAGTTTTGCTTCCCTCTCCTTCTTTTTTCCTCTCTATTCCTCTTCTTAAAAACAGCTTCTGTCTATCATTCTACCTCTGCTGTCTGGCTGTATTTTTCCACTGCACTGACAACTACCAGTGAATAGAAGAAAGATGAGGTCTTGGCTCCTGTATTTTTGAACGAGGTAGCAAATCACAGAAGAATCTAGTGCATAATTCTGCAAGGCTAACCATTGGGAGCAGTAAAGACCATTATTTTCTCCGTACTGTTGGCAGGGGTCAGCATCCCTGTCATTAGCTGTGTCAAACTATAATATAACTGCACTTTCTGTAAGCAGATATCTGAAAACACCGTAAAGTTGCAAGTATGAAAATACACCAGTCCTTCTTACAGCACTGATCGAACCGGTCCTTGGAGGTGACACTTCAATACGGAAAGCCACAAGGATGTTATTCATTGCTCTGTATATAAACATTTAAACTTCTATCTGACTTCTTCAAGCATCCTGAAATCCCTGTGTTCTCCTGTCAAATTAAGACACTCAGATTATCAAAGTTATATCTTTCATAGCATTCGACTCAATTAAGGAATGTGAAGTTTCTTAAAACAAACTTCATCTGAACAGACTACTTGTATTAGCCTGTAAATGTCTGAAATGCTAATATGCTTCAAGTTCCAAGAGGCAAACAGTAAAACCCCAACTCTAAATCTGTCTGTCCAGCATAAGAGCACCGCTATGTTATTTCAAAGGCTGACCTATATACCACAGCATACCATCCATTCTGTCTCTTTGTATAAGCGATACCTCACACAGTCGTCATAACCAACATTGTTTGCATTGTTCTTTCACTTTTCTGTCTCCATGGGTAATGTGAGAGAAACAAGGAATAGCCTACATAACAATATATGCAGAGTATAATGAGCTTTCACAGCAGATAGAGAAATATTAGACTAAGACGCTTAGAATGCTATTTTAGGTTTATAAAACAAAGATCTAAGCAGTGTTCTGAAACAAAGCCTGCCAACTGAAAATTATAAGATAAGAGGCGATTGTTTGAATCTACATTACTGCATTTTCCTTCGGTTACAGGAAAATGCACTGTCAATACCTTCCAAGCATGTGCCTGGGAGCTCACTCATATGCTACAACCAACTATTTTATCAGGAAAAAAATAGTGCTAATAGAGCAATTAGAAAACTTAAAACCGTAAGTATTTGTGGAATACTGCAGCGGAAGCAGTCTCAAGATGTAAAGATAAGTCTTCCATATTTGTCAAAATAAACCCACAAAAAACCCAAGACTCGGGTATGAAAACAGAAAACAAGGGCCAAATCACTACTAAGTGCCCAAAGCAAGTTTTAGCTAAGTTTACAATAAACAAGACCCAGTTCTGAATGAGTTTTGCAGGTAAAGGCCTAATCAAGACCATCATTCCAACGCAGAACATGGTTCCATCACACTTCAGCCATCACCTCCTTTCCTAGGAGAGATCAAGAGCAAACATTCAACCGAAGTTACTGAACATGAAACTCTGCAGGCCTCCTGCCCTTCATACTCCCTAAATACACACAGCGCAAAAATGAGTGACAGAGCAATACTGTAACATGACGACATGTTTAGAACAAGTCAGATAAGTTTTCACAGCAATGTTAATCATGCTGGGCAAAGGGAGCGAGTGAAGGGGGTGAAAAATGAAGCATTCAGAACATTTATGCCTCCAAAGGGCCTGGCAAACCCACTCTGACCGTATAATCTAATCAATGGTCGGCGGCAAAAGACACCTGAAAGAGACTTTCGTCCAGTCCTCGGTTATCTTTTATTGAAACATTCATGGTAAGCCTATTCCAAGCATAAAACATATGTCTTATGACTGTGCACTTTTAAGCACTTTATCAGTTCAGGCAAAGTGAAATAGAAGAGTTGCAACTTCTCTACCGAATGAGTGCCTCATTTGCATTTAAAAAGAACAGTTTGCTCCCTCATACATGGCATGACTTAAAAGAAGGTTTAACCAGCTAGTGAAGAAATTCTGAAAACTGCTTTCTAAATTAATTTATTTGATTTGCAGTGCTACCCACAAAAATTATTTAAGGAACTTAATTGGAAAATGATTTAATATATTAAAGTAATTCCTGATTTTCCAAAGCATTTAACTTTTAAATTAAATCTGGCTCGCTATCTCAAGAATGATGAGTGAAATGTGTATTCAAGTCATTACCTTCTTTTTGAAGCTTTAAATCACTGATAGGTTTAATAACGTTTGTCCAGTTTCACTGCCAAATGGGTCTTCAGACACTTCGGTGCTTATGTCATTAATATTAGCCCAAGCTTCTCACTTGGCAACACTTTACGGTTACAATTTACAAAAACAGACAATTGAGGAAATAACTGCAAGCCACAGAGGAAAAGTAGCCAGTAGCCTCATGGTTTATTCAGAGCACTCAAGAAAAAAAAAAAATAACACACACATATACACTCCTACGCATCTGGACTCTTCCTGCTGAACAAAGTTCACTCCTGGCACAAACTTCCAGTCTATAGGGCAGGTTTCCCAGATGCTGCAAAATACAGTTACTCAAAGCACCGCTAACAGTCATACCTCTGGGATCTCTCTTGAAATATCCTCAGGCATCCACCACAAAGGGCCGGATTTATCCCTGAATTCTATAACTCCATTGAGTATATGTGAAATGCAGCCAGGATGAATTTGGTCCTTTCTGTTGTGATTGGTAGATGAGACCATGTGGGAAATCTTTCCTGAAAACTGAGAGGGCTTCACCCGGCCGCCGCAGCCTCAGCTCCGGAGCCCGGGCAGACACGCGCGATTTCGCTGTTTATCTCCGCATCGCGGCAGCTGCCCGGGATGAAAGAGCCTGCTCGGAGCATCCCTCTGCTCGGAGCATCCCTCTGCTCGGAGCATCTCCCTCTCGACACGTGAGAGCGTCACGACAATAGCCGAGCGCGGGGCCCGGTTGGACGCAGCGGGTCGCCCCCCATCGCGTCCCCCCACCCCTCCGCGCCCGCGGAGCTAGGGAGGGAAAAAAAAAGAAAAAAAACAAAACACCAAAACCAAAACACAAACATCTGCCTGCAGCCTGCCACGGGCTTCCACGGCAGGTTTAGAAACGAACGGCAAAGCGCACAGGTTTAAACACATCCCTTTGGGAAGCGCTCGCTCCCCGGGCGGGTGCGCGCTCTGGGCAGCTCGCGCTCCCCGATCATTTCCTACCCCCGAAGATATATGGATTTTTTTTTTTATTTTTTTTTTGTCACGTCCAAAGCCCCGTTCCGTGACAGCTGAGAAAGTGCGGCTCATGCATAAAGCACCGGCCGGCTGAGGCCACGATGCGGGAGCCCCAGCCCCCCGCCCCCTCCCAAAAGTAATTCAAGAAGCGCTCCGGGACGGCGGCACCGAAGTCTCCTGACCGAACCCGGGATCCGGGCTAGAGCGACCCTCCCCTGCGGTTCCCCCTTCCCCAGGACCCGGGGACTGTAAACTTGGCGCTCCTCAGCCGCTGACCCTATTCAAGTTACGAGAGGAACTGGTGAGGCAGCGGCACAGCCGGGACAAAGTCGAGCCCCCCGCTCTGAGCCGACTTGTCACCCTCGTATTGTGTACACAGAGGAAGGTGTGTGTACACACACACATGTCACACGGGCACACGCAGACACGCTGCCGGCCCCGCCGAGTCCCGCTGTGACACACGGACTGCGGGGCAGAGAGTTCCTGCCGGGCGCGATCGTTCTCCTTCGCAGGAGCCCTGGAAATTCAAGTCTTTCGCATCACCGTCCCTTGTCGACGCTGCTTCTCCGAAAGGAAAGATGTTATGGAAAATGCCCCCCCCACACACACACTTCCCCCTCCCAGCTCCAGCCGCCCAACCCTCGAACCACTGGAGGGTTTTAATTGGGGGTGCCTGCAGGGAGCAGCTCTGTGTCCCCGGACCCCAAAGCCCGGCAAGTGCCGGGGAACTTGGGGCTTGGCCAAAGCGCGGCTCCCGCTCCATGCAACGCGCCGCCGCAACCCCGACAATCGCCCAGCACAGATAAAAACACCTCGGACGACACAAAACAACGAGTCACCTTGTTGCAATAGTAGGGGTCCAGGCAGGGGGAAGGTCCCAAACAAGGCGTATCAGGAGCGGCGGCAGGCTGAGGAGGTGGTGAATAAAATCTTACGTCCATTTCACTAAAACATCAAGCAAACTCCTTTCCTTTTTTTTTTTTCTCTTAATGTTGGTGCAGAAAAACAAAACAAGCAAAAAACAAAACCCGTGGTGTGCGTGTGTGTGAGAGAGAGGGGAGGGGGGGGGACGCACAAGACTGAGAAGAATAAAAAAAAAAAAAAAAAAAGAGGTGCCTGACTTCAGTAGTCACCTTCCCTGCCTCACATCCGTTTGTGGTTTGTAAAGAAAGAGAGAAAAAAAAAAAGCAAAAAAAAAAATCTCTTCCAAAAAAGCACCGGTCTGCAGATGTCTGCGAGAGAACCAACAAACCCTCCTTCTTCCACGGCAGGGCAGGTAACTTCCAGTACTTATTGTTTCCCCCGCGCATCGGCACCGGGGCGCTAGCTCCGTCTGCGCCTCTCTTTATGGGAGCCTCGGAGTTGGTTCGCTTCTCCCTCCCGCCCTCCCTCGCTCCCTCTCTTCTTTTCCCGTTCTTTTTTTTTTTTTTTTTTTTTTTACTACTACTACTATTGTTGTTTATTCGCTCGGGTTCGGGCGTCTCTCGGCGGCCCCTCGGGGCCGGGGTCCCCCGCGCACCCCCGGGGGGCGCTGGAACGGGGCGCCCTGCGCTGCCCGGCTCGCTCGCCCCGGCGCGGCCGGGCCGGGCTGGGCTGGGCACCGGCGGGGGACACACGCGAGCGCGCTTCACACAAAGGGGCCGGCGGGGGAAGAGCCAGCGGCGGCGGCCGGGGAGTGGCGGAGAGGGGGCGCTGCCGCTCCCGCCGGCCCCAGCCGGCCCCGCCTTCCCCGCCCGGCACCGCCCGGCCCGTTTCTATGGCTCCCCCGCCGCGCGGCCCGGCCGCCTCCAGCGCCCGGGGCGTCTCCGTGGTCCTAGAGCGTGGAGCCTGGAGTCGTGGAATCATTCAGTCATTCAGACATAGAATGGTTTGGGTTGGAAGGGACCTTAAAGCACACACCCCCACCTGACCACGCTGCCCAAGGCCCCGTCCAACCTGCCCTTGAACACCTCCAGGGATGGGGCAGCCACAGCTTCCCTGGGCAACCTGTGCCAGAGCCTCACCGCTCTCATGGTGAAGAAATTCCTCCTTATGTCTAGTCAAACTCTGCCCTTTTCCAGTTTATACCCATCACTTCTTGTCCAGTTGCGACAAGTCTTCCTAAACAATCTCTCCACAGCTTTCTTACACATCCCCTTCAGGTACTGCAAGACTGCTATAAGATTTTGGAGGCTTCTCTTCTCCAGGCTGAACAGGCCCTGCTGGCCACACTCCTTTTGATGCAGACCGGGATACAGTTGTCGCACACTGCTGGGATCATGTCGAGCATCTCATCAACCAGCACCCCTAAGTCCTTCTCTGCAGGGCAGCTCTCAATCACGTCATCCCACATCCTGTATCGAAACTGGGGATTGGCCTGACCCAGGTGCGAGACCTTGCACTTGGACTTGTTGAACCTCATGACGTTCTCAGAGGCCCACTTCTCCAGCCTGTCCAGGTCCCTATGGATGACATCCCATCTCCACGGCCAAGCTACAAAGGGGTTAAATCAGCTCAGTGTTCAAGGCCAGGTTGGATGGAGCCATAAGCAGCTTGGTCTAGTGGGAGGTGTTCCTGCTAGTGACAGAGGGATTGGAATTAGATAAACTTTAACCCAAACCATTCTATGGTTCTGTGGAGGAGGGAGAAGAGGAGATGGGCAAACTGAGAGGGAAGGAAGGAAAGGGAAGAAAGAGAACAGGGTAGGGAAAATGAAGAGGAGGAGATTGGCTGCAAACAAGGGTGCTGACAAAGGAACGTTGGGAATCCACTGGGATGTGGGAGAGGGATTGATGAGCAAAACAAGGTTTAACAGACAAAAAGAAACAAGGAAAGAAATGGTGGCTTCAAGACATCATGAGCAATCCCACTGGGTTTCATGCTGAGTCTCTGGTAGTTTTAATCAGGACAGAAAGGACGGAAGATAAAGGATACAGGACAGACACTGTTGAGCTTAGATAATGCCCTACAGAGGAATTGTATTCTGAGAATAAAGAAATGCCTTTCCCTCTTTAAATAAAAACAAATTAGTGAGTGCCACACAAATAAGCTGAGATGATGACAATTAACTGAATGGCTACATTTATCAAATACTTATGAACATTTCCATCACAAAACAGTTGGAATCTGAAGACCTCTTAAGAAGATTTGTAATGCACATTATCATTCGGAACTGTCTCCTTGTCACTGAAAAAAAAAGTAAAATTAAAAATTTAGACTAAAGATTTCAAGGGAACTCAATATTAAGGGCAGCAAATCACAGATTTCAGGTGAAGAAATCACTGTTTGTGTAAGGATTTATAATCTATACCTTAGATATTTTGATACTGTAAATAGTCCTTCAGGATGGTGTTAAGTCATGGCTTTCTTCCATGTCTAACAACCTGCTTTCAGTAAAGCTTAATTATCTGGAAAAAAATACATAAGTAATGTCAACAAAACTCTAGAGAAAACAGGTTTGAAGCAATATTCCTCTTTCAGGATTATTTGATGAAAAATATCTCTGAAGACTCTTGGTTGTCACTTCAATACAATTTAAGCCTGATGGCAATAAATGTTCTCCTTAAACATGCAATTACAAAAGGGTCTCAGTTGTTTTCTTTTTAGTAATGTTTGAGACCTTTATGGCCTTGGAGAAAAGCTTGAAAACAGGAGCCAGAAAAAACTCCAGAAAGCAGGGGAAAAGACATTAACATATTTTTTTAAAAAAAAATCTCATGATTTTTTGGCGTCTGACTCATGATTTTGTATGTTTCGGATTAGACATTTTGAAAGTCAAGAAATCCTAAAAAAGACTTTCCTTTGCAGGAAATGTACTTGAAGCTTGACAGATACATCACTGTTGCACATGTTTGATATGTGGACCATAATTTGACAAAGTGAATGGGAGACAGATTGGAAGCTCTCTGTTGAAAAGCTGCTGTTGAAAAAGTTGTTATTCATGGACTATGGATTAGTTTTCAACCTGTTGTGGACAGATATAGTGGAGATATACTGATTCTGTAACAGTTGATATAGGCAGTTGGTATATACAGGTGCATACAGGTGTGTGCACGTGCAGCTATGCTAATGCAGAGCTGGAGAAGTCAATACCAGAATGACTAGTCCATCCAATGGCAAAAAATTGAGATTTGGCTTTTCATTTATGTGAAATATTACTGACTGTTGCCTTAAGAAAGTCTTCAAGTTCCTATGAGTCTGTAGGAGTTTACAACTATACCATTTGCTTTACACAGCACTTCAAGTTATTTTCAGTACTTTATGATGCAGACCCTGAGAGGTTATAAAATTTTTGCTGCTACTTACAGAGATGATTTAATCATTGAGATGGTAAAAACACCTGAGATTTATGGCAGTTATAGGTATAGTTAGTAAAAATTAAAAAGCTGTATATATTAATCCATTAAGTGTTCTTTTGTTTTGTTAAGGATATTTTCTCTGGAGTTTTCAAGATAATGCATTTGCCAAGACTGGAACTGAAAATGTTAATGCTGTTGTAGGTCTTGCCTCTGTGGACTGAGAAAGCAAGGCCCTTTCCAGGATGATTCAATGGTATATCAAACTTGGCTATTAGAGCTCATGTAAGAGCATTTTCTAGAAAAAAAAGAATGGCAACAGATTAAAGAGCATGAATCAGTTTTTAGAAACTTGAAAGGAAAGAACATTTGTTCAGAAGGGCACTGAGTTTTTAAAGCCATTCAACATTCAAGTGAATGTTTCCAAAATAATCTTGAAAGAGGTTCCTATACCAGCATATGAGAAGGGTGTAATTGCTTTTTTTGTATAAATAGGAACAAATGACTTGAGAAAAATGATCTGTATCTGCTGATACTAAAAAAGTTGTTATTCTTTTAAATGCTGTCTGCTGAAGTGAGATTACGTAGTGTAAATATTCTCCATGGAGAACTCACATGACAGTCCTTGCCAAACAGCACTGTGGATGCAAGAAGTTTACATAGCAAACTGGAGACCTAAGGAAGTCATTAAATAAACCATAATGGATCAGCATCTCCTTTGATCTGAAAATAGCTGGAGACAGAGACACAGGAGTAGCAGGGTGGGGGCAGGTATTGTACATGCTTGCCCTTGGTTCAGGCTGTCACACCTAGAGCCATGGTTGGAGGCAGAATGCTGGCAGGGCAGACACTTGGTCTGAACCAATGGAGCCATTTGAATGTTGTCATGGATGCTCTGCAGTGGTCAGACCATCAGAATTAAAAAAAACAAGTATGTATGCCCTTTATGACAGGTCATTTTCTTGTCTACCCTAGTGTCTCGCCCATCTGTTCTACCTACTATGTTGGGGGCCATCTGCAGGCATAAAACACGTTCTCAGCCAGAGGAAGGTAAAAGTATCTTAGTTTAGAAAAGGATCTAGTTCAACATCTTTTTGTTGTAATCTCACACGTCTATAGCCACTTTTATTTGGGATCTTCAGACAAATTTGTCTGATCATCTGTTATAAAGAGAAGATTTCTTCATTTTCCTAAAAAGAAAGAAACGTGGAACTGTGGTGATGGCTTATTATTCATTATACATAGGTGTCACAAGACACTTTTTATGAGGTTGGCTCTTATTTAAAGAAAAAATTTCTCTTGCATATTTTAAATCAGCTGGATTGGAAAATCATTCTGCTTCTTGTTTTATGTGCTGAACTTTGGAAGCTGGTAGGGGCAAATAGGGTAAAAGGGGACTCATGAGATTTTGCTGAGAAAAAATACCTCCTACTGAAATTTTTGCTTTACTTACTGCCTTATTTACCTTTCAGAATAAAGCTCAGTGCTGATCAATTTCTAGAGAGCAGTTAATTAAATAATAATAGGATGAAGGGTCTGTCCCTTTTGTGTGGATGTCCTGTTTCATGTGCTTAAACTGGATATGACACTCGGACGTGGGAAGATGCAAAAGGTAATGATCTTAGGATTACAAAATATTTAAAATGAAGTAATTAATCTGGCCTTTTTACCAGAATGAACTCAAATCCTTTAAGAAATTGATTAATTTTAAGTGTTGTTGACATTATGGTTGTACAGTCATAAATGAGCATAAATCAGTGTATTTAAACGGAAACTTTTGCAACCTGATATCAAAACTTAATAGTGATGATATATGTTTCAGAGTATTTAAACCGTTTGTAATACTGCCTAATGGTGTGTCAAGTCAAGTATTGTCAAACATATATAGAAAGAAGCACCTATTTTATTATTTTAGCCACTGCTCCTGTCTTGGTTAATTCATTTATGGTGAAAACGACCAGCCTTAGATTATCACACTTGCATGGAAGTAAGTTGCTCTCATCTCTGTAAGGAAGTAAAGATCACTTCTAAGTAGTTAAGGAAAGACTTCCCGGTGTTACAAAGCAAAGAGAAAACCTGATTATTGGCTTGCCTTCTCATTTCAAACAAATGACGTGCAGCCAATTTAACAGATAGAGAAGGAACAGACACATGGGCTGAACCTGAACTGTGTTTAGCATCTCACTAAAAGGTTCTCACACAGTCATCTGACTTTGCCTACAGTAGGAATTAAGCACACAACATTTCACAGGATCAAGATCTTAAATAACCATGAGAGAAACAGAAAAAAGGAAAATGCACCTTGCATATTTGCAGCTTCGATCCATTCCCATATGCTTCAAAGACACTACCAGCTGGTTCAATTCAAATTACCAAATTTAATGTGGCCTTGCAGACTCACAAAAGGTAGGCCAGTCTTAAAATGAAACGTTTCACTGGGCCTTAGCATCAAATTATTTCTCGTGATCAGAGAAACAAAGGGAAGCATGAAGTTCCTTTTTTCCTTTTCCAGTATTTACTACCTTATCAAGTGATTTTATGTGAGGTACACTGTCTACATGGTATGCAGAATCCTCAAAAATACAGTACAGTATAGTGTATGCTAGTTCTCAGTTGCAAGATATACCAAAGTGTTAAGGTTGCCAATTTTCTGCTCTTCCACTTATCTTGTTAAATCAATCATGAAACATCTAGAAGTATAAGGGACTGGGAATTTTTGGCTTCGTGCTATTTTTTTTCTGAAGTGTACAGGAGGCCTCTACTTGAGTTTCACAAACTTAGGTTTATTGAAGGAAAATTATGTTTTCAACAATTTATTTTGCAAATTAAAAATCCTGTCTAAAGGTTGGGTTTTGTTCTTCCAAAAAGTGATAAACCATGAAACTTTTATATATGTTATCTGGGGACTGTGTCATATACAGATGTCTTGAGAACAAATCTGTGCATATATTTGATACCATTAAAAACACCCATCTCTATTTGTGAGTATTTTACAAATTTACATGTTATCAGCTGAATATGTCAGCTGAATACTCAGGAAGAAAGAGAAACAGAGCAGAGGTCTGGTCTCAAGCAGACAGGTGACAACAAGAGGACTAGTCTGTATCACTAGAACTGAAAAGGGAATTTTCATCTGCCAAGACAGATGCCAAGCAGATGATTAATCAGTTTTCAGTTCTGACCAATGATGTCATCATTCTCCTTTTAGATAAAACTCCCAAACAGAGCTGAATTGCCCCTGCATGAGTTCTCCTGGCATGAGATCTTTACAGGCTTACTTAAAACCTCTTTTTATCTATGCTCTGCTGTCTCATCTGACTCAGATGTCTTTTGTTAGAGAACAGTTTTCATTGTCCTTTATATTCACAAGGTCCCTGTGAAGCAATACCTTGGATGTTTCTTAAAGCTTCAAGCAACATGGGTCTTTCCACAGGAGACTCCCACCCCATTATGTAAAAAAGTAGTCTGAGTTTTCTTTTATGTTCTTTTAATTAGTACTTCAAGCACAGAATTATAGATGCTAATACAGAGAGAGGTCCAAACTATTCGCTCTGATTACATGTAAATAAAGCAGAGAGTTCACAAGGTAAGAATTCATAAGACTAGAAGGATTTTTTTTTTTCAAATAGAGAAATTGAAAAGCAAAATGGCTTGCTTGAATTTAATCTACTTCCCTAGGGGCTTATGGTTACCATCAGAAAAGTACCACACAAGGGGGCACAGTTGGCATTTGAAGTGCAGAAGGTCAGGCCTGTGGCATAGTAAAACTATGCTGGGAGTTTCCATGAGGGCTTCCTGTTGAGGCAAATAAAACCAGCCCCTGTTCACACTTGATAGACTGATGCAGATACATCATCCACATGTCACCTGCCATCAGGTGTTAAGGTGTGTAAGGCTGTGATAAATTGTCAGACTGCTGGCTTGAGAACAAAATTTCCTTCTTTGCTGAGAGTTCAGCATTTTCTTGCTGGATCTCCAGGAACTTCAGACCACCTTTCTTCTAACTACGTGGTTCTTTCCTCAATGGAGTTGTCACCCTCGAATCTAATAAAAACTCTCTGTCATCCCTTTCTGGGCTTTCTAGTTTGACAGTTTTGTGTCATAGCTTTGTTCTACAATAAAAATAAAAAATCTTGAGGTGTTAAAGAAGTCCTTGGAAAATTCTAAATGAGAGAGTCAGCATTTACAGAATATATCACAACAGATCTGACTGACCTTGGCAGCAATAGGAGATCACCATTTCTCATGGATGAGCTATTCCTGAATGTCTGTCTTTTATGCTGTATAAGGCAGAAATACCTTTTCTGGATCAAGGCTACTTTATGCTTCTCTTAGTCTTTAACAGGGATCATCTATTATAGGCACATGTTTACTATTGTCTATTTAAGGAAAATCTTCATTTCTGTTAATCCTGAAATGCTGTGTCTTGTTCTATGATATCTTAAGGTAGAAATACATAATTGTTCTTTTAAAGTCTTTTACTATGTTGTTACTATGTTGACTTGTTTGCAAATTTTGTGTTTTACTTTTTATCAGAGTCAAACTGCAAAGGTTAATTTTTGTGGATATCCTCCGAATCAACTGCTTTTGCTCAGGTTAACAGGGTGTGATCAACCATCAACCCTGGGTTTTTTCTCTTATTGGAATGGGCATTGTTCTGTTTTGGTTTGGTTTTGGTATTTTTTAGAGGACCAGTTGAAAGGAATGAATAGTCAGTATTTATTGTTCATCTTTAGAAACAGAGACTTCAGGAGCAGATATACTTACAGCAGGGTTGAACATGCATGTCAGTCAGATGCTATGAAGCATGTGGAGGGGAACACCCAAGCCGCACTTGAAAAGATTGAGTTCTAGCTATTTGTTGAATGCATGTAGATTTATTAGAGCTGCATGGAAACAGCTGCCTTACTGCAGAATGCACTAGCAATAACTAAGTAAAACCAAAGAATAACTAGAAATAGAAGAGAGAAAGGAGAAACACAGACTTGTTTACAATTGTGGAATGCAGGAAAAAATATCCCTCCTCCTAAGATACCCTTCTTCCTCCCCACAAGGGAGTTTCCCCGATTTGATGTTATCTTGAGAAGACACAGGTTGCAGTTTGCCCAGGAGGTCAGCAGGCCCAAACTACTGTACCACAGGGTACAAAGTGGTTTGAAAGCAGGGAGCCCCTCCAGAGGAATGGAGTGCAAGTGTCAGTCTTCCTTTTGAGTAAAGCAGGATGTCTACCAGGCACTGTTGTATTCAAGAAAAGGGGAAGAAGTTTATCATGGAAGAAGGTCCCATGTAATTTTTTGGCACAAAATTCTGTTTCAACATCAACTCCAAGGTTCACATTTAGTTTGCTAGAGAAACAATTAATGAGTATTTACGTATGTGTAAGTACAGCTGTGGTGGAAGGGGGAGAGAGAACTGAAGCAAGTGCTTATATATCATGAGAGTCATGCATATCCTACATCTGCCTGCATGTCTCTCATTAACGTGGAATCCATTCTATGTTAAAAAAAAATCTATGTAGTTTTGGTTTATTTTTCTCACTTTTAAATTTCTGCAAGTATTTTAAAAACAAAACTGTTGAAAAAAGCAAACAGTCCAGGGCAGAATTCAACCTGGGCCCACAGAGAGGATGCAAACTGAAAGAACCTTAAAAGTAGAAAGTACCTTTAAAGAGAAAGATACCGTAAAGAGGAGATTTAAGGAATCTGAGCACAAGTCATTTGTGCTACAATGCCTAGCCACATGGAGAAGAGTAAAGGGTAGGGAGACACAATATTTCTGAATTTCCATATCTTTGTGGGTTTAAGTCAGACCCTTAACCTTATTCGAATATAGTATTTTTGTAGTTAATATATTTCATACAGAATGTATAAAGAAGATTTAATAATTGTCTCTTAGCTGTGGTTTATCTCTGCCTCAGAGAAAGCCAAACTGATTTTCTAGTGAAATGGCTGGAAGAGCATACACAGTAAGTCTTCTATCAAGTTATTTCCAGTCCTGCTGATTTGTAAAAGATCTTTCAGAAAGATTCTGTCTTTCTATGTAGAATGTTAAAGCTTGATTCTGTGCCCAAAATTTATAAAAGGAACTACGAATAACCCGTGAAAGTCTAGCTTGCCATCTTCTCCTTTTTAAAACTCCTGAGACTGCTTGCTATCATGTGGAATTTGCGCTAGTGTTTAACCCAAGTTTTTCCCTCAAAGAAGGAATTTGCATTCCGGTGTATTACATAATTCTGACTGTAGTGGCATGTAAATATCTTGTAAGAAACTAATCAAATCCCCAGGCTTCTGTGCCTTTTTGTTTTTATCTTCCAGATGTGCGTCACAGATGAAGGACTAACTTTGTGAACACACTCTTAGGGTAATACGGACCCAAAATGAACAATACTTATGTAATTACTCAGCAGACAGAAGCGTTCAAGGATAAGATCTTCTGAAGTATTGTAGCAGAAATATAAATTGAATGCTTCCAGGTTCTCTGCTCTATTCTCCTTCATGCTTGTATGTGAATACATGTGTGTGAAGTATGTGTATGTAATTTTCAAGATGCCTGGCCCCTTTTTTCTACTTGGCTAACTTCTGAAATAGAGCTATCAGGATGATTCTGGTGTTTGGAGCCATATTCTTTCTGACAGAATATAACTCTTCTCCACAGTTATCCTTTTTTTTATGGTCTGAAGTCAGTGGGAATATTCAATGCAACCTAAGGTCAGGTTCTTGAATTTTTACACAATTTCCCACGAGAACTAGAAGGACAAAAATTCCTTTAAGACAGGGAATGAAAAGTGGAACAGTAATAGAAGGAGTAAAGTCTTGTTATGTGGCTTTCAAAAAGCAGCTTGAAGAGGTTTCACATCTCAGGGGGGATGAGCTTCATTTAATCTGTCCAGGAATTTAACACCAGTCACTGTGTTATCAGTCATTTGTACAAAAGGGTTGAACTCTCATGGCAACTGGCCATGCTAGCAATCCTGAACTTCAGTAGGTCAGCTGGAAGAAGGCACATCAAATTAAGTAATTTTAAAGTATAACATATACAGTCATATGAACCTATATGACATGGAAGGATTTTAAACTATTCCATCACAGTGGGCTATACAGGAATACAAGCACCAATTTCTTGTTGATGTCTTTAAAATATAGAAAAAGGGTCAGTTCTGAGATGGACATGTTTGTCTAGTTCCTGGATGTTGATCAGTGTTACTATTTGATATCTTGGGACTGTAAACATTATAGTCAACAAAGAATTTTGCAGTCCTGAAAAGAAATGGTGGTGCTCATTTATTTTCAGCAAAGGAAGAGATTTCATGCCTGTGCCCACCTCCACAGAGTGGAAATTCACAGGGATCTAGTTTTTATCTAGGCAAAGTTTCCTGTACAGTAAGTGGAAATTTTAGATCTCTCTAATATCAATTGAACTTTGAAAAATCTACGTTCTCTATTTCTACATATTTCTGATGTCAGGAGTCTTGGCTTTTGCGTTAGTGAAATAGAATGCGAATGAAGGTGTTGCTATTTACAAACTCTTTGAAGATGTAAGGTTCTGTATATATATAAATCATCACTTTCATATGGCTTTGGACGTGCTAAAAAGCATTGCATTTAATTGTCGGTACAACTTTAGGTTGATCAATGAAAATGAATATTAAATTCAGAGAAGAGTATTTTACTATATATGTTCCAGTAAGAAAAGCAAAATATGCTTTGTTCATGTAATATTTTAAGATCTCACTTCCCCAAATGTCAGCTGTCAAGCTTTGTTGCCATCCTTAGTAACAGCTGCAAAGTGAGACATTTTCTCATTTTTCTATATTTCAAGGGTCTTACCTTCTAATAGTAATTCTGTATTATCAGTGGTTTAAGAACCAGGTTTTAAACGGAAATGTCAGCTAAGAATCATATTTTATCTATGATATAACATTGGAGGGAGTAAAATAAACCCAACAGAGTAAAGCATGATATCAGGGGAAAAAAACAGAAATAGTCTGGCTAATGGCAAGATGAACTACAAAAAATCTGGATTCCTAAATGATGACCAGGCCAATTACATTTAAGCATTTTGTGGAAAATCTACTCTACAGGCTGATATTTATGGTATTGAAAGTGCCCCCTTAATTTTTTTTCAATCTTTCCATAACAATGTCAATTATTTCATGTTCTGTTTTCAGTCTGCTTCACATTCCCTTGTCTTGCCTCTCCCTCCTTCTCCCCCTCCTCCACACCCTTTCTCTCTCTCTCATATCATCTCAAAGCTGTTAGAAAAAATACTGCCTTTCTGTGTGCAATGTTCTTCAGCTTTAGCAATTTTCCATTTCACTTCTTTCTTGTTATACTTTTTCCATTTAATATTTGGGGGAAAAAAATTGTTCTATTTGAAGGTGAGCCAAAAATGCCGTCTCAATGTTTGGGCCCAAGTTAGTTTTTTCAAATATAACATTTACTTACAGTTTCCTGTGTTTTCCATTTGACTGTTATTGGAGAAGGGGGAAAAAAAGGTCCTACTTTTACCATCCACTGCAGGTGTATTTTTTACAGCTGTCACTGTTACTCATCTCTAGTCTTGTATGCGACAGCTTGGAAGCTCTGTAGGCTTGCTTACATGACCCAGGTCTCACAAGAGAAGACATTGGTCTGGCTCTAGAACAGTCTCATGAGTAAGTAGGAGAGGGAAGGTGCAATCCAAATGAGTTCTAAAGAGGGAGTTCAGAAGAGGGAATTAACTGCTACAAAAAATTATTAGGACAGTTTGGTGTCATGTGGGAGGATGTGGTTACTGAGACTGGTTAGAAGGTAGAACGCAAATGATTTTAAGTAGAGTCCAGTGTTTTTGAAATCAGAGAAGCCTTCAACAGAGAACCTTCTACTAGTACAGTCTGTATTTTCAGAGTAGATGAAGACTAAAGGAAACAGTAAGGATGTTTAATTTTACTACTGATTTATGTATATTCGTATAGAAAACATGTTTTTGTATTTAATCCATGACTGTTCCATCCTAGCTAATACTTTCTTACCATTTATATAAAAAGGCTATGTGAAAACGGACAAAAATTATGATACCACTCTTATGATATACAGAGCTGGCAAACACTGAGATACCACAGCATTTAGGCACCATGGTGATAGATGCCTTAGAGATAAATACAAGAGAGACAAACAGAATGAGTCAATACATTGCCTAATTTGCATAAAAATTTTCATAAAATAACTTGCAGTGTTTGAGAAGGAAAAGAAATATTTGGTGTTTAGGTTGCTATGGTGTTGTGGTAATGAAAAAAACCCAAAACTATGAACAAATAGTCTAAGCTACATTATGAGTTGACTAACCAGACAGTGTCTTCCAAGTAACAAAGTGAAAAAAATATTTTAATTATGTAGAGGTTGGATGTGATACCAGCTAGTGTAATAACAGCCTTTCCTGTCCTCTTAGCTTATAAAGCAGATTTTAACCATTGATTTCAAGAAGCTCTAGAGGGGACTGTGCAGCAAGTGCTGTGAATTCCTGTGTTTACTACCATGAATAAGCCTTACTTTCGTCTTACTGCTTTGGACTTGGTGATAGAAATAGCAGGTTGCATCAGTCTTTGAGAGCATTTTCTGCTTTTCCTTTCATTTGGGATGAACATTTACCCTGCTTTACTATGCTTCTTTTTGAGTCAGAAGCACTTTTTAATAGATTCTTCAACCCAAGGGTGGTGAATGCTTTCTCTCACTTGCTCTTCTAGACTAACATCTGGTTTCAGCAGACCACTTAAACACATGACTAAGTGCATCCTTAAACATTTTGTTGGGCATATGCCTAAAGGAGTATGGTAGGTACATTAAAGAGCAGGATATTTTTAAGTGCTTTTTTGAATAGGGGCCTAAATGGGAATGAAAAGAGAATTACGTGCCTTGTTTTAACTGTGTGAATTAATTAGCCAAATGTCTGTTTCATTTACTGACATTATCTTTTGTAACTTTAAAGAGTACAGAAAAATGCCCAAATTTTGTTCAATATATACATTTTATTAAGTACGATTTTCTTAATAAAATCTAGTTGTAAAGGTATTGGTAAAAAAAAAAATATAAATGTTTGCTTCCGTTCAGCCATATTTTGCTAGTGAATTACCTTGCAATGCTGAAAAAGTGTTTTGTGGGGGGAGATGAAGAAAAAAGATTATTGGCAGCTTCATGGTAACTTTTTGGAAGATTCATCAAGGGCTAAGAATTCTGTGTGTTTGCTTCAGTGTAATTTTTGATTTGATACTCCTGAGTGAGGAAGCAATAACCTGTTCTTTTTGTTAGGCATCAATGAATTGGGAAGTTTAAGGATGAAATACCCCAAATAGAATAAACATGCCATTCTGCGATTTATAAACATATGGCACTGATAGTGCAGCTAAAGGAATGGGTGACTGGCTTGAAAAGTGGAGTTCTGCATCACAGTATGACAAGACAAGTTGCTTTAGCTAATTTTTAGTCCATTTAACTGGGGACAAGGTTAGGAAATTTAAGGATAAATGAACATATCCACCCTTCTTATGAAACTAGCAGATAGTCTTGTAAGCTTCCGTATGAAGACATGGGGTAAACCCTAAGTGGAAATGATAGCAAAATTAGACATCAGAATTATACCTGAGTTACTTAAATAAGGACTTAATGGAATAGGCACCTGGGATTTTTTTCCACTACTTAACTTTTACTGAAAACTTACTCAAGAATGGTATAGTTTGCCAGTATTTTACCTTATAAATAAGTTTAAATAAAAGGAATCTATCCCCCAAATGCATATTTATACAGGAATTTGGAATGCAGTGAGTGTGTTTTCATTATGACTGAGCAATTTCGGCTGTGAGCAACTATATTGCAGAAAATAGAAAAAATAAATACATCTTTGGAAGTAAATTAAATTGCAGTACCCAAAGAACTGGGATCTGCCATTTTATAATTTGGACACTAGAAAACTGAAATAAAAATAAAAGTTCAAGCTAGATTCTCCACTGCTTTTAAATGCCTTCATAAAAATGAAACTGATATGCAGTATAGGAAATGACACAGCTTAGAAATACCTTTCATTTCCAACATGTACTCATCAATATATACTCTATGTAAAGACTTTGTCTACAATTTGAAAGGCCTTTGTAAATGAAATTCAACAAAAACAATGGTGTTTCCGAGCAGAAAAGGTCTTATTCAGGACAGTAATTTGCATAGTGTATATCAGTGTATGTGTGTACATCTGTCTCTGTGGAGACAATGTAGGGAAGGGGTAGGGAAAAGACAATCCTAACAATATTATTTGTAAACTATCTCTACCCAGTCATTCCCTGAATGATGTTGCACCATCTAAAACACTAATTGGATTGTACTATTGCATGACTCTCCAGAGTATTGCATCTCAGCAATAAAATCCCCAGAGTCATTTATCATGTCAAAGGGTAAGTGGTATTTTTTTGGGTATTCATCTGGATAGATGAAAAGCAAACACTGCAGTTTGGGAGTTTATAGATATATAGACATGCCCTGCAAATGAGTGATCTGCAAGATTACGCACTGAATGTGCTTCAAATGGCAACATAAAAAGCTTTTCAGTATATAAATATTAGATGTCTTTTTTTAAAGTTTGAGATACTCATAGTCCTAGCCAGCCCTCAGACACATCTGGATGCTTCCAATGCAGTATCACAGTGCAAGCAGAAAGAAAAAGAGTAGAGTCCACCAAGGAGCAAGGAAGTAGATTTTGCAGTTTAGGATAGTATTATTGTTTTATTAGCTCACAGCAATCTGTGTTGCATGCAGACATCACTGTATTTGCTAGTGCTGTAATGTACTCATTTTCAGCAGTCTCCTTGGCTGAAGTCCAATAAAGATGTCTTCGGGTCATCGTTTTTCTAAGTGGTATGATATTTTCCAGTGAAAACTATAGTCTTCAGTCTGCAAAAATCAACACTGTTGATTGACTTTAAAAATATGAATAGTATAGTCCTATGGGAAAGGCTTTAATTTCCAAAAGCATGTCAGACTTTGCTCTACACACACTTTTACGCTTATTACCTTAAGTTCCTATCTTGCTTAATTTCAAAATACCCCAAATCAGTGAGAGGACAAGGCCAGGATTGCTTGCATCCTGATTTATCAATTTCTTCAGTACAGAAACATGTCTTTCTTGGACATTGCTGGGAGAAATGCAATCTTAGCCATGCATTAATCAACCAGACAGTAGTTTCTTACATCATATCCAAGCATGACTGAAATTCACAAAGCAGGTATTCTGTTCCTTAGCTAAGCTATAAAACCTGCCCTGGTAGCAGTTACTGGTCTGTCAAGTAAACGTGTAGATTTTGCCCTCCAGCACTCCCACTTACAAAAATTTCCCAACTAACAGTTTTCTATGTATCCAGGTATAAGAGACTGCTAAGGGCTTAGTAACTAGGAGGTTCTTATGTGGAAAGGAGGTCTTAGCTGTCTTTGGGGCTCTACTAGGTATTTAATTTTTTTAAAAAATTGTTTGTGTGATCAAGCAATAAATTCTGGATCCTTTCTGCCACAGGCTGTAAGCCACTGTACTAACATCTTACTTTCTCCATCTCTTCTAAAAGGAATTTTGGCCGGGAAGAAGTAGAAAAATACTTCTGCATCAGACTATCTTTAGGTGGAAAAAGTATGTGAAGAAGGACTCGTTCTCCTTTGGTCCATGAAAAAAGTGCTTAGAAGAAGAGTGTATGTTGTGATGAGTAGAGAAGGATGTACTTCCCCCAATGTATGTTAACATGGAGTAGTTGTATAGGTTAAAAGACTTTCATTTGTCCCTTCCTTTTGATATGTCAATTTTTTTCTAAGTGCACCGACTTTAATGTGCCATTTTTAGCTCTCCCCAGGGCTTGTTAAGAAATTTTTCTATCTAAGTTGGATGCCAGAAATTCTATTAAGTGGTGGGCTTACAGCCCCCTGCCCCCCCCCCCAAAAAAAACATTGGTTATATTAATTCAAAAATGATTATACAGTGCGTGACTGGAGAAATCAGTTCTTATGCTCCTTTTTCAGTATGTGGGTGGAGTTCCGTAACTCAAAATGATTCAAAAGTACTCTTACCAAGATCTCAGCAGTAGAAAATCCTGAGAGCAGAGGCATGTCTTAACTCCTTCCTTCTTTAGAATTCAAAAGTCTTGCTTACATTCATTTGGGATTCTCCATTTTTCTGGAATTGTCTCTAATGTGTCTTAAAAAATCAGGTCACTAAAGAAAGGTTGGAAGTTTGAGCAAAAAAACCCCATTGAACAGTGAAGGGAAAAGGCATTAGATTGGCACTTAGGAACCAGATATTCTAATGAGATTAAAACTCTGATGTTAAAAATCATATTTCCTAAGAGATTTTAGTGCTAAAGTATGGAGAAAAAAAATACCTGTTGCAATTTCCAGAATATATTTAACTTCCACTGATTTTAATGGAACTATATGAATACTTTGAAATCTAAAGAGATTCCTGAGTACCTTTGGAAACTAGATCTGCAAATCTGGATTTTACTGAAAAATACTAGAATTTAGTATGTTAAAAGCTAAGTTCTACAAGAACATTAAAATCTGATGATAGCTTTCCAAACTGTAACCTTTCCCCACTCACTCCTTAGGGCAATTGAATCTTCAATTTAATTCAGATGCTTTGGATGTGCCATAGTATTTTATGGAGAATAAAATTACTTAGGAAAATAAAAAAAAATCTTCAGTGACAGAACTACAGGTGAGCAGGACCTACAAGAACAGAGATTCAAATTCAGCTAAGAAATTCCTCAACACCTGATTGCTGGGAGTGGGAAAGGTAGCAAATGTAACTTAATTTTTGCCCAGATGCTTATGTTCTTCTCTTATTCTATATTCTTTCTTAAGACAGGAGATTGTGGTGGAATTTTTGTTTAACAAAGTATGCCTGCACTTACATTACTGCTAATTCAGCATGGGGTGTCTCATTCCTCCTCATATGAAACTCCACAATTCCATTGTTTTGTGCAAGAAAAGTTTTCTTTACTCAGAGGTCCACTGGTATCAAGTGGGTATAGTGCCAAGACGTAGTGTCTCCCATGCAAAGTAATTTGGAAGATTCAGCCTGAACTTCATGTGTTTGTCTTTCTTGCAGTGTCTTGCTATTTATCTTGCACAGTAATCTTTTAGCCATGTATTACAGAAAGTGAAGAACAATATGTTAATGATACACAGGAATTTGTATGCCAACTATTATAGTTGTTAATTAACATATTAGAATGTGTACATGTCAAACATGAACGAAAATGGAGTGTATTCTGATATACTAATTTTTGCTAAGTAAGTTACTAAAATCTGTATTATTACACAAATGAGCAAATAATATTTGTAGAAATCCTGTATTTATTACTTATTGCTGTTAGATAATTTCAGCAGGAATAACTAAGAGCTCTTTATGTAAAAAAAACGAGTAAAGTTAGAAGTGCTTGGAGTGAGAGCTGATTTTTTTTTATTATCATGAATATATTTACTGTTACTCTTTTTTTACTCCTTTACCATATTTTTAATAGCAGTGTGGTATGATTTCCAGTATCTGTTATAGCTTCATGTTTCAACAGCAACACAAATCTGTCACAAAAGAGTATTACTATTAAAGAAAATTCTTACACATTATAAAGTGCTGTCCATTAATGCAGCAGTCACATGAGAACTTTGCATTAGATATAAATACGCCAGTAATTCCTGACTGGTCTGTAGAAGTGACATTCCTGTTGGTAACATACACCAGAAATAAAGCCTGGGTGCACCATGAAGGTGAATTTACATAAGGTCCCTAAGAGATCTTTGTTAGAGTTTTTTAATTTATGAAAATACGGGAAAACAAAATAAATGCAAACTTCCACAATGAATGAAGTAATTTAATTCTAAATGTGGTGAAAGGGCTGGAGAACAGGCCTTATGAGGAGCGGCTGAGAGAGCTGGGGTTGTTTAGCCTGGAGAAGAGGAGGCTGAGGGGTGACCTCATTGCTCTCTACAACTACCTGAAAGGACATTGTAGAGAGGAGGGTGCTGGCCTCTTCTCCCAAGTGACAGGGGACAGGACAAGAGGGAATGGCCTCAAGCTCCGACAGGGGAGGTTTAGGCTAGACGTTAGGAAAAAATTCTTTACAGAAAGGGTCATTGGGCACTGGAACAGGCTGCCCAGGGAGGTGGTTGAGTCACCTTCCCTGGAGGTGTTTAAGGCACGGGTGGACGAGGTGCTGAGGGATATGGTGTAGTGTTTGGTAGGAACGGTTGGACTCGGTGATCCGGTGGGTCTCTTCCAACCTGGTTATTCTGTGATTCTGTGATTCTGTGATACTTAAATTTTGCATACCTGATAAATATAATTTCTATATTTAGGCAAAAACATTAAATTTCTAAATAGCTTGGTACAGAATTCACTAATTACAAATGCAGCATTATGATATGTTACTTGGCTAAAGCACCCATTCCACTACACCTTTAAAAATATTTTTGGTACTTTTACAGAAATGATAAATTCATATATTGCTTCCTATTGTTGTGATAAAATTTTGATACATTTAACTGGTTTGTATTTATTTAACACTGAATATCAGGGGTTTGGGTTTCTTTATTATTTTTTTCAGAATATAAGAAAAAATCTCTATTGCATGTGCAATGAAAGCAAGTGTTTTTCTGGTTCAGCAGTTTCTGCTGAATTATAAACAATTGGGTTGTTTCAAGAGGAGAGTAACATGGTCCGTAACTCTGACAGCTAGTAGTAGTTTAGTTTACTGCTGCTACCACCTGCCTTCTGGCTTAATATTGGGAGCAAGAAGCATGCAATTAAGTATGAGGAAATGAAAATAAATGACACCGTTCATTGCACATTACAAAGTGCCTGGCAGAAAGAATGCAGCTTGCCTGGACCTGATGACCCCTGGGGGAAACATGTCTCGTGCCTGGGAAAACGCCAGTGAATCAGACACTGACCCTGGTTTTATCTGTTATCAAGTGGTTTCGGTTTTGTCTTAACAATTTTAAACTTTTTTTTTTTTTAATTATCGTCCTATTTCTGAAAATCAGCTAGATAATAAAATAAAGTGAAACACATACTGCATATGTATAGAGGCTACAGGGTAACAAATGTGCAGAGATATATTCTTAATCATTTCTTCAGATAAGTTATTTGGATTACAGCCCAAATTGGAGCAGCTTGAACTGATTTTTAAATTCCAAGTCTTATTTGAGGTAAACAGCTTTTTTAAAAGATGAATTCAATGTAAGCAGCAAAACCACCTTGAATGCAACATTATTGGGTATATAACTCAAACTCACCCTAGAATCTGAATGTTTAGAATCTGTTTCAGTTTAAAATTCCTGCTCTGTGAATACTGTATCTTTTTTTAACATATATACAACTCGTGTAGTTGTTAGAACATAATAGTAATAATTGGGTTTGAGTCATTCATCCTGAATTGTCTAAGCACCTTTACGAAGCTGAGTATTGCAGAATTAAAAAGAAAATGTACCACAGAGAAATCTGGTGTCTTATTCAGAACACATAGCACATCAATGAGTAGTTGAAAGTGAGATACCCAATTGAGCAAGAAAATAAAGGGTTTAACATAAATCATGTTATTGTGCTACAGAAGTCAAATTCATCTTTTTTACACCCCAGATGACTCTAATGTGTGAATTTGGCCGCTACTGTCTGATTTAGATGGCCGCATAAAAATGGTGGGGAAGGGGAAGCTTTCATAATGAAAGTAGAAGCAATTAGACATTTTCCTGTCTTCATGTTCTAACGCAAAACTAGAATGCAGATGAGGTTTGTGACACTTTGTAAACATCTCAGTGAAATTAAATAGGCAGAGAATATTAGAAAACAGATAATTTCAGGCAGAATAGCTGCCAAGAATTTGTGGGTTTTAATTATTTAAACTTGAAGAAAAGAGCTTCTTCGTACCTTGATGTGTATTGTTTTGAGTATTATTTTTTTCACCCCACAACCCAAAGTAAAACTCAAGTGTGCAAACACGGGAGGAACTGAAACCTTATAAGGATCTATAGACCCTCCAAACCAAAACCGCCAACTTTCACATTTCTGGCTGTCTGCAAGTGCATGAATTCTCTCTCTCTTTCTCTGCTTAATATTACATGCACACTCTGTATTAAGATTTTTTAATTTTTTCATCCACATTTTAGGTAAATTTCCCATATTCTATGAAAGGTAATCTTCTCTATTGCACATCTTAATAGGACTTTTTAGACTTGGACAGAAAAAAGGTGTATTTGGATGTCAGTCATTCAGTCTTTGCAAGTTAAAAAAAGCATGTCTTTCCAGAGGTGGTTTCTATCCATAGTCCTGCAAAACATGAAATATGGTTGACAGCTATATTACCACAGTGCAGATTGCAAAGCAATTCACATTCACACTTCTAAGTGCCTCTCCTTTCAAGACTTATGGATGTATGCCAAATTATTTGCATCATGGTATGTGGTCTTCTATATGTACTTTATGGAATAGCCTTTTGGTTTCCATTAAAATCAATGAAGTAGAGCCCAAAAGCTTTTCTGAAGTGTGTACTAGATGTCAGGCAAGGTTAATAACAAAGTACTTCATGTATAATATGTATCTTCAACATATTTCAGTGTTTATCTTTAAGATGGTATTTTCTGATTTTGGGATGGAAATTACACTGCTAAATTTAACTGTTGAGTAGGGTTAAGTTCAGCTCCCATTTTTTGCCCTCATTAGTACCTCTGTCAAAAATGAATATATGATTTCATACCCTATTTAGACTGTATTTCCAAAGGTAATGGACCAGCAGCCACTTAAGGAGCCTAAGATCCCGTGTTAACAAAACCGTCATTGTTATCTAAAACTAAGTGGGAAAGACAGAAGATACTCTCCAATGTCATATCATCTAGACAAATTAGTGACTACACCATGTCATAATGCCTCAGTCTTGGTCACTAAGTTCACATATTTCATTTCAGTTGTTCTTTGTCAGATAAGTTAAAAAAGAGATGGTCAGCAGGGGTGGTAGAATTATATAAGTAATTATTATTAACTATTAAAATATTAGTATGATTACTATTAATCATATTACTATGATAAAAGTGACAAACTCATATATTTTAAAAATACAGATATAGAATCACAGAATAACCAGGTTGGAAGAGACCCACCGGATCATCGAGTCCAACCATTCCTATCCAACACTAAACCATATCCCTCAGCACCTCATCCACCCGTGCCTTAAACACCTCCAGAGAAGGTGAATCAACCACCTCCCTGGGCAGCCTGTTCCAGTGCCCAATGACCCTTTCTGTGAAAATTTTTTTCCTAATGTCCAGCCTAAACCTCCCCTGACAGAGCTTGAGGCCGTTCCCTCTTGTCCTGTCCCCTGTCACTTGGGAGAAGAGGCCAGCACCCTCCCCTCTACAACCTCCTTTCAGGTAGTTGTAGAGGGCAATGAGGTCTCCCCTCAGCCTCCTCTTCTCCAGGCTAAACAACCCCAGCTCTCTCAGCCGCTCCTTATAAGGCCTGTTCTCCAGCCCCTTCACCAGCTTTGTTGCTCTTCTCTGGACTCGCTCCAGAGCCTCAACATCCTTCTTGTGGTGAGGGGCCCAGAACTGAACACAGTATTCAAGGAGCGGTCTCACCAGTGCCGAGTACGGAGGGAGAATAACCTCCCTGGACATTTTAATGACAAACCTAATTTTTTGAGAGAGAAGAGAGAGAGATACTTTAAAGACATCTGAGTAAAATATGGACTCCAGTGAAGTTATTGAGTCTTATACCAGATTGACTTGAAGAGGGAGGGGAGTAAAAAAGACATAAAAACTAGAGTGTGATGGTGGAGGGTACATTAAATTTTTTATTTATTTGTTTAATTTTTCACTGAAATTATCAAGGTTTGCCTTAGGCCTACAGTACCTAGAAGAAAGGAGCTGTGTAGTTTTACAGTTGCCTTGAAATTTAGAAGACAAAAAAACCAAATGCACGGAAATCACTACCACTGGCTTGTGTTTCCATATAACATTGTATTTTTGTAGCCCAGAGAACCTGCAGGTTGTATTCTCCAGAGAATGAATGAATTCCATACAGTGTTTTTCACTTTAATTTTAGCATATGTGAAAACTCCTGGTCTATGTCTCAAAGATGTTCTCTAAAATCACATTTTGTGGTTAGCAAACATCAGTACATCCATTTATCAAAATTACTTGAAAGAAATTGTAGGGAACAGGCAGCTAAATGTACTGCACTAGTTTCATGAGATAATTCTCCGTAAGTAAATTTGAAAATGAAGCAAACTCATGCCCTTTAAAAGAATATTGGCCTAATTAGTAAGACAGAAAGTATACTGGCTAATTTCAAAATGCGAAAAAGAAATTCTAGAGATTAAATATAGTTTGTAAGAATTACTATACTGAGACACACTTCCTCCTATCTCTGAAAATAATCCATGAAGGGTGCAAGTAGGTTGTAGCAAACACTGCAAGTACAGTATGGTCTTTCATTTGATGCCCACATATGCTCAGCAGTAGCTTCTGGTAGCCCTCACCTCCTCAAGTTAATCTAATCTCTTTCGAAATCTTAAAGATAAAGCATGCCAGTGCAAGAAAGTTTGTCCAATGAGATAGTGGAACAGAAAAACAATCTCACAGGCGAGAACTTTTTATGTTTTCTTCACCAAACTGTAAAGAATCTGCCATGATTATGTAAGCCTTTTCTGCAGGGTTTTGGCAGCTCTGAACATCCTCAACTAAGGTGACAAAAATCAAGTAAAGTACCCGAAGTGAGGCTCTAAGCAGCATAAGAACAAATGAGGCAGAAAATCCAAACTTATGAAAAAAGTTGCAGCTATGCCTTATGTTAAAATAACTGATAAATTTAGATAACCCTTTAAATGGTAGTTCTTTGCTCAGGCTTTCATGCTGGACATGAGGAAAATTTGGACAGGTTTAGAACTTAAAATAATGCAAGATGCATGGTTTAGTCAATAGGAAATTACATGATATTTGATAGTAGCAGCATGCAGTGAACAGAGAAAATAAATTTCAACTCAGTAGTGCTGATTCTAAAGTTGAATTCTGCCCAGATTGCTGGAGAAACCCTCTAAAATAGAGAAAATTATGGCAAAATGGTGACTGCCACCTGCTGCAGTCCTGAGATAAAATGTGGGTGCTAGGATATTGTTTCCCAGCCATTATTAGCTCATTGGTGGCTAACTGTATATGTTCTTTGAGGGAGGTGCTCTGGAGACTGCTAGTCTGCTGCTGACAAGAAAAGAAGATATGAGTGTGAGGAAAACATCAAATTCTCACTTAAAGGTCCTTGTGTCTCGTGCAAGGACCTCCTACCCAAATTTGTTAGATTAGCTCTGTACTTTCTCTATTTTTGTCCTCTGCTATTAGCCCCAAAGAGCACAAGTCCAGATCTGTGGTATATTAAATCCAATCTTTCTTAAAAAAAAAGTTGATAATGAACTCGTGTATTTATCTAGCAGAAATGATCAAGAAAGATCTTTACATGTTTGATTTAGCTTGAAAGCAGACTGAAGTCATGGCTCCTGGTCAGGTAGTACAGAATAATAGTGAGGCCAGCATTCAAATGAATGTAACTGGCAAAAGCTAAGGATGCTGAGATTTCTCTACAGTGTACATGTAAGTATGGCACAGAGTGATGTGAACTAAACCTCTTCCCTTTATGGTCCTAGAATTGTGAGGAAAATGAAGTATCTGCTACCAGCCAGTTGAGTGTACAACAGTCGTGACATTGGGTCTTGAAAAAATTCTGGGAGCTGGAGACTGTTTATGGTGGAAAGGAAAAATCTCTTCAGAACTCATAAAATATGATGTATTAGCATAATGTTGTCATTGAGGATCAAGTGTTATAATATTTTATATTTTTCTCATTGGTGTTCCATAAACATATAACAATAGCAGGTTAATATATCAAATGTATACATAAAGTCTTAGCCCTGTACATAAGTGTTCTATATATTACTATTATATCTTCTGAGATAAACTAAACACAGAACTTAGTGTACTCTACATAAATATAGCACTACTGAATCATAATAAAAAAAT
This sequence comes from Phaenicophaeus curvirostris, assembly GCF_032191515.1. Classification (NCBI taxonomy): domain Eukaryota; kingdom Metazoa; phylum Chordata; class Aves; order Cuculiformes; family Cuculidae; genus Phaenicophaeus; species Phaenicophaeus curvirostris. The sequence continues at coordinate 60,187,364 of NC_091394.1, forward strand.
TAAAATATCTGTTTAGCATAAGAACTGTGTCAGAATCTCTCAGTAAAAATGTTGGTTAGCTAAGATGAGATGGTTTTTTTCTTTTCACAGAAGTGTACCAATTTCAATAAAACTTCTTCCATTTGATGAAGGATTTTCTGGTTAAAACTGGACAGAACTTAGCATACCCAACTGGCCGGTGGATGTGAACTACAAAAACACAAAGGTCAGTTTGGTTTTTGGTCTGCTCTATGTGACAGGCTTGAACCTGGATTTTCCAGTTACATGAATGCCCTCCCTCTTGCTGATAGTTTCAGTTTCCCCAACTCAGTCTGCTCCCACCTGTTTACACATGTGAGTAAGTGACCATTTAGAAGATGCAGCCTCAGACTAGCTCCAGCACAGTGGCCCGACAGCTCAAGGGGTGTAGAAGCGTTCATGTTTCCAGAAAACTTTTGCATATTCCTGAAATAGTCATTAGGAAACCAATTTCTGACAGATTCGAAAGTAACACAAAGATATTAATGTATTCTTGAGAAAAATAATATCTCAGTAGGTAAATACTGCAGCAGTAAGCTACCTCTTTATTTACTGTAAGCGAAGTAATGGTGCATAGAAGAATTCATGTGGTAGTGAGGGAAAGCTTGCCCGCATTTGTAACCTATGGAGACAGTAACAACTTCTTGTTACAGCTAGAAAAGTTACACGTTCAATTCTTATTATAGACTTCTGAAAAAGCACAACCCACTCAGTCAGGTGCAGGTGGGGACTGGGCTGCAGCAGGTGCCCTGATGCAGAGGTCAGCTGGATGTCAGAGCCAATTGCTAATCCACCAAAGTGAGAATGAAGAGCTCGGTCTTGCATATGCTGGAGCCAATCTGAAACAGAAAAAAATGAACCTAAACCCTCACTACATTTGCTTCCACAGCCTTATATGTGTTTGCCATAATACCTTCTTACCCTACATCTCATTTTGCTATCAGGCAGTCTTCTGAAACATAAATTCTTTGCTTGTCCCCTTGATATAAGATTTTACTTTACTTAGAATGTTTGACTCTATTTGCAAAGGCAGGATAAAAAAAGCATTTTATTTGTGCTATGAAATGAGAGAGTAGAGCAAGATCCTGCAAGCAGGCTGCTTTGTTGAGTCAAATTTATACTCTCATTTTGAGTGTGGATCTTATGCCATTCTTCACTTCACAGGAAAAGATATGCTTTACGCTAATACATAGTAATCTCTGTACAATCTCTACTCACTTTCTCTGCTTTCTGCCATGACCTAGTGAGAAATTTCTCCAATAAGTTAACATGGGAATTAGTTCTTAACTGTGTTTTCAAATATATTTATCGGTTAAATTTTTTTTACTGTTATGACAAAGAGAATTTACTAATAATAGTAATAAAACTTAGATAATAGATAAAAGCCAGACACTGAAAACTCCTACGTATCAACTGTTTACTTCCCTAGTACATTTTGAATATGAAATAAGTTAAATTATCGTTATTTCAAAACAAATTTTAAACGGCAAAAGTGATGAATGAGAAAAAAAAGTCATTTTATTAAAAAATCTAAAAGATGAAGTGTTGTTTTCAACAAATATTAACTATTAATGGTGAAGTTTGTTATAGATGGTCTTGTACTATTTTTGTTTTCTGTGATCAGTATAATAGAGTAGTTGTATATTGTAGATAATGCTAGCTATGTCAGTATGGGTGTTTTGCAAAAGCTAAATAAATAAGAAGTGACTTACCTTCTATTTACCTTGCAGCAGGTGAACAAATAAGGTGACAGTGAAATAAATTATTTTTTTCCTGCCAGCTAAGCATGTTGTCAATCCTTCTTACTGAAGTGATGAAGCAGGGAAACAATATTTTGTTTGCTTTTCACTGTCGTGGAGGAGGTTTGCATCAAAAAGGAAGATAACACTTCAAATTTAAGGATAGCTGTGGCACAATATTATTGCCTGCCTGCTAAGCCATGTACTGCTTTGTATTTGAAAACAATCTGTGATGGCTCTAGACTATCTTGTCACAAATATTGCCTCATAGAAATTGTTAACATAACTTGTAAAGAACACAGAGGCAAATTATTTTGTGCTCAAGGACACTGTGCTGTGGAAATTTTTTCAAAGGAACTTTATGTGTCTTCTGTTGATAATCAGAGACTCATAATTCTTAACCTGCTTGCAAACTGGGGCTCTAAAGTGCTAATGCAAAAGAAAAAAATTCCACGTTTATTTGCTTCTAATTCATTCTTTCACTTGAGACTCCAGGCTTCAGTTTACATTTCAGGGGTGCCATTCAGAACCAAGTATTTGTAGAATTTAAAGAATGGTCTTTTAAAAAGGCAGCAGTGAAAATGGTGATCTGTTGTTTACTTCCCCTGACAGAATTGCAGGGTGGCTTTTCTCCACTGGCTCTTCAATATTAGACTATTAAATCCACTTGCATTACTAGTCCTGGACTTCTGAAAACTTCTATAATACATACATCTGACAGCTTTGAGAAGCGGTGGGAGGAAAATGAAAGGCTGCAAAACTGAATCCTGTGGCAGCTGGGCAAACTGCCAGTAAATTCAATGAAGCTTTTCATTAAATCCAGTGTGGTTTACATTAAGGCTGAATTTGGCCCACTGTATACAGCTATTAAAGTTATACAGCTTTAAAAAGTTACATGAAATTTTACCTACTTGCAAAAATTCAATTTCATGTTGAATCTATTTTAAACCCATTTGAAAAATACTTTTAAATTATTTCTTAAGGAGTTGTAGGCTTCTCTCTTTATTTTCTGTCTAGATGAATCAATTGAAGCACATGGTGATGGGCTCCCAGACAGTTTTATACACACACTTGGCAGCAGCAAATGATAATATGTGTACATGGCTCATTTGTGTTTAAGAAAATCCTTCTGTTGATGTGGGATTTTTTATGGCTGTGCTAGAATAATACATAATTAGGATTGTTCTCATCTTTTCCCTTTAAATTTTTATTAAATTGATTTTTTTAATAATTGCCAACTTCTTCTATCAGCAAATGTCCAGGAGTCATGGACCTTTAGAAGTCTACAGAGCAAGACATCTTTTCATGTCCTAGAGGATGTGGAAAAATGGCATTCCATTCCTGCCCATCCTAAGGAGGTACGAATAGAGAAGCCAGGATAAGACAGATCATGCTTTGTTTTAAGAGGAACTTTGGGGCATCTATGTAGTAACAGGACTGGTTGAATTCTGCAAAGGAGACTTTGATTCTTGACTGAACAGTGTCTTGCTTTAGTTTGCAGTATGTTTTATCTTGTCCAGCAGGAGGCCTGGAATAGGCCCTACTGCCTGTAAAATGCAGGATAGTTGCTGCCATTTGTGCTGTGGGTTTCTTTGTGTAAAATAATGGTACTCCCTTTGGGTCCTCTGTAATGAGAAGTACCATATTTCTTCAGTCATGAATTACGGTATTGAATGGGAGGTGAGGTTAGAGAACCCAGACAAGTTATATCTACAGCTTGAAATTCACTTTGCTTTTATATATGAGGTGAATCAGAACAAGCAATAGGAAGTATTTGGAGATGGAGTATTATTAGTGTATTTTTTCATGAAAGGTCTTTGGGAATGTTCTAGATAGGAAATCGTATGGTGATATGTAAGGAGATACAGGGAAGAGATTGTAGCTACACTTTCTCTTCATACACAAATAGCAGTGAGGTTTTCAGTATACATTTTGCTTTATTAGGAAAGTTAATGTTCATTAGCTCCTAAGACTCCAAACATACCTGGAGGGGAGTTCACCTGAATGCAACAGACAAGTACAAAGAAATGTTATGAATGGCAGTGGTTTTCCATAGTGGATGCTTTACAGATGCAAAGCCTTAGGTCACAGACTTGAATTCCACACTATCCAGCTCCTAGGTCTGAGGCAAAATTCCTGACTGAAGACTATCCACTGACCCTTTTGAAATGATCAGATGTCATCAATTTATTCTCTTGTGGTTGGGTGCCAGTAGCACTAACTGGAAATCTTGAGACAAGTAGTGGACTAGGTCCCTTGGTTCAGAAGCCAAAGTTATATGTACTGCTATTAGACATTGTTGCATGCTGAAAATACATTCAGGGACACCAGTTGTCAGGTTAACTTCTATTAAAAGCACGTCTACTAGATGGAAAAGGCTCCCATGATGAACATATGCAGGGTTTGGCTCATAACAAGATGGGTACAGAATTATCCCAAAATGCAGGCAATTACTTAAGGTAGAAGTCAGCAAGGGTGCTCGTACCCTAGGGGGGTTCAACAGATGTACCCACCTCCTGCCTCACTGGCTGTCAAATGGATTTAACAGAGTGATTAGTCTTGCATGAGGCATGAGATGACTGGTTTTCCAGCAGCAGTCATAGTCTTCAACCTCAACACAGCAAAAGCTACAGTCCTTTCTGTAAGCCTTTACTCCCTTTCTCTATCCTATTTTTTTCTCTCCATGTTTTAGGCAAAGTCTATGTATTTCCTTTTAAAAATATAATTTTCAAATATAACCAATTACTTAATTTTCTTTCTATGATTTTCCATTCTCTACATTTCAAGCACTCCTTTTCATTACTGGCATTTCTGTCAGTAAAGTGACTTATATGCTGTATTGGTTATGCCCCATCAAAGTGCTAGTCAGGTTTAAAACTGTCCTCTAGCAATTACATGCTATTTAAACTTACTCTTGTTTATTTAAGTAATAATGCAGTAACATCAAAAATGTTAGAAAGAGACAGGCAAGAACATGTAATTCTTGGTGTTTGTTTACTGTTATGCTCCCCTGTCACTATGAACAGTATCCCTTAATTATGTATTTGAATTATTGATGTTTCTCAGTAGTATAGGAGCCTATGCTCTAGGTGTCTTTTGTTCAAATTTCTATCATTTTACTCTACCAAATCTATGTAGAAAAATATGGCATTTACTTTAGTTTACTGCATGTTGTCAGTCAACTTGTAAGACAAAAGGAAATAGCACTGTATCTTTCAGTGACATGAAACACTGCTGAGAGGAGAAAAAAAGTCGTACAATAGGAACAACTGTTGGCCAATAGCAGTATAAAACGTCTTCACCTTCTTGTTATCTCACAGCATTCAGATGCTCGTAACAGTTTAGAAAGCATACCGCCCACACCACAGGATCTTGCTCCTCTTTAATTTTCTCTAATTTGTGTAGTGAATAACCAAATACTCATAATGCAATTAGAAGATAATCAGGCTTGTAATTATGTTAATTGCTGGAGACTTACATCAATCCTCCAGCAAAGTGATAGGATTTCAGGAGAACTATTAACATGGGAAAAGAGAGGAAGCACGCATGAGAGAAAAAGAGATTGGGGGAGTGGGTAAATTGATGAACAGCTTAGGCTTGTATCATTGAGCAACAATGAGAATACAATGGTGCAACAAATGAAAAGGGCCTCAAGGGGAGAAGCTCAGAAAATGAGGTTTTAGGTACCAGCAACTCAACCTCTTTTGTCTGTTTTCTTCCCATAAATAATCATGTTGTGCATCTATATTTATTGTAATAAGCCCAATTCAGAGAAATCGGATCCATAGCTGAACAGAGAACAAAGAGGAACTGTTCAGCTATGCAGCAGTTTGCCATGTCTCCCACACCACTGAAAGAGCCACTGTATTACCTTCTGTCCTTAACTCCTGGGGGTATCCTTTTCTCATGTTGATGTCTGATATTATATTTAAAGCCATAATACTGCAACTGCAATGGCCCATCTCAGGACTGTCATGGATCAGTCATAATCTGTGAAGAACATACAATACGTAGTGGACTGACAGAATTTATGAAATAATCCACAGTGGAGAAGATGTTTTTTACTATACCTTTTTGTCAGTATCACATCAAGGTCATAATGATTGTTTAAGCTTTTTGAAAGTGAGTTTTGTCAGTTGAAGTCTGATGTAAGTTGTAGACCATTACTGTACTTCATTAGCGTGGCTATTTCTGAGTTTACATAACAGTTTTCTGTGTTTAGACTACTTGCCAGAAATTGCCTAGCTGGCTTAAAAGAATAATAATAAAAAAAGTATTTTTGTTAGAGTTATTTGTTTATAGTTTAAAAGATAGTTTATACATGGGGAGAGAAACTAGTAAGGATCAAGGAAGTCAGAATCTCTTTGGCCTCATGTAATCTTTTTGCCCACAGCTGCCATGATTAAGATAGTGAAGAAAAAGATAATGCATAAATTCAGTTGTTTTCTCTTTTTGTCTGTATGTTTGTAAATGCAGTTAAACTAAAAGGCATTTTGCAATATTTTATTAACTCAAGGAATGTGCTTGGATGTAAAAGTGTATTAGCTTTTGCAACTCCGTGGAAAAGCACTTTTTGTCATGTCTTTTAAACAGGCATGACACCATTATTTATGAATTCTGAATAATGATCTAAAGAGCTGAGAGATTTTATAAAAATATTGAAAGATACTTAAATGCCCTATTTTGAAATATTTCCTATAAATTACTTGTTTTGTCCTTCTGATTCAGGTTCAACTATCAAGTGTCATCAGTCGTTCCTACCATATAACGTCTTTAAATTCCAATTAAGCTTGATTTCTAAAAAGCCTAGGAAGTGTCAAAAGAAACTCTCCCAAGGGTTTCATCTACTAGAGATTTTTCCCCCGCTGTTTCTTCGAACAGATGAGTGCTGCATACCTTGACTCCAGCCATGACAACACAATTCCTATGAAGCAGCCCTTAAAGATCACTCTGGAGCCACACAGCAGGAGACTGGAGAGCATAAACCCAGTGTAAGCCCAAGCTTCCTCACACATAATTCTTCAGCTCTGCAGGGCTGTGTACCCCTGTATGGCCCACCCTCATGTACTCTTGATGCAGGAGTGTGGTGAAGACAGGGTCTCTGATAAGCTCCCTATCTCGTCTGGGGCTCTGCAAGTGTGTGAAAGAACTGCAGATGTCTGACAAAAAGACCAAATGTGCACAGCGGACAGTTTCAGATCCAAACAATCCATGAGAAAAATGAATGAGGGGAATAGCACAACATTCTTCTCTCTGTGTCCTGCTTACATTGCTATACACAGCAGCCATCCCAGCACAGAGAAGTGGCTGTGCCATTCTGCAAGTCCTCACCGTCAAGTATGTAGCAATACTCAGATTTACTTTATGAAGACAGGGATACTTACGCTTTCATGGAGCTACAGTTTCATTTTACCTCAACAATTCCAGTATTTCTGAAAGTGAGCTTGCAAATACCAGGAGTTTCCACCCAGAAACTGAGTCCCCAGAAAATTTAAGCAAACCAAAGCAAAGCAAAATAAGACAGAACACAACACAATACCTTTGCATTTGCTTCTTTTGCGTTCTTTCATGAAAGGTATTTACAGACATTTAACCTTCCTTCCTTGTTGGTGAGCTTCACTGCGTAGTATGTGCCTGACAGAGATCTTCACATGGATGCTGTTGTGAAGATATCATTATGTTATTGTCACTAAATTTAGGATAGACATTGTAGTCAATAATAAAGTATAATTTATGCTAATTAAGTACTGTTGCATAGGGTTTTAAAATACTTTCACACCAACCTTATGTATGATGTAATTTTACTGTCTCTTGTTGGGGTATGCTATAGAAGAGGAAGAAGTAGAAAGGATGATGCAGGCAGAGAAACTCATAGGCAAGGAAAATAGAAGTTAAAGAAGTGTATCGAAAGTTGAAATTTAAAGAAAGGCAGGTTTGTTCAGTTATGACTTCCTTTCATGCTTCTCTTGAAATTTTCCTTGGTTTGTACCTGTCAGGCATAAACTCCTTAAAACTGGGCTTATGTGTGCTTGGAATTTGGGCTTGCTTGTGCAGGTTCAATAAGAGGTTGACTTATAAATCCCAGTGGTAGTATCAAGTGAAAAAGTCTCTTCAGAGTGTCTTGGCACTTTCTGTTGGTAACACAATAACTGTATTTCATGACATTGTCCAGGGCATGTAGTACAAGGAAGAGAAGGCAGTATTATCCACAAGGTCCATACCTTTTTCATTTCACCACAAAATGTCCTTTCTCTTGGTGGTCAAATCTCAGGATTTTCCTGCAGGCTAAACTGAAGGCCTCTGAGATTCTTGAAGACTCCCTAGTGTTGTTTTTATAGCTGTCTTTCTCAGTCATTCATTCGCAGTGTGGCTGTATAGTTTCTTATGAAAGGCCTTGGAAATTGCTTCCTGATCTCCAGCTTATTTAACACTTCACAAAGCATTCCAAGCCTGAAATAACTAAAATCAGTGTAAGTAGTGTAACAGACTCAGACTCATTGTCCTGACAACCAGGACCCCCCAGAGCAACAGGTCCCAGTCTCTTTTAAATGGACTGCATCTACCACACTTGTTTGTAGGGTGATATCTGAGAAGGCTGCTGTTCAAGGATGGAGTAGAGGCACACTGAAGGAAAAAAAATAAAAAATCATGTCTGCCTTTGTCAAGATGAAGAGCTTAAGAAGGAATTTTCTTTCTTCTGTGGAAGTGATTGATAGGAATGGTTGGACTCAATGATCCAGTGGGTCTCTTCCAACCTAGTGATTCTATGATTGTATGATTCTATTAAATGACTATGCTTTTGGTAGGACATTCTGTCTTAGTCTCAGCCAGTTGAAGGAATAGTGGCCCAGGCAGAAAGAAATAAAAGATTCACAAAAATATTCAGTGACCTGGATGAAGTTCAAACTACAGATCTATGTGTCAGACTCAGGAAGTGAGGAAAAAGAAGAAGGAGGATTCCATGAAATCAATGAAAATACATAAATTGTCAAAAGCTTCTTCTCCAAATTTTTGTAATCATGTAGTCTAATGACAGCATATACTGAAACGGAGCATAGGAACCCCTTCCCAAAACTCTGGCCACATGAAGAAAGGCAAAATGCATGTCAAGAGCTTGGAATGAGAGAGAGAGATGGGTGTAATTTCTTTTCCTTTTCCCTTGTGCAAGCAGGAAAAAGGAATAAAAACCAAAAACAACAAAACAAAAAAACAGATATGTAAAGGAAGAAAGCAAAGAAATTCAAGGATATCCAGAAAAGGGAAAAGGGATGATCTTCAGAAAGAGCTAAGAGAGAGTATCTTTGGGTGAAACACTGTGCTAGATAAATTATAAGTGTGGATACTTGTTTTTGTTTTGAAACAAAACATTGCATAAATTCTTTGTCTAGACAAATAATTCTGTGAAGGAGCTGCCAGAATCCATCAGCAATTCTCCTTCAGTCTGCAAGACACTGATTTTTAGCTAAGTGCATTATTAAAAAATACTATTTTCCATTGGTTTGTGAGACCACTTACTTATTATAGTATGATTTTACTTTGCCTTTATTTGTAATTCATATACACTCAGATATTTTAACTCATATTTATATTCCATAAAAATATGCTTGTATAGTAAGTTTTAGGAGCATGTTCTGGAACAAAGAGTTTAAAGAGAAATAAATGGAAAGTTATTTTTGTGCTTTTCTGCAGATTGGTGTGACAGCATACAGTAGACTGGCTTGCTTACTTATTTGGATTTACGGCCTAGAATGAAAATAAAAGAAAGGGCATGTAGAATAGAAAGCTGAAAAGAATTACCTTCAACAAAACTGGAATGAAACTCCTGTAAATTTTGCCAGGTCTATTGTCTCAGCTGCCAGGTTTCTTCATCTTGTGCCAGGTTTTCTCTCTAGATACTGGTTAATTCTTCCATACAACAAATGCTTCACACCTGATTGGATTGGCTTTTATGCTGCTAGAAGGACAAGACATTGCTAACCTGCCATGACTAGAAGCCAGACTGTCTTTTGGAAACATTGGCTCAGTTTGGAGGCTCTCCTAGGGACACCTTGTGGAGGGTAATCAATTTCTATCAGGCCAGGAGTTCAGCTTCTCTCTTGTGAACATCATATTATAATCAAAAACTGTCCTCAAGAAATTTTACTGTGTATTTATGCCAGCTGTGCCTGACTCCTTTCATTCTGTTCTTTTGACAGCAGTAGTTTTGTCCATCTCAGATGGTCTCCAATAAGCTCCTGCATACAGGAACATGTTGTGTTTTAAGTGGCCTACCATATCTTTTCTGTTAGTGTCTCATTTCATTCTCCATACATTTAAATGTTTATTAAATCACCTTCACCATGAAGCACCAATTAAAAAAATACTTTGGCTTTTTTTCCTAGCAGTTGTTTGTAACATAAAGAGGTCTCTTTATCACTGTTCTTATGATGACATATAATGTAAAAGTTATGTGAAAGATTTAAGCTTCAATGGATGCCACTGGGTCAGGGATACCACCTAAGATTTAAGTCACTGGGGAATTTACCCATCTGATTGTATTTTCCTGGACTTTTCAGTAAAGAGAGCTGGCAACTGGAATTCATCATTTCAGAGTTAGATGTCTCTGTTCCTTTTGATTTCCTGACTGCTGTCACTGAACTGTCTGTTTTGACAAGGCAAATTTCCTTGCTCTTTATTTTTTCAAACTAAACTCATGATGGTGATGACTGCCTTTTCTACAGTTGCTTTGTGGTTCCAGCCTTTGCTTTAGAAGGGGACATACGGTGTTTATTTATCCTTGCCCCTCACTTGGAAAGGTGTCCTGCTGGAGTTCAGACCTTGCACTGATATCTTCCGGGCAGTCAGAAAAGCAGTAGAGGTGAAAGGATGGTCTGTCATCTGTCTTCAGTCCAAATGGAAGACCTTCAGGCAAAATTGAAGAGTTTCTGCCAAAACTGCAAAGTCAAAAAATCCGTAGTTATACTGCAGGGAGAGTGTGATGCTAAATCAGCAGTAAAGGCACCATTGGAATATAGCCTACATTTTGAATGGATGAAGAAATATTAGGATGTGAGGCAGAAGTTGATATGAGCTAGACTGCACCATTATCATTGTGCTATAAAGTAACGTAAATGGCTCCTTCCAGGAAAGGAAAACATAGGACTGGCTCTAAGTCCAAGTTTTATACAGCCGTCTTAATTCTGAGCTGCAGAGAGCTGCCTACTCTGACAGATTTTAGACTCCCTCATCCAGTCATTGTCATTTCCTTTTGATTAGGTGAGGCATCTGATGTAATTAGGTGGGTCCTATCCGTTGGCACCAAGCCATTCTTATCCTTATAGCAATGAATTTGAGTGCCCCATGTGCTCAGCAGCCTCTCCTGCAGGCAGGAGTCTGACTGCCCGTGTGAGGACCAGATCCCACTCCTAGGCTCTGTGACCTGCATCAACTGGCTAGGAAATAGCCCTCAGAAACTTCCTTGGGACCCTCCTCTACTTTGGCCAGGAATTGCATTTAGCTGCATTTAAACTCAGGCCCTGGACCATGGTACTCACCTGAGCTGTGCTGTGGCTGTGGCCATGCCTGGCCAGGAACCTCTGAAAACAGCCCCTACTCACTGACTTGACTTCCTAACTCCACCCTAGACCAGCCTCATCACCTCGGATCTGTTTAGTGATTTCCTGACCTCAGTCGTTGTCACTAGCCCTGCTTCAGTTTCCTTATTGGGCACAACCATAGATTCTCCACTGTATCCTAACTTTCTCTTCCTTTCAATATACTATAGTGTTCTTATTTGTTTTATAGTAGAAAACACAGGAGGTTCTATGTGGAAATAACATATTTCTTCTTCCTTTCAGTGCATTGCTTCCTTTTTTGGATTCATAGAGGCATAGATTCTTTTTAAGCTGATGGTCATGCAGAAAAGAGATGCAATTATATGCTTAGAAATGAAACTCATGGACTGAAAGTCTGAACCATTGTGAAATATACAATGCTTCTAAAGTACTGATATGGTTATTATATTAGTTTAAATAATGTAGGAATTTATCCGTCTTTTTTGTATATCTCTACCCTTTTACCCTGATTTCATGATTGCATGGTGTGATATAAGTCCTATTTCAAGAAAGACCTCAAGCATGTCTTTTGGTTCATTCTATTCAGGAAAACGCTTCAGCATAAGTTTCCACGTAAGGCTATCCTTCAATACATTTTCTACTTTGTTTGCTTTACTGGATCTGATTTGAAAGCTTTGAGTAGCCTGACTCTGAAAAAGCAGGTCACTTCTAAGAACTTAAATAACCGGTAGATTATTAAGATTATCCAAAATGTGTGCATAGTATTGAAATAAACACAGCACATGTTGTGTAATATATGGGGGTTTTCTTCTACAGGTTGACACTTTAAAAACATTCAAGTGTTTCGAAATAGTTCATTCCATTTTGTTTTCTTGTTACAAAAGGCAAAAGCCTGTCAGTTGCTCTTTTCTTGAAACCAAACATCCACAACTCCCCTCTGAGTCAAGCAGTAGGAAAGGGAAAATGGCGATTAGGAAAAAACATAACTAAGCTATAAGTTCTGGAAATTTTCAAGAAGCAGCTTGTAACTGTTGAAAAGATGTTCTTAAAGCTTACTTTACTTTTGAATACTTACCGCCACATTGAAGGCTGTGTCTACTGAACTGTAACTTTTCTGTAAAGTGCTGAATATCATGTAATCTTCTGAAAAAAATTCAGATGATTATCTATGAAGGTTAAAATATATACTTAAATATTTTACTGGTGGATAATATGTAGAAGTTTCATCAGGAGCTGCATCTGTCATACCAGCATAAATCAATGTCCTTCTTAGAATCATTTAATAACTGCAAAATAGAGACCAGAAACTGCTTATAAGCCGTATACTTAAGTTATATACTGATTGTGCATATGGTTTGAAATGGAGAACAGAGCAAAATCTTAATCTAACGTTATTGACTTGTGGAATGTGTTTGGTTTTAATTAAGACCTGGCAAGTTCCACTTTGGATGTAGAAAGCTTCTTCCCTTTAAATAACAGCATACTCAGCAGCTTCAAGTCACAACTCAGTCCTTTGTACACTTTCCTGCTGGATACTGTGATCAAGAGTCTAAATCCTTATTGGTTTAGTGAAGTCTTGTCTTCTGTGTGTTTCTACATTCCTCACTGTGCTTTTTGTGCAGCTATGCTCATGGTTCCCAGTGTTCTTTTCTTGCTAGAATGAGATTTAAAAGAGCAATAGTTTCATTCTGTTCTCCGTTTTTCTTTTTTCTAGCAAGCACTGTTATATACTGCTCTGCCTGGATAGATGGCTCTTTAACAAAGAGCACGTGTCCCATTCCAAGTACTGTTCCCTAACCGGGTCTGTATCATATGCATGTGATACACACCTGTCTGTGTGTAGGTGCATGTGTAACTCAAGTTCTCCATTCATGGTGGGTGCCAAGGCTGATATTGGTGCTCATGCTGTATCTGCTCCTGACTGACACTTCAAGAGGAGACCTGGACTCCTTAGGGAACTGCTGTAATTGTCTTTTTATGGCAATTTGCCACATATGGACTTGTCTCCCTACTCTTTACTTTTGGGATGCTTTAAATACAAGATATGGCTCTAGTCTATTTGTGAGCTTTGATAATTGATTGGGAGGGTCAGAACAATTGCTAATCTTTGCTACAGATCAGTCCTGGCAAAAACTAATATTTTGGAGGCCTTCCAACTCTGGTACTTCTTCTGGATCTGCAATATTTTGCATAAAATCTTAAATGGGTTTTATGAAAGAGAATTTATACCCATTTGGGTGCAGTGTGGGATACAAGGCAAGGTTGCAGAGGACTGAGCCCACTCGAAACCTGGTCCTGACCATTGCCTTTAGACCCTTCCCTGTTACAAATGCGCTTAGCTGGATTCACCAGACATGTTCCAATGAAATGCCTTTATTCTGGCAGCCAACCTGCAGGACATTCCACATTCAATAGTGCACAGAAAGCATTCTAACTTTCATGTGAAGAAAACCAGCAAATCTGGCTGTAGACTAAACAGAAACAAGACGAGAAGCAACAGGAAGGCACACTTAAACTACAGGTGTCCTAAGTACACAGAAGATTACTTTATGAGCTCAGGACACAGCCAATTTTCTGCTGTGCATTGAGTAAAACCTTGCAAATATAGAATGGGATTTAAAAATGGAAGCATGGTTAATATACGTATTCAAATATAATTAGCAGGCCAGAGACCTGTGAGAAGTGACTTTGTCTTTTATTATATCTGCATATTGGTGCATGGTGGCAGATTACTTCTGTTAACCCTATATAATGTTATTGCAACATTAATGATGAATATAGCTTTAGGGTGGAGCTAATATCTTGTAAGGATGGAAATGCAGACCAGATCTAACCCATGGATGACCGTTACTCTAGGTTAGAGAATTTAATGGTTTGCTTTTGTTGCCATTCCTGGAAGGCACTGTACGCACAGCCATCACAGACGTTTATGGACATACGTGGAGATAGCATTGACTGATCAATAAAAGGAATAAAGTGACAGTTCTGACCAATTAGGGTATGGCCACTTGTGATCCCAGATTTGGTAGTTATGTCAAAGATGCATTGTCAGTGATCTAAGAAAACCATATTTCATACCTCTTGGTAAGCATTTCCTCCTAAATTAATTTCTACATAGTTAACATCAATTTCTATCAATAAACAGTTCTTCTCACATTGTCTCTCAAAATTCACCCTGATGTCTACTTTATCCTAAATAAAAGTGTAGCACGGTGATCTGCATACCTTTTAGAATTAATGATCTTCATTTGCTAATAAGAATGATCATCTTAAACATTGTGTATTTTGAAGATTTAGGGATGCATTTTAAATCTATTTGGCACCTGCCTGAAACCTAGCCTAATCCCAGTCTTATATTGCATGATACTTGCTCTGTCCTAGATAAGCTATTCAGCCTTACTAAGCTTAACCCTCTTCCTAGCCCACTAGAGCCCTGGAGAGCCAAGTTTGTCAACTTTATTTTGCATCCTAATCAAATCCTACCTTGAGCTAGAAAATCTTCCCTAATGCGGATAATGTAAGAATAGATTTTCCTCAATCCTCATCAGAAATATATTGTAACTCTGTTGAAAGAATCCAGCTACAAACTTGTTTCTTCAGTTCATCTTGCCACAAGCCCTCTCCTAAATAAACTGTTTAACAAGTTAGAAGCACCCACACTTGTCAAAGTACTCATAGATAAGCCATTTTGTCTGGTGATTCTAGCCCCAGTCCCAGCCCATACAGCCATCAGTAAACTGAAGTCTTTGACATCTGGTGTTCTGAACATGAAAACTGACTGGTAGTGGCCAGTGTTTAGGATCTGCATTCAAATGAGTGATATGTATGGGTCAGTGTCTATACTTGTACTGTAGTCAGCTTTCAGGAAAACAAGAGATCTAAGAGATTTATCTTCTTGTAATCATGAACCAAGAAACTAGGATGAGAGCTGGACCTAGGGCGTTACGAGTTGCTAGAATTTAGTTAAGGCCTAAGTTCGTAACTGTGATATGAGCATTAAAAAGTAACAGTGGAAGTAATTAAAGTAGTCTCTGCTCTCTCAAACTCTTATCCTCATTCCATCCTAGCCCCATGAGTGAGATGCTTCTGCCAGAGAACTTCTGAAGTGATGTTTCCCATCAGGAACAGTACTGATTCTGGAATGGAAGGTTTCTCAGGATTTGTCCACACACCACATCATATTTGGCACTCCCTTCACCACAGACCAAGCTATACCATTTTCTAATACTCACTGATCCAAAGGAGCCACAAAAAAAGTCATGAAGTGTTTTGCTATGCTGGCATTTACATCTATGGTTTTGAGGAGTAAGAATTCAATATAACTATTGAACCACAACTCTAGTATCAGCCCCTAACCCTTGGCTTAACTGTAGCTTTATGATACGCATCCATGAGGAGCTGACTGCAAAGAATTTGGATGTATTGAGGCAAGAATGAATACGTAATCCTTTTTATCGGGTATAATGATGCTTTAGTATGGTCCTGCACTGCTTCATCTGGGTGCATGTTCTCAGGTCAGGATTGGGTATAGTATCCCTATATGGCAGCCTGCACAGGCCTGTTCCTTTCGAGCAAACCACTTAAAATTTCCTTGCCTTAAATTGTTTCAGTGTGGACAGATGGCTGAGACAGACCTTGTGTATTCTCCCATTCGCAGCTTCTCCAATAGTCCATAAACCCAGTCTCCAACACCCTACAACTCAGTTCTTGGCTTTGTATCACCAAAAATTTCTATCCATGCCAAATTCAGAAAGCCGAGTGTTTTTTGAAATATGGAAAAGTATCCAGTAGGAACCAAGCTAAAGCTATCAAATTCATTGAACAGATTATAAACCATATTTCAAGCTATTTCTCCATGGGTTAAAATCTGATTCATTAACAAAAGATTTAAAATTTTGCTGCTCATTGCCTTGGTACAGCAGAAAAAGTTCTGAAGTTGTGATAGCTCTGTGCTGTAGTGAGCAGAATCAAATGCTTCATATAAGCCAAACTTCAGTTCTCTACTAATAAAATCCTACATGTCACTTTATAGCACACATTTATTCTGTAGTGAAAGTGACACAAATCCTTAATACAGCATCAGTGCTGCCTATTGAACTTTGTATTCTTATAAATGCTCCCATGGGAAATCTGAAGATTGGCACTGGTAGACTGTATTTTTAAAATATCACAGATGGGGTGGAACCCAGAATCATGTTGCTCATTACTCTGGTGATCTATCTAATGGTATTCTTTGCTGCTGAAATCCAATAAAAAATAACATTTTTGAAACATTATATATTGGATTAAAGCTCATAATTATATCTTTCATAACCAAGGAGGGTCCATATTAATATTTCTTTCCAGACCCATTCAAAAGAAGACATCTGTTTTGGCATACATTGTGAAACTCAAATCCATGCAGTGCAGTTTTATTCATTTGTTACTTTCTTTGAACAAATGTGACTGCACATTTATTTAAATCTTTAGAAATGTGGATGAACAAACAGAAGACAAAGTAAAGTTAAACCTGAATTGGAGACATGCTGTTAAAAAAGAAACAATTCCACTTGCAGTAGGTGGTTGCTGCGCTTGCAATAACCCAGTGCGATAATTCTGATGTGATCAAAATGTGCCTCTCGTATTCACTGCCTCAAATGGATGGACAGTTCCAAAAAAGAGTGCAAAAGCCCCACCTTGTAAGAGGTCACAGAAAAGCGAGAAGAAATGCTGGGCACAGTGGCTGACCTATTCAGAATATAATCACACCTTCTTTAAAAAGACATCTACTTTACAAAGGGTACAGATCTTACTGCATGCTCCCTGCTTCCCTAACGCTGCTACCATGGTAAGACTTTCAGAAATGAAGAATTTGTAAAGTTTTATTATTCAATCACTGTTTCTATTTGAATTATTAACAGTTTATGAATTACTCTGAGGGAATTGTATTTCAGAATATGTACTCAGGCAGCAGTTTTCTGTGTTTGTTCTATTGCTCGAGTGTAGTTCTATTGAAAGTTATGAGTATGACAGTCACAAAAGTGCTGCCCTCCGTTTGCTATAGCTCCGACAGAGTGTGAGCATTTTCAATATTCCCAAGTAGAGTTTTGGAGAGATCACATTTTTATAACTTTTGTTCAATTATGACTGAACTGACTGCTTATTGCTACTCAGTTCCTTGACTGCTATGTATACTAAGCTGAAAATGAAATTAATTCTGACTCAAAATCATGCTCTTAAAACTGAAAAGACTGACTAGAGGAAAGGAAATGCATCCATATAAGCAAAGGAAAAGGTGATAAAATTGGGAAAAAAGTGAAAGAATGTGCTTAACTGACAACTCTGGAATGCGTGCCCATCTGAACCTCGAAGGCAGAAAGCAATGGTTAGAGAGTAAGGGCTGCGTTTGTGTTTTATTAGGGAACATATATCCTCTCAGCTGAAGAGTACAGAAGAATAGTCTGCTGTTGGTCTCTTGATGTCTGTCCACTGAGGGGTAAATTCAGGTTCGTTCTTCATTTAAATGTAAACCTGTAAGTCTTTTTGCTGTACTAGCAAAACCGAAGTAAAAAAAAAATGACATTTTAATACAAATGACCTATTTTTATTAGTAGGAAAGAGTAAGAGCATTGGTGGAGTAAAGAAGATTTGATGCTATCAGGAGCTTCTGCTAGATAGACTGCATCAATGGTAATCTTTATTTTTGCTCAATAATGTTTACAAAGATATTGGACCATCAAATTTCCAGAAAAGTGCGTCTTCATGTCACAGCAAAAAATTACACTAGTACTGTTTTAATTAGGTGTCAGTTGTCAGCAGTTACTGCCATGAAACTAATCAGTATTTTGTACCAAAACCCTGCAGTTCAAAGCTGATGTTTCCAAAACTGTGATGATACTTTAGAATTTTACAGTGTTTTCCACCCACAGATAGTTTTTGCATTTTGTATGTACACAACATAGGACCTGGTAGGCTGTCTGGAGGAGGCATTTAGCAGGCAGCTGACCTGAAGTGCAAAGAAGAACGAAAGCCAGTGTTGCCTCTTGGGGTTTCCTAGTGTATCTACAGTGTTACCAGAAGGTTCAGGAAGTTGCATCTGTCAAGTGTGAAATTCTTAAGCTCCAAAAATGCCCACTTAGTGAATCAGGAAGCACCTGGAGATTTTCATCCACCAGAATGCTCTCATCTCTTCATCACATGCAATATATAGCCTATACACACATTTTTTCAGAAGTGTTTTATTGCCCATTTGTTCAAATTCACACTATATGTTTTTATCCCTTCAGAGGTGTGAAAGCAATACTTGTTCTATATTACAATATGTTTATTTATTACCAGTGGTATGATTTTTTGCCTTTGGATGCCAATGTTCTGCTCATGAATAGGTCTGTGATGAGGTTTCATCCACTCTATCCTATGTTTTTATAAATTTGAAAATAAGATTAAAATGAAGGATTAAAAGTAGCCTATGCAAATGATTAAGTAACTTGATTCTCTGATGCTTTAATTTGTAGCCCTGACCATCATCAGGGGCCTGATTTAATTTATAACAGCTGTGGATGAGTAATCAGGGCTGAGACTTCAGTTTTGTATTCAGAGGGATGTGTTGAAAGTTAAACAAACTCGTCAGAGTCACCATAAGTACATGAACATTTCTGGTGCATTTGCAGTTTTACAGCTTTGCTCCAAACCCAGCACCGTGAGGTTATATGAGACACTCAAACAGCCAAGGGACACAAAAACACTGCTGGAATCACTAAAGTGCAGTTACAGAGCACTTTATGAAGTAATATGAGTAATTGCATGTAACAATTGCCAATCCACAAGAACTAACAATTTTTTGCAATGCAGTAGCTGAAGAATGCTGTGGCAGACTTTAAAATGATTATTATGTCCTGCAATAGTGGTTCATTCCAATCTAGCAAACCTGATATTTCCCTGCAGTGGTTTCTCCTTCACCTATTGCATGTAGCCTGCATAACTGAAAGCGATTTAATAGTGACAAATTTTGCAAAATTACAGTGCTTTAAATCTTCATTGTTCTGTTAATTTTGTTCTGATTTACAAATACCTTCACAGGTTTCTTTCAGCTGGTAGGTCCCCAGGTACTATGGAGATGGACTAGGCTGCTTAGTTTTGTTTCATGTAAGAAACAAATACAAGACATTGTTGTAACTGGTGCATTTCAGCTCTCTCATGGGCAGTACTGGATTTTCCAAGAGTTTGTAAGAAAAATGACTATCTAAAAGTGCAACAGAGGTCTGTTGTTGCTTTCTCAAATGAGTTTCTCAGAGACACAAGCTGTAAATTGCAAAAAAAAAATATTAAGAGGATGCCTTTACTCAATAAATTAGCCTACATCTTCAATAAAACAATGGAACATATAGTGACAAAGTTTTTGATGCACAGAAGAATGAATGAAGGGAATCCAAGGGTCTTAAAATATTACAGCCTTCCTCTAACTTGCCATGTGGCTTGCTGTTTCTTTAAAGATCATGCTTTAGTTCCTGGGGGAATATATCTAGTCATCACAGGAATGCTGAAGGCTTTTGCTAACTAGAAAATAATCATTTACTTACACTGTCAGATGGTCAAAAAGATAACCAGTTCCCAGAAGAGTAGTGATTGTATGCTTAGTCCCAAATATGGAAAAGTTCATGTGTAGGGAACCAAACTGTGAAAACAACTTTTCAGTGCCATAGTGACCCTTGAATTTTAATGACAATCGCTTTGGTCAGTAGTCTCTGAAGAGGAGGAGAGGAGAGTTGGAAAAGAATGAACTCTCAACTTCGTAACAGGCTGAGGACTGGTGGTGCACATGGAAAATTCAGATTGATCTCTCAGTGACCAAGATAATAAGTCAAGCACTCTACTGCAGACTTTACTGATTAAATGTTTGGTAACTCGTGCATTTCTGCACCAATTCTTCATTTTTTATAAAACTGTATTTCCTGTATTTCCTTTCATCAAAAAAATCCCAACAAGATTTGCTTGGGAATAAATGGACAAAATGTATCATGAACACACATAGAAAGAAAAAAAATCAGCTATATACATCCTAGTGCTTGAAAAATGGTCATGTAAAATAGAAGACCTTAGGAAAAAAGAATTCTTTACATATTAAAATGTAAATGCAAAAAGAAAAACTAGATGTTTTTCATTGTTCTTTTTTTTTTTCATCCAGGGATAATAGACAGAAAAGCAAATAATGGTACTAATGAGAATAGAACTCTATGCTGTTTGACATAAAATACACAATGGAAAATAATACAGTTACATCAATAAATCTTTTAAAAGCAGAGAATTCCCCAACTTCAGCACTGTATTATGAATTCAGTAGCATAACACTTTATTTGACAGTTGGTAGCAAAACTTGAACTCAGATTATTAATAACCTTTCTACAGTCTATCATTAATGTCCGTGGGTGCGGTTTAGGAGTTTTATTTTGGCAAGTATAATATGTTAACATATTAACTGACTGCTCGTATAGTCAGAGTAGAAATGCTAGCCAGGGAAGGCTTTTCACGCCAATTCTAAAGGCACTAAAAATAAACTGCTACTTACCAAGTCAGACAACTTGGTGAATGCCTTATTTCTCTAGCCTTTGAAGCGCTACATCAACACTTAGGCTAGAGTTTAAGACATTTCTTTCAATAAGCATTTACATAGAAGAGGACAGTTTGGCTACAGGACATTTACAGCAGACAAATCATGTCGGTGATATCTTGTCAAGTTTAACATCCTGTGAAGGCAGCCAGCATCAGTATGTTCAGCTGAAAGAAGTGGACAGCTGTAAGATCAGCCTGTGGAGCTGCTGCCTATTGACTGAGACTGTGGGGCACAGGTTCTGTTATTATGTTAGGCTATCGGGTTTATTTTTAGTGATACTAGTAGACATAATACCTTTACTGTACGCTACAGCTGGTACCACAGAAAAAGCCACTGTGTCAGTATGAAATGGTATATAAATTAACTCTTTGAGCCAAAAAGTAGATTAGCACTTGACAATTTGTTTTAAGAAGTGAGCATAAGAGTAGACTGGCAAAGGTCAATTACAATTTTCTATAACTACTCTTTCTTCTAGAAGGACCTGAGCTACTCTGCCCTCTTTATTCTACTGGTACCACACAGTAGTCATTGTTTGAGGTAGTCCAAGGCTCTCCTAGCCCTCCATCTGCTGCTTCCTAAGAGACAGTATGAAGAGAGGGGAATATGCTCTCTCTTTTGGTATGTGGACTCACAGTCTCTCTGACCACCTTAATTTTCTTTGAAGCCATGTAAATCCAGTTAGAAGCTAGCCTTAGAAGATAAATCTGCAGTTGCAGACAATATAAAAAAACTGCCCATGGAAACTGCCTTGAAGAAGAGATCATCTAGTTCCTTCTTCTGCTGCTAGAATGAGGACTCAGACATGGACCATCCCTGACACATATTTGCTTACATGATTTTTACAAAAACTGGATACAGAGAGTATTGATAATTGTCTTTTTTATATGTTTTACAGGAAAAATAACTTTTCAGGCAAAGTAATCAAGTTTTTTTTGAGTTTTCTTTACATTATACTATCTGAATATCTTACAATTATTTGTTGCTGTGATAATAATTTATTGATTTCTTTTCTAAAAGGACTATGTGATTGGTGAATTATCCTTGGCCCCTTCTTCCTGTTTAATTTGGTGAATCCGATTTGTTTCATTTTCTGTCATGTAGTCTTCTCAGCTGGGCTATCTTTTCTCTAATCTTTTTATTAATATATTGTCTAGACAGGTTTGAATGTTTTACTAATGTCAAGCTAATTGAGATCTATTACTTTCCACCAACCAAAAGAACAAGTTTTTCTCTCACAGGAGAAAACTATACAGGCTTGGCATGGCATGTTCTCAAAGTCTGTGTTGGTTGTTTCTTGTCAACTTATCCTTTCAACACTTAAAGATGAATTGTTTAAGAATAATAACAGCAACAATGCTTATGGTATGTTCTAATTACTGTAGACATTAGCTTACCTCATATGGAATACCCTAAAAATGCATGCTTTAATTCCCTTTTTGAGATGAGTACTTTATTTCACTGTCCACAGTTCCTTTCCTGTGGATTCTTTCTGCATCTCTCATAGTTAATTTTTTTTCTTGCCATTCTTTAGTATTCTAAGTATAGAACTTCAGTATATTTATTTGATTTAAACTTTTCTTTTTTTAAACTACTAATTTCCTTCTCGATCCTGGTACCTATTATCATGTTGAAGCTAACTTTGTTAAGCATCTTTTAATATTTAACCTCTTGTTTGGGCAAAATGGCATTGGATAGTTCAGTCTGCACTGCGTCGTATGATTGATTTTTAATGAAGTATTGGACCTAATATGCCTGTGTTTTTCTTTTACTTCTACAGGACTATAAAAATCTTGGATATGCATATGCAATACTGTGTGAAAGTAGAGCCAGTAG
Source organism: Phaenicophaeus curvirostris (assembly GCF_032191515.1). Lineage (NCBI taxonomy): Eukaryota > Metazoa > Chordata > Aves > Cuculiformes > Cuculidae > Phaenicophaeus > Phaenicophaeus curvirostris. The sequence continues at coordinate 60,210,097 of NC_091394.1, forward strand.
AAATCATATTTGACTATTCCTTTTTTTGAGAAATTTGCCTGAACTCAGAGGCATGAGGCAGGTGTACAAAAACCAGCGCAGTTAGTTTGAGCTGTTGAAGGTTTCCAAAATACATATCATGGGGGTACTGGGGTACAGATGAAGCAGGCAAATTTTGTTTTTTCTCTTTATAATTATTACTATGCCTTGAACATGTCATTCAGTTTATAGGACTTTTTTTTCCCAGTAAAAAAGTAAAGACAGCAAAAAATAAGTACTGATCTTAAAGAATGTTTTAAATAGTTAATATAATGACACTGCACTGTTAATATGACACTTCATGAGGTAACATTACAATAAAGAAGATCTTGCAACATACTATGTATATTGTGACAAATTAATTTTTTTAATAACATACAATTTAATCACAGGTACTTTTTCCAATTTACACAGCACACCAAATGCTTTCCCCCACTCCCAGGTACTTCACCATGTACTTTAGAACCTTAATTTAAAACTTAAAACTTCAAATTCTCAAATGCTAAAGAAAGATGGACGACTTAAATTGTTTGCCCATTTTCAAGTACATTAAAGCCTTATTAAATTCTTTCTTTCTGATCAGATAATTGGAAGAATTTTATTTGTGAATAACAAATTGATGGACTGAGATTTGATTCCAATTGTCAACACTTCTCATATTGCTAATTCAGAATTTTTGGACATGTGGAACATATGTGTTTTACTTTCAGTGGCACAAGTTACCCAAGGCAGTTAAAGGCAATGAGATAGTTAAATGTCAAGAAATAAGTGTGGAATTAAGGACAATAAATAATTTCCTCTTCTTTTAATGCCACCGGACATTTAATGACAATGTTCTGAGTACAGGAAAATGTCATAAGCATTTTCTATTAATGTGCTCCTTAGAGATATCTGACTGCTATCATATGATGAAGTTTCTGAGTTTTAGATGCAAAAACTCTGTCTTTCCTATTCACTCCCAATAGCTGATGAGAAAACGGACAGAAATCCCTGATTTGGCTCCTGTGCCAGGGCCCTACCACTGTACTGGTGTTCAAACAACATTATGAATCTTGAAGTTTTTAGTCAGTGGGACATGGGGCATGAAAGATGATTTTCCCATAGTTATTCCTGGAGTATAGCATATAAGAATGTTAAGTTACATAGAGAGCATCTCAAAGATAATATAGATCTATACATTGTATATCCCTCATCCCATGCTGCCTTGATGCCAGGCAGGTGCCAGTGTGTCACTAGGGCTCTACTCTAGTAGACCCTATAAAAATCCTGAAGAAATTACAAACCCCCTCTTGTTTGACACAGAAAAGCTGCAGGCTACAAAGAATAAAGAAATAAGTAGAAAGAGATGGGTGAGCTACCTGGGCTTTTTTGTCTTTCATTCCTGTGAATATTTTATCCAGCATTTGATGTCTAGATATGACAAATGAAATAATAATAATACTACAATTATTTTAGAATGAGGGGAAACCCCAATTCTTGAGACTGAGAACTGACAGAAAGACAAGAAATGGCAGAGATTGTGTTAGTCTTGTATATAATGTTCACTTAAAAGCACAAAGAGTTAATCTTATCATCCTACACATGGTTGCATTTATAAAAGATAAAAATTGCAGACAAGTAATGCACAGTTACTTGTTACATATTCTTCCCATTACGGTTGACAGGTTCATTAATCATACAGTGTATTTTACTATTAGAAGCTGTAAAGAAGATCAAATCTCTTGTAATTTTTCTTCTTCTTTTCCATTTGATAAGTGTGTTGTTTCTATGTGCAGATAAAATATAGTGTCACTCAAAAACAGTCCCAAGAGAATTTCAACTCTCCAGCTAGAAAATTCATCCTTATTTGCAAAGTAAAATTCTATGGAAAATGCATCTTTTCCTTTTTAACTTGACCATTAGATTAAGTAAAATGCATATGCCTGGGTATTCACAAAATAAGTTATCTAGAATAAAGTGCCTGTGGATATGAGAAATGTTTAAGTAATAGAAATATTGCTTACTGCATGTTGAAAGCATTAGTTATGAATACTCCTATTCATAACATCACATTGATTCATAATTAAAGCCCTGTGAAAATTATAGAGAAAGTTGACATGTTTCACAAGCTGTTCATGGTAAATGTAGCAAATTTTACAGTTTGATGTGACTTGCCAATAAAGAACTCTAAGGAAGAGAGATAAGGAAGTGGTTCTATCATACTGAGTTTTAGCAAGTGTGACTGAGAGAAATGATGACCTATGCAGAGGTCTTAAACTCAGTTTTTCAAAGAAAATTATGAAAGTTTCCATGTTAGAAGAAGCAGTCTAACACATCTAATTGGAAATATTTTGATGGATGTAAATTCTAGCCTATATATGAAGTAGGAAAATCTCAAGAAATACAATTAACTCAGCACTCTTACCCAATGGAAGTGAAGCAGAGCACTACAAAGCTGTATGCAAGTGTGAAGACATACAATGAAGTCTCGCTATTCTTTTCTTTTTAAAGAGGTACAATAGTAATTCCTAGTTCTTCTGCTATGTGTGACACTGTAATATGTACATTGTCTGCTTTGTCTTAAGATTTCCACAGCAAGTATCCCAATAACTGGTTAGGAAGAAACATTCTGAGCTGGACGGTATCAGATCATATCATCAAGTGAATGTGGATCAAGTTGATTTTCCACAAAACTTTTCAGAAGGGTCAGGGAATGTTTGAAGACTTGTGTTTTAAATGTCTTCACAAAGGGTGGGAAACAGACTTGGTAATATTTTTTACACCACTTTTGGTGTAAAATCAAATTGGGATTTCTATCATACTGAAAAAACCCCTAAATCTGACGCACATCAATACCAGCTTTACATTTCTTCATATTTAGTGTAATGAAACCAGGATACTGTTCTACATGGTAGTAGCCTCCTCTTTTCATGAACATTAACACTTACCTCTTTAGTCTAAGAAATAAAACGTACGGCATTGATACCTCATACTATAAAAAGCCTAAATAAACCCTGCTGGTGTTCCCATTTGGATTCTTTCTAAAACTTCATAGACAAAGTTCCTAGAAGTTCACTCTGAGATACAAGATTGGTAAGGTAATTTATTAGGTGAGTGAATGGCTTGGGCAATTAAGGAGGATGCTAGGGCTGCTGTACTTTAGAACAGGAGATAAAGTGACTGTTAGTCCCTTCTTCATTATAAGATGTACAAAAGCTATAAAACCACCTCCTAAAGCAGTTCTGATACTGGATGGAGCCGAGGATGGTTATGAAGTCAAGATTACTAACTAACATTATGTATAACAATGCTGATACCCCTTGATTTTTTTCCCTTGTATCTGGAATTTCTAAAAATTGTGTCATTAAAAGAAACTGTCATTTGAAAGTCTGAATTGGGAATATTTACAAAAACATGTTTGGGTAAAGACACCAGTACACTTAACTGGATAATTGATAATTATTAATACACTAGTTGAGGAGTTAAGGCCAAATCCAGTGTATTTCTTAGAGACATCTTTAGGAATAAGGAGTTGGCCTTACCTTGATAGTCACAGTGCTTGTGAATTAAAACTGAAATCTTGTCAGTGTGCATAAGAATATATTTAATTTGCATTCAAAACAAATGAATATGTGCTGTGTGCTCATGGCAAATAAATCAGCAGGTTTCTCAGCTGGTAACGCAGGAATTTAGCTGTTGGAAACTTGCATGTGTGGAAGGCAAACCAGCCAATGATATTTGAATGAAGGAAGTTGGGAAAATGCTGTTGAGCTGAAAATGAGGTAAAAAAATCGGTTATAGGTGTGAGCAAAGTGGCATCTACAAATGTTAAGCAGAGAAGTGAAAAGTATCCAGAGGGGACATTTCATGAAAGTGATGTTATTCTTTTGTATTTCGTTTTTTGTGACAAACATCTTGAGAGATATGCACATAAGTGGAAGCTGCAAGTATTTGAATCTACAGTAAGAAAGACAACTACACTACAGAAAATGGTGACTGAGCTATTTTCTGGGAGAAAAATATCAAAGAAAAGTTTACGGACTTAGCAGAGGCTTTTTATACTGCTAATGTTTCGTTTCATGTTCTGCACAGCCCTGCTATGAAAAGCCACTTGAAAGGTTCTTGGGAAAAACATACCTTAAGCTGGTGCCATACCTTGTTTAGATCAACTGGGGAAAAATACTCGAAAAATCTTCTTGAAAGTCATGTGAAACTGTTTCTGCACTGTTTCCATTCAAAGACAACTTGACCTTTTTGGAAAAAAAACCCACACAGAGACAATCTATTTCTCCCAGGATATTTTTCATGTACAATCAAATTAAGATTAATTTAAACTTAGAATGTTGCTTCCTGTTTTATGTGCTTAGTTTTCATGTGGTTATGTGTACAGAAAATATATACACGCATTTTCTAGGTTTTTTTCCCAGTCATTTTGGGAACGTCTGCTGAAATTTGTGACATAAGTGACTTGAAATAACTATTGAGGCACCATTGTGGGGTTTGTGTATTGTAGACTGATGCACAAGTGCTGATACCTCTATGTTCATCAATACCTTTCATAGCAGCACCATCTTAGTCCTGTGGGAAAAAAAGTATTATAGCTTTGGCAATGGACTCTAGCGCTTAAATCTCTTAAATCTTTACTTTTTCAGAAAATATCAAAGGGGAGGGGGCAGGGAATGTTACGTAGTGATGAGAAACCCCTCCTGAAATTTGAGACCTTTGTTCATAGGCTGCGTATTTTGTTATTCCAGTGCTTTCTCAGGATGAGTACTTTGAACACAACCAAACCAAATATGCTTTGTTTCAATTAATACTTGGAATATGAATCCTATTTTAAAGACAATTTATTCATAAGGATGAAGTTCAGTGCAATTTCTGATGAGATATTTAAACACAGATAACTTCTCAGTGCGATTTTTGCTTTGAGGAGTCTGCTAGTGCCTACAAACACCACAAAAATTTCTTTTCTTACAAAGATATCATTCAGAACAACATTGCAAAGAATCAGGAAAGACAATCTCAGCAGAGTTTCATTTCAGACCAAAATACGTGTGCAAACCAACTTTTTGGCCTACTAAATAAATTTATAGCTATTCTTTTCCATAGCTATTTTGGTAGTTCTGGTGCCATTACTAATGTATGCTTTGCTACTAAGATTTCCTCTATTTGTTGGTTAAAGTAAAAGCTACATGGACTGGTAGACTTGGGTCTTAATGGTGAAGAATTCTGACATCTACCATGAAATTCTTTCAAAGTACCCTGTCAAAATGATAACTGTAGTTATGATCTAAATGTAAAGGTGAGTGGTGAGAAAGCATTTCATTCACTCTGTACTCTATTCCAGTTTGTATTTTAATCTGTAATTTTCTTTTGGGGGGAGATAGTAACACTTAGACTTATCTAGACATTTTTACTTTCTTCTATGAGGAAATGTGTTTTAAAGAAGTCTGCTGGATAGTTCTTTTCTTGGCTTTTGTAACTTTCAAGGAAAAATTATACTAAGGTCTTTGTGAGATTCAGAGGACTCTTAACAAAAGTTTTGAACTAACGCTTATTTCTCAAGACATGAATTAAACTACACATTATATGTAAAAGTACATATATATGAGGTCTGACACAAAAAAAAAGGAAAAATGAGACTAGCCCTATAGCTCAGGAACCAAGAATGGAAGGAGACAAACAAAGAAATGGCTATAGAACATGTAATAACCTGTCACAGTGTGACAAGACTCAACTCAATCACTTCACTCAGTACAAATGGACATACGTTCACATATAGACATTTTCTTCCCCTCAGTCAAAAAATGTTGATGTGCAAGAGTGAAAAGCAAGGTAACATCAAGTTTCTTGTGAAACTGGAGAAACCCACAAAGGAAAATTTCCAGTTTTTCACTGAAGCTTGTAGTGAAGATATACTAAGGATTAAGTTGGTGCTGAAAGGAACCATTTTGTGTTGGTAGAAGATGTGAAAACAGAAATGAGACCCTCAACTGCCTTTCAGAAAATGGTCTGAAGAATTGCTTTAAACAGTGACAGTATTGTATGGAGCTGTGTGTCAACTCAGAAGGGAACTGTTTTGAAGGTGATCATAGCTGATTTTCTTAATTTGTTAAATAAAATAAGTTATAGGCACAGTCTCTTTTTTTGTGTCAGACCTTGTATGTGTGTATTTAGATATGTATTGAAATGAGGGCATGCTTACTAAGTCCTCATATACCTCATAAAAATATAAGGAACTGCCATTTCATGTAATAAGCTTATAGATATTTTGCAGTTTTGTTCTCAATTCTAGACTAACTGGATGAAAGCATCATGTGTCCTGAAATATTTTGACAACAGCAGTAGAAACACAGAAAATACTCTTTGCATTGACTGAGTTATACACTTTGGTGTATATTTCCAGTGTTCTGGATTTTTAGGTTCTTGGAGTCGTGTGCCACTTCGGACAAAATGTTTTCTTTGAAGAATGCACATTACAAGTCATGCCAGTTAGAAGTTATAATATCCTGCAATGTTAGTCAGAAAAAAAGACCTGATGGTGACAGGCTTTGGAGTGTCTTCAGGGAATCTAGTTGTTCATGTACAATTTTACTTGTATTTCTCCTGTCTGAGCCATTTACTGTTTCCCCTACTACGTGATCTAAAAAGATATCTTATGAAGCCTGACTTACCCCTGCTGGGTTCTGCAGTCTCTTTGGAGTCAACCATATCGAGTGTGCTCCAATGACTCTTTATTTGTGAAACAGATCATAGAGGAAGTGGAATATTACACTCAATATGTGTTTTAGGCACTTTTCTGTCCAGATAGATTATCTTCTCAGTAATTACCTTTGCAAGTCTCTAACCACCGTGATTGTCCATATTTTTCTTACAAAGGAAATCAAGTTTCTACATAATACTTCAGATCTGGTCACCCTGATAACTCCTAATCAAGTACCACTGCTTCTAAAAAAAAGCACATGGAAAATAGGTCACTTTGATAAGAAGAGGAACCCTTTGTAAATATGACCAGGTACTGAAGTACTGTCTCAGATATAGCCCCAAAGAACTGAAAGTATAAATGCCACTCATAAAATGTTACCTCTCAGCTAAAAAGCATGCAAGTTATTTACTTCAAATGTCATAATATCACTAGTGTAAGAAAAATAAGAAAAAGACTCACATGCAGGGATATTTTCTTGGTAATCTCCCCCACCCCCACCTCCCCTGCTCAAGTAGGGACCAAAACCATTTTCTACCAATAACGATAACAGTAGATTAATGTACTAAGAATCCTTTTTTTCTAAAACGAAGAGATTATCCAGAAAACCCTGCTGCTGATTGTTCTGGGAGAGGAGGAAAGCACCTCCTACCAGTACTGTTGCAATAGCTGCCTTGATTGGTCATGGCATAGCGGTCCTTTTCTTTAAGTTATTTTTTTGTTATTTTGTTTAGGGACATTTCTTTAGGATCCTTTCTTTTTGAAGTTATTGTTAAAATAAGTAGGATTGTTCAAGCTCTTATTGTTTGTATTGGGAGAATGGTTGTTATCTCCCAAATCCTTTTTGTTAACTCTGGCTTTTATTGACTTTGTTCATTCTTTTAAAATTGGAAAAATGACAGTAAATGTCAGTAGAACATATCCTATCAGGTTACATTCTGCTCTGACATGCATATCCATTGAAACTAATGGATTTTCATAGATACACCTCCAAGCAGAATTTGGTGGATTGTTTTCATCTCCTGGCAGGGGAAAAGAAACTCAGATGCCTTAGCTGTGTAGAAGTAGATATATATCCCAGGCATATAGAAATCTGTACTGGATTAATTTTAAACACTGTAATATAAATTGTTCCAGAGCCAAAGTATTCTATGTTATTATAAATTACCAACAAGCTGCATTATATGTACAGGATATTCAAGTAGCATTAAAGGTAAAAAACAGCAACTCTGCATTTAGTGGCATAAGAAAAATAATATACAGCATGAGACAGTTTCTAGAAAATGTAGAAGCTAGGTGGTATTTAACTCTGCTACAATTGTATCAATAATTTTAACATTGTCTTCCTAAAATTACTGTACCAATGGTTAAAACATTGTAATAGAAGTTGGGCTTCTCTTTATTTGTACTGCCCAACAACAAAAGTGATGCGCTGAGTCATTGATGGACTGATCTAGCAGAAATTAAAATTGCAGTATAGAATCATAGAATCAATTGGCTGGAAAAGACCTTTGAGATCATCGAGTTCAACTGTACCTGTCCACTACTAAATCAAATCTATAAGCACTTCATCTACGTTTCTTTTAAACATCTCCAGGGATGGTGACTTAACCACCTCACTGGGCAGCCTGTTCCAGTGCCTGATAACCCTGTCGGTGAAGAGATTTTTCCTGATGTTTAATTTAAAGCTTCCCTGGTGCAACTTGAGGCCATTTCCTCTTGTCCTATTGCATGTCACTTGGGAGAAGAGACCAACACCCACCTCACTACAGGTGGGCAGTGAAAAGGTCTCCCCTCAGCCCTCTTTTCTCTAGGCTAAACAACCCCAGTTCCCTCAGGTACTTCGCATAAAACTTGTTCTCCAGCCCCTTCATGAGCTTCATTGCTCTTCTCTGGACATGCTCCAGGACCTCAATGCCTTTCTAGTAATAAAAGGCCCAAAACTGAAAATAGTATTTGAGGTGTGGCCTCACCAGTGCTGAGTACAAGGTCAGAATAATTTCCCTGGTCCTGCTGGCCACACTGTTTCTGATACAGGCCAAGATGCCATTGGCCTTCTTGGCCAACCACGCAGCCAGCTGTCAACCAACACCGCCAGGTCCTTCTTTTCCAGACAGCTTCCCAGCCACTAATCCGCAAGCCTGTAGAGCTTCATGGGGTTCTTGTGTCCCAAGTGCAGGACTCTACACTTGACCTTCTTAAACCTCATCCTGCTGGTCACAGCCCATTGATCTAGCCTGTCCAGATCCCTCTGCAGAGACTCCCTACCCTCAAGCAGATCGACAGTTCTGCCTAGCTTAGTGTCATCTGCAAATTTACTAAGGGTACATTCAATCCCCTCAAGATTATTGATAAAGATATTGAGCAGGACTGGACCCAACACTTAGCCCTGGGGAACACCACTTGTGACCAGCCTCCAACTGGAGTTAACTCCATCTACTACCACTCTTTGGGCCCAGCCACCCAGCCAGTTTTTTACCCAGCAGAGGGTGCACCCATCCAGGCCAGTGGAAGACAGTATCTCAAGTAGGATACTGTTAGATACTGTGTCAAAGGCTTTACTAAAGTCCAGGTACACTATGTCCACATCCTTTCCCTCATCCATCAAATGGGTCAACTTTTCATAGAAGGTTAATTTGGCAGGACCTGCCTTTCATAAACTCATGCTGACTGGGCCTGATCACCTGGTTGTCTTGTATGTGCTGTGTGATAGCACTCAAGACGTCCTGCTCCATAACTTTCCCCTGCACTGAGATCAGACTGAATGCCCAGTAGTTCCCTGGATCCTCCCTCCATCACTTCTTGTAAATGGGTGCAACATCTACCAACCTCCAGTCCAGTGGAACTTCCCTAGTCAGACAGGACTGCTGGTAGATGATGGAAGGGGGTTTGGCAAGCACCTCCGCCAGCTCCCTTAATACCATTGGGTGGATCCCACTAAGCCCCATAGACTTTTGAATGTCTAATTGGCTGAGCAGGTCTCTAACCATTTCCTCTTGGATCACCGGAACTTTGTTTTGGTCTTCCTCCCTGTCTTCTGGCTCAGGAAGCTAAGTACCCAGAGAACAACTTAGCTTACTATTAAAGACTGAGGCAAAGAAGGCATTAAGTACCTCAGCCTTATCCTCAGCCTTTGTCACTATTGATCCCCCTCCATCCAGTAAAGGATGGAGATTCTTCTTGGCTCTCCTTTTGTTGTTAATATATTTGTGGAAATATTCTTAATTATCTTTCACAGAATTAGCCAATTTAAGTTTCTAATTGGAGTTTAGCCCTTTCGATTTTTTCTCCACATAATCTCACTTCATTCTTGTAGTCCCTCCAAGATGCCTTCCCCTTCTTCCAAAGCTCATATACCTTCCTCTTTTTCCAAGATTGACCCAAAGCTCTCTGCTCAGCTGAGCTGGTTTTCTTCCCCACTGGCTCATTTTTCAGCACATGGGGACAGCCTGCTCTTGCACCACCAGGATTTCCTTCTTAAAGATTATTCAGCCCTCTTGGGCTCCTTTGCCCTTTAGTTTTGCCTCCCAAGGAACTTGATTAACCAGCCTTCTGAACAGACCAAAGTCTGCCCTCTGAAAGTCCAAGGTGGCAGTTCTGCTGACCTCCCTCCTTAGTTCTCCTAGAATTAAGAATTCTATCATCTTGTGATGGACATTCAACCCTATCATCACCGTCACTGAGCTCAATGCAATCAAACCTCTCTAACATAGAGGGCTACCCCACCACCTCTCCTTCCTTGCCTATCCTGCCTGACGAGTTCATAGCCAGCCGTGGCAGCAAGTCGTCTCATCACATTTCCGTGATGGAATATCATACTAGCAAATTACTCTATAAACAATCCTGAAGAGATATTGAACAGTCATTGTTCAGAGTTACACAAAGGTGTTAACACAGTAATTTTAGCTTTATGGTGCCCTACAGAAAGTTTAGGGTTTTTCACTACGGGAAGAAGTATTTTAAGTATTTTAAGTATTTTAAGTATTAAGGGATAGTTCAGGCATAAGAATAAACACACACTTATTCATGAGTGGATATAGGTCCAAAATAATTTGACAGTCCATCAAAGGAATCAGTCTTGGGTGCAAGTAACTACATTTTAAAACAAAGTGATATGGCTGGATTTAATTTCTGGGAATGTGATTAAGTGATATTCATCTTTCCTCATTTCAGTCTCACATGCCTACACACTGTGAAAATTATCTGATTCTTAGACTGTTATAACTTCAGAATCAAGAAAAGCTTATGGCTCAGTAATCACATGAGAGAAAATAAGAGCAAAACTCCAAAAATCTAGATTAACCACTGAAAGACATGATTTGCTTTTGTGAATTGAAGTAATTTTGTTCATGTGAATGGATGATGGACAACTAATTTTCAGTTTTACCTGTTGCCTTTGGAAATTTTCCTTATTCAGAACTCTTACAAATCTGCAATTGAATTGCAGGTGTAAAGTCAGTAGTACATTACTTAGAGGATTTAAAAATTTATTAGCACACCTCTTTCTGCTTTTAAAAGTGAAATCTTTCTGATCCATTGTGATTCTTCTTGAATCAGAATTGCATCAGCAAAACATTTTTAGCTAGTGTTCTTTTAATTTAATAGGCAGTGAGACACTTAAATTTGGCATCCCCATGAGTGATTATCATTAATGAAGATGAAACTCTTAAGGAAAAAAACGAATAACAGAGAGAAAGCAAGAGACAGTTTTGTTGTGGTTCACTCCTTCGGAGCTATAATGTCCTGCCTTCAGTGGCCTCTTTTCCTCTGGCTGATTTGTGTAAGACTCAGTGAGGAAGCTCAGTAGCCATCAACAAATGAGGATAATGCTTTTATTAATCAAGCATCAGTCTTGGAAGTTGCTAAGTCACTTCAAGTTACTGTACTTCCCTGATAAATATTTGTTTCTAACAACTCATTAAAAAATTCTACATCTGAGGAGAATACACAAAAGAACACCAGCTTCACTAGTCCTGGAAAAGACTATATGGGAAGGATCCCAAGTTAGGTTTGTTTGGACATATTGCATTTCCTGAAAATTCATCATGGAATTAGGGAACATGAAACAACTAGCATTTTTTGGTTTCCTGTTAACTTGCACTGTCAGCAGTTCCATCTTCCTTTGTCACACTGCAAATTTTATTTTCCTTAAAGGTCTGTTTGTAATTTCATTTTCTTATTTACCTGTTTGACTTGATAAATTTAACATTGTAATAACATACAAGTAGAATATTTTTCAGAGTAGGCATGCAATTCTGGGTCAATATATTCCACATGACATCTTATCCCGTTCTTGATTGCACAGTCAAAAATGTCCCAAGTTAACAAATTGAATTGTCCAAATCCTATCTCTCCTATCTGAAGTAAAATAGCTCAGAAATTTTTGCCCAGTGATATGTAAGGTTCTGCAACTGCCAAGAGGACAGTCTAAAATGATTGCAAGTTGAAAATAATGTGTTGCAATATAATATTTATGAAGTTTAACTTGCTTAGATTATCAGAAAGAAGATCAAGAAGTGATTTGATTATGGTATGTAAGTACCTACATGAGGAAGAATAACTGGTACTAAAGGCTTTTCAATCTGGGACAGAAAAGAATCAGCATAACAGTAAACAATTCATAGTTCTTAGGGATACTCAAATTCAAATAAAAAAACCAGTACTCATTTTTAACAGCAAGGATAGCTAAATACTGGAACAAACTATGAAGGAAATTTTTAAGTTCTTCCACTTCTGCTGCCTTTATAAATCAAAACTAGATGTCTTTCTGAAAGGAATAGTTTAGCAAACACAAGTTTTTGAGTTCACTTTGGTGTAAGTATGGAATTTGATTGCTTATGTTACATACAAAGTCAAGCTACTGGCACAATTGACCTTCTGGCCTTGAATTCCATGTAGCCATGAATAATTTAGCAATACGCCTTTGCTTATTTTGTACATTTGCCAACATTTTGTGTCATAATGATTTCCTCTCTTCCCACATATTGCATTGGTTTCTGAAAATATGTTGTTGTATCAGTAAGAACACAGGTAATATGTATCTTTCTATGGATTCTTTCTCCTTTCATAAGTAAAGTATAATTTGAATAAAAGTACTTTCCAGATTAGCTTCATTTTTCTAAAAATTAATGAATTTTGAAGCTTTGATTTTGGATGTTAGAAATGAATTAAAGCCATAACTTCAAAAGTGCTTCACACATTCCTTGAGCTATATTTTCTTGAGCTATATTTTTTTGAGCTCGGTATTTCAACAGAACAATCTGGTTGAAACAAAACACTTATGTTGATAAATATATGATTGCTCTGACAGCAGGTCTTCCTGGGTATACACTATGTGCAGTTCTTTTATTGGACAGACTTATTTCCTTGACTGAGCTTTACATAAAGCAATGAAGTAAGACTGTCTTCAAATATACCAGAGAGTGAAATAAATACTGTCAGTCAAAGAAAAGTTTTTCTCAAGCAGTACTGAAGTAGGAAAGGTAGAAAATTCTGTAGTAAAGGGTTCACAAATAGGTTTTGTTTTTTATCAGGGGGTCTCAAAAATCATACTATATACTGTCAAAAAGTTCAACCAATGTCCCTAGGAATGTCTGTAACGTAGCTGATTTTACATCTTATGAGCAAATGAATCAGACTCCTCTGCATAATATTAATGTCAAAAATGCTTAGTGATTTGATATCTCCAACGTTTTCCCCCTTTCTTCTTTTTTCTACTAATATGAAAAAGTACATGATTTTATTATTAAATTCTCTCATTTACTTTGAAACATTAAAATGAACTTACGAGTATTTTAATACTACTAACAACAGACTAACGAAGTCCATGTCTATTTTCTAAAACATGGTCTCTAAAAACGGTCTGTAAAACACTCTGTTAGACAGAATAATACAAGAGAAAGAAATTAACCTTCACAAGTGTTAGGCAGATTGCTTATTGCACTTCTGGAAATGTATGGACACAATTACTAAAGATAGATATGACAATAGGAGACACGCTGTCCAGAACTAAAGATGGGTGAACATTTAGAATAAAAACTGAAGCTCTAACTAAAAGATTTCAAAGGCACGGAAGAAGCTTTGTGACTTAGCTGAGCATTGCATTCTTTTTAATTTGAAATGTTTTCCTTTGCCATTAAAAGTATTCTTTTGTTATATACTGTGCACTCTACTGGATAGCCACATCTGAAAAATTAGCAATTCCTAGTTTTCTCCATAACAATACTGAATCAATAAGTGATGGTAACTGGTAAAGTGAATTCTAAATTTTGTTCCTTTCATTTTTGTACTACTACTGGTTTTGGTTTTTTTAGTTATCTGCAGGGTAGGCTAAGGAAAAATGCAAACTGAAAGACTTTTGATGACTGTCACATAACCTGAGAGAACAGACTTAACTGTGATTGTTTTGGTTTATGCATAGGGTATGAATTCTTTCTTTTTAAGAGAACAGGCCAGACAGCTCTTGACTATAGAATCCAAAAATGGTGAAGTGATTTCTATCTAAGAATTACAGGTCTAGAATGGGCTGTTTGTGTTATTTCCCGTGTTTGTTGCAGCGGCTGTCATGAGAATGTCATCGTGTTCTGGCATTTTATGTTCTCCTTGCAGACTCTGTCACAAGAACAAAGCATAAAGTTTGAATAGCTATCTTTGCCAATGGAAGACAGTTGAATATTGTTCTTCTTTAACCTTTATGTACTCAGTACTGTGACTGATGAGACATTCTGGTAGGCATTCCTCCTTCTTCTCCAAAGTTATTGGACCTGTACAGGGTAGTCGAAGAATGCCAGATAATCAAATAAAAAGTACAGTAAAGGGCAAAGGTAGTGAAATTTATTGCAGTATTTTGCTTCAAGTATGGGACTTTTCACATTTCCAGCCTACTTAGGCAAAGGTTACCGAGCTAAAAGTATATCAGTACATGGGGTATTAGATCAATTATGATAATACTGAAAATTATCATAAGCCTCAGGCGCCTTTTCAGATTATCTGCCTTTAATAATACAAGCCCTGTGATGCCATTCTTTCATGCCAGAGTAGAACCTGTCTAACAAAGCTATCCAAATACTGTTTCTAAAAGATTCACAATTTTTCTTCTTTTTTTTTTTAATACTGCTAGCTTTATGAATGTCTTGATTTCTGTGCTCCCAAATATACATGCTTTTGTGACATATTTTAAAATTCGTCCCTCCAGCTTTGAAACCAAAGAGATTTCTGTATAAACAGACTTCAATTCCATGTCTTTCAGTTTCTGAGTCTTGCTCTGCATCAGTGACACTGGTCTTGATTTAACATTTTTTAACTCTATTCTTCCATGACTTTTCTACTTTGCTCAAATGTTGCCCATTTAATTCAGTTCAAGGTGATTGGGTAGTGTAGCCACAATCTTGGGGTTTGTTTTTGCCTTTATAATTCATGATGTTACATACTTACTAATGTAATTACAGAATACACTCCAAATAAAAAGCTATGCAGGAAAAATGACCTCAGTTGCTTACTTATAGCAGTAGAAATTACAAGGAATTGCAACATGTCAGAATATCACAGTAGAAATTATGAAGAATTACAGGGAGAATGGCTACCAGGACACTGCTGCCTTAAAATATTTTTTTACTCTTTGGAAGTACACAACTCAGGCACTTGGTAAGCCGCAGTTAGGGCAGATGTTTTAGTCCACTGTCAGATAGGATGGGCTAGAAGTAATAAAATATGTCCATATATGAAGTTTGATTTACAGACTTTAGTACAGAAATAATTACTTAATTCACCTCTTCTTCCTTTAAAGAAATGGAATTAAACATCTGGTGGCTCTGTCAAACTGCCGTAACTTCAGAATTTACCTTTACTTCCCATCCTGATGCAGGGTAGTAGCTGAGGAATGTGCTGTTTGATCAGTTCTTAGGGAAGAAAACTCTGTGTCTCCTTTGAAAAAAAATGGCAAGTTTCTGGTAAAGTGAACTAGAAGCACTCTTTAGAGAAAATAAAATGACATTTTTTAGCAATCAGCCACTTAGCAGTAAGCTCTGGTGCTATAAATACTTGTGACTGTTCATTACTGCAACCTTGCAAGTAAACCTGAGTTCAGATTCTATGAGGACAAAGTTATATAAGTGCATAAGCATTTCAAGCATAAAAAGGGTCATTCTGGTAATATGTGAAATATCAAATGTTCAGTTTTTCTGTTCTTTAAAATTGCACTTATTCTTCAATCAAGAGTTATCAGTTTCTTTCTGGCATATTAATCTCTACAGATGAGGAAGTTTGATGATAGCTTTTTAAATGGCACAAATACACAAATGTCTTAAGAAAAAGAACAGTAGCACAGATTAGATTCTGAGGATGCTGCAAGTTGGACAAGAGCACCACAACGTGACTGGGAAATCATAGAATAGCAGAATGGCAGGGGTTGGAAGGGACATCTGGAGATCTTCTTGTCCAATCCCTTTGCCCCTTAGGTATTTATAAACATTGATAATGTCCCCTCTCAGTCTTCTCTTTTCCAGGCTAAATAGATCAAGGTCACTCAGCTTCTCCTCGAAAGAGAGATGCTTCACTCCCCTGATCATCATTGTGGCCCTCCACTGGACTCTCACCAGTAGTTCCTTGTCTTTCTTGAACTAGAGAGCCCAGAGCTGGACACAATATTCCAGATGCAGCCTCATTAGGGCTGAGCAGGGGGAGGATAACCTCCCTCAACTTGCTAGCCATACAGTTAATGCACCCCAGTATACCACTGGCCTTCTTGGCCACAAGGTCACATTGCTGGCTCACTGCCTACTTGTTGTCTACCAGGACTCCCAGGTCCTTCTGCACAGAGCTGCAGTCATCAACTCCCCCTCCAACTGGTGCAGGCGGTTATTGCTCCTGAGGTGCAGAACCCTACACTTTCTTTTGTTGAACTACATTAGTTTCCTCTCTGCCCAGCTTTACAGTCTGTCCAGGTCTCACTGAATAGCAGCACAGCCTTCCAGTGTGTCAGCTACACCTCCCAGTTTTGTATCATCAGCAAACTTGGTGAGGATATACTCTGTCCTTTCATCCAGGTTATTGATGAGTATGTTGAACAAGCCTGGAGAAGAGGAGGCTGAGGGGAGACCTCATTGCTCTCTACAACTACCTGAAAGGAGGTTGTGGAGAGGAGGGTGCTGGCTTCTTCTCCCAAGTGACAGGGGACAGGACAAGAGAAAATGACCTCAAGCTCCACCAGGAGAGATTTAGGCTGGAAATTAGGAAAACATTTTTCACGGAAAGGGTCATTGGGCACAGGCTGCCCAGGGAGATGGTTGTTTCACCTTCCCTGGAGGTGTTTAAGGCACAGGTGAGACGAGGTGCTAAGGGGCATGGTTTAGTGTTTGATAGGAATGGTTGGACTCGATGATCCGGTGGGTCTCTTCCAACCTGGTTATTCTATGATTCTATGATTCTACTGACCTGTGAGGAACACCGCTGGCTGCAGGCTTCCAACTAGACTCTGCACTTCCAGTGACAACCCTCTGAACAATTCCATCCAACCAGTTCTCAATTCATCTCACTATCCACTCATCCACAACTCCTAAGCTTGCCTATGAGGATGTTGTTGAAGACAGTGTCAGAAAGTGTTGTTAAATTAAGGGGAACAATAATCACTTCCCTGGGCAGTCTGTTCCAGTGCCCAATGACCCTTTCCATGAAAAATTTTTTCCAGCCTAAACCTCACCTGACTGAGTTTGAGGCCATTCCCCCTTGTCCTGTCCCCTGTCACTTGGGAGAAGAGGCCAGCTCCCTCCTCTCCACAATCTCCTTTCAGGTAGTTGTAGAGAGCAATGAGGTCTCCCCTCAGCCTCCTCTTCTTAAGGCTAAATGACCCCAGCTCTCTCAGCCGCTCCTCATAAGACTTGTTTGCTCTTCTCTGGACTCGCTCCAGAGCCTCAACATCCTTCTTGTGGTGAGGGGCCCAGAACTGAACACAGTATTCGAGGAACGGTCTCACCAGTGCCAAGTTCAGAGGGAGAATAACCTCCCTGGACCTGCTGGCCGCACAGTTTCTGATCCAAGCCAAGATGCCATTGGCCTTCTTGGCCACCTGGACACACTGCTGGCTCATGTTCAATGTTCCTATAGTCGTCCCAAATGGCCAGTCCCTTTTTCCACCCACCCTCCATAAACTTCTTTCTTTCAGCTGACTTTTTCCAGAAGCTTCTTACTTACCATTCAGACCTCCTGCCTCCTTTGCTCAAAATAATAGACTGAAATACATTGCTATACCACATGCCAGATCAAAACACTCATCTGACAGTAAAGAGACTGAATTAATTGTACTTGGAAGACCTTTTTTTCTTTAGCTGAGACTTCAGTTATTTGTTTTTCCTTTCTGTCTAATTTAATGTAAAGATATAATGAATAACTTTTTTTTTTTTTGCCTCCAAAAATGCTTTCTTTGAAATATAACATGAAAACATCTGATTTTCACTATAGCATTTTTAATGCTGACTTTCTGCTGTAGGTAAATATTTGTTATGTAATACAAAATGCACTAACAGATTATTTTTATAGTAGTGCAAGCTAGTATTGGTGGCATCCAACAGATTTGCTTTGGTAGTATTGGGAGTGAGATGAAGCAATAACAAGCTCAAAATGCAATTGTAAATTTACTATATTTTAACTACTGTCCATTTATTTTTGCGTTTGCATCGAAACAACTAAGCATAATCTTTCCTCATGGAAAGTCTTCCTTCAGATGACGTATACATCATTCTAGATGTTTATAATATCATTCTCTCTTCTGCATGTAGATGGGTTTTTGGGAAAACCGCTAAATCTTTCACAGTTTTTAGAAGGTGTTGGTGTGGGAGGACAGAATGAAAAGAATCACAGAGCAGTTAAATACTCATATTTAAGAATGTTATCTTTTGTGAATGTGAACATCTGTCCTCAATAATGTTAAGTCCAAATCCTGGAAACCAAACTTTCATTGCTTCTAGCATTTTTTTTTAATCTTAAATATTTTTGTTACATTTCAGATTGTGTTTTTTTTCTTCAAAGACATTTGGTCGCCTCAGCCCTACAAATCTGAAAAAAGTGAGCTAGAGCTTTGGAGGAATACAATGGCTGACACATTAGAACTGTCTTGGGGGCTGACCCTTGACATTCGGTTTGAAGCCCACAAGTCTGCTTATTATCATCATTCTCAACAAGGAACTTGTGTTATATCTTATTTTTTCTAATATAAACATATGCCAGTAAGTATACATTGAAAACATGATAAGATCAAGAATCTTACCATATCAAAATACCACACTGAATGGATTATTTTGTCATGGCAAGAGAAGAAGAGGGAGAATGACCCTCATAGACAATAATGAGCTCAGTGCGCTGGAATGCACTTCCTGGAAATTAAAAAAGCACTACAATATTAAAACACACATGGAAGAAAGCGATTTCACTGAGTTTTTCATTGAAGCAGTCATTTGGTTGATCAGTACCTTGTTTCAGAAATGAAACAAGCTAGTAAACTTTGCTAGGCATTGAGGTCATTCTAAGTTTATTTTGTTCCTGAAAAATATTGTAGTGTCTTCTGCTTTCAGCAGTAGAACAAGTACTGATAAATAACTTGTAAATCAGATTTTGCACAATGTCTACCATGTCTGTAGATTTCCCAATCTAGTTATGCATACTACCACATGCTAGTACTCATGAACATGCCCTCTATTGTCTCCAACAGGATCGTAAGCATTGATACTTATCTGGTGCTACTTATTTTGAAGGAAATGTTGTAGAAAATTGCTTGAACAAACTTCTTTTCTGTCTTTGGCACAAAAAAAAAAAAAGAAATTTAAGTTGTGTCTTAAATGTTACTAGTATTTTTTCTTTTTACCCCTCCCCTTTCCTTCTTTCCTTCTTTCCTTCTTTCCTTCTTTCCTTCTTTCCCTCTTTTCCCTCTTTCCTTCTTTCCCTCTTTCCTTCCTTCCTTCCTTGTTTCCTTTTCTTTCTTTCCTTCCTTGCTCTCTTGTTCTTGCTTTTCTTCTTGATTATTAAAACTTCAGAGCAACTATTATGTTTTTTACTAGAAGTACCAAAACAAGCGAAAAACGATCTCCAGTAGAAATTTGCTTTTCTACCAATTTAGTCTGTGAAGCTTGTAAAGTTATTTAAACCAATAAGCTGTTCCCAATTTTCGGAGAAAATGTTAGAATGACTTCTGGTAATCAAAGTCTTTTGAAGAGTTCCATTTATTAGGATTGTTTATTAGGACTGTCAGATCCCTGGTCCCATTATGTGACCTGTTAGTGTGACCCAATGACCTTCATGTACAGCCTTATTAAACTTGAAAAGTCTCTGCATTTGAGTTCCATGGAGTTCTAGTAAATGTGCAGAAGTCTGAGGGTCAAGCCCTGTACTCATCCTAACAACATCTAGGAGAATTATTTCATCACATTTGGCTCAGCTTATCTGGGAACTGAGGAGGTAACTGCAATATACAACTAACTAATACATGGAATCAAGAAAAAAGGTAGAGCACAAAATTCACAAATGTTTTGAAAGAAGGAAGGAGCAGCTGGAAGAAGAGATTCAGAACAGTGAAATAAACTGATTTGGAAGAGAAGTTAATATTGTCCCTCTTACAGAACACAAAATTTAAAACAATTCTGTTGGGAATCAATAGAATGCATATTTGTCATGTTGAATTATTTTATTTCAGTAATATCAAAGAATCAGATAAAGAGATGGGAAAGCTTAAATTGTTCCGCATTTTCCCATTGACGCTTTTCCCTTCCAGCACTTTGATTTCAGTGAAATTACACTTCTCATAGAAAATGTGCTGTTCCTCTCTCCTTACTTTGTTGTCGTGGTGGGCTGACCCTGGCTAGATGCCAGGTGCCCAGCAAAGCCACGCAATCATTTCCCTCCTCAGCTGTATAGGGGAGAGAAAATGCAACAAAATTCTCATGGGTCAAGATGAGGAGAGAGAGATCATTAGGTTATTGTCACAGGTAACAGACTCAACTTGGGGAAATTAGTTTAAGTTCTTACCAATCAAATCAGAGTAGGATAATGAGAAATAAAACTAAATCTTAAAAACACTTTCTCAACAACCCTCCCTTCTTCACAGGCTTAGCTTTACTCCCAATTTTCTCTACCTCCTCCTGGCCAGCAGCACAGGCAGACAGGAAATAAGGGTTGTGGTCAGTTTATCACATCGCTTCTGCTGCCCTTTCCTCCGCAGGTGGAGGAATCCACACATTCTTCCCTGGCTCCTGGGTGAGGTCCCATATTCTCATTCCACCCTTCTCTGGCTGCAATTGCTGTTGCACAGAGGTCTTTTCCCCCTTCATAAACATGTTACAGCAGAGACATCACCAATATCAGTGAGTGGCTGAGCCTTGGCCATCTGCTGGATCTGTGTTGTACCATCTCAAAAAGCAGGCATCAGGCACTGAATTCCTGCATCATTATCTAACCCCAAAGCTGTGGGTAAATGGTACTTACAGCCTGACACTTGCACTGGCAGAAATGCAACTACTTTACCATAAGCCACAATTTCCTATGACTTTCTATAACTCATTAAGCCAGCTTGCCGTTAATTGTCAGAAAAGGCCTGGGGTACTTTGCAGCAGCCAGAATGCCAGCCCAGATGCAAAACCAGAGCTCAGACTCACTAGCAGTATCGTGTGTTTCAAAGGTAAGGGCTACATGGAGAGGATTTTTCTCTAGGAAATTGTTCAATGGACCTGAGTGTGATGAAATGAAAGCAGAAAAGCTGTGCATGTGTTTTGCACGTTAAAAGTTGTGCCTGTGGAGTGCCAGCTGCTGCTGAGCCAGAACACCTCTCTGTTATCTTATGTCGTGGTCTGTGGCTCACAGACCACAAGGAAGCCTTATGCTCTTTGCATGACAGGCCAGAAGTGCATAACAATCTAAGGTTCTGTCAAAATACTCTGTGTTAAACCTACTGACCAGGCTTAAAAAAAAAATCACAAAAACTATAAGTAACATCTGTGGGAAAGTACCAGAATTTGAAGTTTTGCTGGAGCTTTCCAACAGCTAAGAGCATCATTATTCATAAATCATTGGAATTACTTAAAGTGAAAGTCAAAAAGATGAAAACTCATTATAGAAAATGAACAGCCATTTTCCACTGTTTCTGCAGCGGAACCTTGATATCTATTTACATACCATTTCTAATATTAATATCACTGTAGTAAAATAAATCACTTGCCACACTTTTACATTTTTAATTACATTTTACTGCACTTGTTCTTTTGTTTACAGTTAGCCAATGAAATATTTATTGTATCTTATATATAGGATGGGGTTTCAGTATTTTAATCAGATTTTCTGCATAATCTTCTGCCCCACCTTTCTTTACTGTCTTTTTTATGACCCTAAACACCACAGCATGTTGTTTCATAGAAAATCTCATTATTTTTTAACGCATGACTATTTATTAATGTATTGTGTATATAACACACTATGCATTTCTTTGCATTGATGAATACATTTACATCCACTTGAGAATAAAAATTCCCCTAAGGGCCAGTCTCACATTTCTCTGGCTATACTGACAAAAGAATATGCTTCTGATGTTTTCCTGTTTTTTTGTGGTAGGTTTTTCTGGTGGATTTTTTTGTTTGTGATTTTTTTTTAAGAGACACAATGAGGTCTGCTCTGCTTTGAGAACATAGATCATTATTCATTTTCTGAATGTAGACCTGCATGTGCTGTGACAGAGATTACTACACAAGGTACCCGTATCTCAGCTGTATTTTAATAAAGATGCTCTGAACTGTTCCTTCTTTCTGAGAAAGAAGTAAATTGCTCTCACATCACTGTTTTGCTACCGCCGGTATTTTGCAGTGGCAAGTAAGCACCTTTTCGGGATAACAACTAAAAATATTAAAGTAAAAAGCTGGTTTGAACCTCGTACCTTAAGAACATAGGCCTTAGAAAAATCCCACCAAACTCAACATGGAGCCATCATATGAATTCATCATATGAGAACTGGGTGGAAGAACGGAGGTTGTGGGAAACCAATGCATTTAGTAGTTTGCTGCATTCACAATAACATGCACTGGGTAAGGTTATTGTAGAGCATTTTTGTACCTCAATGAATTTAATCAGAATTAAGTAAATTAATCTTGATGGCTTAATTGCATATTTGGACTTGGTTTTTTTTTTCCCCTCTTATTTCATTCTTTGCTTGTGATAAAACATGAGCTGACTGTAATTTAACTGTATATTATTTACCAAATTTCTGCAGATAATTCCTACTTATTTTAATTATCAGGGAGCAGATTTTTGTGAATATTTAATAGCTAAAAATTCAAGTCTTTTAACCGTGATCTGCAGCAATTTTTCTCCCCCAGTGATTCAAGAATAGATAGCTCTGCATCTTGTGGAAATTTTGAACAGTACCTAGTGATTCCTGAGGTCAACAGTCACTGTATACTATTCAGAAATTCGTACTTAGGGCTGGTGAGCAATAACAAGGGCCGCAAGAAAGATAGTAGTTCTACAGGCTTTTTTGCCTCTATAACTGAAAATGGTCTTTAATTTTCAGGTCACAAATCTACAGTGTAAATGAATAATAACATTTTCCCCTTGCTACATTTAGAACTCTCATAACCACATGGTGGGATAATATAGCACAAAGTCTATTCTGTTATTTTGAGTTCGCTGTGAAGGGTGAGGAAAATGATTCCCCATTACTGTTAATAAACCAATACAAATGTGTACATAATTTTTTAATCTTCTAATGCACTTAGATGACTCCAAAGTAGATATATCCAAGACATTATTACGTTCTGGATCTCTGTAACTGCTCTGCATGTAGCCTTTATGGTCTATTGGGTAAATAATACACTTTTTTAAAATTATGTAAATACTTATATAAGACAGAATTCCTAAGGTTTCCATAGGAGTGGTTATGCTGAGTAAATAACATGCAAATTTAAAATTGTCCTCTTTCAAATTTATGCATATTGTATCATACGCTTGTGTTTGTGGGAGAGGTTATCGAAAAGCTGCTCTGTTCCTGATACATTCTTATATCTTTCAGATGTTTTTTTCAGATGATTTAGCTACTAAAACATCCTCTTTCCTTCTAGGTGTATTTGTGTATTTCAGGTAGTTGGTTTATGACTTAAACTTATATTTAACTCAATTTTTCAAATGCTTAAAGTTTAAGAAATATATAACATCATCTTCTCATGCAAAAGTATAATAATGAGTCCAGTATTTTAATGTGGTTCTCTCATCAATTTATACATCCCAGGGAATTTTTGAGTGGATAAATCTCATTTATAATGGCTCATGCTGGAAAGCCTTGCTAACTGCCATTTTGCAAAAGTAGCTGGACTAGCATTTACACTAGTATTTTCTGCTCCCTTTTCTGTAAAATATTGGGGAATTATTTTCATCAGCTTGAAGACTCTAAAAAAGAACTTTTGCATGTATTTTATTTTGATTCTTCCTCTGTATTCTGCAGGACTGGTTCATTATGGTAAGGTTACTTATGTTTTACTTAAACTTGGCTGCAGTCCTTCAGTGCATGTGGCCCATTCCTGACTTTATTATAAAGATATTTTCTCAATTACTATTCAGTATTTTTCTTCCCCACTGTCAGTCTGTTGGCTCTGATTTGAGTAATCTGTTTCCTTTGTTCATAGTATCTCATTGTCATTTAAGGCCTATTATCATCTGCTTCTTGAATTTTCACTTTTCTAAGTAAGTTTCATCAAATTCATCTAGCACTGGCAGTAGCAACCTGTCCATAAGCTTTTTGTCTCTGAAGCAAAACAGGGTTGGTCAAGATATGGGTTGAGTAAAACCAAAACCTTTTTATGAACATATATGTGGTAATCAATCAGTAGAAGAATGGTGGCATCACACTACCCTAAAATTATTTTCTCTGGTTTAGCTTCCCCCTTGTAGACTCTTCTTTCTTGTAACTTGTACCAGGAGAATTGTTGAATGCAGCACACGGGTACCACAAATCCATGAGGCTGCTACTTTTTCTTTCCTTTCCTTTTTTATACAATTTTGTTGTTTACAGTTTATCAGCATGGTGTTATTTTCCATTTATTATCAGGACATTTTCTTCTAAGCCAGGATTTACTGTGGCTAATAACTGATTTATTGAAACTTCTCTGGGCTAGGCATTTTATCAGGATGATTAACTAACTAATGAGAAATTACACACTGTTAACATCCAGCTTGTTAAGGATTTGTAAAAATTATTGTTGAGTAAGTAAACATTAAGAGCAACCACGTCCATGTGTCCAAAATAATATTTGAGGAAAGTTTATCTGGGATGCATATGCATTGTGACATAACCTATGTTCTTAGGATGAACACTATTGCTTAGAACAGGATCTAAAAATTAGTTTTATATGATTTAAGGCACTTAGCAGCAACAGACAGAAGTACAGAAATTATGAAGATGGGCAAGTATGAGAGTTTTCAGAATGAAGAATCTGGAATCAACCTTCCTCTTTCTTGTCAAAAGCCCAGGTATTTCAGGGACTGTAACTTGTGCATGTGTTTCTTTATTTAAATTTCTAATTTTCACAGATTATCTTTTAGTTATAGGCTTAGTCTGATTTCACAATTATTCTGCATGAACATTTCCTATTGAGTTTAATGAGAGTGTAGATGATGGGTCAATAAAAGGATAGGGGTTATTAGTCACTATTGCACATACACGCAGACACGTTTGCCCATGCAAATAATTGGATATATCCAAATAACTAGTGAGGTTGAAAATTATTGCCATTTGTTTAGTATGAATGTCATGGCATTAATGTGCATTGTTCCAAACAATACATGCATTTTTTCAAACACGTAACAAACCTTGCTCTAAGACAAACTGAAAGGCTTGAGCAGGTAGCTATACAGTAGACTACAGAACAAAACAACTTGTTGTCTTCACCATGACAGCACCTAAAGAATGAATAGGTTCTTAGAAATTTTTCAAGGAGGAGAGAAAGCAAACTTTGCATACCTCTAGTGAAGACCTGGTGCATATTTTCATGCCAGTAATAATCATAGTGGAATAGGAGACTTTCAAGAAAAGTATCATGATTGTGGATACATGTTGAACAAAATGAAAACATTTCCTCCATGATGCTTGTTTATCCCCCCTCCAAGGCAATCTCATAAAATGGTAGCAAATCATGACTACAGCATCTGTAAACTGTGATGGATGGATCTGACATGGCTAAGTAGACACAGAAAAAATATTGTCATTTCATTAGTTGTGTGATATCTAAATTTCTGCCTCTCTACGTGTCTAAAGCAGAACAAGACTTGGTCTGAGCCTAGATATTGAATCCCTCTTTACTTAGCATAAAAATTCACAATCTAAGCACAGCTGACTTTAGACAGATACAGTAAGTGCAATTAATTACCTGAGGATTTATAATCCAGAAGTCCGCTGGATTTGACTGAGTTTCCATCTTGGCAAACCACTAATGTTATATGTAAGCTCATGAACCCAGACTATCTTCATAGGTAGAAGAGAGAGACAAGTTGGTCTAAAACCAGTCCTGGGTATATTTTCTCATGGTCCAGCTGACTCGTTGAGACATTATTTCATCTAATTAATCTATTTTTATGCTATTTTTCCTTTGAAAAGGCTGCTTGCTCTGATTTACCAGTGACAAAACAGGCATAGCTGGGGCAAAAGAGTTACCATGTGATCCTTGAAGACTAGAACCTCCTACAATTTCTTCATGATTCTTCTCATAGTTTTTTTCTGTACATCTAATATTGTTGACATACCAACACTAAACTTGCCCTATATGCTGGCCTGATCTTGCTTATGGAGCCTGATCTGGTAGGCATACTCAAAGTAGTTTTTCCTAGAGATGAAATAAAGGATTTGTTTGAGAAAGTGAAGCTCCGGATTCTGATTTCTGCTCCTATTATTTTCTGTCTCTTTGTTATACATTACTTTTAACTACAGAGGTAGGAAAAACTGGCCTATGATATCTCTTTTGGCACTCAGTTGGCTCAGAAATGACTGTTCAACACAAAACAGAAGTTTCAGTAGGATACATGGAGAAACTTTGATTACTTTTACTACTATTTAATACTTTAACAGTCTCTGGTACGGCCTTTCAGTGGGACACGTGGGTTCAGATCCTTTGAGACAGAGGAGGAAACTGACTGCCTATCTCCTACATCCTGTATGAGAGCTCTAACCATGAGTTGGCAGGAAATCTCAGTTACTCTTCTCCACCTGAAGGGGCTGATGTAGACATTAGATTTCAGAAAAAAAATATAGGCAGGGTCATTGACGTGCTTGAGCAGCCAAGGACTCCCTATCACTGGTTCAGACAGAGTACTCCTTTTTGAGAATATATCAGGATCCAGTGTACAGATTCTGGGTCTTTAGGCTCTGCTATTAATCAAAGCAACAAAAATTTAGGGACCTGAACATTCAATATCTACATTTCTGTAGCTTTGAAATCTCATACACATTCTTTTCTGTGCCTCCTGAGACTAAAAGCTAGTCATAGTGGTTGCTTGCAATCATAGTCTCAAGACTACCACAAGTTCTGCGAACCTGGGAAGGAAATATTGCCATTCACACACTTCACTTAGTTCAAAAGCTGCAAAATCCCTTCCTCCCTACTTTATTTCCTCCCTGACTTCAACCCCACTTGCCTTTCTTCCTTGCTTATTTTATTACTTTTAATTTTGTTTTCAGTGGGGAAGCAGTACATTTCAGGAAAAAAACCAAAACCAAACCCAACCAATTTTATTTATCATAACTAAGGAGCTTTCCCAACAGATATGATACATTTGAGCAACATGAGTAGCACTCACATTGATGAAATACAGCTTCTTTTTACTCTTGGCCTTCCTCAAAAGAAGTGTGGCCAGCAGGTCAAGGGAGGTGATTCTGCCCCTCTATTCCTCTCTTCTGAGACCTCATCTGGACTATTGCGTCCAGTTCTGGAATCCTCAACATAAGAAGGATATGGAACTGTTGGAATGAGTCCAGAGGAGGGCTACAAGGATGCTTAGAGGGCTGGAGCACCTCCCATGCGAGGACAGGCTGAGAGAGTTGGAATTGTTCAGCCTGAAGAAGAGAAGGCTCCGAGGAGACCTTTTAGTGACCTTCCAGTACTTGAAGGGGGCCTACAAGAAAGCTGGGGAGAGACTGTTTAAAAAGGTTTGTAGTGGTAGGACAAGGGGGAATGGGTATAAACTGGAGAGAGTCAGATTTAGTCTTGATATAAGGAAGAATTTCTTCACTATGAGAGTGGTGAGGCACTGGCACAGGCTGCCCAGGGAAGCTGTGGATGCTCCATCCCTGGAGGTGTTCAAGGCCAGGTTAGATGGGGCCTTGGGCAGCCTGGTCTGGTGGGAGGTGCCCCTGCCCATCACTGGGAGGTTGAAACTAGATAATCTTTAAAGTCCTTCCAACCCAAACTATTCTATAATGTCTTGAGGTGTTATTATCAAAATTATATCATGTCCTTTTTCTTAACTCAAATTGCATGTGGTACCATTTGTTAGCGAGGATCATGGTCCCACTGCAGTCAAGGCAAGAATTCTGATCCCATTAGATGTTCTTATGTGAATTCCCCCCAAAAAGAGAAAGTATTTGATTCTTTTTTTAGGAAACCTTATTTATCTTTTAAAAGAGTTTTAGAGTACAAATAAATAAAAATAAATATTCCGTGTAAAAGAGGGAGTTCCATATGCTCAATATATACTATATTTGCAAAAGCACAAGAACACCTTTATGTATAATACATTATCTGTATCATCAAAGGTACATGAAAGGAAGACAGATCAGTTGCCTAGGCTGCTAACTTTCATTTTTTGTGTTCAGGGTATCCATATAACAAATAAGTTGAACAGGTTTGGAAAATTTAAGTTTTGTTTTAGGAAGAACAATACTTACTAGATTTTAGTGTTATTCATTTTTGGAGTGATTATAACTTTTGCAATAGTGAAACTGTATTAAGGATAAGAGAAAAGTTCTTTGCTGTATCTTCCATGATAATTAATTCCTCAGAGTTTAAATCCCAAACTTCTTGTGCTTTCTTTCAATCTCTTGCTAGAGTAACTTAAAACCTGATCCAAAGCTCTTCTGAAGTTCATTTTTCTAAAAAGTTCAATGTATACTTTCCTTTCAAAATCCTGAGGAAATGTGTATTCTGAATCCTGAAAAAATGTGTATTACTATAGAGAGGTGAGCAGAAAAATGAGGATAATAAGAAAAAAAACTACAGTAATTTTAATTCAACAAATAGTACACTTTGATAGCTGTAGTCTTCAGACTGGTTATTAGAAAATATTATGGACTGTGCTTCAAGTGTCTTAACTTGATTTGCAGGTGGATAATTAGAGACAAATTTATTTCTGAATATCAATACTCATCTCCAGAGTTCAAATTGCAGCCCTCAATTCTGGAATGTGAAGTAATACTAAAAATCAAGTTTTGCATATATGACATGTGAGAAATGTCCAAATTCCTTCCACAGACCAAGAGGAAAATATTTAGCCTGCTTCACCGGCTAGCAAAAGGATTATGTCTTCTCACTGAGAAGCAGAAGGTTTTTCTGTTAGCTGCTCAGGATACACTCAAATACTGGGTTACACCAAGCACAAGCAAAATAGTAAGCCTTACTAAATAAGCAGTGAATGTGTATGGCACACTGTAAGGCATGATATGAAGAAACTTTGAAGTGCTCTGTGTACCAAACAGTTTTCAGATAGAGTCTAAGGTAGGTACACGCCCACCTACTCAAGATTCACCATTTTGAGTGGCATTATCCACCTGGAGAGGTACCATGTGACATGTCATCTGTTTGAAAATTAATAACTCCCAGTACATCATCCCTATTTCACTGAACCTGCAACACTGTTACAAAAAGACCAATTTCAAATATACAAAAAGAGCAGTTTGTAAATTTTTTCACATCTACTAAACACTCAAATCCTGAATTGTTCTAATATCCACTGATTCTGAGATTTGGCTGCCTGTGTTTGGAAGTGTTTATATTCCCATATGATAACTTTCAAGCCTGCCTTAGAGACTCTTCACTAGTTCCCAAACACACTGAGGTCTATCCAATACACTGGCACTATTCGACACACACTGTGCAGTTACTTTTTGAATCTTTAATGTTGTGTAAGGACCTACAAATATGCTGCTATTTGAGCTGAATGTATGGAAAAACTACTGTTGTCTACTGCACTTTGGCATTATTGCATTGTTCCATGTGTTATTTCTTGTTCTGAAATAATCCCTGCTCAAAATTTAAAGTACAAAATGCAAAGTGCTTTGTTATCAATGATATATGCTAAAATAACAGGTGGGGAGATGTGAGGAAATTTTATCCTCATTATCTTTATGTTGTAAATGACTCTCTTGACAAAACCTCTTCATTTGATGCAGAACTGAAAATGCACAGCCTGTGAAACCTGTGAAGATTTTACAGGATGAAAAACCCCACAAAACACTGAAGAGTATTTTATGTTATGTACATTCAGGCTTGTTTGTGTAGTTCTAGACAAACAGTAAAAGAAAAAAAATCCCTTATAAAATTTCTTTGACCCTGCTTTTTGCCATCTGAGCGGTCATGGTTGATTGAAAAATCAATGAAGTGCTGTGAGAATTGCACCTCACTGTTGCAGAAAAGCCACACAAAAATCCAACTTTTCACATGAGATGAAGATTGCCTTTGGTTCATTTACTCTCTTAAGGCACATTAAAATCAAATCTATCACCCTATTTGGCCATCTGTCAATTCTCACTAGACAGTAAATGAGTCGACTTTGTTCCTTGATCACCAGAATTGGAGGATGTTTTGTTGTTATAATAAATGGTTGTAGGCCTCAGAGACAGAAATAAATCAATGCGATTTATAAAGTTAGGGTGAAAATGTTAGATGCAGTTTCCTAAACTACAGAGAATTATGTATGAATGACTTGCAGTAAATAAAGCGCAGCTTTAACAACTTACAAAAGTAAATGATGAAAGAAATTAATGTGCAGTCCTTTACTTTAGAATTTTTTTAAAAAGAGTAAACACAAGAATAAGTTGCACTTCAAAGATGCAACTATCTATAGTTTTCATTTTATATAGTCAGGAAATGAATCAGAGAGCTTATTTCTTTCTCCTTTTAACCAAAACTTTTGTTTCCAAGTACAAAATGCACTAATAACCAAAAGCACGTATTTCACTACTTGCTCCATAATTGTTCTGCTATTTATCTCAGGAAGAATTATTTTCTACAACAGAGTATGAATTTCACTAGAAATTCAACTTTTAAGAAGTAGCTTATGTTGAACTGAAGAGGAGTGCTTCTGGAAAATAGCAGTTGTGTTGGGCTTGTTCTCCAGGAGTCCAGGTGCTCCAGTCATTAAAAGCCTGGTCTTGAGCTCCAGTTAGCATAGCATCTTTTGCCATACCATCATTTTCATGCTCTTCTTTGCTGGTTGGCAGCGGTCTTGTGAAACTGAACTATCTTGTAGGTAATTAGCTCCAAAATAAAAAGTATGAAAATACAGAGACTACACATCTGGCAACAGCCATTAACAAAGCCATCAATTCCATATCCCGGCAGACTACATTAGAACAACAAAGTTATTTTCAGGAGAATAAACCATCAGTTCACAAATTGTGGTCTGTAGTCACAAATGGTCCCCACTGGGTTGCAGAACAATATCACCTTTGTATAGATTTGAATTAAAAATACAATGGCAAGCATGCGTAGTTAAAAGATTTTGAGAATCGCTGAAAACCATCAAAGTCACAGGTTCAAAACTGCTGCAATGGCAGATGCAGATTTTTTTCTTTAATATGTGAATTGGCAGATCAAAAGTAGAAGTACAAAAATTTAATAATACATGTGTATAAGTACTTTCATGTAATTACTTCTTTCTCTTTCTTGTTTTTAATGTAAGTGAAGATTTAGGAATTGTATTGGATCAAGTACTCAGTTTTGCAAATGTAGTTCTGAGTGAAGTAATTTCCGCAGTACAGATTTTTAATGTTGCTAACTGTACAGACACTGCTGAATCCAATGGTGTCTTATGCTAGAAGCAAATTATCTTGTATTGTGTATACTTCTCTCATAAAATTATTCATGTGCAAGTACTGACTCCAGATACTTTCTGCAGAAGTCACAGGGATTGGAGTGTAATATAGAAGTGTATTAGTTCCAGCTTTAGAACTAATTAACATGTTTGCTCCAGTCTAGCTGAGATAGCCAGAGATCAGCAGAGGCAGCTTTTCAAAGTATTTAACTCTTCTTGGAAAGATTTCACACATAATAGCAAGTTCCAGGTGGTCAGAGAGTGGCTAGCCAGCCACCCATATGCAAGTTAGCAAGTTAATTGCAAGCTATGATTTAAGTACAAGTCTATACTACACAGTCTCAATTGAATGGCATTTCCAGTCCAGCCCAAGTTTACATACACAGAGGAACTTCTATAGGTGTTTAGAGTTGTTTTAAGCATGCTTTTATTCTCACATGGCTGAATTACATTATAATCTTGACTGTGATGATCCTCACAGTAAAATATAATACTGCTAGAGTCCTGGTAGTCTCTGAAAGGAATTTCTGTTTTTCTCATGACAGAGGAACAGCTTTGCAGCAGTGACATCATTGACAGAAATTCTCGAGCATCTCTGCATAAGGAGCTGAGAACTATGTCTCCAGACATACATGAGTAAATGCAAAAAGAAGGTGTGCACAGCAATGCAGATTGAACTCATTTGGAAACAACGTTCCTTAGAAAAGGTGCTGATTACTTGAGCTACTCAGGTGGTTCGTAACTAGCTTTCAGAATGAGATTTAAAAATGAAAGGTAGCACTAACCCTTGGTGAAAACCATTTTTTACATCTTTACATCACCCTATTTTTCAGTATGTTCACATGTGGTAGAAAAGAGTCCTTGTAACTAAAAAGCAGAAATGTGACATCGAAGTTATAAAACAATAGCACAACTTTTGTTTGGGAATGATGAAACTTGCACTGTTTGCCCGCCTGCCATCATGTCATCATATTACTTAAACTGTTTCTTTTATTCTTTGGAGATATATTTTCCTTTTTTAAAAAAAAAAGCAAGAAGTTTGACCAACATTCTTCAAGAAATAGCTTTTGTTCCCGGTGCTTACAGTGTTTTATTGACAGGAGTTCTGTCAAAAGCAAGACGGATGAAAAAAATAATAAAGCAATGACTTTATTTCATAAAACTAACAGCCATTTTTCTTCTTGCACTCGAGCTCAGATTTTTAACATGATCAGTATTCCCATTAGTTTAGCACGGAGGTGGCTATATTTTCTGTTGTGCTGTGTCAGCTAGAATAGAGCAGGGCAGAAGTTGTGACCTTATCACTGAACCTACTTTTGCTGTCTATCCAGACTTGGTAAAGTTTTCATTGTTTGGAGATTTTTATCTTTATTTTTTGGTGCAACAAGGACAGCTGGAAGTGGAAAAAGCCATTACTCTACTGAGGACTCCCCTCCATTTATTTACAGATCTGTTATTCTTCTTTGCAATGAAGCCCCATTACAACACGAGAACAGTTGCAAATGAGAGTCCCTGTTTGACCCCAACATTTCTCTTAAGTCTTTATTTTGTTGCTGATTTCTTTTTCTATTGGTTTTACTTTCTGCTCAGAGTCTGAAATTTATTGTTTCACAAGCTAGGAGAATCTGTATTGTGGCACAACTAACTTGTCTCACTGTGAGAAAGCAATGTGTTGCTCATGAGAACTTATTTTTAAAGGCATTAATGTCATGAAACAACCAAGCATTACATTTATAACTGCCATCCCCTGATGACATTTCAGAAAAAAAAGGAAAGAAACAGAAAATCAAAGTAGCTTAAGTAACCCGGAAAGACACAAAAAGTTCCTTTCTAGCGAAAACTGTTGTCTAGTTGAAAAAGATGGGACAGCATTTTTCAGGGCAGCATTAAAAAGCTCAAACTGAAAGCTTAACAAAGCAGCCAGCATTATGTGTAAAAAGGAACTCAAGTGAGAAGCCAAAACATCCAGTTCTGTATTTCATGGTGGGCAACTCCACTTGTTTCAATACTTGTATTAACTTATTTCTGCGGCTCCAAGCACACACACTTGAAGGAGTGCATTCCACTCTGAAGAGCTAGAAGAATACAAATGAATTAAAAACATCAAAAGGACTAAATAGCTACACGGTTTGCAACAGCTGCCCTTAGTATATGTGCACTAAATAGTATTTTTGTTTAAGCATCAGGTAACTTGTGTACATGAGCATATAGACCTTTAAAATAGGTCTTCATGGGCAAAGAGCTGATTATCTTAGAAGATAGTTTATCAGAGCAATATCAAGATGGTGAAGTGGAAGCAGGACAGCAGAGCTTTGATTGTTAGTGCAAACACCATCTAGTCTAAACAAATACAGTCAGTTGTACATACTCACATGCCTTGACTTAACCTCAGAGGTTTCACCAATCACTCTCATTCATCCAGAAAGACTACTAGAAGCCCCACAGATTTCTTAGAAGCCCCACATTTATTCTTAGGCCTATATAAACTGACTTACACAATCTTTTCATCCATAGATCTCAATACAGGGAATTCACCTACTGCTATTTTAAATGTTTTTTCTAGCTTATGAGAATGGCAATTGCAGGAGAAATTGTATGAATTGTGTTGCAGCTTTTCCTTTTGTCAGAGTACATGGTAACTTATTTTCTTGTGCATGCTCTATCACACACAGGCACATTGTAATGCCCACAAAAGCAGGAACCAGAATAAACATAGTAGCACTTCTGTTACAATTCAATTTACTCAGATTTCCTTAGTAACTTTTGCAACCTATGCATTGTTTGCTTTCATTTTACATATTGAAGAAGGAAAGTGATGTTAAGTTGCCACTTTGTTATCAGCAGGAATATATTACACAGATTTATATTCCATTAATTTTTTACTGTGAGGGTGGTGAGGCATTGGAACAGGTTGCCCAGGGAAGTTGTGGCTGCCCCATTCCTGGAGGTGTTCAAGGCCAGGTTGGATGAGGCTTTGAGTAACCTGATCTAGTGGGAGATGTCCCTGGCCATGGCAGAGGATTTGGAGCTGGATAATCTTTAAGGTCCCTTCCAATCCAAACCATTCTATGATTCTATGTGTCATAGACAAGCTGTTTCAGACTGATGTTCCTGTGCCACTTTCTCAGTTTTTGTCAAAATCTCCAGAGATTAGCTATGTTTGTATATGGATACAATATGTTTAGAAAATTCTTACTGTTATATATTGAGTTCAATAACATAGCAGTAGATTTCTCCACTGAAATCTGTTTGAAAAAGAATTGCTTTAACTTGGACAGAAAATTTGCTAAGGCTAATTACCAAATTATGAAAAGGACAAAAGACAGATTCAGAGGGATTCTTTATAGTAATTGTGTCACAGAACAACATCTAGTATAGTTTGTACATTGATGTGCAATTTACGATAATACTCTGCTAACAGTCATGTCAGAAAGGTACTTCTTCAATAAACCACAAAGGGGCTTCCTCCAGATCCCGAGTGTTGAAATCAGCACTAAATACTGAGTTGTTCTTCCTAGTGGACTCTGCCAACTAGTAACTATTTAGTTAAAACTAATTTCTTTATAAAGAGTCATGAAAACAATATAAACCAGCAACATTAAGTTATGATTATGGTAATATATTTAGCTAAGATTGCTTCACATTGTAGTTACCAAGGCAGGACTGACATTGTGAAAAAAGGAAGTGCCCGTTATAAACTTTCATCTTATAAGTAGTCATAATATGGAGATGGGAAGTAAAAATGAACTGTAGTTGACTACTCAAGGCAGTTTGGTGTTCCAATAATATGTTCTCATATATAATAAAGTTCGGAGCACTATGAGAGTTTGGTATAAAAGATGTTGTCATAAAATTGCTGATTTGCGCTTGACACAACCACTTGGTTGCATATTGAGCATGTAATGCAAGGATGGCTTTCCAGAATAAACACTTTTTCCTAATCCAGCCAAAAATTTGGGTTAGCTGCTGGGATTACCAGTTGGTCAGAGTGAAAAACAAAAAGGAATAAAAACCAAAAAGAACTGAAATGTTCACAGCTGTTCTTTCTGGGTTTACAAAGTCATTTTATAGCTTTATGCCATGTCACATCCATGATGTGAGCATAATGTAGACTGTGTCTAATTTTCTACATGACAACTCTTAACTGAATATGTAAGCAGCTATAGCTTGTCTGACTCTTAAAGTAACTTGAAAACAAATATATTGTTAGCACTTGTCCAGAGGATAATATTGTTTTTCAGTCTTAACAGATCTAAAGTAATACCTCTATCCATGTCCAATGAAAAATTTTAACCTTTTACTGAAAATTAAAAATGGATAAAATTTAGTTTTATGTGCTTCCAATTTTTTATCTTGTATTAATTTCTCTCCTTTTTCATCACTAAAAGCTAGCAAGGAAAACACATCTTCTAACTACTGCTACATAAATTTTAAATAACAGTGGGATTGACAACTAACATGGGCCTGTTATAGTTCTGTGGGGAGGATGAACCTTGAACTTCTGAAGGAAATTTTCTTCTTTTTTTGTCCACTTTCCTGTAACTTTTGTTACATAGATCTCTGGCATCAAGAGTTTTGTGTTCCTAATATTGTTGTTTAAATGTATCGACAACCCTTAAAAATGAAAATGCACTGAAAAATCATTTCAAAGAATCACTGAATCATAGAATCACCAGGTTGGAAGAGACCCACCAGATCATAGAGTCCAACCATTCCTATCAAACACTAAACTATGCCCCTCAGTGCCTTATCCACCCGTGCCTTAAACACCTCCAGGGAAGGTGAATCAACCACCTCCCTGGGCAGCCTGTGCCCAATGACCCTTTCCATGAAAAATTTCTTCCTAATGTTCAGCCTAAACCTCCCCTGGCGGAGCTTGAGGCCATTTCCTCTTGTCCTGTCCCCTGTCACTTGGGAGAAAAGGCCAGCTCCTTCCTCTCTACAACCTCCTTTCAGGTAGTTGTAGAGAGCAATGAGGTCTCCCCTCAGCCTCCTCTTCTCCAGGCTAAACAATCCCAGCTCTCTCAGCCGCTCCTCATAAGGCCTGTTCTCCAGCCCCCTCACCAGCTTTGTTGCTCTTCTCTGGACACACTCCAGCGCCTCAACATCCTTCTTGTGGTGAGGGGCCCAGAACTGAACACAGGAGTCGAGGAGCGGTATCACAGGGCTGTCAGCTTTAAAAAAATATATCTTTTTGGGAATGTGGAAACATTTACATTTTCACTTGATGCAGTGTTAATGCAGCTGCCAGGATGCCACATGGAAACTGTACGCCAAAGACTGCCTTCATCTCTGTGGATCTATGAGCTGGGCTGTATACGTCATCTTGAATATTGTGTCCAGTTCTGGGATCCTCAACATAAGAAGGACATGGAGCTGTTGGAACGGGTCCAGAGGAGGGGTACAAATATGATCAGAGGGCTGGAGCACTTCCCATTGGAGGACAGGCTCAGAGAGTTGGAATTGTTCAGCCTGGAGAAGGGAAGGCTCCGAGGAGACCTTATAACAACCTTCCAGTACTTGAAGGGGCTACAAGAAAGCTGGGGAGGGACTATTTAAAAAGGTTTGTAGTGGTAGGACAAGGGGGAATGGGTATAAACTGGAGAGGGTCAGATTTAGTCTTGACATAAGGAAGAATTTCTTCACCATGAGAGCGGTGAGGCACTGGCACAGGTTGCCCAGGGAAGCTGTGGCTGCCCCATCCCTGGAGGTGTTCTAGGCCAGGTTGGATGGGGCCTTGGGCAGCTTGATCTAGTATGAGGGTGAGGAGTCACGACCATCACTGGGAGGTTGGAACTAGATGATCTTTAAGGTCCCTTCCAGCACAAATTATTCTATAAGTCTGTATTTCCAATAAGGGCACTGTCAGTTACAGTTAAGGAAAGACAGTAAGAGTTCTTGAAGGATGGAGTCTTCCCTGAGGAGACAGATGGATGAAGTATAGGTCACAACTTCCTTGGAAGAAAACACTTCCATGTAGTTCCTCTTGGGGCAAAATAGATCTTTTCCCATGGTAAACATTTATATTGTGGAAACTGCGTTTTCCATAGAACATTTTGACGAAGAACTTTCACACCCCTTCACCAGGATGAAAGTTTTCACCTGCGCAAAGATGAAGGCCTATGTGAGCAGGAGCCATGGTAATAACTTGGAAAACAGACATCCAAGCTGGAAATGGAGTCCCAGCAAAACGGTGCTTGTGTGTCATCCAGACACAGACTATTCCATACTGCATCTCCATGCAGTTGTGGTATTTTCCATTTGAAGAGCCAAACACGAGACAGTCGTCTTTTCCAAGGTGAGATAAGATGATGAGAAAAGGTAGAGGCAGCTGTTCTCAGCAGCTGCATAGAACTGAGAAAAAAAAAAACAAACACAACAGAAGCAGCTGAAGATGATAGTAGGGTCCCTGCTGGTGACACCACGGGGTCATTACAGCTTTTCAAGCAGACAGTTCTAAGGGAGTGGCAGCCCTCCTCCCTCTCACACATCAGTGAGGCTGAAGTGGCAGCTTTCATTCCTCTCTTCTGTGACTTGGCAAGATGGCATTACAGCTGATGAAAAATGAATCAGGTCCTGGGGATGCGATGAGAATCGACTGTGCTGCACACTTGTTAGTGTTTGTGCTTTGCTGCTTGGATACTTTTATTGATGAAGTGAAGTACTGTATGCTATTAAATTATCATTTCATGCTACTTATGATAATAGGCAGAAAAGCATGGCAGATTATTATTACTTTCATTTATAACTGATTAATGTGTATTGTTGATAGCATGTGTTCCTTTCTTAAGGAGGGTGGAGAGGTGTGAGATTTCAATTTGAAAGATTTTGTTATGTTCCTTTATAGATCTAGAGTCTGTGAAAAGAAAAGTGAGGAAAGCAGAGAAAAGAGGACTGAGTGAAAGGATAAGGATAGCTGTGTTAGACAAGCTGTGATAATGTCGTAATAATAACTGTTTTATGTCTCTATGCATATGGTGCTGAGGAGAATGCATTGAATCCCCTTAACAGTTATGTCTTTATGTGTGCAGTACCCCTACAGTTAATAATCTATTGTACCTGCTTTTCAAGACACCTGGCTATTGAGTGCATTACTAAATAGCGCAACGTGTAGCTATTTAATGAGGCTGAGTAATTCTATTATCTCTTCATACTATTTATTCACCACCTGCATATTTTCCAATTCCTCTACAGATAAGGTTAACAAAATTAATTCTGCCATTGCAGGCTGATAATCCTGTCATCTTAGCATGTGAGACATACATGTGACGGAGATTCACGGATCCCCATCCTGTGGTTTATATATATATTATAGTGTCCTTGAAACAGTCAGAACAAAGAAAAAGAATGACTACAGAGGTATTATGTTCAATATTATGCAGTATGCAGAATAGCCACAAAATGATGTCTTTCCTATCATGAAGAGTGAAATGAGTTTATCTCCTTTTAACCACATGCAAACACAGAACTTGGGGCCCGTTTCCGAGAAGATGAAGGCGGTTGTTTCATGGTAGAAAAGAAAGGGAAAAGCCCAAAGAAAGACCAAGTGATTTGCATAGATGCTGCAGCAATGCCACAGATCTACACTGAATGAACCTGGTAAATGTTGAAACTTAAATGAGACCAAATAAAATGTATACATCCTACATATCCTTTTAAACTGCATTTCACACTTTCTGAACCCTGCCAATACCATTCTTCCCCAACAGCCCATGAAACTCAAAGTTCACAACTGAGATGTTTTTTGAGCATTGTGTGGAAATAACTTTTAACAGATGTCATACAAAGAACATAAACACACACATACCACTACTACATAAAAACTGCCACAAACAAAGTTATCGTAATATACACACTGAACACAGATCACGGAAGTGAAAGACCAAAGGTTTGTTGAGGATGAAAATGAGAATGGCAACCTGATTGCTTATCTAGATTGGGCATGGAGAGCTCTGCTATCTATTTTGTCACTCAAGGCGACTGAATCTGGTAAACCAGAGCAAGAAAAAATGTCAGATAAAATTATAACTTATTGTTGCTGGTATTTTTATGGTGTCTCGCTGAAATGGCCTTTTTGCCATCAGATTTCCACAGTGGGTAAAAAGCACTGATTCTTTCAGCAATATACTGTGAATGAATAGAAAAATAGTAAATGACAGGTAATTCACAAAAGTGGCAGAGAAAAATTGTGTGTAAAAACCTGTTGTTTGATCTACTGAAATTCAGACTTCTGCTGCTGACTTGCCTCGCTAGCCATAGCTTAAATACAATTTAAGTTAAGTTGCTCGTCACACAGATGTGGTACAGTCCCTTATTTTCTTACACACATGGATTGAGTTTGGGTGCCAACAAAATGCTGTATGTTGTCTTAAGAATTACTTCAGCTTTTGCTCAATAGGATGCAAGACCGTTATCCCTTGACCTCTGCCATACATTTATGAGCATACACTGAAGTCTAGTGTAAGATGGGGAACCCTGATGCTTTAGGCTCACAGGGCAGTGCTGATAGCCCAGAGCTTAAAACCATGCACAACTCCCTACCCTTACCACCCCTCACACAAACAAAACCCAGCAAGCCTCAAATCCCCTCTCATGACATCAAGCTCATTGGCAATCCTGTATAGTTATACAATATTTCTGAAGGTTATCTAAAACTCAGGGACGCCTAAGCTTTAAAGGTGTCAATGAGAATTAGCCTTCTGCTTTAGCTGACTGAAAAATGACATTGATTCAGAAAAAGGAATCCTGCAAAGCTGATCAACATGAATCCCTCCTTCTCCCCCAAATCTGAGTGTCACTTTCTTGATTTTAGAGTTTCCTCTT
The DNA here is from genome assembly GCF_032191515.1 of Phaenicophaeus curvirostris. Classification (NCBI taxonomy): domain Eukaryota; kingdom Metazoa; phylum Chordata; class Aves; order Cuculiformes; family Cuculidae; genus Phaenicophaeus; species Phaenicophaeus curvirostris. The sequence goes on from NC_091394.1 coordinate 60,250,658, forward strand.
TTTTTCGCTATTCTTTGAATTAGAAAGAGCCACTAGATTAAAAAGGCATCTTTCTCTATGTCTCTCTACCCCCTTGCTTTCTGTCCCTGACTGCAATATTGTCCTTCACAATGTATGAGTAGCCAAGAGCTGGATTCTCTCATTAAAATATGGGCTGGTCAGTGATGCCCATGGAGGAGACTGCCAGGCTCGGCCAGCAGTAAGGAAGGACTGGGTGGCAAAAATCCTTTGATTTGTGAGTTTCTATCAGGGAGCATATTCCTGACAGTGAATGAATTACACCAAGACACCTGGTCCAGATGATCCTTGGCCACGTGTTGTTATAAAACAAGAGAGATAACTGGTATAGTTATATAAATGAATGATGAATCTGCATAGTAGAAGAGAAAATGTGAGGACTTGCTTTTGATGTACTTGTAGACACTTTGTGTCTTATAAAGTCTGTACTAATTAGCACGTCTTGATGTTGTCCTCTTGATAAGAGAGTTTCAGGCCAGCTCAAATTATGGACATATCGACATAAGCAGTCTTAACTTGGGCATTCTGATACCTGTCCACTTTCTTGATTTCCAAGAAAACAAACCCAGATGTAGTTAGTTACCTATGCATAATTTTAGGCATTTTATTAATCTTTGTGGACTTACTGAGTTGTGAATGAATTTAAATGTAGAAGCAAACTGGAGTTACTTTCTAAATCTTTGTCTTTTTCTTGTCTCGGATGCTAACCATCCAGCCATAGCTGTCCTTAGGAAAATAAAGTAGCCACTGTGGAATACTGAAGAAGAGTCTTGACTAGTCCTTGACCAGAAAGGTGATGGTGTAAAGTTGAAAAGGAATAACTTCTAGACTGAGTCAGAGATCAGGAGGACTCTTTGAAAAAGCATTTCTCACCATGGTAACTTCAGAAAACTGCACTAGAAGAAGCGCACATGGGTTTGCTTTAAGCTAAAGAGACCCTTACCATGTCTTTCTTGTTTAAATTAAGTGAAAATCCGAGATATGTGCAGCATAAATGAGGGAAGCATATGTCCCTTGCTTAGTAATTTCAAGTGTAATTAGGATAAGAAATTAAGAGTTGTTCAGACCAGAGTACTATTATGTAATATCAATGCAAAGCAGAACCCTCCCCAGATAACCAGGACCGGTTTTTATGCTTCATCATTCATTTTCCTTCATTTTCCTCTCACACTTCTTAATCATGGTCTTTAAATACATTCAACTTTTCAACAAAGGAAATCACTCTTAATTTTTAAAAAAATAATATATAGAAGTAATTAATCCACACAAAGGAAATATGTGGAAGCTTCTTCTGTTCCTTTTCAATCAAGAAATAATTAAAGCAAGGAAGAAGTAGTTATTGTAAATATATATTTTGAATGTTACTATTTTATGCATACAAACAAGGGAATAGACTCAAAAGCTTTTAGGGGTTTTCCCTGTGAAAACCTAGGAAACTACTCCAGAAGAGCAGTAGAAGTACACTGGGAGATCTCTAAAACCTTTCTCCAAAATGGGCAGAATGAGGACTTTCCTGTAGTAAGTGAAAAATTGTTCAGGTTACTTCCATTCTGAGCCTGCTTTCTGTAATTTTTTAACCAGAAATACATATACTTGACATCCCAGTGAAAATTTAGTCAGAACTGCTATGTATTTGTGTGTTTTCTCATGAGCACTGTTTGACTTAACACTTTGACTTCAGAGATAATCATAGTGCGTACAGAAAAACATTGCCTTCTCACTTGGATCATGATATTTTCTATTTTATTTTAATTATATGCTTATAACCAGCGTAAGCAAAAGGGTATTAATGCCTCTTGGTGTTGCATGCTTACTGATATAGGTCTGTTTCACTAACATCTTTAAGTTCTTGCATAAATGCAACATCATAAGTAGTTCCACAGAAATTATTAATTTAAATGCTGAATTCAGGCAGGAGACTTTTATGACCTAAAAGGTTTTTGCACTTTGCTGGATAATCCAAGGTTTAGTAAATTATACGAGTGAATGCTTAGATATCTCTCATTTGGTCACATTGTGCAAATATGTGCAAACATAGTTAAATTCAGTATGTATTTTAGTGACTTGCTGAATTTTGTTCCAAAAAAAGCATATTTGTGCATGGACTTTGACTCAAGACATGTCTTTTCTTCTGTCTTCAGGGAAAGCTGAATTTATGCTGCTGTGACTATGCACTTCTAGGGATGTCAGTGCTTTTACTTCAGTGTTCTGCTGCAATTAAGTCAGAATCAGCCCCAAAAGATTTTTAAGATTCATGTAAGTATATGCACATGAATGTGCAAAGAAGCAAACATGTACAGTAGGAGCCCCTTGATGTTCCTAAGACATTTTGCTGCCCAGAAATAGGAAGAACATTTGCAGATATAAAGCAAATTCCCTTTCATTTTTTAAATACAAAAAAAAAAGAATCAATTTTATTATTTGAGAATTAAAACCATCCAGAGTATTTTTATGGGAAAACTTGTAAGCTAGTTAAGAGTTAAAAGGTATGGATCATAACCTTTGCAACTTTCTCCAAAGCTGCACAGCTACTGATAGGGTGACATGAAAAGCCATTTCTCTTATAATGAGGTATCAAGCAGGTCTGTCTTCTTTTAAAACCTGGCATTTAAAAATACATTTACTTCTATTATGTACTGGTCTAACCTACACAGGCTATTTCTTGTGACATATTACCACAGCAGATGTTTTAGACAACCTGCTGGCATAACTGCAAGGATGAACAATGTTTTTTGGTTTTCTTTTTTAATTTTGACAAACTATTGCAAAAGTTTCTATGTCAGTCTTTTAACACAGGTTTATCCAAGGATTTCTCTATGTAAATTGCCTATTATTTTTCCCCTACTGTGCAACTGAGTAGTGTAATATGAAGAAATGGGGAAAAAATGGACACCCTGATGACTTTTTTTAACAGGACATCTGCTCACCTTACCCAGATCTTTTGCAGCCAATTTGTCTAAGACCATATGGATGAAATCAAATTGTAGAGAACTGGGGTGAGGGGAGAGTGCAGGGGAAAAAGCAATAGCAAGGAAGGAAGAATAAAAGGAAGGATAAGAAAGATAAGAGTCTGAGAACATACATTTTAAAGAAAATACAAACGCACACCCTCACACACATCCACACCAAGAAAACGATTACTTACAGAAAATAAGAAAAAAAAGCTATAGTTTTATGATTTTTAGTTATTGCATATCAATTTTGAGGTTAAAACTTCACATTGTTATTGAATAACAAGCTACTTTCTTCCAAGTAGCTATTGCAGTCTCTCTACTGCTATGACCTTTCCTATAGCTTAATAACAGGATCTCAAACTGAATCTGTTTAATATTTCATTAAAAAGTTTAAAATATAAATACAGAGCATTATGTTGCAGAATATATTTGTGCATTTTTACTAAGAGATGGTATATTTCTTTATTCATGAAGAAATGACCTTCAGGATTCTGGAGAAGGTTGTCTCTGTTTTACACTGTCCTATTCCATTTTATTAGTTTTTTTCATGTGTTATAGAAATAAATTCATCTCATCATCTCTAACAAATGTATGATCAATCAAGGAAATGCAAAATCATCTAATGTTTATGTTAGGCTGCAGGTACAAATAATCACACCTAATGATTTAGTAATGCAACAGTAAGCTGTGCATATGCTCGAGTATTTTCTTTTGTGTTTCTGATAATTATCTTCACTTGGCTATGGGCCTGATCCTTTGGAGTTATGTGTATTCTTAAAATAAAACAGTTTTGACTTCAGTGGCCTAGCTGCAAACTGAAAGCTAAGCATGTCTGTCACTGTTGTAAAACCAGAACATGACTCTGTTTAAGCTGTATAATAGACTTAATATCTATGTAAAAGAAGAACAATCAAGCAATATTTTGACAGAAAAGGAAGGGCTTGCGAGGCAGGAGTAGTGAATAGATCAATACAGAGGTCTCAGATTCCCAGGGTAGTCAGGATTGAGTTGTTGGTAGGGCATGAAAAATGTCACATGATTTGACATTATCTTGAGGGTAATTAAGTAGTGTAAAGACATGTTACATCACTTTGCATTTGCTTTTTTGCTAACACTGATCCAACAGTTACCAACATGCAACAACTCTGTGCTAAGCTGCAGTAATGTCTTGATTTTGACTTTGGAAACGAGAAATTCTAAAGTTCTCAAAGGAGAAACTACCTACCAAAGCATGTAGCTTTGTTGCATAAACATACTCTTGCTACTATCAATGTCACCTGTTACATGGGTTGGACAACTGGACAATTCAATATTGAAAGCCTGGCCAATACAATATTGAAGACTGGCCAATGTAACTGCCAAATATGCTGTATAATTAAATGAATCTACTGGAAGATTTCCCATAAGCAACTGTGATAGTGGTCTGGCCTACCAGACAAGATGGGTAGGGAGGACTGTTTGCAATTACATAATTTGCTGAGCTGATGTTCTGATTCATACTGTAATACTTTGTGAAGAAAAGCAGAAAAATGGACAAAGTGATGTTTCAGGCTTCTCACTTCTGTACTTATTAACTGGTTTTCAGCCATTTTTCACCAATCTGGTTTTGCACTTACTAAAATCAGCATAAATTGATAGCAGAAGGAAATGTCTCCGTTGCAGGTCACCTTCTTTACAAAAAATGATCAAAGACAGAAATCTTTTGCAAAAGGAGAAATCCTGTTTGAGTTTTTGCATTCAGGATTCAAGTCTCTTCTGCCTAATACTCCTTTTTTGTTTCAACTTCAGGATCATGACAGCATCTTCATTCACAGACTTTAGCAGCAACACCAGCTTAAGCTCTTTCTGCCTACTTTTGTCCCCCTGCTTTTCATGTTCTGCTCCTGCATTGCCCCTTCCTTTAAGGGAGCATAGCTAGGAGGCCATGTGGTGAGTCAATCAAGAAACTGAAACAAGTTAAAAATACCCTGTTATTTTTAACAGCTACAAGTTCTCTGGTCTGGTTCACTGCAGAGCCCGACAAATAGTTGCTCTGACACAACTGAGGAGGCATGTAGGGGCAGAAATGAGCAGCTGAAAGTGGGGAGTGAGCTCGGATCTGCTAAGCTAGTGTTAACGCTGATAGAAATGGCCCTTGAAAAAGGCTTCCTCCCCTGCCTCTGTCTCTCCACCTCCATTCTTCTATCCAAAACAGTGATCAGGAAAAACCCTTCTTCACAGAACACTTGAATTCCTGAGTAACACTTCATTTGCCTTTGCTTTTCAGCAGTCACATTTACTTAACTATTTTTTACAGAGATCTGAAAAGAGCTGTGCAGAAATTTAAATTCAGCTTTTATGAAAAAACTTGAAGAGAATCAAATAACAATTAGAAACATGTCAGGTCTGTCTTTGATTTATAGCTTAGTTTAATATAATTTTGCAAAGTAGGTGCAATAGCGGGAAAAAAGGCATTTTTCTTATAGAGGATCCATAAATGTTCATTTTGTATACTGCAAACATAGGTCTAGATGAGTGTATAGTCAATATGTTTGGCAGAGTGTGATATAAGAAAACGTGGTTTTTCTAATAACAAATAAGTTCCCTTAACCAAACAGAATATCTTATACACACTGTACATGATTAAATGAGAAGACAGGGAATAGGATCCAAACAATGGGATGCCTGGTAGTAAAAGGAAGAGACAGGAGAATATCACAAGTAACCAGTCTAGCTGTAGGGGAAACTTAGGCTAAACAGTGTTTAGGGCAAGTACAACAACTGAGGGGGCTGTAACAGCTGTGTTCAGACTGGAAAACTTTTCTTTATTGTAATAAATTCACAGAGGGTGTACAAGTGAAGAGTTCTAAACCTTATGGCAGATTTGACTCCTTTTCATCTATGCACACTAACTACTAAAGGAAAATTTAGGGAACAAAATAGCATAGTAGTTAATTAGTTTAGGGCTTTTCTTCTTTCTTCCACAAAGAATCACTTCAGAGAATTTCAAACCTAATAATGATATGCTGCATTCACATTCTTAAGAAGAGTATGGTAGAGGATGCTATGTACTTATACAGCACAGATTAAGTGAGGGAAAAACTAAACACCTTGAGACGCTCTGTGCAAAATAAATACAGCACTGATGCATTCAATGGGTTTCAAATTATTTGAAATAATTGCACTGCTTAACTAGGTATGATGGTAGGAAACTGAAACTCCTTTGCCCCCTCCAGAGCACTCATTCTATAGCCCCAAAAATGCCCTAATGAAGAGACGTTTGAGTCAAATATTACTTGTCTTAGATCTTCAGCACTAGATAATTACAAATTTTAGAAATACAGAAGGATGATAAGGTAAAAACTTGATTATGTCACTGGAAGCTTCCCTGTGTGCTTGAAAGGACTCAAGACAAGCAGACACTTAACAATTTTAAAGTGTGAACTTGAGCTCCCTCACACCTTTGCTTTTTTTAGGAAAAGATGCTTTTGAAGAATATTACCTCCCACCTTCTTCTTTCATCCTACAGATGCCAGTTTTCCCTCTTCAGCCCCCTGCCCCACCTGCAGTCTCACTTTTTTTGTAATAAGAAGACCAATTGTGTCAGCCGATATTTTCTGTAACGGGTTTAAACCTGTTAAAGCCAAGATGTTCTACCTAGTTGCACTTCGTGGTTCACTAGTCATGCGTTTTCTACGGTTAAGGTGAACCCACTGATGCAGTTCCCAGAAGAGGTAAGAATGATTCAAAACATGGTAATTGAGAAGGTATTTCTGTCAAGCATTCACCTCATCAACCAAGAAATGGACAGAATTTAACCAATCTGCGTAAAGTTGTTTTGGAAAATACCTGCCCATTCAGTGCAGGAAGGAGCTGCAGCTCAATGAGGTATTGGGGAATAACCTACGACTCTGCCAAGAAAACAGCTGCTACTGTTGGACACCAAAAAAGCATAAGCAGACTGACAAGGCTAAATTGTATGTGAATAAAAAAACCATTATTTGGGGGAACAGGGGTGAAAAGAATTTGAACATTGCTTTCTGAATATTTGTGGAGGTGTAGATGAGTTTTTTGCCATTATGGTAACTTTTTGCCCCTTCATACTGTACTAGCAAATAACAACTTCTGAAACTGGCAGCCAGATTTTCTGGCTAGAAGAGAGACAAATAGTATTTGTTAGGTCCATCCCAGTTTTGGTCATCTCTGGTTGCCAGTGCTGGAGTATTTTTAATTTAAGTGAGTTTTCATAATAGTAGAAACTGTTACTGTGGTTAGAAGCAGCTAGAAGAAATATAGGTAGAAAGAAAGAAAAAGAGAAAGAGGGAGAGTGAGTAAGTGAGTGAGTGAGTGAGTATTGTCTGGTAAGCATATAAACAGCTTGTATTGTCTCTTAGTTCCTACCTGCTTACAGCCAGAAATTGTCTATTAATACTGCATGGAGAAAAGATGCTGCAAGTTTGAATCTACTCTGTCACGTAAGATGAGGCTTTACAATTGGATTTTTCATATCACAGATGAGTATCCAGAGCCTGTGTCTGCCTTATATGGTACAGAGGGCTGCATAAAAAGGGACCCAAATTCAGACTAGAGCAGAAGACTTAAAAGCTTTTAGCCTTCTCTACATCTATACACAAGTATGTGACTGTCAGGCTTCCTCAGCTGGTTTAGGCCTTCTTTGTATGGTTTTTTTTTTCTTTTTTGGGGGGCTAGGATGGAGAAATGTCTGGTTTCTGTAGAATTTGTCAAAACAGAAATAGCATGGTAAAGTTTCCTCTTGTTTTCTGAGTTGGGAGAGCTGCCAAAAATGAGCTGACACACTGTCTTCTCCCTACATATGTTGTGGATCATGAAGCATAGCAGCATTTAAACTTCAGAATGATGCTTGAAAAGTATGCTTCACGGGGACATGAGCATGTAAGTAGGATGACTTAATTTTAGTGCATATGCATGTGTATCTTTCCTCCCTTGTGAGCAGTTTTTCATTAAAAGGAATGATTAGGTTCTTATTATTTATACATTGTTTTCCATTGCTTAGGGAGATTTTTCTGTAATCTGCCTCACACTCTGAAGGATTTTAAAGTAACTTTCTGTCCATTAAGTAACTAGCTTAATGCAAGAAATAGAGAATGAATGAAAAAGATGTGTACAGGAGACTCTGCTGATTTTTCTGCCTTTTAAGATTAGACAATCAGTTTTCATGGCCCCATTGTTGTTTGAAAGCTTTTGAAGATTTTGGGCTGGAAAATGTAACAAAACCAGCAAGAATTAAAAAGAAGAGCTTATACAACATTTTAAGCTAACGGAGCATCCCCAGGAAGCTTACTCTAAATAGACTCCCCATAGAGGCAGTGAAAGGGATGGGGATAAGATCTGAGCACCTACCCATACGTAGTTGGGTTTACATGTTATGTGGTTTGATGATAAGAAGGAGGATGCTCTTCACCAATTGTGTGGTGTTAGATCTACATATAGTCATAAAGACTTGGGTTTATTCAGAAGAGAATGGCAAATCCTGGAGCAAACCTTTTTTTTTTCTTCAAAAATTCATATCAGTTGCAACCTTGGCACTCTATTCATGTTCAGTAGTACTTAAGTTGTGCAGACCAGGGAAGGTTTACCCAGAAGGGTAACATTGTGCCCATTTTTAAAAAGGGTAGAAAAGATAACCCTGGGAACTACTGACCTGTCAGCCTCACATCTGTGCCTGGGAAGATCATGCAACAGATCCTCCTAGAAGACATGCTAAAGCACACAGAGGATGGGGACATGATTAGAGGCAACCAGTATGGCTTCGTCAGGGACAGGTCCTGCCTGACCAACCTAGTGGCTTTCTAAGATGGGGTAATCACACCAGTGGACATGGGAAAAACAGCAGATGTAATCTGTCTGGATTTCTGTAAAGCCTTTGACACAGCCTCCCACAACATCCTTCTCTCTAAATTGGAGATATATGTATTGGTTGGATGGTCACATCCAGAGAGTAGTGGTCAACGGCTCAATGTCCAGATGGAGATCTGTGACAGGTGATGTCCCTCAGGGGTCCATAGTGGGACCAGTGCTGCTTAACATCTTCATCAATGATACAGACAGTGAGATTGAGTGCACCCTCAGCGAGTTTGCAGAAGATGCCAAGCTGAGTGGTGCAATTGTCACACCGGAAGGACGGGATGTCATCCAGAGGGACCTGGCTATCATCAATGCACTAAAACTTCTTGCAGAATCTGACCACAGTATTTTCTATCTGAATCTTATGTTTGAAGATTATTCTATATAATATTAATTAAAATGCCTGTACTGCAAATATGAGAAAGACATGAATATGTGGGCTTGTGAATGCTGGGATAGTGCTCTTAAATCTATAAAGTACAGAGCACAGTTTATTGTTATTTTAGGTGTTCTAAGAAAAAACAAGAAAACAGGATATGTTGACTAGAAAAGCCATTTGGGAATTTTTAGTACAATATTTTTATCTGAAAATGCAGTTTTAATGGGGTTACAGAACATGTCATTTCAATGATAATTTCATCAAATACTCAGAAACTCTCATTTACATTCAGAATAAATGTGATGCTAAGAAACATAACAAAGACAGTAATTTAGTCTTAGGAGTCTGCTTTCCATAAAATGTCATTAGAGATGGACTTCTAAAAAGGGTAAATCACAGCAAAAGTTTACCATGTGTGCTTTGAAAACCTTAGCATCTCTTTCCCAAGAAAAGAATAACTAACAAACCAAAGAAAAAGCAAAGCTGGAGCCATAGTTGGAAGCCTCCAGTCATCCTTTGCAACAGGCAAGTACCCTAACTTGGCTCATGGGGTCAGTCCCATTCTGTACCCTGTGCCTAGTTAGCTATTCAAATTATTTTACAGGATTAAATTGTTGAACATTTCCGGAACAGTTCAGTAGGCTGGAGTTAAGTTCCATGACAAGTGGTGCCCCTCAGTGGTCTGTACTGGGACCAGTGCTGCTTAACATTTTCATCAATGATACAGACATTGAGATTGAGTGCACCTTCAGCAAATTTGCAGATGACACCAACCTGAGTGCTGTAGTTGCCACACCAGAAAGATGGGGTGTCATCCAGAAGGACCTGGATAGGCTGGAGAAGTGGGCCTCTGAGAACCTCATGAGGTTCAACAAGGACAAGTGCAGGGTTCTAAACCTGGGTTGGGACAATCCCTGATTTCAGTACACAAAGGCGGAAGACATGATTGAGAGCTGCCCTGTAGAGAAGGACTTCGGGATGCTGGTCAATGAGAAGCTCAACATGAGCCAGTAATGTGTGCTCACAGCCCAGAAGAACAACCTTATCCCGGGCTGCATCAAAAGAAGTGTGGCCAGCAGGCTGAGGAAAATGATTCTTCCCCTCTATTCCTCTCTTCTGAGACCTCATCTGGACTATTGCGTCCAGTTCTGGAATCCTCAATGTAAGAAGGATACGGAACTGTTGGAACGAGTCCAGAGGAGGGCTACAAGGATGCTTAGAGGGCTGGAGCACCTCCCATGTGAGGACAGGCTGAGAGAGTTGGAATTGTTCAGCCTGAAGAAGGGAAGGCTCCGAGGAGGCCTTTTAGTGACCTTCCAGTACTTGAAGGGGGCCTACAAGAAAGCCAGGGATGGACTATTGGTAAAGGCTTGTGGTGATAGGACAAGGGGAAATGGGTATCAACTGGAGAGGGTCAGATTTAGTCTTGATATAAGGAAGAATTTCTTCACCATGAGAGTGGTGAGACACTGGCACAGGCTGCCCAGGGAAGCTGTGGCTGCCCCATCCCTGGAGGTGTTCAAGGGCAGGTTGGATGGGGCCTTGGGCAGCCTAATCTAGTGGGACGTGACCCTGCCCATGGCAGGGGAATTGGAATTAGATGATCTTTAAGGTCCCTTCCAACTCAAACTATTCTATGATTCTATGATTCTGTGATTCTAAGTCATTGGGAAATGCAAGTCTAAGGGTCAAGCCTTTGGCTTCCACAAAGAAAAGTAGTGTGACATCAGTAATTTTGGATGGATTTCAAGCCTTTCACCTTCCAAAATGACTTTTGAAACTCCTTCCTTTCTGATCAGCAGGAATAATGAAATTTTATAGTAAATCTTTTTTTCCCCTTGCTCACCTCTCCTGTCTACCCTCAGTTTCTACTAATAAAATGAAAATAAAGGAGCGCAAAAAGTTTAATGTCTCTATGTATGGATACAGCAGACTTCTGAAAGTTTATTTTTTGATAACTACAGGTACAATGCATCACTTCATGTCTATCTGTGTGTATCTGTAGAACTGAAGGATGTAGGAACTTAAAAGAATATTTTAATGAACAATTTCTTCCATTTAAAATTCTTAAAATTCTTTACAAAACAAGCAGACAATGAAAAACTATGAGAGTGGACTGAATAAAGCTTACATTGTGTTTAGTAACAAAAAGTTTAGAGTAAGAGTAGTCACAGGAAAAAGATACATCAAAGAATATAATAGGTAACAGTAAATTGTATTAAGAAGAAAAAAAAATATATTTTCCCTGCAGTAAGCAGCAAGCAAGACCGAGACCAAAATCTTGCATCTATTAGGACTCTAGAATAGAGCCTTTGAGCTTTTGGAGACTAATTCTACCATTTAAAAGTCTAATTAAATTCTGAAATCCAGAAAAATAATAGAAATGCAAAACCAATAGTAAATTAGAGCTTCCAGAAGAAATCTGTGTGCTTTGGAGTAATATAATCTTACACAGTCTAAGAATCTGATATCTCTAGATATGATGAGTGCAAGACACTGCCAGTGGGCTATCTAGTTACTATGCAACACTGCACAATTGTGGTCACAGACTCTGTCTGGCTGTGGACATTAAAAAGTTAGCTGTCAAACACGTAGAGAACTTTTAAAGGATCTTTCCATACAAAAGTTCTTTCAATCTTTTAAATGGAAATTGGTTAATATACCAAAGCATGAGAGTTTCCATACTGTCCAAAATATTAATTGTTTTACTAAATTAACTGTGGATGTTCTCATTACTCAGATAAAATGTCATCTCTTCTTCAAAGGCTCTTAAACTCTTGAGCGCACTGAAATTTTGTGACAGCCAGTTCCACAGGTTAATTACAAACTGTGTAAAAGTATATTGGTTTTCTATTTCATCAAACAGTTTTGTTCTTGTGTTATTAGAGGGTAAACAGGAGTTCCTTATTGACCTTCTCAGCAAGTTTTGTTGTTTATCTGAATCAAATATATTCTTTCTGATGTGTCTATTTGTCTTCTTTAAAAAAAACACAGTAAATTAAGCAGCCCAAATCATCTTAGTTTCTCCAGCCACCTAGGAATTGCTTGTAGTCTGTAACTGTTTTCATCACCTATCTTTGAATACATTTTATTTCTTCTAGAAACATAATATAGCGAGCAAGGTACTGGTGCCATTAAGCTCAACGTAAGTTCTTGATGCTTAATCTTCAAGGCCAGATTTTGGCCAGTGGGGTAAATTAAGTAGACACTGTTTGCTATTGGCCTTATAATATCTTCTAGGACTTTATTCCATCCTATTTCTTAGGCCTTTATTCCTTTTAAATTGTAAAAGATTGTTATTAAGTATTACTGTCTTCTTTAGGATATTTTTAGAATGCATCAGTGACTACAAATAAGGTAAACAATCCCTTCTGTTAAACATAGGTTTGCATTTCTCCAGAGTAATATGAACTAATAATATTTACTGCCCCAACATTAGCACGTTTTCATGAAGCTTTCTGTGTTTATTTAGGGGCCATGACCCCATCTTTTCTTCTGCCTTTCTTTTTTTCTGTTCACTCAGAAATGTGTTTCAACTGTTCCAAATAGAATGTTTATACTAAATTTTGGATTTATGTCCTTTAGTCAAAGTAAGTTTTCGCCAACTATCTCATCGATAATTTCCTTAAAAACCTAGTTAATTCCCAGAAGTCTATGCTTTAATATGTAATTATTTTTGTAAAAAATAAATATTTAATAAAAAAATAATCCACAATGTCAACTGTAACTGAAAATTCGTAATTTTTATTTGCAAATACTACATGGATTTATATGCAGTTTGTAATACAGGTAGGCATTGTGTGACTTTGTTTGGATAAGTGTACTGTTTTTAACTAGGACAGAGTTAATTTTCTTTAGAGTAACTCCTAGGGTGAGGAGCAGTTTTGTCATGGCTGCTGTAGCTCAAGGCATTGGACAACTGGTGATGAGCAACTGGTTTTTGCATCACTTCTTTCTCTTTGTTTTGTTCTGCTTTATCTTTTCCTCTTTTACTTATTAAAACATCTTTAACTCAACCCGTGAGTTTTCTCACCCTTGCCCTTCCAATTGTCTCTCTCACCCCACTGTGAAGAAACAGAAGGAACAGCTGTGTGGTGTTCAGCTGCCCACCAGGGTTAACTGACAACAGTAAGCATTTCAGAAAATCCCATGATCATCAGACTTGTAAACAGTAAGTTGCAGATAAAAATGTGGGCACAACACTGGTCACTGGCTGTCAAGTAAGGTTGCTTCTCATTTATAAGGGTTTTAGTACCTTCAGGGAATTAGGCTTTTCAGAATAACCAATGAAATAACCATTGTCTCTGTTTTACAGAGGGAAATGAGGCAGAGATATTATGGTATGGCAAAGATTTTCAAGGGTGAAAAAAAGCATTAAGTATCACTGCATTTGGGTGTCAAACTCACTCTGAAATGGTATTTTCTAAGAAAGGGGCTTAAAATCTGTTTTCAAAGCCTAAGCCAACCAACTTTCACTAGTTACTGGAAGGTTGGGGTGATCAACCTGGACACCTGTCACAGGAGTGCTAATCGGATTGTCCTTGATTACAAGATATTGCACAGTGTCTCAGTGATGTGGCTGCCATTTTATCAAAGGACTTTCTGGTTCCAAGTGGCTGAGAAATGAGGGAGGGTTACATGGCCAGACTGTGACGCTTCTTTCCTCTTCACACCCACACCCCACATCACTCTTCTTTTTCCCCTTCTCTTTTTCCTGTTCCTCAGTACTACCTACTCAGTTAGGATGAGCCGGTCATCAAAGCACATGTGGCAACAGCTGTATCTATGTATCTATATGTGCACTCAAACATCAGAGTTGTCCCATGGGTACCTTCTATGCCTGTCTGTTTATAATGTATATATGTGTAAAATAATGAGTATTTTAAATAGGCACTATAAGATACAGTTTCCTATGAAAGGTAATAGTGAAAATTTTACTGTACTTAATTTTATTACAAGAAAACTAATTTGTACAATACTCCTAAGCTGTCAATTGCACATTAAGGTAGGAACTGTATAAAAGTATCAAATATTACAAAAAATTATCCTCTGGTATCAATAAATGATGCCAAAATATCAATGGCAGGATATTGCTCTTAGAGTAAATATTAACTTGTTAACAATGGTTCCATTACCCACTGGGGGCAGCTTTGCTTATGAGTAATGAGGTAATCCCTACATCAATGAGGTGAATTCCACATATTTGTGCCTCTAGAAGACATTTCACAAAATCGAGCCAGTGAGTCCTCTCTCTGTACTGTAAACAAAGCATGCAGTAATACAAATATAACCTAGAATTCACATTCCACCAGAAGTTGTAGTAAGAAAATTGTCTGGTAAAACTGCAACATAATTTATTTTATTTACTATAATGTGTTCTGAGAACAAGAGGTTTCTGGAGTCATTAGTTAAGCAAGGATCTGGCACCCAGAACCATGTGAAGACAAATGGTTATGGAATGCTGGTAGCTGAATTACAATTTCAAAATTTTAGAAGTGACTATAACACTAAAGTTATATTAGCCTGATCATTTGAATTATATGCACAAAGTTTTAACTACATAACCCAAATGCCCCAATGGTTGCAAAACCCCCTCATATTATTAAGTTTTAAAGAATCAAGTGGATTTAATGAAAAACAAGAATCTAGAAACAAATATTGAATGCCTATATTTCATTTAAAATGCCTATATTTAATTTAAAGAAAAATCATAGGTAAGCTATGCATTTAAAACTTAAATTAGGCTAACTGTTTAATAATAGTACCATAAAACCTATGCAACTGCAATGCAAGGAATAAAACGTGAGCATAAGTTTAGTATTCACTGTTCTATAGTTAATATTATTGTGTTAGCCAAGCACGTGCGTGCTAGAATGGAAGAAGTTCAGTCTTCGCAGAAAGCAGTCTCCTCATTGTCTGAAGTTTCCTGTAATTCATAGTGTCATAGTTTACTTACACTGCACATTTAGAACAGAGAATGGAGGGCAGAATTGTGCAGGCTTAATATTGCCATTGGCTTACTGAAGGTATATGTATCTCAATTCATTCTTGCATAAGATTCAAATAATTCTCAACAATGAATTCATTCCGTATAATTAACACTATAAATTTTCTTAACTGCTGTGAGATTTTATATGATAGATGATAGATGATTGATAATAGAGGATAGATGATAGATGATAGATAGCAGTCCATGATTTACTAACTATTTCAAAACAGACAACAAAATATACTCAGGGCTGTGTTAAAGGCTTTGTGTTTTGAATGAGGGAAAGAAGTAGGAGTCAGGGCCAAGATACAAGAACAGTTTATAAAATTCATGGTGTTCAAGTGTTCAAGTTATCCCTGTCTGCGGCATCAAACAAAAGCTGTGAAACTATTGCAAGTCTGAACTTTTGAAGAACATGAAGAATGAAAATCTTGCTCTGCTCTTGCTGGGTTGTTGATATCACATTGTTCTGTTTTGAGCTAAAGTAGAATCACTTCTATCTTCAGCTAACTACTCATCTAATTAACTTCATTTTCTGAAAGTTAACTGCATGTTATGCAGTGTTTCTCTCTAGAAGTGATAACTTGGGGCATTTGCAGGCAGAAAGGCCATTGCTTATACTTATTTCTATAGAAACCAAGACCATCATTGAGCTAGTGGATGCCATAAGTTAAAAAGGCAAATTAAGGGTTGCACCTGCAGGGAGGGGCAGACAGAACAGGTGACCCCAAACTGACCAGCAGAGTATTCCATCCCATATACTTATACTCAGTACAAAACCAAGGCATCATGAGGGTCACGCTTTGTTCTTTGATGGTTGACTTTCAGAGAGAACATTGCATGTCTTTTTGCCCCTGCTCCTGGATCCATGCGTTTCTGAATCCAGTTTCTGAGTCCAGCTTCCTCCTGCCAGGATGAACTTTCCCTGTGCCTGCTCTGCACCATCTATGGTAAGCACAGTTGTTGCGGTAGGGGAACAATCCCATGTGTTTGTATATATTTTATTTTCTTATTACTAGTGGTATTGTTGTTGTTATTATTATTAATACTTCATTCAAGATATTTTTGTTTTAGTTTCCAACCTGTAGGCTTTTTTCCTCTCATTTCCCTTTGCCCTGTCCCTGGAGGAGGAGGGGAAGGGAATTGGGAGCCCAACTGCTCACGTTTTAGCTGCCAATAAAGCTCAGCTGGGACTAAACCATGACACCCATTTTTATTCTTGATCAAAGTTTTCTAAATTCAATTGAAACTGTGACACTGAGCCACAGTTTGGGGTAGCTTTGTACTGTAGTTTCAGACATTGCCTCTGTCTCCAACAAACGACCACTGTATCATCTCTGGATTTGTACATAACAGCTGTAGACAGAATTAAGGCTTGGGGTTGATTCTTAAGAAAACTAGGCACCAGCTGAAAATTTCAAACCACCATCTCCCTGAGGAAGCTGAAACTCTGAAGTCTGAAGAAGTCGGAAGACAAATAGCAATTAATAATTCCTAAATATGATGACATTAAGAGATTGTTTAACACATTTGTAACGCCCATGCAGTAATACAGTGTAAAATAAATTATATTACCAAATACTTAGAGAAGACATTGTCTCATTGAGACAATGTTGATTTCATATTAAATTAGTCATATCTAAATTCCCCAAATACCCTTAAGTCTTCTCCAAATCAACAAAAGTTTGCTACACCCTGTAAGTGACATTGATTTTCGCTAGCAAATATAATGGACAAAGACTCAAGTGAAAAAAAAAAAAAAAAGAAAGGACAGAATGAATCCTAGGTTGTTTTGTGAAGTATTGAACTTATTTTGGCAACTTAGCAGGAAATGCTTAAATAATGTGAAAGTTAAGAGTGCTCATGTTGCAGAATAATACTTGCCACTTCAGCTTTAATATTTGGATTGTGATATATTCTAGTACTACAACAGAAAAAGGCAGATAGGCTCTGTTTAAGCTGTGCATAAGATGGCTGGCCAGGTATGCACCTTCTGTATCTCAACTGTCTAGACGGACGGGTCAGCTGCATTGTATCAAAGCAATTCTTCTGCCTGAACACAAAGCTTCCCTTCCCACGAAATCAAAGCTCAGGAAAACGATGGTGAACGTCTAGGTCTTCATCACAAGGTGGAGCAGAAGTGGAGTTGAGGCTTATATATGCACAGGCCCAAAACATGGGAAGCAGTTGTGGGTCCTGCAGCTGAGACATAGCCATTGTGTGTTCAAATACGCCATGTGAAAAAGAACACATTTCAGTTATTGAATCATCCTTTTCAGATGGTGATGAAAAGAAGAAATTGAATGGTCACATTCCCATGTTGCCCATACAAAACATATGTCAAGAAGACAATCCTCTTCCTTAGTGCATATGGCCCTTTTATGACTATGGTAATTTTAATTAGGAACTTCCCAACAGTCCTTAAGCAAATGAAGGCATCTCGAGAAAATGATATCTTCAGAAATATGACTCATCTGATCCTTTAGATTTATTATAATAGAGACATACCACATGCAATGATGGAGAACAATATGAAAGCAGATATGCAGATGTTTGTGCAGTTTCCTTGAAGGTGGTTAAGTTTGTTATCTGTGAGGCGAAGAAGTGTCTGTGAGACTGAGTCATCAGTACCAGCTCCTGAACAGAAAGTGTGCCAAGACAGGATTCACCAGAAATTTGGTACACCATATTCATATAAAAGCAGATCAGACATAAATCTTGTTGCCTTTGAGGGTCATGATGAATCATTTGTGCCTAGAAAAGATACACCGCTTTGTAGCATTCTCAAAGCTATTGAAGTTTGAATGGAAAGATAAGAGTTAAAAGGGACTTGAAGATTTTTTTAATGATTCTCATCATAAAGCTGTAAAAACTGACTAATGCGATTAATACAGCTAATATGAGGCATATAAGTTTCAGTAAAACCTACAATATGTTAGAGCAAGAAGGTAAACAGTGCCTAAACAACTATCATTCACTGAAACTTTGTGAAGCAGATTCAGCAGCGTGGTACCAAAGCTGTTGCTTGTGCTGGCATAGTGAAGACTGTTTATAATTTGCTTTGTAGCACTGCAAAAAGCCAACACACCCTGCAGTGTTATGCTGGAAATTCCCTTCAAGGGCTCTCTGGTGCAGGATAGACAGATTGTGTTAATGGTGGCTGATTCTTCACAGCTTGTTTACCAGGCATCAACACAAATTTAGAAACGCATTTTGAAAAATCTAAATTTAAAAATGACTAAGACATGGCATGAAGTAAATGAAGCTGTAACACATACTCTCTTGCATGTACAACATGCTGGTAGCCATTAACTGAAGGAAATGAATAATCCAAGAAAAACTAGGGATGCAGAAGTTAAAAGTCTGCAAAACTTGATAGATGAACTGGAAATTGTGTGCAACAGTTTTGTTGGGATTATTCTGAGCAAACCTAGACACATTGCCAGTATCAGAAAAAAAAGAGGAGATAGATTTCATATTAACAGTGCAGTCGACCGAGGAATCACAGGATTAACAGCTTATTTCAGTCCTTAGTGTGTCAGCCAACCTTTTTTTTGTGGAAATATTTTGACGTTTTCAGGAGTACCTATTCAAGGCCTCTGCTGGAATTCTCCAGGACAATACATTCATGTTTGAGCTGACTGAAGAAATTCTTCACCTGAAGACAAGCAAGGCTAGTTTTGGAGAGCATTCTCTTATGCCCTTGCATGTATTCAACAAGACTGCATGCTTCAGACTGTGTGAGATTGCAGCCACACAACTACATCACCTGAACAATCACTCAGCAAATTCAAGATCATCAAAAACTTTCAAGTTAGCTCAGGAAAGACTGCATTATTCCATTGCTATCTAATAAAATGCTTTAGTTAAGACTCATATAGTTGAGTGAAAGGTCAAATATAAGGCCCAACTATTTCTTTTGCTCAAACAGCTGTGGAAGCCAAAAAAAGCCCTCAGTGATCATGATAGTGGAGCACAAAAGCTTACGGGATAAATAGAGTCCTCACCTGTAGAGTGACTGAGTCTGTAATTTTGGAGCTTTGAGACAAATGACAAATATAGAAAAATACAGCCAGAGACTGTAAAATCTATGAGATTGGCAGAAAGAAAAGAGGGAGAACTGGCACAGGAAATAAACCAAATTTTGGTAGTATTTGTTAGTTGCGAGCTACACTGTAGACAAAGATGGGGAGGGAGGTATTCTGTAAATATACAACAGTGAAAATACAAAAGTTACTCTGGCACCATGAAAGGGTTAAAATGCTTAGAAATATGGACCAAAAAAAAGTTTGATCGCTACCTTTTGTTTTGTTTTGTTCTTTAAAATAGTATTGTAAGTACTTCTTCATTCCTTTTCCCACTATTTCCCCACCATATTTTCCCATGAATTTTACCTTTACAATACCTATTTCAGATATTTTGGCTGCTGGACTAGAATCAAGTCTGTTGGGACATTTTATCTGACTTGAATTTTCTTCTATCTGTGGATCACTTGAACATGTGTTGGCCTACCTGCACTTGTACAAACACTACATCTAAATCTGCACCCTGAAGCTGGGGCTCGGAGGCATCAGGCAAGCTCCTCGTGCAGTGCTTGCAAGTCACTGTTCCCATGGCTCATGACCCTCAGTAATCATCTAAAAAAGTCAAGTGGAGTGCTGACTGATTTGCTGGTAGTATTGAGAAGTGCTGGTGTAACTTCCGTCATGGTTCTGTTTATAGATCTTAATGACTACCTGATTACTTTACTCATTTCATTTTTTTTCTCAAAACCCCAAACAAATGCAATTTTCTTGCTTTTTGATTGAGAAATACATGGTCCATATGTTCCTCCATGTGAAGATGATGTTGCCATGATAATGGATATCACATAAGACCCTGATCTCACTTCTTCAATCAGAACACAGCAACTTGGCCATTTGTGCTGGATTTGGGAGGTAAAAAATACTTTTGTTCCTGTCTTTCTTTTAAGTAGCTGCATCTTTGACAAAAGAGTTCTTTGTATTCATAGCTTCTCTGTCTTCATGGTATTGGCATTGCTTCTAGTTCATTTGTAGGAATGCTTTAAGATAAGAAAACCTGTTTCTTCTCCAGGAAACAGCGTTGCTGATTGACTGAGCTGTGACAGTAAGGCCCTTTATTCGCAAAGCATTTTTCTCTCCACACTTTTCATTCCACTTGAGTAGCAATACCCTTAAAAGCAAACAGCGAAGATTCCCGTGGTAGGTGGTGTTACTCCCGTAGTGCACAGGCAGCGGCAGTTTCCAGCTGGCTTTCAAAGGTGCAGGCTGCTTAATGCTCTAGATCCCATTTGAACATTACCCAGTGCATGTTCTGTGGCAAAACTTAAGGTTCAGTCTTTTTCTCTACCAAAAAGGGTACTTGTATTAGAGTAAGGCTTCCTGCTCTGAAGTTTGAAAACCACATCCTCACTGCAGACCCATCTAGTTCTGAGCCAAAAAATTGTGTATAGAGAATAGACTGCAGTCAGGTCTCATAGTCCTGTTTGTTGTTAAAGTATTGGATACAGTCATGAGGCCTTGTTACTTATTTATTTGCCAACTTTTATGCATTCTGGTTATATTCTTTATGACAGGTATCAGCCCTGTATGTTTTTTTCTTAGACTCCAGCCAGAACAACTGTTTCATTTCTGAAACTGTGACTGTGGAAAAGATGTTGATTTTCACTGCTGTCAAGCCTTTCTCTGGCAACTGAGAGCCTGGGACATTGCTGTGAGTAGCAACAGAGCCAAACACTGCAAAAAGGCAAAAAGAGCTGAATAGCTCCTCAGTCAGACAGCATCATCTATTCTGTGCTAAATATCACAGGTGATCTTTTAATTAAATGCAATGTCATATACACAAGGGAGTTAAGTAAAAGATTTGTATTCAGCTAACTTACAGCTTTAACTGTTATACTTTGAAAAAATGTTTTTAAAATAGCTATGTGAAATATATAGTACAATTTTATGCAATGACACATGCAATTCATTTATTGAATATCATTAGTTCTTAAAAATGCTTGTACTGAAGATAGTAAATTCCTATTTCTTTTAGACAAGAGAAACTTAACAATTTAATTTTAAAATTAAAAGACTAAAGACTTGCAGTTCTCAGGCAATAGGGAAGAAAATTTGAACAGTCAACTCCCATCAGCTTATGCCATTTTCTATTAAAAAGAGTCTGTGTTTACATGCATAAGAAACACAATAGTTATTGGATACTTCTAACTGCAAGCAGATCTAGCCTAAAGCATGAGAGGAAATTAAGTTAAGGATTGCTTTAAAGCCTAATCTAAATTTCACAACTTAATCCTCCATGGAATTGTTTAAACAGAATCTTAGTACAAATAACTATTTATTTAGCTAAAGTTATCTTGATGCACAGAGGAATACAACTTGCAGACTTGTCCACTTCTAGCTGTCCAGTTGCAGAAGGCCTTGGTCTGCAAAGTGAAAAACCAGATGGAAGTCTTAGAGGCTAGTTAATATCTATATACATCTCTACTCCATACCTTAGATACATTTTTAATATATTTTACTGTGTAGTGATTTCTGTGTCAATTAAGTTATAGATGTAAAATTTTTAAATAATCCATTCATATCTCGAATAACATACTTGTACCGGCCACTGAAGTCCACAACTTCAGATCTTTGTAACTTTGCTTGAAGACTAGTTACATTCATTATTCACAACACATACACCTTGTCTCTTAGAGTCCTTAATAATCAGAAAGCAAGGAAGGCAGAAGCCTGGCCTATCAATGACGATTAATATTCTTTCAGAGATGAAGGTGCTATTAATCTGAGAGGAACTAGCATAGGTTGCAACCTGCCTATAAGCTATACTTTGGCTGCTTATGCTCTTATGAATAGTGATTTGCAGATGAAGTTATTTAGATTACAATATCAAATTGCAACCTATTGGATTTTACAACCTTGAATTCTATTTTCCAGTAGATCCAGATTACTCTCTGTTTTGGAGAATACAGCTCAACATTTCACATCAAGGATAACATCTTTTTTTCCTTAAACACAAACCTAAAATGCTCTCTCAGGATTTGCTTAGCAATGATGACAGAAAGCCAGTAGTTAGGCAAGCGATTTTCTGCTTGAGGCAGTGCAAGCCCTTGTCAGTGAAATGTTCTAAGGGGACCTTTTCAGAACCTGACTCCACTGGTTCATAGACAGTCGCAGGCACAAGGCCAACTGTACATCATTGGATCAGGAGCAAACATTGCCTGTGACTGGGAAAAAAAATCAAAGAGCTCTTTCAGTGAACATTGGGGTTAGAATTTTTATTATTTAAATAGGCACTTGCTGCACAGAGCTGTGGCAATGAGTATGTAGGCATATGCTGCTATTCCATCATCCTTCTGGGGTATCACTGATTTGGCCTCATACCTGTCTGCTTCTAGCACACGTCTTCCTGGAAGGCACTGGCACTTTTTTAAACTTCACATGCTCCTTTCTTCCTCCTAAACAAGTTCAGTCAACTTTTTCTTCCTACTATTGGGATGCCTAATACAAATTATAAAGGCAAAGATCCTGCAAATCATTTTTGTGAAAATTATGGCAGCATAACAGTTAGATTTAAAAAAGTCAGGAATATAAGGAAAAGCTTCGGACACTTGTACTCACACTTTACTCATTATTTGAGCTATGGTTGACATCATAAAACCAATTGCCACATTGCTAGTCATGTTGGCGTGTACAGCCTACCCTATCAGAGTTTATTTTAATTCTCCTACATAACTCATGGATAATCAACCAGACAGGTCATAATGTGACATTGATTATTTTGTGGATACTACTTAGAAATACTTGTGTATGAACAACTCAGTCACCTGCTTTGGCTCTTTATTATAACCACGATCAGTTGAATCGATATTGCTAGCGGACAAATGCATGATTGCTAGCATCCAAAAATTTCTGCAGAATGTTTTAAAGTATTTTACCATGCATATAAAAAAAACATTCATCTAAAATAATTAATTGGTCCTGAAATATTCAACAATCAGAGCTGATAAGCTAAATGGCCATCCAATGAATTAATGTTTCCTGCTTTTCTTAGGGACTGGGCTTCCTGAAACCTAGTGCAAATGGAGAATCTAACAGAAAAATATCTCTGTCTATGCTCTGTCACTCACAAAAGACACTTCTCATCTTGGCTGTCTCTCTCTGTTCTGTCCTCATCAAGGCCAGGTGAGGGTATGAACAACTATTAGTTGAGAATTAGTTTTCTCTTGGACAGCCTCCACTCCATGAAATGGAAAGGGAGAATCATGCATTCAATTTTTGCCGTTTAGAGAATGATACTGCCCAAGACCTGCGCAGCAGCAGCCTATCTCCAGAGCTCCCTCTTGGTCATGGTTTCTGGTTTTCCAGGCTTCATTTCTCCAGGCAAGGCTTGGGATCGAGTCCTGCAGGAACTGGTCCAGAGGAGGGACATGAAGATGATCAGAGGAATGGGTCACATCTTCTATGAGGACAGGCTGAGAGAGTGGGTGTTGTTCAGCCTGGAGAAGAGAAGGTTCTGGGAACACTTTGTAGCGGCCTTCCAGTACCTGAAGGGGGCTACAAGAAAGCTGGTGGGGGGTACTTTTTACAAGGGCATGGAGTGGTGAGGGGAAATGGCTTTAAATTGGAAGGGGGAAGATTTAGATTAGACATACGGACAAAATACTTTACAATGAGGGTGGTGGAGACACTGGCACAGGTTGCCCAGGGAAGTTGTGGATGCCCCTTCCCTGTAAGTGTTCAAGGCCTTGAGCAGCCTGGTTTAGTGAGAGATGTCCCTGCCCATGGCAGTCAGGAGTTGAACTAGGTGAATTTTAAGGTCCCTTCCAATCCAAACCAACCTATGATTCTATGATTCCATGAGTCTACAACCACCACTGTTGTTGCTCCCACACTGTCGGTGCCATTTTCTGCCCCCCTTCACAGAGAATCCCTAAGCCTCGTTTTGCTTTGTGCCCAATCTCTAAGTAAGGAATTCAATTACTTTCTACTTGGCCAGTAGCTAGAGACTAAAGGTGTGGATCCTTTTTAATCAAGAACCAGAATATCAACAAACAGCTAACAATCAAGAACCCATCAATTAGCAAACAGGTAACAGAAGTTGTTCACCACAGATGTCCCTAGAAACTACCAGAAGTAACTAAAATTCACACAAGGAAACGTGTTTTATTTAATTAGCATCAGACTAGAACAGTTTAATTATCTTTAAGTAAGAAAGCAGTTCTAGTTCAAATATATCAATAGGAAAGAGAGACACAGGAGTAACATTATCTATATTATATCTATGAAGACAGGAGTATTCAGTGTTTCTTGTACACTCAATTCAACTGCTACTTCAGAACAATCACCAGTATGACCAGAAAAACATCACATGATGAAATACAGTAGTGAAATTTATAACTGGCTTCTTCAGCAAAGTGCATCTTGACCTTCTGGTAACCTCAAAAATTTGTGAACAGGAGCAAACAGTCATTAAGCCAGGAACAGCTTGCATAATATTTAAGTAGCAAATATTACCAGGAAATAGAATTGAAGGATAAGGTTTATGAACACAAATACATATTTTTTAGTTTTGCCAGGGGTAAATGGGAGAATGTTTTCCTGGCTATTCACGAAGGAGAGAGCAGTCTTTAAGCAAAAGAACAGCAGTCTCCCTAAAATACCTACCTTTGAATAAAGATTTTTATAAGAAAAGCCATCTTTAAAGGTCAGTTTTGCAGAGGTGTGAGCATGTGTGTGTGCAAATACCAAGCTTTGTGAGTAGATTTATTTTTCCATATTAATATATATGTACATATATGCTAGTCTATGCCTGTTGTGCATGCAATCTTCGTAACAGCATGCCAAGATGCAGAAATTCTGACTGGCCACTAGCCCAAGCTAACGTTCGTGCAACCCATCTGCACTAGGTAGCAGCACCTCTGCAAACAGGGTCTGATGAACCTGAGGTGCTTAAAAGACTAGCTAGTAAATAGCAAATCACTGTGTGATTCTTCAGTAACCTCATATAAACCCAATAACATTACATCAATGTAAAACTGCAGTGATGCAGTAGCTAATTAAGCTCTTTGAATGATTAAGCTATATTTATAGATCTTCTTCCTCAAAGAGACCATACCTGGCAGATCAATGCTGATGTTAAATAAGTCATTAGCCTCTGCAAAGATTGCCCACAAGGTCATTGAATTCTGGTGGTGGAACATTTTAATGAGCTAAACACTTGACCTATGGGAACAGGACTGACACCCACTCACTCAGATGGGGAAGCTTCACATGCCTGAAAAATATTACATAGTGTTTATGAGCCTTGATTTCCCAATCAATAAATGGAAACAATAATTTTGTAATACAAAAAAATAATCACCGAAAGTAAGTAATAACACATACAGAATGTGTTATTAAGGCTAATTTTTTTGTCGCATTTTTACATCAAGGATTAATTTTACAGTTATTCTTACCTTACAATATACTATAGCTAAATGACATACTAGAAAATCAAAATAATTACATTACTGTTTAAGTAAATTTGGCCCATGCCCCAAAAGCTGCTGAAGATAATTTTTTCATGCCTGCTGGAGTTTTTTAGAGGTTCTTAGGATGTGTTGTCCCTGTCTTTCTATTTGACATGAAACATCAGAGCAAAGTTTGCTGCCGGAGGAGAAGGACTTGGGGGTGTTGGTTGACAGTCAACTGAACATGAGCCAGAAGTGTGCCCAGGTGGCCAAGAAGGCCAATGGCATCTTGGCTTGTATCAGAAACAGAGTGACCAGCAGGTCCATGGAGGTCATTCCTCCCCTGTACTTGGCACTGGTGAGAACCCACCTCGAACCCTGGGTTCAGTTCTGGGCCCCTCACCACAAGAAGTATGTTGAGGCTCTGGAGCGTGTCCAGAGAAGAGCAACAAAGCTGATGAAGGGGCTGGAGAGCAAGTCTTACAAGGAGCAGCTGAGGGAACTGGGGTTGTTTAGCCTGGAGAAGAGGAGGCTGAGGGGAGACCTTATTGCTCTCTATAACTACCTGAAAGGAGGTTATAAAGAGGAGGGAGCTGGCCTCTTCTCCCAGTTGACAGGTGATAAGACAAGAGGGAATGGCATCAAGCTCCACGAAGGGAGGTTCAGGCCGGACATAAGGAAAAAAATTTTCACAGAAAGGGTCATCAGGCACTGGCAGAGGCTTCCCAGGGAGGCGGTTGAGTCACCTTCCCTGGAGGTGTTTAGAAGATGGGTGGATAAGGTGCTCAGGGACATGGCTTAGTGGTTGATAGGAATGGTTGGACTCAATGATCCTGTGGGTCTTTTCCAGCCTAGTGATTCTGTGATACTTTTCCAACCTAGTGATTCTGTGATTCTTTTTATATTCTGTTTTCCTTCAACAGTAGGTGATAACTCTCTGTGACACAAAATAACTTATATGGCCTTTATTCTTACAAAAACCAAATACAGCTCCCTGAAAAAAGATACCGAAATCTTAGCCAGACCAGGACAGTCATCAGTGGGACTGTTTCATTAATATTTCAGCCTGAATTGGAGATATCCTCTTAAGATCGTCAGTTCTAGCATAACCATCCTTTATCTTCTAAAACTTATTTTAAAAAGTCTAATTGCATTTCCAACTTGGTTATTTGGATTCTTGACCTTTATCTAAAGAGCTCGGACCATTGTCTCACTTCACACAGGACCTGTTACATCTGTTAGAAGATGACATCAGACCTAACTTCTCTATCATGGATTAGTCTTGATCAGCACTTTGATTTTCTTATTTCAAACCCTAGAGCTATCACATTACCAAAATTGTGATTTTCTGTAACTGCCTGATTTTCCCTGAATTTTATGTTAGGTGGTTTGTTGAGAGAATAGCTTAGCTACCTGTTCATATTTGAATTGAGAATTCAACATGATTGCCCTGTGAGTGCATGCCTGGAGGGAAGCAAAAATAGAGTTGCCACTTGGAAAGATGTAATTGATTGAATTCAGTGCCTGGGGCCACAAACCTCATTTTTGTGACTGCTAATATGTAGAACTAACTGAAAGCCAACTTGTGAACTACTTCATGCTTTTTTTCTCTTTCTACAAAAACTAACATTATACATTTTACCTGGGAGATTTATTAGCAAAAAGAATGCCACCAATCTAAGCCTACAGTCTTCAGTAAGACAAACTCATAGATGCTCTTACATAAGTAAGTATCATGCTACTTAAGTCCCACTATAAAACCTGGTAGATTTATGCCATGGCAGAACTTTAAACGACTTGAGAAAGAAACTGCCAAATATAAGTGTACACTTACCAATACTCAAAAACTTGCTTGTTTTGTCACTTTCTAGGAAATGTTCAAAAGAAACCAATAAAAAATCCAACCTTTATTTACTGGCCTGAATGAACTGAGAACTGGTAGAACAAAATTAACTGATTAAAGTCTAGTTGCACTTTTGATTTGGGTTTGGAAATCCTGAGAACTATTTGTTTCAAGGAGCTCAATTTGTCATGTCTAAACGTACAGGAAATCTGTGATTTTATTTAAAATAGGAAACACTGGCTATTTTTAAACTGTGTCTTAAACATATCCTCATTACCAGGAAACTCTGCCAATGGAAAAGATTGTTATGTTATGTTTTGTTTTGTTTTGGTCTTCTGGAGCTTGCTACAATGATAGGCCTGTCCAGAAATTAATAAAAGCATCTGAAAAGAAAAAAATGTGAGTGATGAGCTAGGGACAGTTCAGTTATAAGACCTGCTTGTGCCAAGGTACTCCCATGCCATATTAAAAATATCCATCCACTGTGAAACTAGTGGATTTACAAGCTAGTGGAGACATGGTAATTTTA
This sequence comes from Phaenicophaeus curvirostris, assembly GCF_032191515.1. Classification (NCBI taxonomy): domain Eukaryota; kingdom Metazoa; phylum Chordata; class Aves; order Cuculiformes; family Cuculidae; genus Phaenicophaeus; species Phaenicophaeus curvirostris. The sequence continues at coordinate 60,278,706 of NC_091394.1, forward strand.
TATCAATAAGTAATATGAATCTGTGTTATTGGTAGAAAGCATCACTGGAAGTATAGAATTGTTCTGAGGCAGGCAGATTTCATTTATAAATACTGAGACGTAAAATAGAGGGATTTTTGTCCTTTCTTTAAAAAAAAATTATCAAAAACCATAAAACACTATTGATTCTGTTTGCTTTTATCTGAAAACAGAAATATCGAATACAAAGTTTATCAAAAGTAGGATCTTACTTTATTGCCCTCAGCACAATCCTCTTTTTATGATCATGGCAGCTGTTCTACCATCTCTACAGAGAAGTTCCTTCTAATTCAGAAGCTGATTTTAATCTCTACATGAGTATGGATTAATAAGTGAATTATGGGATGGCATGATTGACATAGCAAGCATTATAGTATTGGAAAGTGGGATTTGAATGCCTTATTAAATATAGAATGCGATGACTAAGTGTGAGTATGATGATTAACAGTATAATGTATCAGAGGAGAGAAGAATTGTTAGCATAGCAGGAAGGGAAAACCCTGACCAGATTCTCAGCTGATGTACGCTGTCCAAATCCAAAGGAAATTGGAGGAGCTCTGACAGTTTATGATAGCCAAGAATCTGTCCCCAGGAGAAATAGATTGAAATTAAGGAAAAAAAATCAAATTTAGCTAAATAACTGAATAAGAATCCGGACAGCATGATCCCTTAAATTGAGAAACATCTCCCAAAGGAAATGCTGATAGCTTTAAGCCTGGACATGTTTGTAACTAGGTTAGGCAAAGCCTGTGAAAAAATATACCATGGGGACAAATTTCTGCTGGAGGGGAGATGGATTGAACAGTCAAATAGGTCTTTATCACACATTCTTTTAATTACTTAAAACTGACTGGCTAAAGAAAAGGAATAGCTTGGCAGTGGTTTTGCCTACATAGTTGTCCACTGGCCCTGAAACAGCATTGAGTGGGTATAGTATCCAGATGGAAATATTCCATTGCTGAGATTGTGGCATATATCATCTTCAGCTGAATCTAATGGTTGTTATGAATAGCTTTTTTCCTGCATATAATGAAAAATAGTGAGAATTCAAAGCCATTAAATGAAGACATTTCCATGGGTGTCAATGAGATTTGAAAGTTGGCTGTAAAATATATGGGTATTTTGTTTCTCTGCATTGGTGTTGTCATATAGGAGTCATTGCAGGCATATAGAACTAGAAGACATGCCCATCTTAAGCTATAACTGAGAATGTCCCTTCTTTAAATTAAAAATGGAAGTCTGAGTTTTAATGAGAAACGTACCACATCCAGCCCCACAAAGCCACTTTCATTTTCATACAAATATGTAACCATCATTTGTTTAACTCACACCAAGCTATCAAATTTTGTGGTGGGCTATAAACTTGTTGAGTCATTAGCCTAGCTGCTTAATGGAGGAAAACTAAATTCCTGTTCCTGCATAATGACACTTATTCACTATAGACATTTGCATCACTAGGAAACGATAAAACCTCGTCCTTCATAATGAAGTTCTGAGCTGACAAAGAGGAAAATATAGTGTTGTGGGACAACTATGAATATAAAACAAGCTTAATAAAGAAGTAGTGACAAATTATATTATGCAAAATGTAATGCAATAAAAAAAATGTTACTAACTCATTGGAAACGTCATAAATAATCTAAATAGGTTTTAACTGTCAAAGCCTCGAAAAATATATTCCTTAAAAAAATGGGTTTCAGAAGAGATGCCAGTTTAATTGCCATCATATTTTGACAAGCATGGAGAACCTTGTATCCAGCTTATTTGCTAAATTTAGCTCACTTTCTTAGGATTAAATGTTGAGGGGAGCATTATTAGTCTGTTTTTTCAACTCATTGGTGTCCCATCAAAAACTACCTACCTCAGCCATTTTAAAGTTATTGTTATTTTCCATTTCAGATCAACATTTATAGTTTGCATTACAATTGCAGGCCAATTGATCCAGATGTAGTAAAGAGAATCTCTGATATGGAAGTTTGGTACTGTTCTTCTTAAAATCAGTGTTCTTTTGAAAAAATAAATATACCCTCTGCTGCATCTCTGTAGGTCAGCAAGGGTATGAAATCCCATTAGGATAGCTCCCTGTATTACAAAAGATTTTGTTCAATCTGTGTGTCCAAATGACTTACTTGCCACTCTTCCGAAAATTTCATTTTATAGAAAGGAAAAAGTCACTAGCCTTTCAAGAATTGCTTGCGCTTCAAGTAATAATGACTTAGATTCTATTTCTGCTGAAGTCTCGATGATACCAATAGTCCCAACGACTTGAATAGAAACAGCTTTGAGGTTTGAAAAATCAGAAGCATTTCTATTAATGAAAACAGTTGCAAAACTAACTGCTGGTGTGATCAGATCCTCACTTCAATGGAGATTTCCCTGCTGACGTAGGCACTTGTTTAATTATATGCTGCTCTTACTCTATATGCAAAATGTTCAAGATGCTTGAACTGGTTGTTACATCTTCTAGCATATAAGGCTGTTAAAGCCAAAGGGTGCATTTAATATACTTCTAGGAGATCTGTGGAAAATTATATTGCCTTGAAAATACAACATTTTACATATGTTCTTAATAATTTTATTTTAGTTATTTTTTATACGAATGACAGGCATCACAAGTCAGAAATCCTACTTTGGCTTCTAGATGTGAGACATTTTATTCTGGACAAAATCTGTTTTAAACCTGCTCTCTCTTTCCTGGGAAAATGGTTATCAAGTCTTCATACAAACATGGAGGAATTTCACCCTAAATCAAACAGACATTGAAAGTCTGAGGTATTTTCAAAATATTTTCAAAGGAACATGGTGATTTTTCACTTCTAGTTGTTATTATAGTCAATAAGTCAGTGTTTCATTTCTGAAACACAAAACCCAAAGTAAGCAGGTTGGTTTTACCATGCTTGTGAGCCTGGTCTGACTTTACCCTTTTCACAGCTGGAATTGGCAGTACAAAATTTTCCATTATGCAACAGGATTTGGAGCCACTCCGTCTGCTATGCCGTCTTTGGTCATGTCCAATAATTGATGTTTCCAATAACTCATTTAAATTGCCAGCTCTCCTGGGCAAGGCACCAGTCATTGTGATCATGTCTAAAGGCTTGTAAATCTTCTCTAGTTTTAAAATGCATCATTTAACATATTTAAGACATAACTAAGCATTTACAAAACAAAAATTAAGTGATTTTTAAGCCTGAAATGTGGCTGCAGAGATTCCATCAAAGAAGAGAATCCAAATTGGCCACAGTTTGGCTACTGGCAAATAAGGAAATCTTTCCTGCTCTGCTGTTTTTGTCTCGTAGTAATATGGAGATGAACCAAGCAGTTGCTAGATCTTTCTAAACCATTTTATAACAATAGCTTTCACTTCTATCTAGGGACTTTCCATCCCTTCAATGCCAAAAAATTAAGTGATTCAGACCTGATAATAGCTGTGCTAGAGAAGAGAAGGACTAATACATTTTCCCAGATCATACTACTTAAAACTTCTGCAGAGGCCTTAATCAGCACAGTCTACAGACATACTCCATAGCCAAATAGGATACATGACGGTATTTAGAAGGGTGTAAAACCATATTTCATAGCAGCTTCTTGGTAAAGGAGCTATCATAAATCTTGGAGTGCAGGGGAAAAAAGTGAAGATATTTTCAAATATGCTAAAAGAATGAAAAGGAGACTAAGCTGTACCAAACTATTATGACCTACAAGATATGCCGGACAAGACCTGCCTGATCTAGAGCAAGAACCTGAAATTGGATAACCACAGGCACAAAATATTTCTTTCATCACTTGCAAGTCAAGGATTTTCCTCTTTCATTTTGATGTTGAATAATTCACCATTGGAAAGAGTAATTGATTAAGAGTGACAAAGCATTTAGTTAAGAGCACTCAGACATTGCAGGTTAGCATTGGTTCAACTGACAGTTGGCTACTTTTGTGTGCTTAATCCTCACAGGTTCACACTGACCCTCAAAAACTTTCCTCACTCAATTCTGACTCTGTTCCCACAGAGACATTTTCATCTGTCGAATAGAGGATTTCTGGCAGAAATAAATTAACATTTGTGGATGCCAAAAGTGACAGTTCCAAAAATACAGTTAAGAAGAGGTCTGGTTTGCTTTCACTTAACTCACTTGACTTTCGGGTGTGCTGCAGTGGGATGTCCCAGTCTGGCTTGGTCCAGGACTTCAAGGTCAGTTAGATTACAGTTGTAGAAGCTGGTTCAGAGCTTCCTGTGTCAGAAATTTCAGTGTGTTCTCACTTTTTTGGTTTTCTACTTTTTGTGAATTATAGAGGATATTGGTTAGAGACTTAAATACTGGAGGTTTCCTGGTAGCTGGGAATATTAGGTGCTTGTAGGTTCTATGGAACCCATTTCAAATTTTCTCCTTGCTACTGAAGGTTCATTGAACCCCTCCACAATGGAAACAAGAATAAGAACATCAACATCAGTGTCAATACTAAAATTGTATCTCATTATTCAGCAAAAATTATTTTTTTGAAAACTAGAGTAATCTGAAGAGGTCTTTTCTTTGCTTGCATTAACATTTGCATTATGTTAATATTATATCATTATGATATATAATTTGTTTGTAATATAGTCATCTGTAAAGGCCTATAGTGATGTTCCCTTGTCCCAGAATGACACAAGCACGCTGTATCAACTGTGCTCACAACAAGGTGGTGTGTTTCTAGGAATACCCTGGGCTTAAGTCTTTATGTCTACTGATCATCCTCATGTCCCATCTCATTTTACAATTTACTGTCTCTTTACAGAATGTTAAATCTATGTAGAAACAGGGATTTTATACCAGACTTTGACATCAGTCTTTTCTGTATACCTCTGCTTTTCTGTATACCTCTGCTTTTCTGTCAGTTTAAGATCTACTTGATCTGGATTTCCTCTGTGTAGTGACTGATTTTTCTCAAATGGGAAAAAGACCCACAAAATTAACCCACTAAAAAGAATAATTCATTAGTAAATGCTGCTATGAAAAGTAAGTTTAGCATTACCAGGTGGTAGCCCTACAATTTGGTTTTCAGAGCAGTCTCTCAATGTACAACATAAATTCAAGGCTATTTTTCTTTGAATATGCACTGTAACAGACCTCACTTGGTTCTATGCAGTTATGATTAGTAAGCCAGTAGTAATTTAGATTGCTATGACTGCTTTTCAAGGCCACAGTTTGTCCTCGCTTCTCTCTGGATGAAAGTATGTAGTTGCTCTTCTCTGTGCTTCTGGATTGCAGATCCTTTACTCACAAGTCATACTAAACCAATAAACCCATAACGAGATGTGATGTCTGTGATTCCCTTCCATTCAGGCAAAGGAAGTTACTTAGAGCAAGCCCAAAGAAACTGTCTACATTAAGCTTATTATTCCTTGTCCCACTAATACATAGAATTCAGAGAAGAAAATAAATAAAGAAAAACCATCTGTGCATGTATCACATTGTAGTACTGCTCCTTGGTCTGATAAGTAGCCTTCACTTATGTCAAGCACCCTCCAGTCCACTGCTGAGTGAGAGAAGACTGCAGTACCTCCTTCATATAGGGCTTGCCTTATCAAGAACTGTGAATAATATGCTTTAGCTGCTCCCATAAGACTGGTGCAGCTTGAGCCTACCCTGCACTGGCACAAGACCATCTGATGAACACCAGACCATTAAGTGTATTAGATGTAGATATAAAGTGCACGTGTGAGGGTTCAATGAACCACCACCACCTTTGGAACAGGCTTATAAAAACTTAATGTCCAGGTATGGCTATACAACAAGATGACACCAAAAAAGAAGCTGAGAAACTGGCTTATAGCTCAGGTTTAAAGAAAAAGATATGAAAGGAGAAAAAAAAAAAACCACAAACCAAAAAAGAAAGCAGATACAATATCTCCTTTTTTCTCCACTCTATATTTCAGTGGATCCTTTCATCCCTCTGTGTCACAATGCAGCCTATAATACTACACACTGGTATTGTTGCTAATAGACATTTATGCACTGTATAGGCTATATTTACCAAATCTGTTGATGTTCATGATTTTAGACATAACCTGTGAAATATAAAATAGCCAGGTTAGTCAGTGTGAAACAATTCAAGTGCTATAGTATCTACAAAAGAATATGCAATCAAAGAGCATCAACAAAGTGTAATTGAAATCATCCATTGCATCATCGAATCAAGAGTTATCCTCTGATTGATGCAGAGTGATGTGCAATCACTTGTAATTGATTGGAATTCATTCACTGCAGAATGTCATGTTGAGTAATTGCTGCTGAGAAATAATGACTGGTTAAAGCTAAGAGGATAGGCTTCATCCAGTCCATATATTTTTGACTTCTTGGTTCCTTCAAACATTCATGAACATCTTTTGTGTTACGGCTTATTGTTTCTGTATATTTGACTTCAGATGTTGTATACTAGCCTAGCTTTATGAATTCATTAAAAATAGAAGTGTATTACATCTTGAGGTTAGTAACTGCAAAAGCTAGATGAGATGTTATTCTAAATGTTTTATATCTTGAACAACCAGATAGCATAAACCGTTGATGCATGTCCTTACTAAAACCTTTCCTTTATGTTCACCATCAATAAAGGCAAGACTTTCTAATAGGCAGCATACATTTAACACTAATATTTTATGCTTGGTTTTAGAAGAAAAAGGTGGATTCACTGGAGACAATGAGTTCACTTTTTCCTAATGTGATATTTTGGAACAACCATAGTTTCAGGGAGAGTTTGAGAGGGACAGATAAGGCAGATCAACAATACAGGACCAAACTGTATTGTCAGTGTCTCTGGTGAATTCATGTTCTCTTCATGACTTGTAGCACTCGAATCTCAATTCTCAACAGGTTTCAGACAACATATGGCAAAGTACTGAGCCAAAAGACAGAAACTGAATTTGTTTTTACATCATTTTGCATAACATGGCATATAATATTTTATTTACTTCTTTTATTTTTGACCATAAATGATGCGTAGCAAACTTCTGTTTACGATACCTTTACTGTATGTGTACATGAGGCAATTTCACCACAAAATCTCACATGATTTTACTATGTTTTCCTAATGTACACTTACCCACACAATATAAATCAATTTAATTCTGTCTTCTACAGATTCTTAATATATTCAGCACACTATAATAATCTTATTATGCATGAAAATTTGCACAAGAGAGTTTTTAATTCTTTTCAATAGAACTAAACCTTTGAAAACAGCATCCAAACAATCAGTAACAATCGTACATTTTTTATATTTATAAAAACTCCAAATCCACTCTGTTTGCCTTATCTCCCATCTTCTCCGAGCAAGGCTTACAGAGGGATATTCATACAAGACACACTATTCTGACTGGAAAACCCTGACAAATTAAAAAATAGCTTGTCTTTTAGGTATTTTCTCCTTTGCAAGGCCAACATTCTCCTTTTTGTGTATATGCATTGATCGTACAGATTCTAAAAATCTCTAAGAATTATATGAAAATGTCAGCAGAAAAACTATACTGCTCCGAATTTGGAGACAACAAAGGGGCTGAGATGAAGGTATAATAATGAAAAAGAGATCAGACTGTGCTGCAATCTCATCTAGCATAGGTTTTGCACATGTGAAGCACTTCAAAACCTTCATGAAACAGACAATTTGAATGGTCCAGATGAAGAATGTGAAGCTGAATGCCAAGACAATGCACTTTACTTCTGCAACTATCTCCATTTCCTCCCATAAAGATGAGTGTGATGTGAGCTGAAAAAGAAAACAAAGGGCCAAACTGATCAATTCTGCCCTGAAAAGCAAATCTCTAAGCTGTCTAGGAAAGGCCCTTGCTTTCCTACACTTAGAACAAGGGTGGCTGGAGCATTAAGGAACATTAAGGAGGGGCAAGGGACACACAGAGGTCACCTTTGGAAAGAGCTTTTGGGGAGGTTCTTTAGTCCTTTAAAGGCCGGTGCAAGGAAAGAACCCGCCAACCCTTCCTGCTCTTAACTGAGTTATGGACCAGACAGCTGCATTGAGACAAAATGTATTTCAGTCTAGCAATATTTTTACCCTCTTCATTCCAAGAACAATTCTTTAAAGACATTTAAACTAATATTTTCACTGTATTTCTTACGGTACTTTCCAGTTTATGGGTTTACGCGATCGGTTGTTTATTACTGCCAGTGACTTGATGATCAGGTGCTAAATTGAGGTAGTTCTCTGCTTCTTAACATCACATTCAGATGTTTTTGGCTACTAGTAGGATTTCTAGTCAACTCACTCATGTGCATATCCATAGGAGGGGAGTTTTATTTTTAAACTGAATGCTACTTGCTTTGAGATATTGTGGAAAGTCTCCAGCATAAACCATTGGAGCCTTTATATGATTTATAAAGTCATGTGGAAAAGTTTGAGTCACAGTGGTACAGTCCCCTGTAATTTGCAAAAAGAAAAAAAATAATTTTTGTACTAGCGTATAAGTACATAACATTTTCTAGCTGATAATATATTGTATACAATAGCATGGACAAGAAAAGACAATTTCTGCCACTTCATGAAGATAAGAAGGCACAGTAAATTTTGTCTGTGTGAAAAGCACCTTGTGTTCCTGAACACTGTGGTATGTTTGCAGTGTTTTATATGCTGTCCCAAAGGAGGATATATTAATCAAACCAAATGACCATGACAGCTGTGATACTTTCAAGTTCAAAAGTTTTACAAACTGGAGAGAAACAAGTGACCATAAGGAGATGAGATTTTTCAGTTCATCTGTGGATAGATTATTTAAGGTTTTAGCAAAAGTTGTTCTTTGGCACTCTTATTATCAGAATTTTTCTTATGTTGTATGTAGCATTATTTAATCCCTGATATCCTACTCATGTAAAGCAGGCATTGGCTCTTACCTTTTTTCTCATTAGTCCCAGCTCCATGCAGCATAATTCTGGATGGATCCTACTTGTAGTAATTTCTAATGTGATGCTGCCTATGATAATAATTTCATGTTATATATTAGATATGTGCATTTACCCTAGGAGAAGGTATGTTTGGGGTTTGTTTGGTTTGGTTTTTCATGCTTCTAAATATCACTTGTTGATAATTTCAGATTATAGGACAGTTTCTTTTGAAGAAAACACCAGAACTAAGAGAATATAGTATAAAACATAAAGAAACTCACTAGCAGAGTTTATCAATACTTTGTAAGCATAAAAAATGTAATGACATCTTCTATGTTGTTGAAAGTGATTTTAATTACATAAATAAAATTTTTAATACTTATTTATAATGTTATTTTTCCCATTTGGTTGCATGCTTCTTTGTATGCATGGGCAACTGAGTACATTTTTAAAAATATTCTCTCAGTTGGTTTTATTTAAAAGATTACATGGCTTCAAGAAGAGAATAGATAAATCTGGGTTTATTAGATATATTGCATTGACTTCTGAAAGCGCTAGGTTTAAAAAGATTAAAGTTTGTCAGTGAATCATGTCTGCCTACACTACTCTTACTCTCTTACTCTTTTTCCTGAATTAGAAACAGGATGTGGGACTAAATGGACTTTTGACCTGATCTATTTTGGGCAGTCCCATGTATGCTTATACCATCCCCTCATCTCCAACAACCCACTAGTTATATAGAACACAAACCCACTATTTATTTTACTTTTCTTACATCAAAATTAATGAGATGTAAAGCAAGAAAAGGCTTTAAGAGTGTGAGTCAGGATAAATGAAGAGAGCGTGGACATATAAGTATTTGTATATGTGAAAGTACACAGAAATATTTGTAATATACACAACTAGTCAGAAAAGATTTTTTCTGAAGAACTGCAATATTGGCAATCCAAAGAGAAGAAAGGAGAAGAAAGAAGCGTAACAGATTAGTAGTGCTACAACAAGAGATTACCCTCAATGTCCTTAATTCTCTACAAATCTGTGAGAAATCTTAAGGCATTCTAAATTCCACTAGTTTTCCGAACTGCGGGTAGGTAGGAAAAGATAAACTTTAATGTGGTAAATTTGCACCTTGCTATGGCTAGATCCTTCTTGTTTCAGAATTAAGATAGTGGTATGCAGAAGGCATGTGACCGAATTAGAAAGCACAGTAACATTAGCAGAATGTTGTTAATTCAATGCAATATACTAAAAAAAAATAAATGCTTTGAACTGAGTCAGTATTTGTTGCTACTTCCTGCTGTGTTGTTTCTCTCTTTGCATGTTATGACTAGTGTTTTGAAGGACTGAGCAAATAAATGGTCAACGTGGAACTCTCATACATCCAAACCACCTTGCAAGAGTTTCCCTCCAGTACTAGAGGCTCTATCACACTGTAGCCCTAATTCCAGTTGCAGAAAACCCCATTTTATAATACTGTCAAAGCTCAAGATGACAGTGGAGATTGAAGGGAAAGACACTGAGAGTCTTTTCCAAATGCATGTGTAGTACTCAGATGTAACAAGCGTAGGCGGCCTTAAGCGGTAGATCTTACATCAGTGATTACTATGCCTGCTTGCTGAATCTGTCATAGGGAAAAGCCTACCCTGAAACTGGCGCCCCCAGATACATGACCTTGACTAACGCAGTTAACTGGCTTAATCCAAGATGAGTTTGAAATACAGTTGCAGAAGACAAAATTTGACTTGTCAGCTATTGTGGAGTTCACAGCTTTTGCATCACGTTTGAGGGAGAAGGCCAGAGGGTGAGAGAAAAGACACTGGCAGCTGCTGCTCAGCCTCATGTGTGGAGAAAATTAAAGAGACTGGTGCAAAGAGATAATCAGTGAGGCTGTTGGTGGCTTACGACAACAATCTAATTTAGAAGGAAAAAAAATGGTTTAAAAAATGTCAGTTGTTGGGGGAGTGCCATACATGGATATCTACGACCATAAGGAAATGAGAGACAAGGAGACACCAGCACACGTCGACCAGTCAGGGAGAGGATTCTGCTACCATGGGTACACGCTGTGTTGATCTAAAACAGTCAGAGGAACTGAAGCCCTGGTTTATGTGGGAAGGTAGTATGTGTTGTAGAATAAAAATCGCCATGCTTCTGCTATACTTATATTTTCATTTATGTGTCCCTGGCTGGTGTGAGTGCATTCTTGAAGTGGTCTCATACCACTGAATTTCTCAATGACACTCCCAAATCAAACAAATCACTGCCCAAGAGCTCTCCTGCTAAGTGGGTATGTGGGATCTTGTATTTCTTCCCATTTTTTTGCTCCGTTTTTGTTTCTGCTTTTTTTTTTTTTCCTTAATGTTAGTGGCTTACAACCTATAGATTAACTCTATAGTCCACATTTTGCTGATGTACAGTTGGCCTTGACAGGATATATATGTATATTTGGTAAGACAGAGAATTCATCCTACTTTTAGATCTATACTTTATATCAATCAGCAGTTTTATATAAACAAGTTAGTTCCATATTCTGGAATTTTATATCAGCAAAAAAAAAGAAGATTTTACATCTGCAGTTCTCAGGAAAAGAAGTACAGTTTATGATATAGAAGGATGAGTGATGACCTAGCCCTTTTCTTTGTGTGAGTGGGCAAGATAATTCTTGAAGCTGTTAAGATGGCTACAGCCTATGTGCTTCATGCTGGAAAAAGAAAGACAACTGGGGGTGGGGGGAAGGATCTGTTATCAGCTAGAAATATTATTGTTTGCATTTCAGGAAAAAGAAAAGAGAGAAAAAAAATCTGACATTGTTTTAACTCAGTTTCTGTTTTTGCTAAACCGCAAATTATAGCATAAAAATTTCTTGTGGGCACACTGAGCAATAACCATTATGGACTAGGTTGAAGGAAGACATCATATTAAGAGAAAACAAAACTCTCATTTGATATTACCAAAAAAGTTTTTTCACCAAGAGACAACTTACACATATAAACATTTTTAAATATAATGTTCATTTCTAATTTTAAGTTACTAGATTTTTCTCTGGCTCAGATCAGGGCTGAAAACAGACTTCCTTCAAAGCGTGTTTGAAGTTCCCAGAAAAGTTGACTCCACTGACTTCTTCTGTTCAGAATTTTATAGTAATTATCATGAGATATCTGAATTTGTTTCTAGTTGTGACATATCTATTTCCTGACAAAACCAGATGTTTAGCATTTCAATTATTTTCCCTCATCTTGGTTAGCTCTTATTATTTTTTCATCATTGTTCCTCAACTTTCTAACACTTTTAAGTTCAAAGGAAAAAGTTTGTTCCCCAGGAATGTGCAAAAAATATAATCTCTAATTTATCAAATATAATAGAAAAAAACCCAGAAAATCACTATAATAATGAGCTTCTTGGACCACACCGGGCACAGTCCCTGAAATACACGTACAATAAGCTTGTGTGTAGTTATGAGAAGTAGTCAAGATTTATAAGCCTGCAAATCTAGTGCAGTTTGGTTAAGCGAGGACATTGTGCCAAAAATGAAGTTGAAAAGAAGCTATCCCTGTTTGCTCAGGGCTATAAAATGAATGTTCACTGGGAAAGAAAGCACTTTTCAGTCTGCTTGCACTACCATATATGCAAAACGAAGTTGTTTCAAAAATGTCCTTGTTAGCTAGCATTTGTGATGTTGCAGTGGACGATCATATTTGAACAAAAAGGTTTTCTGAAGACAAAAAAAGAAAAAGTATAACAATGGAATATCTATTATTCTAGAATGTTGCCAATTATATAGCTGGTTATATTCCATATTTTTTGTTCTTGTCTACAGTTCTAAAGCATACAGCATGCTGCCTCTTTGTGAACTGTACCAAATCAAAACAATTTTGTTCTTATCACTATATTGGCCCACTGTTGACCATCAAAATGCAGCATCCTCTGACAAAAGGCCACATATGGCTGTTGGCACTGTATGTGAATTGAATCATCCCAAGTGAACAAGTAGAGTTGACCTGGACACAGCTTCAAAGGTGACCTAGCTGGCATGTTTTCTGGCTCAGAGCATGGCTGACATATGATGTGTAAGATCACAACCAACAGGGAAACTCCTTTTTCTAAGGTGGGGTTCTGTTTCTAGATAGATTTGATTGTATCAGAAATAGTTTGGCCAACAGGACTAGGGAAGTGATTGTCCCCCCTATATTCAGCACTGGTGAGGCCACACCTCAAATATCATGTTCAGTTTTGGGCCCCTCACTACAAGACAGATACTGAGGTGCTGGAGTGTGTGCAACGAAGGGCAACAAAGCTGCTCAAAGTTCTAGAGCACAAATCCTGTGAGGAGCAGTTGCAGGAACTGGAAAAAAAGTTTTTTAGAATGGAGAAAAGGAGCTGAGGGGAGACCTTATTGCTCTTTACAACTACCTGAAAGTATGTTGTAATGATGTGGGTGTTGGTCTCTTCTCCCAGATAACAAGTGATAAGACATGAGGAAATGGCCTCAAATTGTGCCGGGAAAGTTTTGACTGGATATCAGGAAAAATTTCTTCACTGAAAGGGTTGTCAAGCATTGGAATAGGCTGCCCAGGGATGTGGTTTAGTCACCATCCCTGGAGGTATTTAAAGGACATGTAGGTGTGGCAAGCAGGGATATGGTTTAGTGGTGGACTTGGCAGTCTTATGTTTATGGTTGGACTGAAGGATCTTAAGGGTCTTTTCCATTATAAATGATACTATGATTCTAGAGGAAATGAAGCTATACTGGAAACATATATCAACAGAGCATTAGCGTGATCAGCCACAGTGTATTAATGGGAAGAGTGGCTGGAAAGCTGCCTGGCAGAGAAAGACCCGGGGGTGCTGGTCGACAGCCGACTGAACATGAGCCAGCAGTGTGCCCAGGTGGCCAAGAAGGCCAATAACATCTTGGCTTTTATCAGAAACAGCGAGGCCAGCAGGACCAGGTTACTGATTCAACCATTGTACTCAGCACTAGTGAGGCCGCATCTTGAATACTGTGTTCAGTTTTGGGTCCCTCACTATAAGAAAGACATTGAGGCTCTGTAGGGCATGCAGAGAAGAGCAATGAAGCCGATGAAGAAGCTGGAGAACAAGTCTTAGGAGGAACAGTTGAGGTAACTGAGGTTGTTCAGCCTGGAGAAGAGGAGGCTGAGGGGAGACCTTACTGCTCTCTACAACTACCTAAAAGGAGGCTGTTGTGAGGTGGGTGTTGATCTCTTCTCCCAAGTGATACATGTTAGGACAGGAGGGAATGGCCTTAGGCTGAATTAGGGGAAGTTTAGATTGGACATTAGGAAAAACGCCTTCACTGAAAGGGTTATCGAGCACTGGAACAGGCTGCCCAGGAGGTGACCGAATCACCATACCTGGAGGTGTTTAAAAGGCAGGCAGATGAAGTGCTTAGAGACATGATTTAGTAGTGGACAGGTACAGTTGAAGTTGACAATCTCAAAGGTCTTTTCCAACCTAGTGATTCTATGACTCTATGATTGACTGTTCTAATTATTCCTTGAAGAGTGAGATTCTCTCAAGTAGCAAACATTTGTGAACGTGCAGACGAAGAAACAGCAGTGCAGTTTTGAGTGCTACACGTTTTGCTGTGGTTCTTCTTGTCTCACTGAGACACTTGTAACAAAGTTGGCAGGATGTTGTAACTTAACAAAGCTTGCATGTTTTCAGGCAATGTGTTAACCCTGCTGAAGTATACATAGGGCATGGGTACACTTTGCTCTCACTTAAGTCTCAGCATTGCGCACTGCTAATGTCCTGTGAGTAAGCAATGAATTTGTTGGTATGCTTAGCTAAAAAAAACAATGAAAAGTCTTTTCTGAGTTTTGTACTCTGAAGGAATCAAAATTAGATCTACCAGGGTCTTCTGCTATGTTCCTCATAGTTCCTTGTCATGCATTCACTCTCTGAATAGCGAAAAGTTACTTTTTACTTCATAGCCTTCATCGGCATACAACCTCCTTTACACATGTGCCACTATTGCAACACGATTCAGTCTGGATTAGTCACACAAAATGGAATATACCCACTAACAAATATGCTGCTCTCTGAAAGGCTAGGTATGATAGAGCTGCCATCCACATTATTATAATGCTAACAGACGGTCTGTTGAAATTGGGATGATTTGCAGCAGACCTGTAGAAGCCTGGGGTAAACACCAAATTGCCTTTCCTTCGATGCCACATATTATATCATAGTTTTCCAATGCAGAAAATTCAAGGCAAGGTCCTCTTGCATATTTATGAATGTCCACTGACAAACTCATGAATGCTAACTGTCAATGAAATTCTGGAATCTCTACTAGCCCATTATTTTCTGTCAATTGATGTAATTATATGGAGGAAACACTGACTTTTACAGCATGTACTTATTTATTTTCTGTCTTTGTTTTAGGCAATTCTATGTAGCATAAATTATTTTATCCACCTGTTCTACATGACCTAGTTCTTCTTCTCCATACTATACTGTGTTTGCACATCACGGAGCACCCTGGAGCCTTCAGTCCTCTCTAGATTTGTTAGACAGTAATAATTATCATTATCATTGATCACTATAAGAAGTGAATGAAAGTCCTCATTCAAAGTATAAACATAAACTCTTCAGGCAAAAGAACCCCAACCCAACAACTGTGCAGCAAGGAGGCTTTTGATGAGGTTGAATATATAAATATCTTTCTCCAAGGTTCATACTCTGTCTCTTCATTCCTGAGTCTTCCACTAGAAAGAATCAACAGTGCTAGTTATGTTGGTGGCCTCTAATGGAAGAACAAACATCACTGCAAGCTCAAAGTGAACATCAGCCTCACAGCTCCTCTCTGTGGTGCTTTATTTTGTACTTTATTTTACCCCTAGTAAAACAAAAGTATTTTGGCTGAAAAGGTCTTGAAAAATAATGGGTATAGAGGCAGTTTCCTTCGCATTTTGTATGAAGGTAGCAATGAGGCAGAGTTAGGGATGGTTTCATAAAAGGCAAAAGACTAGTGTTAGAGGAACTTTAAAGGAATTGGATACATGAAATAGGTACATGGCATAGAGTTGTCATTCACAGACTATTTGATGTCTGATTTCCTTGTGGGCACTATAATTTGGTTTTATCTTGGGCATCATCAAAGATCTGTGGAAATTTTGAACTTCACATTATAAACACCAAAGTAGCCATAATGCTTGGTTTATTACAACTTTTAAAATTTATTTATAGGGAAAGAACAGAAAGTTTATTAAAAATGTCCTCTTGATGCAATGGCTGGCATTTTGGAAAAGCTATAAGTCAATGAATGAATAATGATCAGTAAAATTTCTGCTAAAGAGTAATGGAAACATACTCCATGCAATAATATTTATACTTAACATTATACCTCCTGTCACTTGTATGGAAAGACTGTGGTAAGGGGTTTCTTTCAGAATGAACTTTATACTTTTCTCATGACAGAGAAAACGTAGGCATGGCCCAAGCTTAAAAGTTGCTGAAGGATAACTGATTTAAGCAAGCCTTCATGTGTTCACATAAAGGAGATTTTTTTTTTTATTAAATCTGCTGCAAAGGTTCTTGAACATCTAAGAGAAAGTTACTTAAGCTCCCTGTAGGGAGAGGAAGCTGGGATCATTCTCTTGTTCCCTGGTGTGCATATATGCGTGCGACTATGGACCTTGGCAGTATTTTGATTTCATATTGAAATGAACTATAGGTGTACAACATTGCTCCCTCCTCTCCATCCTCATGCCACAGAATATTCCAACAGGTCCTGAAGCTGTTGTCTATTTCTTCTACTAATCCTTTTTTGATCTTGCTGACACTTTCATTTTCCACAACATTTTCAAATAGTAAATTCCACACTTCTTGTGTAAGGAAGCTCTACAAACTGCTTTGAATAGATCTTCTTCTAGTTTAATTATGTTTTCTTGTTCTCCTATTGCAGGGCATTAAGAATAACAGTTCCATATCCAGCTTATTCACTGCTTTCATGATTTTATAAACCTCATTCATATGTCTCCATCTTCTCTTCAAACTGAAGAGCCCTACTCTCTGCTCACAAGGGAAGCTGCTCTGCACCCTTGGTCATTTTATTCACCACCTTTTCTACCTTCCTAAAGTCTGCTTTCTTTCTGAGATGCAAGAACCAGAAGTGCACATTGAACTCAAGATATGAGCTCATCAAATTTTTATACAATAACAAAATTATGTTCTCTCTTCTTAAGATCCCTCTGGATGATGCTAAAAACTCTCGTCTCCTTTTGCCACTCCTGCCAATGATTTTAGGGACCTGTCAGTGATGACTATGAGTTTTCTTTCCCAATTTGCAGTTCTGAGCAGTGCATTGTGGTAGTAATGGTTTGAAGTGTTTTCCTCGGGTCTTTTTATCTACACAGAAGCTCATCTGCCATGTTTCTGATTACTCACTCAGTTTTGTGAAGTCCTTCTGGAACTTCTTGGCATATCAGAACACCTGACTTCCCAGAAGAGCTTAAGTCTTATCTGGGAACTTAGACAATTAGCATTCACAGATTTTTTCCTTTAGGTGGCTTGGGGAAAATGATGAAAACTGTGGTGGCACTGGTCCTTACACGAGCCCACTTGGCTCTTCTGCATCTTGTCACATGACACTAATTCTTACCTTTTGCTTCCTGTCCTCTACTCTCAAGTTTCTAGCTTGAGACTAACTGTTTTAAAGGTTATTCAAAAGTCCAGGCACATTATTTCCCCTGAGTGTCCTTTATTCATGTGCTTACTGACATCCTTATGGATCTCCAGCAGATCAGGGAGACAGGATTACTTTTCACAGAAGCCACACTGATTCTTATCCAGCTGACTGTATCTGGCCTGCTGAGTGACCCTATTCTTTAATACAGACTCCATTGATCCCATTCTTTAATATATACTCTCCAGTCTTCCCTAGGGTGGATACTACTGCAGTATGTAGCTTCTAGGTTCCACTCCTGGGCCCTCATTCTCTAAGGCCACCCATCTGCTGCTTGGCACAGGGGCTTTGTGTAACCTTATGGTCACACACCCTTATGGCACTTCTGCAGTTTCACATAGAAGTCAAACTTGGATAAATGCTTTGTGGACTCGGTGATTTACTGATTTCTAGCTTGTCCATTTGGTCTTGTCCTTGAGTTATATTTATTTCAAATGGATCTATAATACCTTCTCCGACTAATTGCTGCAAAGAGTATTTCCAAAGTGGGGTTGCCTTCTCCAAGGAATTCACTCAGCTTTTCTGTTGTGGTCTTTGTCAGCTCTGAGTGCTGCTTTTACACACTTGCCCTCAATATTCTCACCAATTCCACAGTGTTTGAAGTATATACAGAACCTTTTGTTATCAGTTTGAAAATCTTTTCCAAGATATACTTCAAATTATTTTTAGATGCCTCAATTTCCTACTTATGTATAATCTATCATTTTCTTATGGGGTTATCCACATTTTCATAGAATCATAGAATAACCAGGTTGGAAGAGACCCACCGGTTTGAGTCCAACCATTCCTATCAAACACTAAACCATGCCCCTTTGCACCTCGTCCACCCGTGCCTTAAACACCTCCAGGGAAGGGGAATTAACCACCTCCCTGGGCAGCCTGTTCCAGTGCCCAATGACCCTTTCTGTGAAGAATTTTTTCCTAATGTCCAGCCTAAATCTCCCCTGGCGGAGCTTGAGGCCATTCCCTCTTGTCCTGTCCCCCGTCGCTTGGGAGAAGACGCCAGCACCCTCCTCTCTACAACCTCCTTTCTGGGTGTTGTAGAGAGCAATGAGGTCTCCCCTCAGCCTCCTCTACTCCAGGCTAAACAGCCCCAGCTCTCTCAGCCGCTCCTCATAGGGCCTGTTCTCCAGCCCCTTCACAGGCTTTGTTGCTTTTCTCTGGACTCGCTCCAGAGCCTCAACATACTTCTTGTGGTGAGGGGCCCAGAACTGAACACAGGATTCGAGGAGCGGTCTCACCAGTGCCGAGTACAGAGGGAGAATAACCTCCCTGGACCTGCTGGTCACGCCATATCTGATCCAAGCCAAGATGCCATTGGCCTTCTTGGCCACCTGGGCCACTGCTGGCTCATGTTCAGTCGGCTGTCAACCAACACCCCCCAGGTCCTTCTCCTTCAGGCAGCTTTCCAGCCAGACTTCTCCTAGTCTGTAGCACTGCACAGGGTTGTTGTGCCCCAAGTGCAGGACCCGGCATTTGGCCTTGTTGAACCTCATGCCATTGGACTCTGCCCAGCAGTCCAGCCTGTTTGGATCCCTTTGCAGAGCCTCCTTACCCTCCAGCAGATCCACACTTCCATCCAGCTTCTTGTCGTCTGCAAACTTGCTAAGGGTGCACTCGATGCCTTCACCCAGGTCATTGATAAAGACATTGAACAGGGCTGGACCCAGCACTGAGCCCTGCGGAACCCCACTTGTCACTGGCCTCCAGCTGGATTTCACACCATTTCCCACCACTCTTTGGGCCCGGCCATCCAACCAGTTTTCCACCCAGGAGAGTGTGCGCCTGTCCAGCCCAGAGGCTGACAGTTTCTCAAGCAGAATGCTGTGAGAAACTGTGTCAAAGGCTTTACTGAAGTCCAGGAAGACCACATCCACAGCCTTTCCCTCATCCAATAGGCGAGTCACTTTGTCATAGAAGGCAATCAGGGTAGTTTGGCAAGACCTGCCTTTCGTGAACCCGTGTTGACTGGGCCTGATCACCCGGTTCTCTTGCATGTGCTTCATGATAGCGCTCAAGGTCACCTGTTCCATGACTTTCCCTGGCACTGAGGTCAGCTTTTGGCAAGCTTTCTATTATATAAATATTAAGCTTTTACCTGTGATAGCTTTCTAAGCTTTCCTGTTGATCCCACAGTAGCTTTTTTGGGGCTGCATTTTACTCTTTTTCCACTATAGAATTCTTAAAAGACTCCAGGGTTTTTGAAGCTTCTTGATTTTTGGAATGTTGCTTTTTGAATTTGGGGGTTTTATTGTGTATTTTTAATTGGTGTGGTGGGGTGATGGGTGGGTTAGGTTTTGTTCTAATTGTATCATTTTCACATAATCTTCTTGCTTGAAATTTCATAGCTCCATGCTGGATTTATTTAGCCTGCTCTCTACCCTACAATGTTAAAGCTATTTGTATTGTGGTTATTATTGCAGAAAGACTATCCCACTAGTACTTTTTGAGCAATGTTGTGTGCACTACTGCTGACCTGTTTCAGAAAAGCGGCTTTCCTTGGATTCTAAGACTTATATTTTTTGGGAGTAGCCACTCAGTACATTCAAAACATGTTATCTCCCTGTCTCTTACTAATGTGGCATTGATCCAAGCAATATTTGGGTAATTGAACATTTCCACAATTAATGCCTGATCTCACAACTGTCTTAATATCCCTTGAGATATTACATACAGTCCTTAGTGACAAATGTTATTCTACTTTACACAAAAAGAGTGACTTCCAAACTTACAGAGAGGTAGAAATGTAAGTGCTTCCCTGTGCTGAGGCCAAGGACAGTCTATCATCTTTATAAAGATTTTAACCCAAGAAAATAAGTTTTTTCTTTAAACACACCACCTTTTCTATAGTTTAAATATGTTTTGGTAGTAGTTCATATTTTGTGGTATGATTAATTATCTGTTTTCAATGAACAGCAAAGGCTTGTACATTGTTTGAAATTGCTGAACTATGTTGTCATTTTTTTATTTCCTCTAGCATATAGAAATAATTCATTATTTATAGCTCTGAGATTACATGCCTTCAGAATGCTTCTGAAACTGAATTGTCCATCTCTTTTGTGTTTTAGTAAACTTTTTGTTACAAGGGTTGTAAACAGGATTTATTATCTTTCATTGTTAAAACTCAAGTTGTCACTTTGCCCTTTATATTTCCTAATTACATTAAGAGGAGTGCTTTATTTAGAAATAAAGTTCTTTGTGTGGTATCAGTGGGCAAGTTATATTGTTCCTGACATCAGGCAGCAAGAAATTAGCTTCCAATTTGGTCTTATTCTTGTCAACACAAGATTTACTTAGTCAACATGTCTAAAATCAGGATAAAAACAAGTCTCTCTGGGCTTGAGTAGTTTCATACCTGAAACACAGGACTGAGCTTTTAGAGGCTCTTAACATCCTGCAGCTGTTATTTACATATTCAGGATATAGAGGAGGCTACTAGAGAAGACAGATGACTGCAACTTCAGGATCTGTGGTATTGAGTGTAACCACCTCCACCACCATTTCCTCATATCTTCAGGGTTCTAGAGCTAGATTTGTTTTCACCCTGAGTAAAAAGAAAAAATATGAGGATTTGGATTTAGGTGAGCTACCTGAAACACACTCTATTCATTCCTAAGATGGGCTTGTTCAGAAGATACCTCTTTCCCCTCTATTCAAGCAGCTCATCTATCTGCATCATCTTTACGTCATGTGAGATCATTAACTTCTCTGTATCTTTCTGAACATCCATGTGGTGGCAGCCTCAAAGTGTATTTCATCTCTACTTAGCAGGAAGATTTTAATTCATTTTTAATAAGGATTTTATTCCTTATCTGTTCAAGAATGGGCAAAATAACCCACTGGGAAAAGAAGTGACTTTTGGCAAGATCAAGAGAAAACTTTAATATGCATGACTTTGTAGCTGGTTTTCTGTAGTACAGGCAATGACTGCTCCCTCAGTCTGCAGCCACATGCACTTCCACATGCTTAGTTGTCTCCTTTCCCAAAATTGGCAGTCTGGTCTGAAGAGACTGCACCACCGCTAAGGCAAAGCACAGACCCTTGGCATTGCTTAGAACACTTTCTGGGGGAGCAGGAATTGGCAAAGTCTAAAAGGATGTCAGGAGGTATGACAACAATTAAGCGTTGGAAAAACTGTGAGATAGTGGTTGAAAGAGTGTGCACTGCTTAACTGTGACTGAACAGGCATCACCATGTTTTATCTATGGATATAAACCTTAGTTGGTGGTACACCAAAGAGGAAAACCCCAACTTGCCTGCAAAGCACATGAATTCTTCATTAAATCTAAGATGGAAGATCAAGTTTCTTTGCCCTTTACACCCTTAATGCATACTTGTTACTTGTGTAATTGTCATGATCTTGTGCGACAAAGATAATGTTATAGTGATTAGAATAATTCAGGTTTTCAGTCTCTGTGTGAAGCTATGAAAGGGACACAGCTGTAAAGACATTTTTCTCAACTATCGTGCTGAGTTCATAATTTTGGAACTTAATTTGCTGTGTATTTGTCAGAGTCCTACAGTGCTCTGAGACCTCTCTGGCTTTGTAGGTTTTCCCTAACAAAATATATCTTGAATTGGGACATGGAATGGGTGAGAAAGAATAAGTTACTTCATAAATTTGGGATTTTGTATGTAGGTACTGTCTAGAAAATCATACAAGAGAATATATTTTTAAGGACAGTTGTGGTGCCTACAATACTAGATGTATGCCTTTTACAAAGGAAATAACCAAGCCATTTAAAAATGTTTTAGGAGGTGAAACATTTCTGTATTTTTCTCCCTGTGTCTGAAAGACTGTTTTCACCTCGTTCAGGGAGATGTAGATAAATCACGTGTCTGTTCACTCAGCTTTATTTGACCAGTAAGAGCTTTAAGTGATTTTCTGGACAACTTAAAATGTTCTAGTGGAGATTGGAAGCTGAGAAAAACCAATCACACTTCCTAAGGTAAGTGGAAAAATAACCATAGAAACAAAACAAACAAATATAAAAACCTATGAATAGTATTACTACACAGGGAAGAATCTTGATGAAGTGTGAAGTATGATACAGGGCAGCTTGCTTGGGGTTTTACTGGTATGACTGGTATGCCTCTTAGTTTATAAGCTAGGAGTAAAAATAAAAAAAACTCCAAGGTGAACTACAGGGAATTCAAGTCACACTTTAAATGTAGTCACTGAAATAAGGATTTAATTTAAAAGTATTAAAAGTGAACAGGTTTTAAAAAAAAATTGTTTCAAGAATCCTTCTAATGAAATTTATCACCTGTTTAATTAGATGCCTAGGCATATAATAAATATTTACTGAAACTCAGTGGATATGTGTTTTTTACAAAAAATATTTTGTTTAACTAAATATGTCACCTTATGTTTAACTGCTTGGTAAGTCCATATTACTATATGTAACAAGGGAAGACTTTCCATTATATTAGTTAGGAAAGTTACAGAAAATGAAAACTTCTACAAATTTATCCCTATAAATGGAGATAGATGCATAAATGTATATATGGCCAAAATTTATGACAATGTACAAAAATTTTGCATGTCTCAGATTCTGGAAGATGCTAAGAACTGACCTCATTTCACAGGATAAGTATTTAGTATATTCAATGATTCTTTCAGAAGTTTTAGAATGGGCATCCTGAAACATGTATGGCCAGCATAACATACCTTTTGTTTGTAATCCTGTTAATTATGTACTTATTTTGCTGAAGTCTCAGTTCCAAGGTCAAGCCACAAATCAAAGAAATAAGCACTAGAATATTTTAAGAAAAATGAATACAGAAATAAGTGATATATGTTTCCTGAAGAGAATTTGGTACTTGAAAGTTGGCAGATAAATGCCCTAAAATCCTAAATCATCAGTAATAAAAACAAATTGAGGACATGTATTGCTGTTTCACATTTTCCCTTCTTTTGCAGAGACCTTGACCAATACTATCTGCAGCTCTGCATATTTAATCATCTTCTGACTTTCTTCTGCAATTGCAGAAAAGGCATCACATTTGAAGTAGAAACTGACCCATTGGGAACTGAAAAAGAGACAAAGTGACAGAAATATTCAACCACTATCATTGCACGAGATAAACACTCTTAAATTATTTCTAATTTGAACTGCTGATGAAAAAAAATCCTGATTATGAAAATTCTCAATTCTTTCTCATTTGGGTTTTACCAACTTAAAATAAAATAAAAGAAGATATTGTTATCTGTTCTGTCAATATCAGTATTAGGTATAGAGAAACAGTAAGTGTGCATTAATGAAAGGTTACTAAAATGGTAAATTCCAGTCCAGGTGTGTGGTGCTGGTAAATTTGATCTGGACTTTGACATTGTCCTAGACTGCCTCTCCAAAGGAATTCAGGAGACATTTCCCAACCCACCTTATCCAGTCAGCGGTAAATACAGCTGGCAAAAGGAATAAGGATGTTGCTGCTTTCTGCTCAATGATGCTTGACAAAAATAACTGAGTTACCACATCTCTGAAAAAAATACATCCTTTTTTTTAATGTTCTCTCAAGGGGTAGATGCCCACCAAATTCAATATGCTACTTATGTAGGCTCGATTGTCAATTGCATTGGGGGTAGGTGCCAAAATATTTTCATGAGCTTGTCTCTCATTGTTTTAGGCCAGTTGCAAACTGGTCAAATATTCAAATTTTTAATCCTTTCTCTCTGGTCCTACCTTTTTGCCAACACTGGAGAAAGATGAGCAATAGATCACTGTAGAGCAACACATCATTAAAAGCAACAACAGTTTAGGAGTGTCATGTAGTCTAAAGAAGCTGGGTGAAGCTGCTTAAGAGAATTCACAGACCCTATGGAAAACACAGCATCTATCTTAGAGCCCTTTAGGGAAATAGAAGCTCCTGCAGATATTGCAGCAGTATTTAGAGAAATAAAATGGACCTGGACAGTCATTCTTCCAATGGCATCTTGTCTTGTATCAGAAACGGCGTGACCAGCAGGTCCAGGGAGGTTATCCTCCCTCTGTACTCGGCACTGGTGAGACCGCTCCTCGAATACTGTGTTCAGTTCTGGGCCCCTCACCACAAGAAGGATGTTGAGGCTCTGGAACGAGTCTAGAGAAGAGCAACAAAGCTGGTGAAGGGGCTGGAGAACAGGCCTTATGAGGATCGGCTAAGAGAGCTGGGGTTGTTTAGCCTGGAGAAGAGGAGGCTGAGGGGTGATCTCATTGCTCTCTACAACTACCTGAAAGGACGTTGTAGAGAGGAGGGTGCTGGCCTCTTCTCCCAAGTGATGGGGGACAGGACAAGAGGGAATTGCCTCAAGCTCCGCCAGGGGAGATTTAGGCTGGACGTTAGGAAAAAATTCTTTACTGAAAGGGTCATTGGGCACTGGAACAGGCTGCCCAGGGAGGTGGTTGATTCACCTTCCATGGAGGTGTTTAAGGCATGGGTGGACGAGGCGCTGAGGGATATGGTTTAGTGTTTGACAGGAACGGTTGGACTCGATGATCCGGTGGGTCTCTTCCAACCTGGTTATTCTGTGATTCTGTGATTCTGTGATTCACAGAATGGGAGAGGTTAAACAAAAGCGAGACACAATGGATGCTAAATTGGATAAATTAACCAAATGCGTGCATGCAACAGAGGAAGGAATAAGCAACACCAAAGAAAGGGGGTTGAAACAAAGAGATCTATGAACCGAGACAGAGCGTTGATTTTTTTGTGTTGAACAAAGCACGAAAATTAGAAAACAGAAGCAATTGTCCTCTTGCTGGAATAGAAGGTGTACAATTTACGGGCACTCTGGAGCTAGCTACTCCAGTTACCAGGCAATTGGGAATGAACTCTGTTCCCTCTAAGAGGGCTGAAGGCTCGGCAGCTCAGCTGAAGTGCATTTACACCAATGCACACAGCATGGGGAATAAGAAGGAAGAGCTGGAAGCTGTAGTAGGGCAAGGAGCCTATGATGTCGTTGCCATCACGGAAACGTGGTGGGACGACTCATATAACTGGAGTACAGCTATGGTGGGATACAAACTCTTCAGGCAGGATAGGAAGGGCAGGAGAGGAGGTGGGGTAGCCCTCTTTGTAAGGGAGGACTTGGACACCATTGAGATGGATTGTGGCGATGAGGAGATTGAGTGCCTGTGGGTTAAAATCAGAGGAGCCCACCAGAAGGTAGATTTTGTGATGGGAGTCTGTTACAGACCACCCAGCCAAGGAGAAGCAGCTGATGAGCTCTTCTATAAACAGCTGGAGTTAATCTCCAGATCAATGCCTCTTGTTCTTGTGGGAGACTTCAATCTTCCTGATATCTGCTGGAAGTACAATAGAGCAGAAAGGAAGCAGTCTAGGAGGTTCCTGGAGTGCGTGGAAGACAACTTCCTTGCACAGCTGGTGAATGAAACAACAAGGGAAGGTGCCCTCCTGGACCTGCTGTTTGTGAACAGAGAAGGCCTTGTGGGGGATGTGGCAGTAGGTGGACGCCTAGGACAAAGCGATCATGAGATGATAGGGTTTTCTGTTCTAGGTGAAGTGAAGAGGGTGGTTAGTAGGACAGTAGCATTAAATTTCCAGAGGGCAGACTTTGATCTCTTCAGAAGGCTGGTTGGCAAAGTCTCAAGGGAGACAGTACTTAAAGGCAAGGGAGCCCATGAGGACTGGGAGCTCTTCAAAAAGGAAATCCTAGCAGCTCAGGAGAAAGCCATCCCCATGTTCCCGAAAAAAAGCCGGCAGGGGAGAAAACCAGCTTGGTTGAGCAGAGAGATCTTGAGTGATATCAAGAAGAAGAGAAATGTTTATGAGCTCTGGAAGAGGGGACAGACCTCTTGGGTGGACTACAGGAGGGAAGTGAGATTGTGTAGAGAAAAAATCAGAAGGGCTAAGGCTCAACTAGAAATCAGATTGGCAAAGTCTGTGAAAGATAACAAAAAATCCTTCTATAAATATATAAATAATAAAAGGAGGACTAGGGAGACCATACAGTCCCTACTGGATGCAGAAGGAACAGCAGTGACAGGGGATGAGGAAAAGGCTGAGGTACTTAATGCCTTCTTTGCCTCAGTCTTTAATTGCAAAGAAAGTTGGCCCGTCTGTGTACAAACCCAGGAGCTAGAGGAGCAAAAGGAGGCTCCCATGATCCAAGAGGAGGTGGTCAGAGCCTTGCTAGCCCGACTAGACACCCACAAGTCTATGGGGCTGGATGGGATTCATCCAAGGGTATTGAAGGAGCTGGCGGATGTGGTGGCCAAACCCCTTTCCATCATCTTCCAACAGTCCTGGAAGACTTTCATGGAAAGGGTCATTGGGCACTGGAACGGGCTACCCAGGGAGGTGGTTGATTCACCTTCCCTGGAGGTGTTAAAGGCACGGGTGGACAAGGTGCTAAGGGGTATGGTTTAGTGTTTGATAGGAACGGTTGGACTCGATGAACCGGTGGGTCTCTTCCAACCTGGTTATTCTATGAGTCTATGATTCTATGAATTGGACAGTGTGATGCTCTTTGTTCGAAACTTGTTCAATTAGATTTTTGAGCATAATAAAAAAGCCTCATCACATAGTCCAAAGGACCATATCTGAGCTCCTCTGAGACCTGACAAGTGTTGAGATTCCAAGATAATGTTAGTTAAATCAGGTACTGCTGACATGGGGCAAGAATTACAAAAGCCTGGTAATCAAGATAAACAAGTGTTCCAATATCCAAACCTGAGTATTAAAACCCTATAAACACAGGAAAAATGGAACTCTTTCAGAGGTTTGTTGGCAAAAAGAGTCTGGAGTTTGCAATAAGTCATAGTATTCAAACACCGGAGAACTTCCAATTCTTCTTAAGATTTGTGAAAATCTACAAAATAATACTTAGATTCTTTCAGATTAAATCAGTTTGTTACCTTCAAAATAAAGCTTGAAATAGAAGACAGAGTGTAAGATAAAAACTGTGTATTCAGTCTGAGATATGTGATTAAGTTGTCTCTTCTTTAGGACTTGTGTCTCTGCTGGAAATATATTTTTAAAGCGAGCATTAATGGATGGCATTATTATACACAGGGTGTGGGAATTGCACATTGTCTTTGAGAAAATGCTGCATTTTTTAGGGTTTTGAGGGCTGGGGCGGAGGGGAAGGCTTAGGTAATTTCTGTGACGATTTTTTGTAAAAAATATTATTTTCTCAAACGGTTCTCTAAATAGAGCCACTTCTTGAAAAAAAGTTGCTTTCTAGAGACCTAGCATTGGGCTGTTAATGATAGCAGCACTTACTTGTGTTGTGCTGGTGTTGTACTTGGTTTAATGACTGTTAAGTGTAACAAAAAGCCAACAAGGCATATAAAACAATACTAGTCTCTGCAGTTCTGATTTCTCCTCTAGCAGGAAGCCTCTTTGCAAGACATCAGCACTGACACCTGTGCAGTACTCAGGTGGCAGAAGAGTCAAATGAAAGTTTTGACTGTAATAAAGATTGGTTTGTTTATTGTTGGGGGAGTATCTGGTAGGTTGAAGAACAATGGCTGATGGTGGTCTGCAAGTTGTGCATGCAGGCTTGGAGCAGGGAAGGACAACCTTTCAGATCCACTTACTCACTCAGTACAACCTATCTGAATACAGTCTCCTCAATGTCTGCATCAGTTAGTGTCCACTTTGATACACATAGATGTAGTTGGTTCTGCCCAGTCTTAAGATTTCAGGATTGTTGCCTTGCGCGCCATTATCCCTCCTTTTCCAAGTCTGTTCTTAGAATCCCCTCTTTCTTCATGCCTCATCATTTGGTATTTGTAAGTTTCTAATAGGTATACACAGTGCTGAGATAGTCAGGCTCTGCTGGCAATTACTAGACTCCTTCAGGGTCTTGGAATTTCCTTACTGGTTCTCATTTTCTCTGTCTGGCTGTAGCCCATCTAAAGTCCTCAAATTTCCAATGGACCAACACATGTCCTGTTTAGTTTGGATTCCACCCTACTGCTACCAAGGAGTCACCATAATTTCATATTGTTCTCAGTTTTCATCTGCTTTGTTTCTACTTCTTGTATTGCAAGATGATAACCAATTACTGGTTTAATGTGTGGGAATCTATATTGTGCCTAATAGATTCTGTTAAAAGATAAACCCTCTTTACCTTTCCTTAGCGTATCTATTTATATATTACACCGCTAGAATATTCTATTAGACATTCAACAAAAAAGAAAATTCCCAATACACACTTCTCTGTAGCCACGACCAGACCTCCAAGGTGTGAGTTACCATGAAGATTGAACTGAACTATTGGTTGGTTTATGGCTTTTCTGTTTGAAAGGTGCATTTGCCATGGCTTCACTGTGCACTTCAGAAGAGTTTTCCAGCCTGCTATTGCTCATATCAAGCTGAGGAGGATCACATTGAAGCTGGCTCCAGGGAACCGTCCTTGGCCAAGTGAAACCAGCTTCCCCTCTTCTCATTTAAGATGGGAGCATGCCAAAAGACAGCAGTGACATCCAATGTCTATAGCTAACATTTTATTTACAGGAATATGTTTGGAAACATCTTGTTTGAGTCACCTTTCCTGGAGATGTTTAAAAGATGGGTGGATGAGGTGCTGAGAGGCACGGTTTAGTGATTCATAGGAATGGTTGGACCTGATGATCCAGTGGGTCTTTTCCAACCTAGTGATTCTGTGATTCTGTGAAACAAATCAGCTTCCTCACCACTGCATCTCTGCAGAGTTTCTACCCTTTTTTTTTGCATACTGCAAATCTAATCTTCAACATCTCTTTAGTTCAAGGAAAACTCCAATCTTTTTCTCTACAGACATTCCTACTGACTTTTCAGGGAAGTATGTACTCTGACACTCCTAAGACCTAATTTGGGACTGCTTCCTTTACTGAACAGGACAGATTTTTGGGAGTATCCCATTCTCTCTCTGCTACTAACTGATCCACTGTACGCTCCAGAGTTTTCCAGAATGAATCATGCCCATTTGGGCTACTGTGGGAGTAATCTTTCTCTTCCTCCTGCTTTCCAGGAGAAAAGAATATTTCACAAAGTGTGGTAGGTAAGAAAAGGTAAACACAACACTTCTCTGATCCTCTACTTGAACTTGTAAAAACAATATATTAAAAATATATAAATGATACAGATCTACTCATCTGTTGCAATAGAAAATGCTTAAATTAAGTTGAAATAACATAATTGTCTATTACTCTTCTGAAATTTCTGTCTTGAAAGTCTGGATCACCCAAAGTCGCACAGTAGCCTCTCTCTTCTGTGCTGTGAAGCTCTCCTATGCACACATGCATGTTTATTCCTTTTCCATCTTGAGTAGCTGAAGCATTGGCACTGCAGTTCTGTTTTTCACGTCTCATGCTCTGCTGTTTTAGGAATGTGTGCAAGCCATTTGTTGTTAGTTAGATTTGTTCCATTTCTGGCTTTCATTGATGTTGCTCTATTCTTTGTCTTGATACAGATAGCTTCATGTGGATCCCTTGCTTGGTGAGCTAAGCCCTCCATTCCATTTGGAGACCTTCCACAAGAGTCATGTTTCTTTCTCTTGTTCAACCACTATCCCAAGAAGTGAGAATCACCTGCCCCCTTTATAAAACTCCCTTTCAGACAGTCTTTCTGAAAACTTGAGAGCTGTGTGTGGATGCCAGAAATCTGACCTCCACGATGCAAATATTTGCTTCAAGATCTATGCTATATTCACACCATGAGAGAAGCTGACAGAAGCTGTGACTAGCTGTGTATGGTTCAATGCATTGTTATGTGTTATGAAAAGCAGGTCATTTAAAAATTAGTCAAAATTTAAGGCAAACTGTTGACTTAAACCTTGTGTACCTCAAATTCCCATCTGTAAACTGCTTGTTGCATAACCTCCCTCTTCTGAATAGGGCTTTTGTGCAGATAACTGGATTCATGTTTGTGAGTATTTCAATGGTACAGAAAGGATTACTATAGTACTGCTCCCAAGGGAAGGGATAATTATTTCTTAGTGCTTGATTTGTTCAGTACATGCATAGCCTAAGGTCATGTGGTGAAAAGTGAGAAACAAACAGAAAAATTAACAAATATTGAATGCCTACAAATTATATGAACACTGTCCAGTGTATGTACAGGAGGCAGGGGTCTCGTGGAAAGCTCAGCTACTGGTTGATTGTGGAACAAAATGTGGGATATGTTAATAAAGACAACTAATAATGCCAGGAACTGAACTGAGGTTGTCCAGGCCACTGTAACTCTGGCATTTCCTGATGTAAAGAGGCATGACTTAAAGCCTTGATAAAGTTGTTTTAGCAGAGGGTTTGTGTAAAATATCAGAAATATAAAAATGGCATGAGGGGTTGGTTTTCCTTGTGCAGAGTTGGTCTGCTAATAATCTGTGATGATAGTAATAAAAAAGCATCCCATGCAGACCATAAAAATGTTAAAGTAACATCTTTTAGTAATACAATTGAAGTTAATACATCTTGAAGGAATTGATTCAAGCTGTATTGCCATTTCAACAATGGCTAGTTCTGGCTTTCCGTATTCTACCACCCATCTGTTTATGAGAATTAATCAGATTTGTATAATCAAATTGTACTTATTATGGTATTCTTGTTGCTATTATGTGTACTAATTGCTGGCATATATAGACTTGTAAACAGCAGATTTTCTATTTTGATATATAAATGAGACCAAAAATGCAAAATCAATTAATCACATACCTACTAAGCTCCATAAAATTTAAAGGAAAAACAAACCACTTTTATTAACTGTTTGCTTAGAAATAGTGATTAGAATTTTTATGTGGCCTAGAATAATCTATTATTTCTTGCCATTACCTTTCAACTTTCTAAATTAATTATTTTAGAAAATTCAAATAAAGTTTTTAAAAGTCTGAGTGGAAAAAGGGAAAGGATTTAAGTCCTCTGGCAACCATTCTGAGTCTCCACAGAGCAGGGTAATATTTTCTGTCCTAATTTTGGTCTGTATTTACAGGAATCAATTCCAAATCCTTTTGTCAGACTGGCATGTACGTTCTGAATCAACTTAACAAACTAGATGAGAAAATGCTATATCAAGATCTAAAGCTACATGAGATATTCTCCTAGACTGTACTTGACTAGAAAATAGCTAAATTTCATGGTTCATTTGCAACTGTTACGGATAAAATTATTTGAATGAGAATACTTTTACAACTAAATTAAGCTGGTTTTGGTCCATTATGATAGCAGTTCAAGTGTTGGAAAATTACGTTATTTTCATATTTAGAGGCAACAATGAACATTTTGAATCAAATGGTTTGGACACATGATTACTAAATATGCTAACTGAATATTTAGTAGGAGCAACTGTGATGAAAGACTAATTGACAGGCAATCTAATGGTGTCAGTAAAATATCAAAATAATCTTTCCAAATTGAGGCAATTGCTTCAGAGTTAAGGAACATTTCTCTCTCTTTTTTAAAAAAACATATAGCATTAGTATATTCAGCTAATATGCACATTGCCAGTATGCCAGTAAATGTCAGTGAACGTATGACTTAAGTAAAATTCAGGCAATGCTGAAAGCTCTAAAGGTAAATCCAGACACAGAGGAAAAAAATAAAAGATTTTTCACTGAGAGGTATAAAGAAAATCTATATACATTTTTACCAAAAAGCCAGATGAATTAAAAGACAAGAGAGTAAAATTATAAAGTTAAGTACTCATTGTCTTATACTGCAAATGGAATTCAAGAAAAAGAAAATTCCTAGTATGCATGTACCAGAAGTTGTATTCTGTAGCATAAATCATTATATCTCAGCTGTAAAGTCAAAAAGTTTTGGTGCATTACAGATTTTATTTCTGTGGCTGATTTTTGTCCATATAGTTGTTGACATATGGCCAGGATGGAAGCAACCATATAATTATCTAGCACTTTAGCAGCAGGTAACCATGATAAATTATTATAAAGACTTCGACAATTATACTCTCCTTGATACCCAGAATAAGATAGCAAAGAAAACAAAAACACTTCTAAGTGGAAAGGTGAAAATTAATGAAATCTAGTTTGCCAAAAGTGTGAAAATACGTCTCATGAGATACATAGAAGTAATAATATACTGCATCCCTGTTGCGCAATCAAGGAACTGTGACTTTGTAAAGACAAATGTAAGCATAAAATGTAGTGCTCATGCATACACACTTTGAATATTCACCCTGCACTGCCTAATCTCCCTGGGTGCGCTTACAGCTAATGTAAATCTGCATAGCTCTTTGTTAACTCATTAGATACTCCAGAATCCTCATCATAAACTGCCAGCGTGATTCCCACAAAAATAGGCAGTGATACGGGCATCCTTTTTTGAAAACATTTGCAGTGAAATTTATCCAGTGTAAGTATCCAACACACTCTCCTCTGCAGTGATCAGCGCCTGTCTTGGGTGTTGGAAGCAAAAGCAATGAGCCAAAGCAGCAACACGCACAGAAAAAAGTCTTTTTCTGTAAGTGAGTGTCAAAAGCTGAGTAGAAGGTAAGCCAGGAACAAAATGTAAGGATGAGTTATAAGGGCTGTAGATATTGGTTGGAAGGAGTGGATTCTGCTTCCCAAAGCCGGCAATTGTTTATAGAATGATTTTATGCAGATGAAGTAGATTTCAACCAAAAGGAGAAGCTATCATACTGCATGCCTTTCCAAAGAGTATGCATCAGCTTCCTATTTGCAAGCTAAATATTGCTTATCAGTTATCAACATTCAGGAAAAGATGACTACAGTATATCTGTGATGCTACAGTGAAATTACATGAGAACTCAAAAAGCACTTAGGATAAATAATGGATGATTAACATGTCATATAAATCAGTGTATCGAGCTATTTTAATTTGTTTGATTTTTCTTCTTTTTCTTTCCTTATTCTTGGTTTTTACTCTTGCTTGTTTTGATAAAACTCTTAAACTCAATTCTCTTATGTATTAAGAGCAATTCCTGTTTTATTTATGGGCTAGAGTAGAGCTCAGTATGGAAGTTAATAAGAAAATTGCTAAGTATTGTAATTCTGTATCACTCAATTGTTGATATTTAAAAGCTGGAGAGCTGTATGTTAGATCTGACTTTTCCTTATAGCTACCTGACACAGATCAATTAATAACAATGTGTGCAATAAATCTATTCACTTAATTAAATACCTACTAATAAAGATTGAACTACCATATAATAAAATTTTATAATCATAAGAACAGGGTAAGTGATAATAATAACAATATCAATAATGAATAATAGCATTCAGCAGCTCAGAAGTGGTTTATGACCTCTTCATAAAGATACATATATATTTTTTATGATTTAAGAGAATATTCTATTTAAGTTTTCTTATTTCATAGACCTGCTGTCCTCTCTTGCTTGTCTTCTATCTTACCTGCCCTATCCACCACAGCTGGTGGTCAGTTTACTCTCTTATACAATGAAATCCATATGTTACAGCCCAGAAACATGCAGTTACCTAATCATGTAAATGCCCTCCCAGCAACAAGCAGAACCCTGGCAACAGTACAGTACAAAAAAGCACAGGTCTGTTGATACCTTCTGAAATATCTATGTAGTTTGCTATTACAGGTATACAGACCTAGATTCTAACTGTAAAAACTCCCTGCTGACATATAGTTGTACCTCTGAGACACTAGGATTTAAGAGCCCTCTCTACTGCAGCATCTGAGGTGCTTGATTTTAGTGACTGCAGGTAATTTGCAGTCAAAAGTTCTGATGCCTACTCTATTCTATTCACAACCTTAAAAAGTGGCTCACAGGTGGTATAGTCCAGCTGATGAACTTGGCCATGGAAGAAAATGAAAGTCTTCAACTTCTGAATTACCTTCCTCATGGGCCTTGTTATAATATTTTGTAACTAAAATGCTTCGTTCAGCTAAAGATTTCCTATTAAAAAATGTAGATAACAAAATGCATATGTATTAGTGTCTCGTTTTTATCAGATATATTTGTTTTCAGAAGTGGAGAGGGAAAAATCAGTTTCATAACTGTAACAGAAACACTCTGGTAAAAAAAAAAGTGCCTGTTCTCAGCAGGGTCATTAACCACATTCACTTCTCTGAGCGTTGGTAGAATTTTTATTCATTCTTTAGATCCGTTCCCACAGTGTGAGGGATGATGCGTAAGTTCCTCATGATGCTGTACTGTATTAGCAGAGTTATTTATTTGTTTCTTGTTGACAGGACACAAACAGAGGAGGAGTTTCTTGAATGAGCTGGATCAAGGATCAGATGTCACACAGTAACTGGTTTTGTACATCTTTTCACTGTCTATGTACTCTGTTAAATGTTCAGGCTGCATGACTGACCAGACTTATCTGTGTATATGGAACAAATCTATCCCAATCCAACTTTAATCCCACTCATGATAGACATACTCATGTTGCTTCAGAGAACTGATTTCATTTATATACAAAGTGTGTTTATGCATCAATATCATGTTTTTGTAGACACATCTGAAAAATTTAAAATGAATTTGCCTAAAACAAAGCTTAGATAATGAATCATATAAAAAAATCTGCAAGACCTTTTAAACTAAAAATATTGCAAAATTATGAACTTAATGTGAATGAGATGATTGATATGTAAATCAGTTTTAATGCTTTAAAACCTAGGTCTAGCTTTCTAGATTCATTCAGCTGAGAAATAAGAAAAAATATACAGGTGCGCTCTAGCTTCTTTCAGTGACGCAGAAACAATGAGAGGATTCAGCATTTGCCTTTATAGCTCTCCACTGACACACAATGAATGGCTCTTTGGAAACTTTGCAGGGTGTAGTGAAGAGTACAACTCCTGGTTTGAGATCCATTTGTGGATGCAAAGCTTCATGAAACATATGCAAAATCCTTACTGAGATGAAGCTGTGGAGATGTGCGAGATTCCCGTTTCATAAGGGCAGACTTAAAACAACAGCATCTATCTGATCATGAGTTGACACTTCACTGGACAAAAGTCAGACAATTGAATACAAACTTTCTGTATTAATCCAAAATTAATCCAAACAATATTTTGGATTTGGAAAGTTCAGCTGATTTCTTGTAGATGTGTACTTTGGTTATGCAAGAAAGGGATGGCTTCTATAAAAATATAGGACATAACAGAGTGCAAATGGACAAAAGGAGCATATCAGAAATAGATTTTTTTACAAGTATGTTTATAGCTTCTGAAGTCTTTATGCAAAACTGTCATTTCTATTTATCTGACTCCTACAAGGCTTTACATTAAAATATTCATTTTTTTCTACTATGCTACTTCACAGTTGCATGCTACTTCTCTGATTGCTTTAACTTAGGAAAAGTTACTTAAAGTGGGAAGATGAATGTTGTGTACTGGGCTGAGTTTCATTTTTAAGCAGGTAATCTGCAGGTGTTTATGGCTTGTTTGCAACCTTGTTTGACCATCAGGTTTGTTGTGCCTTGTCCTTCACGACTTCTAATATTCACTAGCAGTATGGGAGATTTATGTTAAGTAGAGCCTGTCAGGTTTAAAATCGTTATAAAGACTCCTCACAGTAAAAGTCCTTCTTTTCAGTATTTTGTGTCATCCTGACAGGTTTTCATGTTCTCAGCTTACCCCAGCTCCAAGTTTATATACTAAGAGGATTCTTTCTTAAGAAACTAGCAAATTCATTGTTAACATCTGTGTCTATTTTAACTATTTTTTTCCAAATTGTTAATTGGTTTCTTTTTTGACTGTAAGACTACTATCACTTGATAATGTTATGACCTTATTTAGATGATAGATCTATTTGCCATTTACAATAATGCCATCTTTATCTCTTTTCTAAAAAGACTTTAAAATGGATGCAGGCATTAATAATTCACAATTTTAGGCATATTTACTTTGCCAGAATAGAATAAAAACTGCCTTTCAATTCAGAAAAAGGAGGTTACCTTAAGGAATATAGTTATTTCTTATTCAGACGTATTTCAGATTTAAAAAATAGATTTATTATTAACTTCTTAAAAAGGAAGAAGGAATGAGTTTGATATAAAGAATGAATTATTATAATTGATACTATGTCAAGGTTGGAAAATCTTACAAGGTTGTAAATCTCCTTTATCTAGAAGTCAGACCTTCACCTGCTGAAATCTCTGCAGCATTGACCTAACTCAGAAACATTTCTGCAAGTCAGCATAAACTTTCACAGAATCACAGAATCACAGAATAACCAGGTTGGAAGAGACCCACCGGATCATTGAGTCCAACCGTTCCCGTCAAACACTAAACCATATCCCTCAGCACCTCATCCACCCGTGCCTTAAACACCTCCAGGGAAGGTGACTCAACCACCTTCCTGGGCAAAAGAAATATTTATCATAGCTACCACTACATTTTCTTAAAATACTTCATAAGCACAGACTAATACTAATTAATCCTTACATTACCCAAAGGGAGAATGATAACTATGATTTCCATCTTTAAAATAAGGAATTTGATTGTATTTTCATTTCTGTAAGCGTAAATCATGAAGCTTTCTATTGAAGTGAATGGAATTACACTGCCGGGACATCAACATGAAATTGGTATCAGATATGCAGAAAATGTTACAAAGGGGCTAGGTGCTTTTCTAAAGGAAAGAGCCAGCTTCAAAGCTATCCAGAGAAGTTGCTTATTCATGCTTCTTAGGTTAATATATTTACCATTACAAAGCATTGTCTTGCAGCTGAAAATTTGAGGTTTTTGAGATTCATATTACAGCTAAGAGGGATTGTCATTCTACAATAATGTAATGACCTCAGTAGTTCACTTCAGCCCTTGTTTGTACTCACATATTTCTCAGGAAGTATAAAGCATCACTAAGAATGCTCACAGACAATATATATATATATCTATCATGGACTATGGCTGGCTGGGTTATTTCACAGTGTGTATAAACTACATGTTAAAATCTTCATCAGTAATAATAACACTAATTCTAAGAAAGATTAGCGAGAAAGGATCACATTTGGAAGGATCAACATTTCAGTTTATTTTTTAAGCTTTGATTGAAGTTGGTTGCTACACATTTGACAGGAGTAGAGAGCAGTCTTTTTAGGGGAGTGACATTCTCTTCTAGTGAGCTTTGATATTCACTTTCTTAAATATTAATTGGTTTTCAAATTAAGTCAACAACACAAAGGAGAAAGTTTATAACTAAAACCCCCTTTCTATCATCTACCAGCAGTCCTGCTGACTGGGGAAGTTCTATTTGACTGGAGGCTGGCTGATGTTATAACCATTTGCAAGAAGGGTTGGAGGGAAGATCCAGGAAACTACAAGGCTGTAAGTCTGACCTCAGTGTTAGGAAAAGTCATGGAGCAGGTGATCTTGAGTGCTATCATACAGCACATGCAAGAGAACTGGGTGATCAGGCCCAGTCGACACGGGTTTATGAAAGGCAAATCCTGCCAAACTAACCTGATCACCTTCTATGACAAAGTGACTCGGCTGAGTCACTTTTTCTCAGAATTCTGCTTAGGAAACTGTCAGCCTCTGGCCTGGACAGGCACACACTCTCCTGGGTGGAAAACTGGTTGGATGGCCGGGCCCAGAGAGTGGTGGTAAATGGTGTGAAATCCAGCTGGAGGCCAGTGACAAGTGGGGTTCCGCAGGGCTCAGTGCTGGGTCCAGCCCTGTTCAATGTCTTTATCAATGACCTGGGTGAAGGCATTGAGTGCACCCTTAGAAAGTTTGCAGATGACACTAAGCTGGGTGGAAGTGTGGATCTCCTGGAGGGTAGGGAGGCTCTGCAAAGGGCTCTGAACAGGCTGGACCAAGAGGCATGAGGTTTAACAAGGCCAAATACCGCGTCCTGCACTTGGGGCACAACAGGCTAGGGGAAGAGTGGCTAGAAAGCTGCCTGGAGGAGAAGGACCTGGGGGTTTTGGTTGACAGCTGACTGAACATGAGCCAGCAGTGTGCCCAGGTGGCCAAGAAGGCCAATGGCATCGTGGTTTGTATCAGATATGGCATGGCCAGCAGGTCCAGGGAGTTTATTCTGCCCCTGTACCTGGCACCGGTGAGACCGCTCCTCGAATCCTGTGTTCAGTTTTGGGCCCCTTGCTAAAGAAGGATGTTGAGGTTCTGCAAGGTGTCCAGAGTAGAGCGATGAAGCTGATGAAGGGGCTGGAGAACAAGTCTTACAAGGAACAGCTGAGGGAACTGAGGTTGTTTAGCCTTGAGAACAGGAGGCTGAGGGGAGACCTTATTGCTCTCTACAACACCCAGAAAGGAGGTTGTAAAGAGGAGGGTGCTGGCCTCTTCTCCCAAGAGTCAAGGGACAGAACAAGGAGCAATGGCCTCAAACTGTGCGAGGGGAGGTTCAGACTAGATATCAGGAAAAAAATTTTCACAGAAGGGGTCATTGGGCACTGGAACAGGCTGCCCATGGAGGTGGTTGAGTCAGCATCCCTGGAGGTATTTAAAAGACAGGTAGACGAGGTGCTCAGAGACATGGTTTAGTGGCAGATAGGAAAGGTTGGACTCAATGATCCAAGAGGTCTTTTCCAACCTGGTGAACCTATGATTCTATGATTCTAAGGTCAAGGTGAATTAGGTGAGAGAGTGGATACATCAAAAGTATTATACACAGAGAATACTGCATCTATACAAACCACTGTGGAGATTTATGCAAGTAGATTCAGAAAGCAAATAATAACAAATAATAATCTATGTATCCCATATTAAAATCGACAAAGTCAAGTTCACTGTGTTTTTTTGACTTCTGATACATTCTACAACCAATTGCTAATGTGACCTTGAAGAAAACACATGTCCTTAAGCCAAGCACATGTATTTATATTTTGGTTGCCTAAAATGATGAATACAGACTTTAGGAAGTGTTGAATATTTACAGGACGCTGAGTTCAGGAACGATCCCAAGCCATTATGCCAGGGTAATCTTCAAATACATGCTTGTGGTTCCTGATTCCTTCTTTGGCTGTCTGGCTGGGAGAAGTGGCAGGTCAACTTCATGTATCATGAACTGTCACACAGTTCATAATGACACAGCTTCAATGCAAGTTTGGGAAGTACAAACACAAAGGGCAATACCTCTGTGTAAGATTTGTATTAAAGCCCAAGTATCACATCACAGCACAGAGAGCTTGAAGGGAGAAGGAGGCACTTCAATCTACACATTAGCTCTTTGAGGGTGCTGAAAGTTTAACACGATAAAGCACTACTTGTACTTTTAACAGGACTAACCTATCTGCAACTGTAAATTGTAGCAGAGGCACAGTAACCCTTATATGTAGCTACTTTTTGTTTACAGCAGGAACTCATTCCATAAGCAGCATCAGATACATAATGTGTGGAAAAGGAGACGCGAGTAAATGCCTCAGCCCAGTTCCATGGATCACATTACATGGCACTTCTAAGTCCATCCCCTCCGTTTGCATCAATGGATAATTTTAAAGATTTATGCCTCATTAAATATGCAGTAACAAATAGAGCTGTATATAAATGGTTTGATTATTAGCAACCATCATTTCACTAATAAAGGACAAAGCAATGCAAGCATATCTTTTTATTTTACATTATATATCTCATGACCACTGTATGTACAACCTTCAATGAGACCAATCTCTGTTCTCTCCAGTACTGTGTTTCCTACAGTTGTCAGTATCAGCTGCCTCACTAGACACTTCCAGAAATTATACCACAATCAGTTTTTACTTTCAGAGAAGTTCCCTGCCCTGTTCCCCAACAAGAAATCATAAGCCATAGTTTGGGACATGAAGTTCTTGTCACTGAAGTGGTCTACTGTGCTGTTGAGAGTGTGGTTTGCTTCAAACTGCACAGTTTACATGGTTTGACTACTATAGGTACTAATCTTGCAGCAGAAAGAAAGAAAAATTTAAAGACAACCTTTTAGGACAGAAGTAAGTCATCTTGGCCATGGTTTCCACAAGGGGAAATCTTGGCCTGACATATCACTTTGCTTTCTAAGAGGGTTTGAAACATTCATCTTCTGAATATACTTTCTTTCCCTCCTGCACTTTGCAGCAAATTTATCCCTTGTAGTGGTGATTCAGCTACTTTTAGATGTGCCAAGTTAACTATAAGCCTTGCATAGCTGACTTTTTTCATCTGCGCCTTTTTGTCAACATCTCTGGCAAAATCCCCAGTCGATGTGACCTGGCCTACCTCCATGAAAGCCAATGGACACCAGCTGAGAATCTGGCTGTCTCAGTGGCCTTGGCTACATGCTCAAAACCATTGACCTGATGGAGATAACTGGAATTCAGCCACTGATATCAATGGAATTTTTTCTGGATTCTTTAGCAGCAAGGTAGAAAACAAGCTAGAAGTTCCTCTTGGCTCTCACCTTTAGAGAAAACATTTTTGAATAATCATGAAAGCTGTAGACATTTGCTGCTGTAGCTGTCTGTAGAATCAGGCCATAGTACACTAACTAAAGAATGTTTATGTGCTTGAGTAAACATTGCCTTGGCAGAGCCCCTTGGCTTTGTTAAATATCTGGATATGCTCTTCAGATACCTGAACACAAAGATACAAAATGTTTATTGCCATTGGAAATATAGGGAATATCATGGAAACCTAGACAGATATGTACTTCACTATGGTGTCTCCTACTGCTCTTCTACCCATCAGACACATTAGATCCGAAGAGCTGGTGAACTGGTGATGCATGATTCAAGCCTGAGTATATGGCAGCTATTCACAGTGCCTGTCTGTGCTACTAAATCAAATACTTTTTCTCAAGGAGGCTGGATGTCTCCCTCTGTACTGTTGAAAAGCCTGCCTATTTAAAGGCTTACCCCCACACTGCAAATCTCTTGCAATCCAGAGCAGAGTGCACAGAAGCTGCTCTGAACATGCTAACTCTGAGGATGTGCCTGAGAAGCATTTAGGGGACTGCTCAGTTGACCAGGGCCAAAAGAGTGCCAGGACTCAAGAAATTCAGCAATATTCACTGTACTCTAGTGCTCAGGAACTCCTCAATTTTCTGGTGTTATTTGAAGACTCAGACTTCAAGCCCACCAGAGGTGAAAAAAGGGTAAGGCACGTGTGGTCACCAACATGAAGCCAGAGCAAGTCCCTTTGAAAACATGCATACTTCTAAGCTTTTCTATCTGTAAACAAGTTTAAGTGCTCAAAAATCATATGCTTGGCTTAAACACTATGAAGACTTGGGGGGTCCATTTTATATGATTTTTTTTTCTTTAATCCACAAGTTTCACTCTTAGTCTTTTTTATAGGCTAAAGTAACATAATTTTACTGTCTTTGCTGTTATCATGAATACATTTGGTTCCCAGAGTAAACTGAAGGTGGGGAAATTAGGAGTTTGTGGCTTTCACAATCCAATGACACATTAGCTGCATCTTTTTGTATGTTCAGAGGACTTAAAACAGGTCTTCAAGTGATTTTAAAGGTTTAGTAAAAAAAAGACAAATATTTTATGCCCTTTAAAAGAAAATATTGAAGAAACTTTCACCTTTAAAATTACTACTTCATGTGTTCAGCCTTATCTGGACACTTTAAAGTCAAATGCCCTCATTAGTCAGTTTATTGGTGTATGACTATTCAAAGACAGCTTTTGAAAATGTAGTGTTATTTCAAGACCTTGACTTGACAGAGGTTGAATAATACTGGCTCTAGCTCTAAAGAAACAAAATAGCTTCTGGGCTGGATCTTTGTAAGCATGTGAAAATTATATTGGAAGCTCATAAAGAAGCATCACTGAAAGCCTTTAATTTTTAACCTTTCTTATTTTTCTGTTCTTCTTTTTGTTTGTATGGGTTTTTTTAAGCTATACATGTGGGTTCTTTCAGGAGCAGGGATACTCAATCCTACAGAGGGTTGGGTTGTTTTTTTTCCATTATTTACTTGGCTTCAGATTTTCCCAAGTACTAAGGTACTTCCAGTTTATTTAAAAATGAGAAAAAAACTAATGTTGTCAGCATCAATAAATCAACAGCCCGGAAGAGTCACTTCATATCAGAGTTTCAAAAGTGCTTCATGGTTTTCTGATCTCCTGTCTGTACTAATCATCTCTGATGTTTCACATATGCATGGTATATGACACCAGGTTTTAAAACTGAGGAAGGAAAGAGGGTAGGAAGGAGGGACGGAAGGTAAGAAAAAAGAAAGGAAGCAAAACATAGGAAGGTAGTAGGACAGGTTAAATTTTCTGTTAATAAGTACATAGCATCCTGTTACATATGGTCGTGGACAGGATTTCTCAGAGGTCAACTGATGGCAGGCATAGACCAGCAGGGGAGAGGCAGACATATATATGAGCAAAATAAGGAAAGA
This sequence comes from Phaenicophaeus curvirostris, assembly GCF_032191515.1. Lineage (NCBI taxonomy): Eukaryota > Metazoa > Chordata > Aves > Cuculiformes > Cuculidae > Phaenicophaeus > Phaenicophaeus curvirostris. The sequence continues at coordinate 60,321,504 of NC_091394.1, forward strand.
AACTATCTTATTTTCTACATACAATGTAGAAAACGTAGTTTATGTTGATTATTTGTGTAAATACATAAAACAGTCATACAATAGTCTGTGTGCCAATATTGTAACTTGTATTCAGATCTGTTGGTCCTGTAAATGAAAAATGAACAAACCTAATATATCCTACTGGCTTAATACTGTAGATGGTGGAAGACTGCTCCAAATACTGCTGCCATCTACAATACAGTTGCTCAAAAGTGCTGTCATTTCAATAGGAGAGGGAAGTGATATTATGCCAAATTTTCATAACTGCTCAAAAAATTACTGAAGCTCATTTTCATTGCAATAATTAATTTAGCTTTTATATATTATTAGAATTAGTTTGAGGGGTTTTGTTTACAGATGTAAATTGTGCTATTAACAGGTTTCCAGCTTGGCATGCATGTTTTAATTTTGAGTGTTTCAGACACATGGCAAGGCAGCAACCATTTTCATTTTATCATCCTTTTCATTGCAGTCAGTATTGCTTTAATCAAGAATTCATAGTCTAGTTGCTTTTTCTTTCCAATGTATTTTGATTTACATTTCAGACAGGTTTAAGAATAATTTGTGTAACTTGTAATATTTGTTTTTTCTTAACGCTTGAATAGGAATACTGTGTCAGCTTTTTTAAGGTGAGTTTTAACTCTGGAGATTTTAGGGAAAGCTTGAAAATGGGAAGCAGAAGACTTGAAAACTGAAAGGCAAGAAGCATTATTCTCTTTATGAGTGTTGAGATTTCATTACTTCTGGCTGACAAAGTGATCTGTTACTGCCTGTCAGACGCTTGAATTTGCTAATTCTGTCCTTGTTCCACTATATCATTTCATGTTGTCATTATAAATGGTCATCGATACCTGTAAAACTTTTTGCTTTGGGGATATTTGCTGATATTTATAACCTTCAGTAGGAATCCAGGTGCACACACAGGACTACCTGGGGATGAGACTTCTGTTAGAAACTCGCCTAGTTTCCCTCTGCTCTGTCTATATGCAGTCATCCAGTCAAACTGCAGCAGAGCTGGTAGTGCTAAAGAGCAACAATATGGAAGACCCTGTTGAAGCCAGGGCACAGAGCAGCAAAAAGTCCTGTAGCCAGTCTGCCTCCATGTATATACTGGGGCAGAGCTGAAGCACAGACCCAGCCCTAGGGCCCAGGAACTGCATCTGAGGGTGACCCTTAGGATAACCTTTCTGAATCACCAGCTTGTCTGCACTGCAGCACTGCAGGACATCTGGTGATTATTTCCCAGCCCCAAGCCCATGTAGTAAAAGTCATATTGCAGAACACTTTCTGTACAATCTTAAAAATTGTACATCATGTTTATAGAGCATTAATGTCACCATGTACCTTAAGACACTTTCTGAGGAATTTACATCTTGATGCCATGGACTGCTTAGTTAAAAATATGCACAAATTGGTCTTCAGGTAAAGTAAATGAGCATGGCCTTACTAGGTTCAGGGTCAAGTTAATTCCAGTTCTAGTAGTGCTTAAGTAGTAATTATAAAACAGTACAGACTGTTTTGCAAACTGTAATTAATATTATTCAGATGCCATAGTGTTAAAAGAGAAGTAGAGAGAAAGCTGGAGAAAGAGAGAGACACTTGTTTTCATGTACATTAGTTCCCCAAAAGGTTTCTTTCATGGTGGTGTCAATTGGATTGATGAACACTAGGACCTAATCCACGAAGGCCACACCAAAATAAAACTGGTGGAAGGAAGAATTGAGGAAATAAATGAAGATGTAGAAATAACATCTATGAGCATCTTTAATAGTGCCCTGTGACTACCTAGGAGGTAATATATGAAAAGAAGTTTTAATGTAATACAGAAGGTTACAAGAGATCAAAAAAAATCAGTAAGGATTTTGCCACTGGGAGAAGAATCAAGGCCTCAGAGATATATTTTGTTGGCATTTAACTTTTAACAGCTGAGGCAAATTTATTTTTCACCTGTGTTACAACACCAATTTTTAAACAAGAAGGAACAGCACAAGGGAGGAAGTACTTGGGGTTTGTGGGACATAACGAGAAGTGTAATACAGATAATTGCAACAGATAATTGCAGAAATTAGCTAAGTACTCTACACTTCTAGCATATGACATGACTGAAACATAGCTGTTCTACTATGTCGTAATTTTTCACTTCTTGAAAGAAGTGTTGAACCTGATGAGGAACAGCTTGCATTGGGTCCCACTGATTTAATTTGTACATACTGTAATTTACTAGGCTGCAGTAAAAACAGTCATTTTGTGAGGCTATCATAAGCTCATTAGAAGCGTACTGAGAAAGCTTAATGGCTTACAACCCACAGCTTCATGCATCCATTTTACAGAGATCCCTTCCCAACAGGGCCTGCCACATGGTGTTCTATGCTGCTGGCAGTACAGTAGTTTCCACACACACCCCAGAAAATTAAAGGTGTTTGTGAATAACAAGATTAAAGACAGAGCCAACATTTCAGGACTACTTGGAGAGCTGCTGGGACAGGGAAAATCTCATGTATTATAAACCATGGTGAGGCTGGTTAGCTGTTAAGTACTGTATAGTGTAACTAATCAAAAGCTCTAGACAATGGCACAGAAATAATTATTCTCCCAGAGCTACTATTGTTTCACCCTCAGACTTCTCTGGACTAATAAAGGGTTTAAATTTAAATTGTCTTAAGAAAATGTCAGTACTACAAAGAACTACAGCATTCGGTTGCTCTGAACACAGCATCAGGTAAACTACATAATGGATTTAAAAATAATGGGCCAATGGAGAGTGAAGTACAAACAAACTCCTTCTCTAGCTACTTCTCCATTTGCTCTCTTTATTAGCCTCTAATGCTTTAGGATACAAAATAATAAGGACACTTTGCCAAAAAAAAAGGAGAAAAATAAGAAAATGTAAAAGAAAAGAAAAGAAAAAAGAGAAAATGCACAGAGTATTCTACATTCAATTAACTGAGCTTAGAGATGGGAAGATTTTTAGCATCAAGTGGGCTGATGCAATAAGCTAGTCCCTCAGCTAACAAAAAGGAAAAAAAAAAGCAGAGTCATATCAGTGGGGCTGCTCCGATTTGACTCTACCTAATATTAAGATTCATATTAAGAAGCTTTTGCCTGTCATTCTCTTCCTGAAAAGAAGAGCATGCTAGTCTTATAAGTAAGATGTTAAAGACTATGGCTGCTCTCCAGGAAAGAACTTTAACCACATACGTGGTCTCACAACAGTCAGTAGGTCTCCTTTTCATGTATAAAATGATGTGTTTTCCTTGACTGGACCCATAAGTCTTAGTGCTCAGCAGGTTTGAGCATGTGACTGCCTCCATTTACACACTGTGACTGTGTGAGACAAGTTATCTCTCACAAGACTAAGTTAAGAAATTGTCAGTTGTGTCACTTTGTCCTGTTCAGCTACTGAAGTTAAAAGTAAACTTAAAAAAAGTGAAAGTGTCTTTTTGGGTATAAAACCAAACATAAAGAGCTTCTTCTTTTTTCTCAGAATCATAGAATCATAGAATGGTTTGAGTTGGAAAGAACCTTAAGGATCATCTAGTTCCAACACACCTGCCACGGGCAGGGGCATCTTCCACTAGATCAAGGCCCCACCGAACCTGTCCTTAAACACCTCCGTGGATGGGGCAGCCACAACTTCCTTGGGCAACCTGTTCTAGTGCCACACCACACTCATCATGAAGAATTTTTTCCTAATGTCCAGCCTAAATCTCCCCTGGCAGAGCTTGAGGCCATTCCCTCTCGTCCTGTCCCCCGTCACTTGGGAGAATAGGCCATCACCCTCCTCTCTACAACCTCCTTTCAGTTAGTTATAGAGAGCAATGAGGTCTCCCCTCAGCCTCCTCTTCTCCAGGCTAAACAACCCCAGCTCTCTCAGCTGCTCCTTGTAAGACTTGTTCTCCAGCCCCCTCACCAGCTTTGTTGCTCTTCTCTGGACTCGCTCCAGAGCCTCAACATCCTTCTTGTGGTGAGGGGCCCAGAACTGAACACAGGATTCAAGGAGTGGTCTCACCAGTGCCGAGTACAGAGGGAGAATAACCTCCGTGGACCTGCTGGTCACGCCGTTTCTGATACAAGCCAAGATGCCATTGGCCTTCTTGGCCACCTGGGCACACTGCTGGCTCATGTTCAGTCAGCTGTCAACCAACACCCCCTAGGTCTCTCTCCTCCAGGCAGCTTTCTAGACAGACTTCTCCTAGTCTGTAGCACTGCACAGGGTTGTTGTGCCCCAAGTGCAGGACCCGGCATTTGGCCTTGTTGAACCTCATGCCACTGAACTCTGCCCAGCGGTCCAGCCTGTTCAGATCCCTTTGCAGAGCCTCCTTACCCTCCAGCAGATCAACACTTCCACCCAGCTTCTTGTCGTCTGCAAACTTGCTAAGGGTGCACTCAATGCCTTCACCCAGGTCATTGATAAAGACATTGAACAGGGCTGGACCCAGCACTGAGCCCTGCGGAACCCCACTTGTCACTGGCCTCCAGCTGGATTTCACACCATTTACCACCACTCTCTGGGCCCGGCCATCCAACCAGTTTTCCACCCAGGAGAGTGTGCGCCTGTCCAGGCCAGAGGCTGACAGTTTCTCAAGCAGAATGCTGTGAGAAACTGTGTCAAAGGCTTTGCTGAAGTCCAGGAAGACCACATCCACAGCCTTTCCCTCATCACGCAGCCGAGTCACTTTGTCATAGAAGGCAATCAGGTTAGTTTGGCAAGACCTGCCTTTCGTGAACCCGTGTTGACTGGGCCTGATCACCCGGTTCTCTTGCATGTGCTTCATGATAGCACTCAAGATCACCTGTTCCATGACTTTCCCTGGCACTGAGGTCAGACTGACAGGCCTGTAGTTCCCTGGGTCCTCCCTGCGACCCTTCTTCTGGATGGGCACAACATCAGCCAGCCTCCAGTCCAGTGGGACTTCCCCAGTCTTCCAGGACTGTTGGAAGATGATGGAAAGGGGTTTGGCCAGCACATCCGCCAGCTCCTTCAATACCCTTGGATGAATCCCATCCGGCCCCATAGACTTGTGGGTGTCTAGTCGGGCTAGCAAGGCTCTGACCACCTCCTCTTGGATCATGGGAGCCTCCTTTTGCTCCTCTAGCTCCTGGGTTTGTACACAGATGGACCAACTTTCTTTGCAATTAAAGACTGAGGCAAAGAAGGCATTAAGTACCTCAGCCTTTTCCTCATCCCCTGTCACTGCTGTTCCTTCTGCATCCAATAGGGACTGTATGGTCTCCCTAGTCCTCCTTTTATTATTTATATATTTATAGAAGAAATTTTGTTATCTTTCACAGACTTTGCCAATCTGATTTCTAGTTGAGCCTTAGCCCTTCTGATTTTTTCCCTACACAATCTCACTTCCCTCCTGTAGTCCACCCAAGAGGTCTGTCCCCTCTTCCAGAGCTCATAAACATTTCTCTTCTTCTTGATATCACTCAAGATCTCTCTGCTCAACCAAGCTGGTTTTCTCCCCTGCCGGCTTTTTTTCGGGAACATGGGGATGGCTTTCTCCTGAGCTGCTAGGATTTCCTTTTTGAAGAGCTCCCAGTCTTCATGGGCTCCCTTGCCTTTAAGTACTGTCTCCCTTGAGACTTTGCCAACCAGCCTTCTGAAGAGATCAAAGTCTGCCCTCTGGAAATTTAATGCTACTGTCCTGCTAACCACCCTCTTCACTTCACCTAGAACAGAAAACCCTATCATCTCATGATCGCTTTGTCCTAGGCGTCCACCTACTGCCACATCCCCCACAAGGCCTTCTCTGTTCACAAACAGCAGGTCCAGGAGGGCACCTTCCCTTGTTGGTTCATTCACCAGCTGTGCAAGGAAGTTGTCTTCCACGCACTCCAGGAACCTCCTAGACTGCTTCCTTTCTGCTCTATTGTACTTCCAGCAGATATCAGGAAGATTGAAGTCTCCCACAAGAACAAGAGGCATTGATCTGGAGATTAACTCCAGCTGTTTATAGAAGAGCTCATCAGCTGCTTCTCCTTGGCTGGGTGGTCTGTAACAGACTCCCATCACAAAATCTACCTTCTGGTGGGCTCCTCTGATTTTGACCCACAGGCACTCAATCTCCTCATCGCCACAATCCATCTCAATGGTGTCCAAGTCCTCCCTTACAAAGAGGGCTACCCCGCCTCCTCTCCTACCTTTCCTATCCCCCCTGAAGAGTTTGTACCCCACCATAGCTGTACTCCAGTTATATGAGTCACCCCACCACATTTCCGTGATGGCAACGACATCATAGGCTCCTTGCCCTACTACAGCTTCCAGCTCTTCCTTCTTATTCCCCATGCTGTGTGCATTGGTGTAAATGCACTTCAGCTGAGCTGCCGAGCCTTCAGCCCTCTTAGAGGGAACAGAGTTCATTCCCAATTGCCTGGTAACTGGAGTAGCTATCTCCAGAGTGCCCGTATCTCCCTTAGCACCCTCAGGTGTGTTCTCCCCCACTTTCTGTGTGGTGAGGTACTGGTGGTCCACACCAGCACATCCTCTCCGAATCACCAGTGCCCCACGTCCAGCCTTGCTCCTGTCTAGCCTGGGCTCAACCCCCTCCCCCTTCACATCTAGTTTAAAGCTCGATTTATGAGCTTAGCTAGGTTTTTAGCAAGGGCTTTAGTCCCCCTAGGAGACACACCTGTCCCATCCTTAGCAAGAAAGCCTGGGGGTGCGTGAGCCACCCCATGATCAAAGAAGCCAAAGCCCCTCTCCTCACACCAGGCTCAGAGCCAGGCATTAATTGAATTCTTCTTCTTGACTTCCCACTCCTCTTTATCTAGCCTTGGGATGGAGCAGAATACTATTTGTGCCCCAGAGCCCTACATCATTTTCCCAATGGCCCTGAAGTCATTCTTGATGGCTTTGGTCTTTTTGTTTACTAGATCATCGTTACCAGTTTGGACTACTATCAGAGGATAGTAGTCTGTCTCGTGGACCAGGGAAGGAAGTTTTCTAGCTACCTCCTTCACTGATGCCCCCGGTAAGCAGCAGACCTCTCTGTGGAGCGGGTCCGGTCTGCAAATGGGTCCCTCTGTTCCTTTTAGGAGGGAGTCCCCTACAACAATCACCCTCCTCTTCTTCTTAATGGAGGATGTTTTTATCTTTTTCTGAGGATGGTGCGGCCTAGGGAAGGATTCTAGGCTGTGGGAGCCATCATCCTCATCCTCAGGCTTGGATTCCAGCTGCAGCACCTGGTACTTGTTCAGCAGGGGGATCTGGGGTTTTGGTGTCTGGGTGAGGGGAGCAGGTTTCTTTCATCTGGCAGGAACTTGCTGCCATTCCCCATCTCTTGTAACCCCAACCTTGCAGTTTGCAGGTGGATGGTGTTTGGACACACCAGCTCCAGCAGGCTGCTGAGTTAGTGAGAGGGCACTACTCCACTGGTCCATCTCCCTTTTACATTCCCTGATGGTCCTCAGCCTCTTTACTTCTTCCCTTAACTCCTCCACCATGTGAAGGAGTTCCCCCACTCGAGCGCAGCTTTCACAAGTGGAGCCAGTAACAGCGGCACGAGCTGGTCGTGGGAGGGGGGCACTGCCTGCAGCCCATGGTCTGGGTAGCTGCATGCACCCACTGTGGCTCTGTCTGGGTGGCAGCATCCATCCTGCCTGCTGCAGCACACAGAGCAGCTTTAATCTTCTGCTGGGTGGCCACCATGGTCCTCAGTGTCTTCTGTCTAGTCTCTAGGTCCTCTCTGCGCCCTGCCTTCTCGCCCTGCCCGCTTGAACTGCCGCTCGAACTGCCACTCGAACTGCCGCGCACCTCTTCGCCATGCTCCTCTTTGCCGTGCTCCAGGTCACGGTGCTCCTAGGGGGACTGTAAAAAAATGGTGGCTCCCATCTGGTACCTGCAAACCTGGTGCTGTGTAAGCCATCCCACTGTCAAACCCCCCAGATATTATGGTGATGCCAGCCACAGGGCCTTGTATTTTTAGACTGGGCTCATCTGTTCCTTCCAATGTCACTGCCTGCAACTGAAAGGAGGAATGAAAAAATGACCTGGGACCCAGATTCCCTCACTAGGTATCCCAAAGCTCTGAAATCTCTTTTGATCACCCTTGGGCCACGTAATGCAGCTTTGTCACCTCCCACATGGAAGAGCAGTAATGAATACTAGCCTGATGGTCTTAGACTGGGAAGTTTCCTGGAAATATCCCTTACCTGGGCTCTTGGGAGGCAGCAGACTTCCCTGTGAGTAGGGTCTGCTCAACATACTGGACCCTCTGTTCCCCTCAGCAGGGAGTCTCCTACAACTATGACTGGCCTTTTCCTCCTCATGGCAGTTGCAGTAACAGGGGGGAAGGGTTCTGGCCTTGGCCCTCCTCTGATGTAGATGAATCATCACCCACATTGTCCTCTGGCTGGTCCTCCACAGCTACAGCCTCATATCTATTGTGAAGAGGCACATGGGGAGGTCTGTGCAAGGAGGGGAGTAATTTTCTGCCCCATTGGTGGACTTGCTTCTACTCACTACTTCCGTTTATGTCCCTGCTACATCCTGTTGAGGGGAGGATACCAGATCCCTTTGATTAGGGGCTTTTTCTGGTGGCTGTCTTTGTTCCAGTTTCAGGGAGCTCAGGGTGTGGTTCCACCAGTCTTGCTCAGACTCCCTCCTGCTCCTTAGCCACTCTGCTCCATCTCACAGCTCTGCCACCAGGCTGAGGAGACAGTCCACCTGCTTTCACCTCACACAACTGTTGCCCTTGCTGCCTTCTGTTTCCAGTGCAAGCTGGTGGCACTCCACTTGCAGTGAGAGACCTGGATGGCTGCATGTTTCCCTGGGAGCTCAGTTTGAGCTGGCATGCCCCACATGGCAGGTGCAGAGGATGCAGCTTTTGGATGGGTGGGTACCATGTCTGGGCTTCCTGTCACCAACTGAACTCACCTCCTGAGCACAGAGATTGCACCTTCCCTGCTTGCCCTGCCTGCATGATCTGCCCACACAAACTGCTGAGCCCCTCTTTGTGCACTCCTGTTTGCCTCACTTTGGTCACTGGTTCTCCTTAGGGGATGTATAAATGCCCTGTGGATGCATCTGGGAAGCCCCCCACTCCCGCGTCAGGTGCTGCAACCGAGAGTCAGGAGTCACCCACACCTACCTCCCTCTTGGGGGGTTCCCTTGTTCCATGCAGCATGTTTCTGCACCCAGCTGGAAAACTTACCATCCCAGCTGCTGATTCTCGCCGAATAAGCAGAATGGTGCCTTTAATCTTTCATACAATATTCTCTGAGTGCTGATGCTTCTTAATTGCATAATTGAGAATTGAATGGCAAGTTGATTTTTCTGAGCAGCTGACTGAAATTTCAGGGGCATTGGACCAAAATCAAGGTTCCTGAGGGTCAAAAGCTGGCTCACGGCAATTACACAGAGACCTGAACAAATCTAGTAAACTGGTATTTGCATGCTGGAGGGAATGAAATTAAAATGCATATAGGCATATTTACACCTAAGAAGTTGACTGACTTTGAGATGTCACTTGCAAGTTTACTTGAATGCCAGTTTACAGTTTTATCTTCAGTGAAGCTGAGCTGGTAGGTGAACAACACCCATAAAATCTGTTAGCCCTACCTTTGTCAGAACTCAGAAGATATTTCTGCATTTTTTATCATATCCTACAAAGACTGCCTAAAAAATACAGTGCTTCTGGGAACAGCTAGACTTGAAAATGCTGACTGCTTGCACTACAGTCAGTTTTGTTAGAACCATTACTTTTCAGATGAGATTAATATTATTCAGTTGCAAATGAAAAAAATAGGTTGGTACAGCATTTTTATTGTAGCTCTGAGTGTATGCTACGGTTATAGTGAAAAGATCACATGCAGTATAAAAGCTCTATTATTCATTTACTTCCTGTGCACTTCATTCAAGATGTATTTGTGGTATAAAGTTCAACACATTTGTGATGTGAATATGAGGACTCAACTAAACTTGGAGGTCAGCAGAAGTAATATTTAATTTCCTGGATCAGACTCTGTTGCATTCTTGTATTTTATGATGTGAACATCTATTCACACAAAAAAAAAAAAAATTGAAAGTGACTGAGGTCTTCCAATGTTGTCATCTTTGGTTTTGTGCCAGCTGCTTCTTTATCAGTTTGGTTAAGAAATTACTATGCACTAGCTTAATCAACAGCTTCCTAAAATTTGCCATGGAGTTTAGACTGTGTTGGGGCTAATTGAAGAAGCTTGTTAGGTATGGAGAGGCCTGAGAGTATATGAGAAATGAAAGATCTGGCTTCAGATCTGTCAGTCTTAAAATTTATTAACTCTTATGTCAGTTGATCCATTGCACTTCTCTCTGGGGCACTTAATGAAAAAAAAACCCCAAACATGTTTATGTGCCTGTATATGTCTTTTTTTTTAATAAATAAGAGAAATCCAGTTAAACTCCATTTAAGAACTTGCATACAGATATTCAGCAGTACAAGAATGCCCATTTTACCAACACATAATTCTTCTTCTTAGAATCCATTTGACCATTCTCTGACCCAAGACAATCCTTGACTGGTCTTTATGCATGTACTTACTTGGCATGCCGTGCATAGCATATTCAAACAACTATTTCACACAAAAACACAAATTACAGACACATAAAATTTTTGTGAACTGGGCTGTAAAATTTCTGATGCGGTATTCGCTATCTAACTTGACAGCTGGTATCTGGTCTGAAAATAGTGTATTTTTCCTCAAATGCTAGTCATCCTGTTACTTCACATTGCACAGATATGAACAAATGTATGGATAAGAAATAACCTGGAAAAAAAAAAAAGTCATCTTCTAGAATAATGGTAATTTTGTGCCACTTTGACATGAGCATACCCTGAGTCCACGATTTGTCTGCTGGCAAATGTGTTTGCAATGCTGTGTGTGTTTAGCAATCCCCTAAATCAGAAACAAAAATCCTGAACCCAATCTTGCAACCTTTATTCTTAAAAACATAAATTCTTCTGTGAATATTATTCCTATATAAAAGCTTGATTATTGGACTGAAGGTGTGCATGTTGAGGGACAGTGGATAAAGGATATGTTTTGCAGCACTCCAGAAAGGACAAGCTGGAGTAAGAAATCGGAGGAACAAATGATCTTGATAGACAGCATCAGAGAGGGGATGATCAGAGGGGATCACCGCTCTCCCTACTTTAACAAAAGGCCTGCTGCGATTTTGAATTTCATTCCCATGCCAGCCCAAGTTTAGCTGCTACGTTTCAGGTGTGTGCATTGGTACGGAGGCTCAATTTCACTGGAGTTGGGAGAGCTTCTGCACTCTTACCACAGCACCAGTTAATTATGGCAGATCTAGATAGGGAGTGAATGGCAGTTTGTAACATATTCCTGGAGAGATGTTTTCCCACTGTAGTATTTCCCTGTAAGATAACGCAGGTACTCCATCTTTTTTAATTACAGTGGTAGAATGGAGAACTGATGACAGGCTGAATTAACATGGTGCTCACCAAGAATTTGTGTAGCCCAAGAGGTTGTCAGAGAGATACCACTAGCCCAATGCAGGATACTGGCTGCAGTAGCCCTGGAGTGACAAGTAACAGGTGATTTTCTTAGATATCTCTCTTACGGTTGGGTGCAGTGAGATACAGACCAGCCTCGAAAGGAATTTGATTTGGATCATCATATTTAGCAGTGCTATTGTGCTGTCAGGGTACCCTCCACGTAAATCATGGGCAGCAAACTGGTTATTACATTTTTCAATTTGTTTCCAGCAGGTTTTCTTCATAATTACACAAAAGATGACTCCTGAATGCAAGGGGACAGGCAGCATTATTTCTGGTGTGTTTTGGATTACAAAATGTCTGTTTGAATTATACTGAAAGAATGTATGTGTTTGTCGCTGTAAAGAGTTGATTAAATAATGTTCTTGGTGATAAGAAGATATGGGATTTTATGGTTAAAGAAAACAGTTGCATGAAAAGCTGCTCCAGTAAAGAGTGGGGGAGAAGCAGAAGAATAAAAATAGCTTTCTGACTCCTAAACAGCATCCCCCATTTGCACCTATGCAGTGTGCCCCATGTCCTGCCTCCTTCTCTCCTTTCTCTTTCCTAGAAAAATAACTAATTTCATTCCTTTTTTTAATTCTACAATTGAGGGATTAGGGCTGTCCAACCCTGCATGTACTCATTCTCTTGTTTTCCTACCATCATGCATCCCTGTGAGGCAAATCCCCCTAACAAACCCTTCTGTGAAGCTTTGTCAGTGATTGCCAACCTAAGAAAGAAGAGGATGATGAAAAGCTCTCTTCCAATAATACGTGCAAACAAGCAAACAAAAACACTCAAGGCTGCTTTAAGATTGAACTCTTAGAGCTACTTTATGTAAAATTTCCTGTTCTGTGTGTTTTGAAATGAATGTCCTAATTCTTCAGGGTATGAACCACATTTTTTCTGTGCTATTTGTAAAGTAAACTCTATAAAATATAACTCATTTTTTCTAAAAGTTGGAAAATGTGATAGCTACCTATACCTACCTACATCTATCTCTCTGCCTGAAAGTCCAATAAATACAACTGTTATCATAGTTAGTGCCTTGTTACAAATAAACTCTGACACTGAAAAATATCACTACCTCCTCTCACAGAGCACCCTCAGCCTGTCTGTCTTCTAATCTGAAGGTTTCCAGGGCAAGGAATGTTCTGATCCTGTGAGGATTTATGAGGCCAAATGTTTTTCCAAGTTAATTAGGGAAGAAAGAAAGAATACTCAATATTTCTGTGGAATGAAAACCAAAGAAACCCCACCCTGGTGGATCACATCAGTGCAAGTGTTTCCTTGTGTACTTAAAAAAAACTCATTTATAATTTTATATTGCTTTCTTTCTCCTTTGAGTTGTCTAAACTGTGAACTAAAGCTTCCTTTTTAAAAACAACAAGAAAAAGCCCCAATAAATAATTCATATGGGGTATTTTGACATTTTCAAATTTTCCTGTTCTTTTCACCATTCAGAGAATTGGCTACAGACAAGCCTTTCTCAGGAGATACGACTTGAGAAATCAGCACTTCTCTTGTTGTGAAAATGCTGAAGGATTCCTCCTCTCTCGTGCAGATACTTCTATCCTTATGGGGCCTCCCATTCTCCCAGTGAACTGTGTCCACCATACCTCTCCGGTGTTTTCAATGGAGCAATCTGAGGGAGTTTGTTCTTTTCTTTGGTTCTTTCATCTGGTGGTAGAACTAGGTCAAACAGTTCCAGTGATGGCTTATAGGCTCCCATCTGTTAATACCCTCAAACAGGTTTTGTCCAACTCAGTGATTTGTCAGGAACAGAGTGACTCAGGAGAGACATCCTAACTCTAAGCACTTTCTTTGCCTGCCCTTTTATTTGCTCAAAGCACTCAGGAGCTGAGTCCACGGGCCTGGGCCCAGAAAGGACAAGGACCTGACCTGCTTCATAGGCTCGTTCAGATACTGCATGAAGAGAAATGAACTTGAAAGACAATTTCTAGGCAAGTTCTCAGGTATGAGGCTGGCAAATTTTATGCACGTTTACAGGAAGGGCCGAAGGGAGGATCCAGGGAACTATAGGCATATCAGTCTAACTTCAGTGCTGGGGAATGTCATGGAACAGGACATCTTGAATGCAATCACACAATACACACAAGGCAACCAGGTGATCAAGCCCGTCAATATGGGTTTAGGAAAGGCAGGTCCTGCCAAACTAAACTTATCGCCTTCTACAAGGTGACCCACTTAATGGATGAGGGAAAGACTGTGGCTGTAGCGTAGTTGGACTTCAGTAAAGCCTTTGAAACTGTATATCACAGTATTCAACTTGAGAAGCTGGCTGACATTGGCCTGGACAGGCATATCCTCTGGTGGGTGAAAAAACTGTCAGGATGGCCTGGCCCAAAGAGTTGTGGTAAATGGAGTTAAATCCTGCTGGAGGCTGGTCACAAGTGGTGTTTCCCAGGGCTCAGTGCTGGGCCCAGTTCTGCTTAATATCTTTATCAATGATCTGGATGAAGGGATTGAATATGCCCTTACTAAGTTTGTGGATGACACTAAGCTGGGAGGAAGTGTTGATCTGCTTGAGGGCAGGGAGGTTCTACAGAGGGATCTGAACAGGCTGGATCAGTGGGCTGAGGACAGCAGAATGAGGTTCAACAAGGCCAGGTGTCAAGTGCTGAATTTGGGACACAACAAGCCCATGCGGTGCTACAGGCTTAGGGAAGAGTGGCTGGGAAGCTTCCTGGCAGAGAAAGACCTGGGGGTGTTGGTTGACAATGAACTGAACATGAGCCAGCAGTGTGCCCAGGTGGCCAAGAAAGCCAATAGCATCTTGGCTTGTATCAGAAACAGCGTGGCCAAGAGAACCAGGGAAGTGATTCTGCCTCTGTACTCAGCACTGGCAAGGCCGCACCTTGAACACTGCGTTCAGTTTTGGGCCCCTCACTACAAGAAAGACATTGAGGTCCTAGAGCGTGTCCAGATAACAGCTGGAGAAAAGGTCTTAAGAGAAGTGGCTGAGGGAGCTGGGGTTGTTTAACCTGGAGAAGAGGAGGCTGAGAGGGAGACCTTATCACTGTCTACAGCTACCTGAAAGGAAGTTGTGGAGATGTGGATGTTGGTCTTTTCGCCCAAGTGATAGGTGATGGGATGAGAGAAAATGTCCTCAAGCTGCTCCAAGGGAGGTTCAGTCTGGACATTAGGAAAAATTTCTTCACCAAAACGGTTATCAAGCACTGGAACTGGCTGCCCAGGGTGGTTGAGTCATCCTCCCTGGAGGTGTTTAAAAGGCTTGTAGATGAAGTGCTTATGGATATGACTTAGTAGTGGACAGGTATGGTTGGACTTGATGATCTCAAAGCCAATCTAGCTATTCTATGATTCTGTGATTCTATGATCGTTTTCTTCTTCCTCTTGAACGTTCTAGAAAAAGCAGTGTTACAAATATTTCAAAGTGTGTGAATGCAATTCCCTTTCTGAATATTCAGAGACATGTTTCAGGCCTAATTCTGGTTCTCAGATTTTGCAAAGGGATCCACTCTGAGTAAAACCTGAGTTAACTGCCAAAAATCTGGGCAAGGTGCTGATCTAGTAGAATGTATTCACACTGTTTCTTGTGTACTCATTTGTTTGCAGTTTCTTCTTACCCAGTATGCTGCCTCCATGAAACAATTAGTTCAACAGAACATCGAAAATTAAATTGCTCATTGAATATATGCTGGATTTTAATTTGGTTTTTGGATTTGCATGGAAATCCTATTTTTAGCAAAAATAAATACAGAGTAATACAGCAAAATATCCAACCATTTATTTTAGCATAAAATGGCACCATCATTACTGGCTTTTGAGATATTTTCAACTTAATTAAAATAATAGTTGTAAAATATACTTGCTTTGATTAAGTGTCTCTGGGTTATGCTATTTCACACAGAAGTGAAGTAGTTTTATAATACTTTTAACATCAGATGTTGATGGCACCGTTGTCCAGTAACGCAGTAATTAGACCTTCAGGTTTGTTGTGGTCCTAGTGATTTCAAGATAAGTGATTAAAAGGATATAATATCCTTAAACACATCCCACAAAGCTGTATGAATTGGTATGTAGTTTTGGAGGTCCAAGACATATTTTTCTTGTCTTAAAAAAATCATGTTGTTGTAACAGGTTGCTCTTTATTCATTCATCTATGTTACAGCAGTACCTAGAAGTGTCTCCCAAATTATGGGTACCACTTTACTACACAGTCTGCACCCACACAATAAAATACAGTCCTTGCTTGCCACACAGTTTGCCACTTGAATAAACCATGTGCAGCAGAAAGGAAAATTACAGTCAAAAGAATGGCATTATCATTTTTTTGTCAAGGAGCTGAGGCATGGCCATCACTGTAGGAAAATATATAAATTCAGGCTAGAAAAAGCAATTTTTGATATTTTGAAGTTACCTCCTTAGAGAAATAGGCATGCATAAAAGTAGATTGTACTGGCCTTGGAATTCCAAGAGTTATAAACATTTCTCAGTTAATGCAGCATTAAAATGTAGTATTACTTATGACTGGATCTGTTTATGCAGTCCTTCTCCTGGCACTGTGCAGCTTTCCAGAAATTGCCTCTGTGAATAAGCTTCTCATATGTAATCTAATACTGAAATAAAATTTTAAAAAAAGAAGTTGTTAATGTTGGCAATAGAGTTTTTATAATTGGTTAATTTCTCCTTTATTTACTTAACAAGGCATTTATTTGTTTATATTAAAAAGCTGCATCATGGCAGAAGGCATCATATGAAATATGAACCTATGGGAAATGGAAGACTTTTTTCCCCATTGGCCTCTAAGGCACCAGGATTCCAACACCAGAATTCTAGATTCAAGAAAGGCATGAAGGTATCAAAATCAAATATATGACTGACTTTGAAAAACCTCATCTCTGCTAAATAAAAGAATGAAAGGGAAAAAAAATGACTAGGGAACAGAGTAGCCTTACGTTTTAAAGAATTGACTCTCTAGAAGTTCCATAAAACAGGACACTTTGATTCCTGATTCGGCTGACTTGTGAAGCTTAACTTTACTCTAAAGAAGTTCCAACTTATACATAAAATGTACCAATACATAACAATGGTTCTCAAATTGTATGATAATTAATTTCAGGAGACATTAATTAAATGTTAATTGCCCCACATTCTCTGAGTAACTGTACTAATCCTATACGCTGCCTTGTAACTGCAACCCTAGGTAGTTACTTCTAGTTATTCATGTCTACTTCTAATTTTTAGATTGCACTTTCTTCGGTAGAGCACACCTATATTATGTGCAGCCAAGAAAAGGAAACAACACAAACCATTTTTTATTTAAGAAACAAACAGTTACCTTCTTTAACAAAGTATTCTCAGCTCTATTTTTCTTTCTGATGTGGTATTATGATGAATAATCTTATGGATCAGGAAAGGCAAAGATACACAGCTACTGGCTTCTCCATTCCAGTGAACAGTAGGAATCCTTGAAGTCAGGCCAACACAATGCCAAAGCCATTTTGCAGGGATAATAACAGTACAAAATAACATGTAACAATCCCCACCCAGGAGAAAGCTACCATGGATTTAATACATTAAGATTTCAGGTCTCCTCAGAGATGTTACTGAGCTCAGAAGGGCAGTGAGACATAGGAAAACGAGTCAAGCCATCTGAAATTAAGCCTTTCTTCTCCTATAACATGCAATCAGGCTTTCAAATTCATTTAGAGAGGTATATAGGTGGGATTTTTGCAAGTGGCACCTTCAAGGAAGACTCCTAAGCAGCCTTGGAGAAGACACAGTGACAACTCTACAAAGTCAGATGAAGTAGCTAGAGGCAAATTGAAAAAAACAGAGAGCTAAGGTCGTCTTCCAAACAAGCATGTGTGCTTCAACATATTCTGAATACTAGCAAGCCCAAGAGCAGCTCCTAGAAGAAAAAGAATCCTGTTTTGTTCTATTGGAAAGGCAGTTCTGGTTTTGTCAGACTGTGTGTTTCATTGACTTAAGTACTCCAAGACCTGAGCGCTTTCTTGCTGTAAATGGAGCAATTGATAATATTTAGTAAAAAATCTGCAGAGTAGAATTTTCAGAAACAATTCATTTGCCTATAAAATCTGCTTTGTATAGGACTTTTTGAACACAGTTTTGCAAAAATAAAAAGACAACAGTGAGTGGTTTTCATCTTGATACTCAGTGGCTTAGGAAAGGTGAAAACAATTATAAGCAACTTCGTTAGACAACAAAAGGCCCTCCTTGAATCCAGGAAGAGGATTTGGCTAACTGGGAAAGTCCGAGGGATTACAGTCATATAAAGTAAAATAAAAATCAAATCACATAAAATGAAGACCATCTTTCTTGTTCTTCACTTTTGAATACCCTGTATTATAACTTCTAGTATGTTAGGCTGATAAACTACATTGTAAGGGCATAATGCAGAGATATAACACCTTTGGAAAAGGACAGAAGAATTTTGCATGAAATCCTGAAAGCTGTGTAACATCATTATGGAAACTGCAGTATTCGGACTAGATGACATTTAAAAATCCCTTCCAACCCAAACCATTCTATGATATCTGTGTGATGAAGTTTCTACATGCTTCCTCCCACCCATTGCCTGATAAAACTGCTTTCCTCTTCTTCTTCTGAGTGGAATAGCACCTCACAAACTCTGAGTTATGCTTTTCCACAATAACTTTTCACGTCCTACATGTTATTTTATTTTATTGTGAAAGAAAAATGTTTCTAAGTATCACTTTTCTTTGAAAAGGGAACTTATCTCCAACATTTAGATTAGCAAAAAAATTTAAAGAAGAATGTATTTCTTGTCAAGCTCAATTTTCATTTCTTTTAAGAGCGTTCTTCTTGTTGCCCTGTCCTTCCAC
This sequence comes from Phaenicophaeus curvirostris, assembly GCF_032191515.1. Taxonomy (NCBI): domain Eukaryota; kingdom Metazoa; phylum Chordata; class Aves; order Cuculiformes; family Cuculidae; genus Phaenicophaeus; species Phaenicophaeus curvirostris. Next base: position 60,339,862 of record NC_091394.1, read on the forward strand.
ATATTCTAATGTATAAATAACATCCTATTGTAATTCTTTTTATCTAACTCTTCTGTTTACCTCCTACTGTATGCGGAAATCTTAGCAAAAGCCTACAGAGTGGAATATGGGTTTCTCTCTATACCATATTTAGTAGCATCAGCAGTGGGAGTTGGGAACAGATCAACAACAAACACAAGCTTTAAAAAAGAGAGAGTCAAACACATCACTTAATGAAGCTTTTACTCTCCAGTGCTTTAATGAAGAGGCCTTTTAGATGCATTATTCTAATTTAGCAGGAGTAAATGGCTTTAAAGCTGAAGTCAGATAGTTCCACCTCCAAGCGAATAACAAAAAAGTGTTTACAAAATCATTAGCAATTTTGAAGAGACCGATCCTTCTGCAAGTCAAGTAATTTAGGATCATTGTGGGCAAAATCTTAACCACAATTTAGGAGACAGCTTATACTAGGAAGTGTGAATGACAAAGGAACAGGTTGGGAGAACAGAAAGATGCCATGACAGTGGTAAGGAATGATGTTTTCTTATCCACCAAGCTTGGGTAAGGAGATATGACTGTGAGACAAAATGTTCACGTATATTGCTGCTTTGCAAGGTCCATTGCTAATAGAGGCTCCTTTGATGAACTGTCCCTTTTTAGCCATTCTCCATTATATTGCAATGGTTTGCTCCTTAGGCAGTACTGATATTTTAACCTCTCTGTGCCTACAGAGTGTCTGAGATTTTAAGTTATGAAAATATCTGGAAGAAAATGTATATCACAGTGTTTCCTCAGTAGCAGTGTTTATCCAGACTACAGACAAACGAAAAGACAAACCCCAACCGTACAATGAAAAAAACCTACCCTCAACCAACCAAAGCCCGAACAACCAAACAACTTAGTATGTTTTCATCCAACCTCCTATATAAAAAAATATCAAGACCTTTAAAATGGCTTTTTAAGCCTAAAGTGAGCTGTATTACTTCCTGGCTGTATCCATCTCACTCCATTTTCTCTAGTGGAAGCCTAAAGGCAGGAAAATACTGACTTGAGTGCTTCAGTGTGTACAATTCAGTTGCATGAGTACAGAATTCTGAGTGTCTCAGAGGCAGACAAAATGTTCAGATTTGCTTCAGAAATGTTCAGTCTTCCAGAAATAGCCAGGATCCAGCAATAGTCAAAGCACTTCGCATCCCTGCAATTCAGAGGCTGCATGGCCAACTGGTTACTACTATAGTATTTCTGTAGCATATGCTGTGTTGCAGATGATTCTATAACAGAGGCACATGCTCATTTTTTTCTTCTTTCTTCTCATTTTGTCCTTTTCCTCAGTGTACTGCTCCGAAGCTTGCCATAGAAACTAGGCAGAGATAACTGTCCAGTCAGCTGTGGATTCAGGTTAGGAAGTACAGAAGAGTCCACTTTACCCACAGAAGCATCCAAGATGAGAATACAAGAAGTCATGCAAATTGCAGATTGCTGGGATAGAGCAAAGACTTTATAATCACTGACAATTATTCCCTTGTTACCCTTGACATACTCACACCCATGGTCTACTGGCAAACCACATGTAATATCTAAATGTATGTATAGCAGCAAAAGGAAATCAGTCACTGAAATAAATTCAAATGTGACTCATGCAATGCTACTAAAAGTCTGATTGCTTTGTCCTGTATGATATTCTTTCGTTCTTTCTTTGGTTTTTTACATTATTTGAAATAAAAGTAATTTAGGCTTTGCAATATGTATGTTCTCCTAGGTAACCTGTGATAGTGAAAAACACATCAAATCATACCAAATCTATCATGCTATGTTGAAGAGTTTTATATAGAGATGTGTCATTTGCAAAATCTCTAATGGAAAATGTAAAACCTTCCTATAAACATTCACAACAAGTAGTTTTAATAATTCAAGTCTTCTAAAAGAACAGTTCTGGTAGATCTGTTTGAATTTAGGATTTGGATTTTTAACATTACAAAATACATGCATATTGCACAACTGAAAGATCTGATCAAGCATTGAGGGTTTTTAGGATCACAAAAGTAAACAGACTACATTTAATCCTAAAGCAGAGGACTTTCTGTGGGCTATATTATTAAAAGCATTTCCTTCTCTCTGACCAAAAGGTAAAGTGCAAAAAAACCCCAAAAAATCCAGAAACGTTAACAAGCAAAGACAGGATGTCTGGAAAAAATGCTGGCAGCTAGCAGTGGTTGCATGGAAAGTTTCTGTAAGTTGGAATAAGAAATTTGAGCTAGGATCCCTGAAAATTAAATAGCATGGCCATATAAATCTAAAGTGGAATGAGAGGCAGACTAAGATGCAATAGTTTCCTTGAGCTCTTTCTTACTGTTGCATGGCTTAATATCCTCCAGAATGTTATTCAGGATTTATCCATATGAGAGCAAGGGAAATAACAGTCAATGGGAAAAGTGGCAAGATAAAATGCATAAGACAGAAAATTGCTCTAAAATGTTCCTCAGAAAATGATTTTTAATATCAAAAGACATTTTCAATCTATATTTTAATTCGTTTTTCTTCTCTATCTCAGGCAATTGGGATGAGGGTTTTAAGGCTTGCACATCTGTTTTAAAAAATCATCCAAATATTGTTTGGAAAAAAATTCTCTTAGGTGGAGAGGGTCATCACAAGGTCTTCCTATCATTCATGCCACTATCCACCCTTCATATGTTTTAAGTGGTGCAGGAAATGACAGGTGGGAAGAAGAATTTCATCTAGGAAAATTATAGCAAAGCATATGCTCAGACTTTGAAACATACTACAACATATTGTATACTTCTTTATGAATGTACTTCATCTGCCTATTGCTTCAAAGTAATTATTGTTTTTGTGGTAGATGACATCAATGATGCTTTGCTGAATGCTGCTGTGCTCAACATCAGATGAGAACTCCACCTGTAACATCTTAGAATTCTTATCCACACTTAGTTATGATCTTTTTCTACAGTGTTCCTAATGAGTTTTCACACAATGGCAACCATTAATTAATCTTGAAATTAAGGGAAAAGCAGTGGTTCCATATATCAGTGTTACATAGGACAAGAGACATCAGGTATAATTATAAGAAAGGACTGTGAACAGGTGGGAACTTTAATTATTGATGAAATTCTCTCTAAAAAGAAATTCCATTGTAAGCTCTTTACCAAGACTATCTTGCTCAAATACTGTGACTCAGGCTTTTGTCACATATCCACCCATAAGCAGATGTGTCCTGCATTTAGATGTTGGCACACTGACAGCAGATTAAAATGCCTCAAGGTGTATCAATTTGCAGCATGGGACGAGGTCCAGGGGATTGCTTACCGCCAAGAACAAAAAATCATCTCTCCTTCACAGTGTTATTTAGGAGGGAGCTATTCTGCAGAAGGTCATCAGCATGCATGATGGCATGTCTTAGTGAAGGATGTAGTCTTCCAGGGTATTGGCACCTCAGAACACAAAGCAGACCCTCAAATTTGTATCACCATTTTGGTGTGGATACACCTCCTTTTTAGTGGTTCTTGCTGTTTTTTTTTCAGGCACCTGCATTTTCTCTGTTTGGAGAAGAGAAGAGAATCGCTTCTTAAGACTCAGTGCTTCTTATTCCCCATGCTTTTCAAAGAAGGTTGGAAGTGATAGTCCCACGCTCTATAATACAATTCCATTTGCAAGCAACACGTGCTTAGACACTCAGCAAACGGAATTGATTCAACTCTACTCCAAAACTGACAATCAGCAGTGAAAACTGACAGACAGAGGGAGAGGGTTAGCTCATTCCCTGGCACACAGGTGATTCTTGGTAAATCTCTTGCAGCTTATTTTGTAGACTATCATTCCAATTTACTATCTGTGCACTAAGATAGTCTTAGACCTACAAAATATCTCTGGATTTACAATTAAGAGCACAAAATAAAGTTGCAAGGTTGTAATTTCTGTAAATTTCCTTCTATCTATTCACATGTTCGTGCAATTCATGTGTCATCCAGAAAACCATCAAAGGGGGCCTTTGGCACTTAAAATCTCCAAGGACATCCCATACAGCAGGCTGTCTATAGAATGATAGGCAGCATGTGCTGTATGGCATGTCAGAAAGCAGGGGTGAACCTTTGAAGTCCTTAATGAATGTTCATTGCAGCTAGTCGAAAAGTTACATATATTGAGAAAAAGAATTGTAAGAATCTCCAACAACATGCCAATGCATATAAAATTAGACTTGTAAAAATAGGCAAGTATCAAGCACATAGCTTTCCAGATAAATTCTTTTTTTTTCTTTCATTATTTGCTCCTTTCCTTCAAATAACTAAGAATTGAGAATTTAGTTAAACTGGAAAAGAAAGACTGATCTGAGATTTGAAAAGCAACCAAAGAAACCCAATAAATACAAAGGAATGATGAATGGACCGCACCGAGTTGGAGAAAGTCTAGTGAGGCACAAGCAGGATTGATGGTCTGTGGAAGTTATTTATAATTTTTTTTAAGTCATTAGTAGTCAGGTCTATTAGCAAAAGTCAAAGACTGGAAGAAGTTTAAACACCTCAGAGACCAAGGACAAAAGGACTGTGTGCTCTAACTATATAAACAAAAAAAAAGAAAAATTAAATTTGGCATAATGTATAATAATATTTGGCAGACATAATGCAAAGATGTTTATTTGATGAAGGAGACAAACCTGGGAAGTAATAACAGTGCAAGAAACACATGGGATTTGCTGTGGACAGCAAAGTATTCATCAATTTGCAATGTGTAACAGCTGCCAGAAAAAGGACAGTGCAATTTTAGGCTACATGCACAAAGACATCATATGGCAGAGGAGGAAAGTAACAGTATCTCTACAGCTCCTATGTCATCCCCTTAGACTACTGCATGGTGGCAGTTTTTATGGCTACAGGTCATCAAAAAACATACTGCGAATCTGGAAAGAGTTTTAAAGAAACAGCAGAAATGGTGAGGTGGTCAGAGGGATGTATATCTTATTTGAAGAGATTCCACCATCCTGAAAACTGCTTAGCTCCAAATAAAGAATTAAAGTGGCTTAAAGTACTCTTACTCTTTCCCTTGACTCATCCTGCAATCAGATTCCTTTTGGTTTTTTAGTTACATTTTTTTGTAGAATTTGTGTGTGGTATGAATAAGAGTACAAAGCAAAAGAACAATCAGGTTAAAAGAATATTTGTATTAAGCTCACAGTGTCTTTTAATACACGTAGTATAGTTAAACTGTAAATAAAAATTAAGACCAGCTACAAATATTTAATGCTTGACAGCAAGGCTTTATACCAAATAACTTAATTGTATGGAAGCAGAATTATAAGTAATGATGTGCAACTGAGAGAAGGAAATTACCTTTGAATACTAAGAACCTATTCTTACAGCACAAACCATTTTGATATAAAAAAATAAGCGTTCCATGCTCAGAATCTGATAAAATTAAAGAAACTTTGACAAATGTACTGTTAGAATCGGTTCTGTAGTGTCAACAAAGTTATTAGATCTTAAAACATCTCTGATATTGTCTATAATTATGTAATCTTTACAGTGGATCTTCTTGGAGATCAGACTTCCTTCGCTTCCTCTCTCTCACCCACATATACACACTGCATACACATTTAACGTATACAACAAAGAGAAGTTTTCCAAGCAATATAGACAATGTAAACAAATGTTATCCATTAACTGAAATGAGGCATATAAATTTAAATTTGTTTTTCATTTGGGATAGATAGATATCTATAACATTATTTTTTCCCCGAGCATAAGTTAATGTTTGAAAACCTCTAGTTTATCAAAAGTCTAAACACCAAAGAAATAGGCTGTCAGTAGCACTTAGTAGTGTTCTATTAACAGACTAAATGTTTGGGGTGGTTCAGTACTTTTGCTTTATTTTATTTTATTTTATTTTATTTTCAAAAACGTTAACCCAGATTGAACAGTGACTGGTAACTGTGGGTTACAGTTGTCTGCAACACTTAGGAGAAACTTCAGTATCTCTTAACAGTTCTTAAACTGGAAATTCATTATTTTTCATGGAGGAATTACAGTATGTACATTTGCGTCTATGTGTTACAGGATGAGCAGAGTTGGGTGCACATGATGAAGGAGCCTTGTCCCTTGACACAACTTTTTGGAGGAACAACATGACTTGATGCCATCAGTCCCCAATGCCTTGGTATTATGGCAATGGTTTCTCATGTTGGTCCTCAAATCTACATTAAAACCCCAAAGCAGTGCATAATTATTCAAGCTCTTTCTGAATCTTTGTGCCTCATTACCCACCTGTTTAACTACAACATTTCAGGACTCTCTCCCTTCCTCCCTCTGGGTTTTTTTCTCTACTGAAGGTCTCAGTGCTGAAAAAATGTATCAGACAGTTGGACAAAGTGTAGGAAAAGCTGCGATTTTAGCAATTCTTTCAGTTATGTAAATAAATTTGAGGTAACTTCAATGAAGAACAATAATTGGTTGCATTCAATATTCAGACTTCAAATTTGTTTGTTTCTCACAGTATGTGTGTAATTTTTTTTTAAGATGAATGTTAACCCTTGCTAAGCTTAGGGAGAAAACTACAGGGAAAAATAGAAAAGGATATTTAGATATTTTCTCTGCAAACAATTCTGAAAAATGCCATTAAAATTACATTTCTCCCTAAAGAGTTATTGTTTCAGATTCAGAAAGTCAGCCTTTACAGCCATAAAAAGAGGCTTCATTTCTGCCTCGGAAGTAAATCTTAATGCTCCTTCTATTAATCAATGCCTTCTGATACCTCTACAGCATAGGAGATAACATTGTGAAGATATTATTTATTCTCTGTCCTCAAATATGTACTACAAACATAATACATAACATAGCATGTGCATACAATAATTTGTGTATATGTGTATGTATATATATATATAAACATGTACACATTATTTTACTTTTTTGTGTTATCTCATGCCTATGATAGACTTACAGTAAATAAAGTATTGTTTAATCTACATTGACCACTTCTTTTATGTTATTAAATTTTCCTACATTATTTCATCATTAACGTGATTTTATTCTTGCTAACCATCTACTAGTTTGATGAAGTATTTCCTGTGAGCTGCATGTTTTGGAACAGCTCAGGTAAAAGGAGTTGGCAGCATGATGTCAAGAGTAAACTTTAAAAGGGCTCTCTAAAAGTAATGCTTGGAAGGTATTCATTTGACCTTCAGTGACAGAGCTTATGCCTTGCAAATTGATTAATACAGATACAATATCAAATCATTTTTCATACAATTTTTTAATGTTTGTTAAATGCTGAAGCAGTATGTAAACAGAGTATTTGGCATTTTTATTAGGCTGTGGAACTCAGTCATTTCCTTTGCAACAACATCTCATAAACTATTTTGACAGTCTAATAAACTATAAAAAGCTGTGGTAAAAACTGGCTCTGAATGTTATAACCGTACAAAATGGAAAGAGCAAGAGAAAACATCTATCACTGAGATTATTATCACTGTTGCCATGGCAACCTGGTTGCAATGGCAATATCTCCATGGTTCTGCTGTTTGTTATCATCTTTCTTGATTTTACATCATTGAAATTGTAGTAATTACACTCTGCCTGATGAAAAATGCATGCTGTCATGGCAACTAAGTCAAATATTCTTAATCATTTCACCTCTTCAATCTAAAATGTAATTGTTTGTCAGTAAAATAGGTTATACAGAAGGCTTCTATGGACTTATGATTGCCCTAAGTGTTTTGCAAAAAAATTGTGCTTTTAGACTCAAGACCCTAAGCTAAACTAATAGTCTACAATGGTAAACAATGACTCATTAAAGAAAGTAATCAGTTCTTATTAATTGTGGAGTAACTGTTCTAATATGACAGAATAATGAAATATAAAACATATTATTTGAAATCAAATGTACCAGAGAACATTGACAATATTGCTAGAATCTTGAGGAAAACTATATGTGATTCATATTCTGTATTCATTTCATTTGAGCCTGCTTGCCACTTGCATCTCAAGAGTATCCACCTAAAACTTAAAATACTCTTTTTGTTATATTCATTGTCTGCTCCCTCACTTCTACATATGCTTGTTTTTGTTAATTCAAGGCTGAAGATTTAAAACACTGAAGACAATCTAAGAGAAAATACTAGTAAATATATCAAACTTTTGAGCATCACATTAAAATTCAAATCTCTTTCTTTTCCCTCTGGTAATGTACTGTGCATCTTTTCAAACTGCCTGTGAACCAAATTTTCAAAGGTATCTCAGTCCATCCTGATAATAGGACCAGCCTTATTGGTTCTGCAACACATTGGGAACATTATGTTAGGAGGTGCCAATTTCAGGTAAAAATTATTAAATTTGTAAGTCTCATGCATTTTGTCTCCCAGAAAGGCACTTGCTCTTCAGATTATCATTTAAGATGCAGTTAATTATTACTTCACTAACCCATCGTGATTCATCACAGGGTAAAACTTCATGAGGATTTTTTTTCTAATTGGATGTGTTTGCCTGTTCTGAAGTATGTCTGATAGAATTGTTCTCATCACTCTGCAATGAAGCAAACTCTACTGATGCTTACTTATCACCTGGCTTTGTGTATGGGCTTTGCTTTGTGGTTTTTCAAGTCTTTACTAATGTTCATGCACGAGCAGATGGTTCCAGTTAAGTCAAGGCACAGCGTCAAAGTTACTGCTTCGAGTGTGATTGCTTTTTCTATTGATATTTTGCATACATTGAGATTTTTTGCCATCTGGGGAATGTGGAAAACCGTTTCTTCAACACTCCAAATCAATTAGGGATTTGTTTTATTTTGGTTTGTGCTGGGAATAATAATCTGCACCAAGGTGCCCAGCCCTGAATTATTTCTACTTCAATACGTTCCTCATCTAAATACTTCACAAATATTAATGAACTCTTTAGGACACTTCTGTGGAAGAAGGAAGTATTACTGGTAGGTTACTGAAACACAGGGAAATAAGGAATCTTATTCACGACTACACAAGAGGTTATGAGATACCCTGCAATCAAACACAGATTTTCATTGAAACCTTGCCTAAAATGTCATTCTTGTTTGCAGATCAGATTATGAACTATTCACCCAAACAACATTCTCATTGAAATGACTGGGACCTTCCTCTTACATGAATCCTCTTGCAACTCTATGGTGACTCTACTATGTGTTTAATTGAGGTTTAGGGAAACTGTGCTAAAATGACATGCCCACTGGGAATGTGCTGAGCCACTGGCAATTATTCCCCAGTAGGGAGAATCATTTCTCCCACAAAATTACCCAGGTTCAGCCACAACTCAAGCTGAGAATAAAATTTGTCCTTTTATGAGAAACATCCTGTTACTTTTAATTTAGCTGTTCCTTTCTCCAGAAGAAATTAAAAGCTACATATGTCCAATTTCCCCAAGAGGGAATCATGCTGTCAAGCCCCATTACCATAGGAAAAAGAAATAAACAAACAAACAAAGCCAACAAAAAAAAAACAAAACAGGGAAAACTAACCACAAAACAAAAGAGAAATTTACCCACTTTACAAGTAACTGTAGCAATTTGAAATTGTCCACCAAATGTCAGGCTTGAAAGCACAAAAGCCACAGACCACTCAGTTGATGAAACAGTAAAAATGGGTCCTATCCCAAAGAACTAAAATATGGCCCAACATTCACCCTGTATGAAATTTCTGCCTCTACTGATCTTAGTATCTTACGAGTCATTGGCACAAACTGAAAGGGAAAAGTGCATCGTGATCTTCAAGTAAAATATCTTTTTCCTGGTGACTGTCCTCAGGTTTTCATCCAAGACCTGGATAAGTTTCTGTCATTTGCCCCATATTAATTTCTAGCCAGCTTTCTCAGTGGAACCTCTTCATGTTCGTTGTTAATATTAGGATCCATTAAGTTTTGGATGTTGCTCTTTTATTTGTAGGAACCTCAATGCTTTCCTACTTCTCAATATCATCTGAAATTTCTAAGTGCTTCCAGATAGGCATCTATTCATTCACTTTCACGGGCTTCACATCAAGCTGTAAAACCCTGCCTTTGTTTTAAGTTTTCTTTAACTAAATGTTTATTCAGGATACTACTGCAGGCAACTTAGACGCTAACAACTCTGCCTGGTGCACTTTGGTCCGTTTCAACTGCACTCAGTAGCTCTCCCTTCAAGTGGAGTCTCCATTGAGATTACCACTGTCTGAATCTGCCACATCTTTCAGTAGTGATATGTGGAGTGCTGCTTCCCCACCCATGCCACAGCCTGGTTGTTGTCTCCTGCTCTGCACAATGGCTGTAAATGGTCTGAAAACTCAAGAACGTTCCTTCCTTACTTCTGCTGGTACATTTGCCTATGATGGGATTTGGCCTCACAGACTGGAAATGCCAGAGTAAAGAATACAGATATTATTGTTTTAATTTATGAATTAAAAATAGCCTCAGAAACAAAATATTTAGAGAAGGCAGCACTTCTTAGGCCTTTGCTCTTCTTTATGTGAGCTACTGACAAGGTAGGAAGCCTGATTAACGCTGCTAAATAATATAACAAATTCCAGGTAAGCATGTAATCACTGCTAGCAGAAATCTAGCTCAAAGGAATAAATTAATTGATTAATTAATACCTCGTAGCTGCTTTCTCTTGCCTCCTCTACTATTATGTATAATTTTTCCTAACCAATCGGTCGTGACTATTTACACACACACAAAAAAAAAAGTGGTCTTTGTGCCAAAGAATTTAGCAGTTACATTTTAAGCTGGACCTGGACTGGATGCAAGACCAAGACAGAAGGGTTAGTAGCAGCCAAGTCTTTGTGCCATAGGTCCTATATTACTGACAGGTAATAGATTTTTTTGTTTGCTGACAGGGGAGAGGTTTGTACAGTGACAACAGAAAGGTCATTTATTCCCATCAAGTATTTGTGAACTTTCAGATGAATAAGAATTTTCTTATGTTTTTTGAGATTAGAAAATAATTCTGAAGTTTAGTGTGCACAATACAAACAAAAATTTAATATTGATAACATAGGCAAGCTACAGATGTCCACACAAGGACATGGCTGGCTGATAGGTGACATGGCTAGCTGTCTGTTAGGATTACTCTTATAAGTACTCAGGTGTACTTTCCATGTTCTAAATAGTATCTTCTGTGTAAATCCGTTAAGCAATAAAATTTGTCACTTGCTTTCCTGGAGACAAGAGGCAAAGAGGTAAGTTTTTCCTCTGTAATGAAAATTACCATTATAAACCAGATGTATCCTGGGTTCTCATTGTCCATCCTACCTTTTAGCAAATATACACATCATTTGAAAGAAATGGGAAGATATTTTTATAATATGAAAAGATATTATGAGAATATGCTTTATGATTTCTTGAGATATTTTTAATCAACAGAGAAATGTAACTGCTCAGCCTAAGATAAGTAAATACGTGCAGAATGAGGGCATAGAGCATGAAACAAAAGTAAATAAGAAGAAACCAAATACATCTCTGTATTTCTGGTACTTATGGAATCAGACAGGTTCAGTAAGGCAATCTCCTGCAATGTATTGGTAGACGAATTTTTGCTGCTCCTACTTTTCTTCTGCAATTTTACTAAATATTGTTTCTGCTGCTGCTTTCATTGTTACTGATTCTTTTCTCTTTTATTTGTATTTATACTCAAAAGCTATAAACAAATCCAGAAGTGGCTACATTTTTTTTTTTGCCACAGAATGTCTGTGGTACTAAGTAATTGCACAGGCATCTGACAATAATTGCCTGTTAAGAGTAAATATTATGCTACAAAAAGCTCATTGTAGAACTGAAAAATGTTCAGATTATAGACAGTCAGCATAATAAGAGATTTTAAAAAAAATATTCTTTGTGATCCTAGAAACCAATATTAAATATTTCCTGAATTCCTTAAGGTTGAGATACTATTAATGTGTTGAAGTACAGAAAAGACCTTAAATGTCACCTTTGAATTAGTAGATCTTTCATTTCATAATGAGAACTGAATTGTGAATTGCTATTCCTTCTTTCAAAACTTTCCCATAGCAGCCTTAAGGCTGGGTCTAATAATTATTCTAATAAAAGTGCACTCTGTAATGTGAATCCAGAACATAAACTTAGTGAAAGGTATCTGGAGACATTCATAAATTCTTACTTCAGACAATGCAATGTTATCTTATTTAAAGATGTTCAAAACTAGCCCAGTGGATTGGGATAACAATCAATGTTTCCCTGAAGTGGTGACAAATTTACTGTGTTGGGACTGGCTTTGGAAAAGAGGATCTAGTTAATCATGTGAATTTTACAATGAAAGGTGTCAGTAGACTTTGCTGAGTTGCTGTGTATGGCAGCTCACAGATGGAAGTTGAATGCGCATAAATTTTAATTGCCAAATGAAGTGCAGTTTGTGTTAAATTGCAGCAGATCCCTTAAAGAAACTCCAGGACAAGTTGTACTCATCCCAATTCATAATACCTGTAAGGCAAGAGAAAATCTCAAGCAGAAAGGCTCAAATTATTAATACATTTGATCTTTTTTTTTTTGGTGTCAAGAAGCAAGAGTGGAATTATTATTGAATTTTTTTTGGTGCGATGTGGAAGCTTTCTTGTGGAACTCATACAATCCTAGAATCATAAAATGGTTTGAGTTGGAAGGGACTTTGAAGATTATCTAGTTCCACTCCCCTGCCATTATTGCATGGAGGATACAAATAGGTATTCTGCCGATCTCTTCTTTCTGGCATTTTAGAGGCCATCTGAAGGAACCTGGTTAATTAACAATAATGTTGGCCCTTCAAGAATTGGAATGATTAGGTAGGCACAGATGCTGAGTTTTTATGAGCTGTGTTCAAAGCTAAGTTGTGGTTTCTTGTGCTTACAGAGTTACTTCTCCTAAAAAATAATATTTTATTTGAAAAATTATTGGTCAAGACATTGAAAAAAATCGGATCCTGAAGTTAAGTTTCTAAATATTGCATTTTGCCCTATTTTCCCTGTGAGTAGCTGAGTCAACTAAGCCATATCTTGAATTTCCCTTAAGATGAAGGAGAAAAGAGGTTGGAGGGTACATGGAAGTGCTTCTGCAACTCTCTTACACCACTGCCTACATTAATTTTAAAAGGGATCAGAACAGCTCAATGAAGAAGATAGTCACTAATTATCCTAACCACCTTGTGGTCTTTACTTTCATTCTTGTCAGCCATCTCTCTTTACCTTCTTTCTCACTTACAGTGGATGTCATGGTATTCTTTTATTTTTCTACATTTATTCAAAGAGTACGATCTGTGGAAATCCCTAGTTATCATCTCTCCAGGCCTTTATTTTACTAGGATATTCATTAGACAAATAACACTGAATTCCCATGTTTTTCCAGCGATGTGTAGAAGGCATCTTGACTGTAAAGCTGATGACAGCTATTCCGGGATGGGAAGGGTGATGGATGTCTGTTATACTTACACATGGTGATCCACTCTTACCTCATAGAATCATAGAATCATAGAATCACCAGGTTGGAAAAGACCCACCAGCTCATCGAGTCCAACCTAACCAAGCGTACAACATCTGGACAGATGCAAGTCCCTTCACTTTCAGGATAATCTCTGTGCCCAAATATAGCCTGATGTCACTTCATCTATTACTGAAATTGACAAACTTTGGGGGAAAAAAATAAAAGAAAAGTGCATTTTTCTAAAAAGAACAAGTTAGTGAGCCCTTCATTATATGCAGTACTTCAGGAAAAGTTGTTTGTGTTTTCCTGTTCATTTTTTCTGGTCTGTGAGACTTCCTTTAATGGATCAGAATTCAGCAATGGACTTCACATACTAGAACTGATATATGGACAGGTAACACACACTTAAGGACCCTCTTCAACATTTAGGCTTCTTAAAGGTAATAAGACAATACTGGCAGTGGATAGTTTCAAATTACTTTTTCTCTCTAATTGGCAATTAGGTGTAATTAACTTTTAGTTAATATTCAATGATTTCCTTTTACAAATGGAACCCTGACGAGATCACATCTGTTAAGACCACTTGGCTTATGTCTCTATTTTCTGCATATTCCTATAGTTTATAATTAATTCAGATTCACACTAAAAGAAGATCATGTATCGTCTGGAATGAATGTATGCATTTATCTAAAGTTTCCATAAGTCCAGAAAACTGAAAGAGTAGTTTGAAAAATAACACTGTTACGTAATCCTCAGGGCTCAAACTTTTAGAGATCAAGCTGGAACTTTGAATATATTGAGACTTTCTTTGATATTAGCTGGATTCTTTTTGTGAAATGATTTATAATTTTGGTTTAATTCCTAGTCAAAATGGATAGAAATTTAAAGGATCATGTCCTCAATTACTAGCTTCGGGGGGAAAAAAAGACCACTGGATAAGTGTTCATTCAAAACAAGCTGAGGATTCTGTCTGAGTGTGTATATAGTAAATATGTTTTGCAGAGAGATCTTTTAAATTAATGTTACAATTTACTGGAGTGTCCCAGAATGAGGAACTGGAAGTAGTTGATTATGATATAAATATAAGACATGAGCAAACAAATAAGTATACTTAAGTCTTTTAGGAATTCATTTGCTAAATTTTATCCTTACATGGACAGTCCAGCTAACAAAAATAGAGCTGTTTGCATAAGCACAGAACATTTGCCTAAGCTAAGGTCTGAAGGACAGTCATTAGGCACATTTTGTTCCCTTAGCTTTCCAGACACTGATTTCATTCAATATCTATTTTTGTTTATTGCTTTTTATTTTCTCACATTGCACTAGTATGTGCCATGACTGGATTTTTTTGCTACTTGCCCTACGTTTTTCCTTCTGTTTCTGTCCCAGTTTGAGTGTGTTTTCTGCAATCTCTTGGTGGAACAACATGCTAGTAAATCCTTGGAGACTGTCTCTATTTTAATCCTGCTGATTAGGAAGACATTTCTAACTTGTATTTTCATCAGTTCAATATTTAATAAATATGCAGATATTGTTCATCTTACATAGATGAAGGGACATTTTGGCCAGAAGAGTAATACATTTTTATTTAATGAAGATTCATACCATACAGACCACAAAATTAAAGTTTGGTTATGACTAATGTTTTGTATTTGAACATCAGTTCTATTTCCTTCACAGAAAACAAAAATTTAAAACATTGCTTGGTGAACCAAAGTAAAATAAAAATGTTAGTTCTTAACAATTTTATTGTTAAAATGTGGTGCTAAAGTTCATGTAACGAGCAAATTGTACAGAGGTACAAAGCTAGATAGAGTAGCTGGATGGAAATAGCAGAAGTCATTATTCTTTGTATAAACACCATATATAATAAAAGTTTGTTTTGGCTTAAATATAGGGCTGTTATGTATCAAATCTTTGCCACTTCATTTTTTGTAATTCAGGGTTCAGTTTATTTCCTGACTTTTAAATTGAACTCTAGTTGTTTGAATGCAAGAAAAAAAAAAAAATAGACTTACCTCACAATCAGCGAAGACTGTTGCTAAATCCTGTCACATTTCTCAATCTAATTCAGATCACAAATTTCACCTTTCCCTTAGATATGATAGGCCTTGTTCAGTTCTCATACGCCATGGCTCATGCTAGTGTGACCACACTTACGTTACTTCCAACTTTTACCTGTGAGAGTGAAATGGGAATGATGGCTATTCAGTCTGCTGCCAAACTCTTCTGTAATGTAATCTCATTAATTTCCAGAAGTCACGTAGGACTTGGCTAGGTGGAATCCTCCTAGAAACAACTCCACAAGTGCTTTGGAAAAAAGTAGCTGTATGATATTCTGTGGGATTTATTTTTATAAAAACAAACCCCAACCAACCAAACGAAAAACCCCAACAGCAGCTTCAGTTCCTATTTTAATATTTAAGAGCACTGTACAGATTTTGTATTTAATTCTTAAAAGGAAGGTTCTTGCATCTTAGGAAGATGCAGAATATGATAGTACTTTTCATGAAAGTAGGGTTGTTAATTAGCTCTAATGTTTTGCCTAGAACAGGCTTTTGTTAATTATATATGCCTAGGTTAAATATTAATGGTTAGCATTTATAAAGAGCTTTGCATTTTTTTAAGTACTCAGCAAACATAAACTAATTATATGTCACAATATACTGTCTAATTAGATAACTGTGTAATTTCCCCACAAGATACATTATTTTTCACTTCCTATCACTGAACTATTGTGCAGTATTGCTTTGCATTGTCAGATGGTTTCTTTCCACTCCAGGAATGATTGAGGTAGAAGGAGAAAAAATGCATGAAAGCTGCCTCGGAAATTTCATTTTCTCTTTGGAAAATTCTAAGCTTGTGGTTTGCTTGAAGGAAAGAGTCAGTTTTGCTGGAGCCACTGAATAGAAAAAAAAATGGCTAGTTTCTTTGTACAACCTGGAAATGTTACCTATGGTGTTTTCAATAAAAAAGATTTGGGAAAGTCTTTTTGCTCCAAAATACTGGTTTCTGTATACTAAATATAAAGGTAACACACCTTACTTGTTCCCTTTAGCAGGAGCATTTTGAAATCTTTCATACTCTTGGCTTTTGGTCTAATCTCTTCTCTACTGCTGGGAAACATTTGTAACTTGTGGCGTATGTGGCATTAATAGATCTTCTGTGCATCCTTCTGGACAAAATGTGTGTTGCGTTTGACCTTAACATCGTTAAAACAATATACTCTTATATCCGTCCATTTGTCTGTTTGGGTTTTTTATGTTTTCTCTTCTTAACATTTCTGAAGATATCAGTTCTGGGATCTGTTTGGAATGGAAAAATTAAATTTTTACCTTGAAAATTCAGATAATATCATGAAATAGAGAATACCTTATCAGTACAATACCTTACATAGTATCCATCTGAGCTTATCTTTGTTGGAAATGGTGAATTTTGCTACATTTGCTGTCCCCTTCCGTTTGTCACATGAATGCCAAGGTACATCCTGTGAAGACTGATGTCACTACTTTTGCTGAACGGCAAGTTGCTTTGGAAATATGTTACGTCAATGTGCCACAAATGACTTAAACATAGATTTCAGAAAATCTTTTTCTTTCTTTATGTAGGATGAGACCTGTCTCTTAAGAGATACCTGTCTGCGGTATACCCTGCCACTAAATCACGCTTTGGTGTTTACCATATAAGCTTGAAGGAGCTGCTCTGCTTCTATTTTCATGGCTCACATGTGTCAGTCCCAGGGTTTGTTAAGACACTGCTAATGCTACAGGATTTGCCTTTACTATTTCTTATTTGAACAGGAAACAACTTGAGTCGGGACCTTTCCTCTTCCCACAGAGCAGCATCCTGGATACTGGCACGTGAAAAGCCGTTTATGCACCACAGGCAGAACGAACAGCCATTTGTTTTTTTCCTAATGCTTCAGAAGGTTAAGAAGTTGTCAGTTTTGGTTGTTGCTCACAGTTCTCAGTTTGCCCAAACAGATCCTTGGCACCAGAATGTAACATAACATCTTTAACTGAGACACTAACAAATAAATATACCTACATAAGAGTTTTCCTTCTTTAAAAGAATGAATAACATTTAAATTCGTCAGCTATGATTTTTACAAGGAACTATCGGAATGGAGTGCTCAAATCCCACTGAAAGTCAAACAAATAAAATGCTTAGGCACTTAAATGTTAGGACTGCCTGTTCCTAGGACTTTACAACACAACTATTGTTGTTCCAATTAGAAACTCTGTGAGAGCAAAGCCTTGTTGAAAAGTGGCTGCTTAGGTATGCAGGGAAGGACTGAACTGCAGTGGCAGCTCTGACCATAAATCACTTAGATATTTTGATCATGTTACAAAAAAGGCTCACCTTACGTTTACATTTCTGATAATCTTGGCAAAGCAGTTAAGTCATCTTTTGCATTCTTTCTGAAAAAAAATAAAAAGGACTATTTCAATCCTTGTGTAGATTGTGGTAAACATCATGTAGATGATTAAAAGAAAAAGGAAAGTTCTCATCTGTACTCTTCACAGCAGAAGCATGATCATCTGAAGCGAATTTACAAAACTTGGTAATATAGGGAGGCCTTTCTGGAGCAACTATGCCAACTTATTTGTTGTCTCTCTGTCCGATTTATATTTATTAAAGGCATTAAGGAAGCTGTATATCTTTTGAGTGTCTTCAACCTCAATGTCTGTGGAAGTTACAGCTCTTGGGTTATGCAGGCTCTGCATTCTTTCTCACTCAGCCCCTGTTCACGTTATGGATACACTCACCCCACTTATAACTGTCCCTAATTCATAAACATATTCCCAAGGTTGTGGCAAAGTACAGATGTAATGCAAACAGATATTAACATTTCCGTAGCTTTAGAAATATTGTATTGCAGCTCATGGTATTTTAATAGACTGCCATGTATTCAATTCCTGTGCGACTGATGTTATTATATATATGTTAGAAATCCCATCTGAAAGGTACAGATTACTTCAGTGCCTTCTGTTCATCACTAATTCTTTAGAAACCATACAGAATGGAATTTTTCAAAAACGTGTACCAAGGACTTGACTCTACTCAAGTTCAAACCAGGGAGAAGTTTATCATTAATTTCAGTGGAACCTGAAGTATAGCAGCACCAGCTGCTGTAGAAGATCCAATCCTTTACGCTTAGTGAAAGAATGGTGACAAGAGGGACTCTTTCTAGATTCAAGTCAATGGGATCTTCAGGTCTGAAAGAAACTAATGATGGGCTTTTGTGAAAGAGATGACCTCAGCCATAGGACATCAGAGAATGACTTCGGCTTCAGCCATGCATCTAAACGTGTTCATACAGGCTCCTCAATTCAAATGGTTTCCAGGAGCATAACCACTGGTGTATTAACACTCCTCCTGCAGGATCCGGTTCTGAAGGACATTGTAAGAATGTACGTAGTGCCATTAATTTTGAATACTAAGGCCTACATTTCCAAACAATATTGCACACTGGGATTGTAAGCAATATATGAAATATCAAAAGCAGGGTACCTTGAAGCTAAGATTCTGCTAAAGTAGAACACAAGTCAGGGCAGGCAAGTGAACACTTTCAAACTCTCATGGAGCATATTGCATTTCTAATAACAAAGATTAAAGATGAAAATACAGGACATCAACTGATTTTGTATCTCAGAAAAGTCTTAGTGGAACTGTAGACTTTTTGGAGGAAACTCAAATTCACAAATAGCCCTGATACCAAGTTGCATCTTGAGTGCAAAGTAGATCTATACCTCTCCCAGCCTCTCTTAGCTATTGTAAAGTGCTTTTCCAAAGCAAGGTAATAACAAAGTACTTAAAACTGATTAAAGAGTTACATCCTATTTCCAAATGTGCTGGAGATATATATATAAAAATTAATTTAGATAAGAATCAGGCACTATCATTTTAGTCTGATAGCATTTCACATCACTTGTAAAGCTGAATGACTACAGAAGTGAAAGGTAATAATGAACTGATAGTCTGCTTCAAGTGAGATTAAATTTTAAACAAATTTCTGTATATAGATGGAGATTTATAGAGGAGTCTAAGGAGAAAAAGCTTGATATACATTAATACTAGTGTACTCTGCAAATCTTCAACTTAACCCCAGGGTATCCACCTTATGTACAGTCTATTAGTATTTAATTTTAACTGAGTATTCCTTTCTTTATTATTTCAGTCCTCTTCCACTCTCTTAGAATACAGTTTTCATGATACTTCAGTTTTATCCCAATATTTGAATATGCTTTATTTGTCTCTCTCTGTTCTCCTTTTCTGTTGGTTAGCTTTTGGAGGTGGTATTTTAGACTTTCCTGAGATAATGAACCAAGAAAGCCTGGAGACCTGGTGATGCGGTCTCTGTATAGTACCTTAAAGACTCAAAACACAGGACAATCTTCTAAAAATAAGCAGTATACTCTCTTGTCTTTCCTTTAATAACCAGATATAACTTTAGTTATCAGATTAATTAGGGCTTCAATAAACACTTTTTCCATAACAGAATATCTAGGGGCAAATCTGGTCTGTGGTCTGGCGTTCTGCCCAGCTCACAGTAACAAAGGGTTGGGTCAGTTTCCTCCAGGTTTCTAAGTCTGCAGTACTTCTTTTGAACAGATAGTGTGAATCTTGGGGGATAAAATGCTACACAAAGCCACATATGTTGAGCCGGGGCTCTGCAGGTGTTGACCCACCAGCTGAACATTTAGCCCTTAACTCAGCCTTGGGCCATACCCAGCCCAATGTGCTACCACAGGAAAACCTAGGAGTTGTTATAGCTCCCTGCAGCATTTCTGTGAAATAAGTGATGGCAAAGTTTTGTATCTGACCCTAAAATACAAATCAATGTTATACTTCTAGATTTACCTTGACAATATAAAGCAATCAGGCTATCATTATTCCAGCACTGAATACTTTTATTTTCGTAAATGATAAATATTACTTTTTCCTCTCCACCTTCAGTCTTAAGAATTTGGTTTCACATTTCATTTAATGCTAAATGGTTCATTACATAGAGTAACAACTTAGTTCTCTTATTATGGTGTTATCTTTCACTTTGTCAAAATATGTCTACTTGATAAGAAATCTGACAGAAGTTGCTTATGATGGGATCACTAACAGCCATCAGTTTCTCTCTAGCAAATGAAACTGTAACCATGGAAACGGCCTTTTTTTGCCAGAATGAAAATGAGACAGCACTCTGTTGCAGCCATTAGTAGAATACACAAATGTCCCTCAAGGCAAACATCTAAAGCAAATGGACTGCAAAGTAAGGAGCACTAATTTCTATTTATTTAGGATTTGTAAACCTAGCAGAGCAAGATATTAACAAAGGAACAAACAAAAGGAGGTTAAAAAAAATGTTTGTATTTTTCTTTCCATTTACAAAACTCTTCATTTTAAATAAAAATACTTTATTCTGCTATAAGCTACAATAGTAGTATAACAATGCACTGAAATAATGCTGTGATTTGATTATGCCTCTTCTATGCAGGAAATAATAAAAAGGAAATTATAGCAGAATAATGTTGGGCTTTTTTCCGGTTTTTGAAAATGCATATTTTAGTGCAAAAGTGTTAAAAATACTGAGTGAGACTTTTTCTTTTCTTCACACTGTTCAATTTTCAAACAGTCCTGTTCAGCCTGATAAGATACACCAGGGCTGATAATAAGTCCATTCTAAACACTATCAGCAGTCGGCCACAGGCTGTCAAAGACCTTTCAAGTGTCAGACTCTTCTCACTGTCCTCTTTATTCAGTACAACGCCCCTGTTGCTACAAACTACTTATTGAATGCATAGATTTTTTTGACAGACTCAGATTAGGTGAGGGGTCTTAAACTGTCTACTATGTACATCAGTAAGATATATCTTAACTTGTTTGCCTTCTCCTTTCACATCAAAAATCATAGTTACTCTGGTAACAGTGATGTCTATCTTCTGTTCTATTTCCAGCTCACTGAATAAACTAAAGATACAATTTTCCACCAGGATAATTGGTTTGTTAACCAAAACTGTTTAGATATTTAATTCATAGCTAACAATAGATTGGAATCATCATGCCAATTACTTACAGATTCCTTGAGGTGCTTCAAATACCCGTGCGCCTGTAAATATGAGAAAGTGACATGCTGTGACAGCCACTTTCAGAGAGCTGTTTCCTATAGTGTGATTAGAAATACCCACCATTGTTCTGCTATGTTTCACATAGGTCAGGGTTAAGACATACTTATAGAAGAAGTTGCCTGCTACCAGCTTAACGGCTGTAGCTATAAAAAAAATAAAAAATGGGCAAAGACAGAGTAAAATATTAACCTGAGAAGACTCTAAAGGCAAAGTGTTCAAGCTTTTATAAACTTACACTCCTTGGCCTCATGGCTTTGTAAATGCTAATGATGTCACAAACGAACCAACATGGGTAATTGAACCAACTTGGGTAATTAAAACAACAGGACAAATCCTAGAATCATAGAATCACTAGGTTGGAAAAGACCCTTGAGATCGAGTCCAACCATATTTGTCCACTACTAAATCATATCCATAAGCACTTCAACTACCCGTCTTTAACACACATCCAGGGATGGTGACACAGCTACCTCCCTGGGCAGCCTGTACCACTGCTTGATAACCCTTCCAGTGAAGAAATTTTTCCTAATGTCCAGACTGAACCTACCCTGACATATCTTGAGGCCATTCCCTCTTATCCCATCACCTATCACTTGGGTGAAGAGACCAACATCCATCTCTCCACAACCTCCTTTCAGGTAGTAGTAGACAGTGATAAGGTCTCCCCCTCAGCCTCCTCTTCTCCAGGCTAAACAACCCCAGCTCCCTCAGCTGCTTCTCCTAAGACTTGTTCTCCAGCCCCTTCATCAGCTTTGTTGCTCTTGTCTGGACACGCTTTAGGACCTCAATGTCTTTCTTGTAGTGAGGGGGCCAAAACTGAACACAGTATTCGAGGCGTGGCCCCGCCAGTGCTGAGTACTTCCCCGGTCCTGCTGGCCACGCTGTTTCTGGTACAAGCCAAGATGCTATTGGCTTTCTTGGCCACCTGGGCACACTGCTGGCTTATGTTCAGTTCATTGTCAACCAACACCCCCAGGTCTTTCACTGCCAGGAAGCTTCCCAGCCACTCTTCCCCAAGCCTGTAGCACCGCATGGGCTTGTTGTGTCCCAAGTTCAGCACTTGACACCTGGCCTTGTTGAACCTCATTCTGCTGTCCTCAGCCCACTGATCCAGCCTGTTCGGATCCCTTTGTAGAACCTCCCTGCCCTCAAGCAGATCAACACTTCCTCCCAGCTTAGTGTCATCCACAAACTTAGTAAGGGCATATTCAATCCCTTCATCCAGATCATTGATAAAGATATTAAGCAGAACTGGGCCCAGCACTGAGCCCTGGGAAACACCACTTGTGACCAGCCTCCAGCAGGATTTAACTTCATTTACCACAACTCTTTGGGCCAGGCCATCCTGACAGTTTTTTCACCCAGCAGAGTGTGTGCCTGTCCAGGCCAGTGGAAACCAGTGAGATCCCTGTCTCACTGGGAAATTACTTGGTTAATCTACCTGCAAAATCTACCCTCTCAAATCAAAAGTACATGATAAAATAAACTTAAAAATGGGAGAGGAATCTTGATTTTTGTTTTTGATTGATATTGTCTTTTAATTGTCCTAAGCATATGTTTTGCCATATGTGTGAATATAAATAGGTACTCACATACACACAAACATAAAGTAACAATAGTAGGTTAACAGTGCATGTAAGTTTGCAAAAAGCTTTATGAAACTCAATTAGATATCTTCATGAGTAGATGCATGTTTGAGAAAAAGTAAGCAAGTAAGCAAATCTCGATATATTGGAAAACTAGGGCAGGGCGGACACACACACCACAAATAGCTTTATTGTCTCTCTTCTATTATAAGTGTGGGAATGCATAAACATTTTAAGGCAAAGAACATACACCCAGACATAGCACTAGTTAAGTACAGTGCTTGTATATACTAGTATACACAATGGTTAATTAAAATTGGCAAAATTTCCAGGTAAATAAGTAAATTATTGGCCACTGGAAGCTGACAGCTGCACTCATAATTCTCTTTAGTCCAGATATTAGAAAAAGCTTTAACTGAATAATACTAACATAGCCTGAAACTCCATCTCTACAAGGAAAAAAATATCAGTTAGCAGCTAAAAATCTAGTACCAAAATACATATGATGTGAGAGCACAGAAAACTTATAAGGTCACTTCCTCACTATTCACATTACATTTGAAATTCAGCTTTATCGTCACCTAATACGATGTCTTTGTAGTTTAGAGTACAGACCTGGTTGCCCACAATTTGTTATTTCCCTGTAAGATGGTGAATTATATCATTAATTACATAAAAATAAACAAATGCATGCAAATATGCTATTTTAACTAAATGTGAAAGTGATATTTCATTGTTGAAGTAGTCTGCTATTCTGTATTATTGCCATACATTCAATGGAGACTGCGTACTGAGTAATTTGCTCCTCAGCTCTCAACTGAGCATTTATATTTTTCCCACAATCCTGAATTGATCCAGTCTACTCAAGGCAACTAAGCTGAGAGAATACCTCTCCTAGGTTTCTTCAGTGTTCTGTAACACAAGAGAAGCTCACATAGAGAATGATTCATCCACTTAAAATATAATGGTTTCTTGGAGGTGCTTATTTTTCACATTGACCGTACAAGGGGATGACAGCTGAGTTCAGGTACTGCCTAAAACTGTCTGGATGAGCAGAAGTAGGGTAAGTCAGCTCATATCCAGAAAAGAACAGATGAAACATTTTATGTCAATCTAAAAATGTACAGGCTTGCTGCACATTTTGCCACAGCAGCAATATCACCATTGATACTGCTAGCATGCCACTCCTGTATGAACAAAGGCAAGAAAAAGAAGAAAATGAGAAGAAAAATCAGATCAGCTAGCAGAAAGAAAAGAAACAGTAGCATTCTTTTAACAGTACTAAAGACATTTTTGCCTTCAAATCTGGCTCTGAAGTAACAGTATCTGTGCCAGGAGAGACTGGTATGACTGCAGCTGCCACAGTATTTGCAGTCCAGACCTGGCCCTGTGATAGGTAACTTCCAGCAGGTATGTGCCATGCATTCATCCAGCTACAGCCACTCACTGCAGGGCCGAGCAGAAAGAGAGTTGCTGGCACAACAAATTCTGGTTTACCTGCCATTAACATTACAGTGGGCTATGTTTTTCATCAAGTAAAATGACAAGTTAAAATATATCTTAGATAAGCTTCTGAATTGATTTTTTCTCCAACAGATCATTCCACACTTTACTTCACTGAGCATTTCTGCTTGCAATAACAGCAATGAATCCCATAATACAGCCAAACACCTTGGGTACAGTACACAACTACACATGGTTATATTGAAAAAGGAATTTATATGTAGCTGATGACTTCTGGTAACTTCAGTTGTTTCTGTCCTCAAGAGCTTGGTATGTCTATATGACAAAACAGAAATTCATTTTCACAGTTACAGAGACAAGTTAATTTAAAACAGATAATCCTGCCTCACACAGAAATGATGAGAAAAGTTCCAGATCCTATGTTCTCTATTCATTCAGAAAATATTAATTTGCATTTCACTGTTTTCATTGGCCCTTAGTGATGTTTTCTGCTGTTTATTATTTTATTCTTGCAATAATTTCATAGTAATTTGTTATGAAAAATTTCTGCTTTATAAGGTAAAAAAATCTCTAATAAGAAAGGATGTGAATATGTCTGTATGTTTCAAAGTGCAGATGAAAACAAGATGTTTACCATTTAAGAAAATATTATCTTTAAGATCCAATTTGGGTTGTTATCAGTGCATTCCTTGGGAGCATATTCACACTAACTTTACCTGATTCTGGTGTCCTGAGATTCTCAGATGAATCATTCTTCATTTAAACCTACTTGTTTTAGCTACTTTATAGACTAGAAAGTTTAACTTCTTATTTTGAAGAATCACATCAGTTCAATGCCTAAAGCTAGGCAGTCTTTAAAGCAAACCTTGACAAAGCATCATTGGTTGTTCACACTATTTGTCCCTTTCAAATAGCTCATTTCTCCCAGACCATAGGGGCAGGTTAGGAGCAAAATTTTTGCTGCATATCAGTATGGTACTTCTTTATTTTCAAATCTAATTTCAGCTTTTTTATTGGCAGGTACTATCCCAGCTGATATCTGCATCATTTGAATGGCAAAGTTCAGGAATGGCCATTGAAATTACTCATGTTTATTCATTAGTAAAACATAAGCACTTAAATGAGTGTAAGAGAGAGAGTATTCGCCTAACTGATTTTGGTTTTTAGTATGCTTAGGCGTCTAATGTTACTTTAGGAGCTTTGCTAACTGCTGTAGTGTGGAGTATACTGAGCAACATGAAAGCGTCTCATTTTCCTTAGCAACAGAAAGCAACTAGTTATCAGGTAAAATACAATTGATAAGCAAGTGGGATCTGCATAGAGAGCATTAAATGGCAAATTGGTCACTAAATCTGGTAATTCCTAACTACTCTTGAACACTGGGGTGCATCAAAATAAGCATGGCCAGCAGGTCAAGGAAGGTGGTTCTGCACCTCTATTCTACTCTTGTGAGACCCCACCTGGAGTATTGTGTCCAGTTCTGGAATCCTCAACATAAGAAAGACATGGAATTGTTGTAATGGGTCCAGAGGAGGGCTACAAAGATGATCAGAAGGCTGGAACACCTCCTATACAAGGACAGGCCGAGACAGTTGAGGTTGTTCAGCCTGGAGAAAAAAAGGCTCCAGGGAGACCTTATAGCAACCTTCCAGTACCTGGAAAGGTGTGGAGACATTTTACAGGGAAGAAGTACTTGATGCTGTAGGACTTGTTGATATCAAGCAACTCTGACTAGACCTTGAAACAGAGAGCTGAGACAAAAACAAGAGCTAGTTCGGTGGGAACAAGTACCAACTGAGAGAAAAACCAAAGAAGAAAAATATCAACATAATTTTAGTGTAACTTGGGTTTTTAGCATGCACAATTGTTTAGACAATAATATGTTTGTAATAGCTTTATGGATAGCTACCTTTAGCCAATAATACACTGTAGATAGCCTCATGGACAGCCTGTTATGTAACCTAAAAGGTTATATAAAGAAACAGCTAACTCAACAGAGGGTCTTCGATCCCTCAAATTGAAGTCTGTGCCTTAATCCCCTCATCAGAGCAGGTGTACAAGAAAGCTGGGGAGGGACTTCTTACAAAGGCTTGTAGTGATAGGACAAGGGGGAATGGCTATAAACTGGAGAGGGGCAGATTAACACTAGATATAAGGAGAAAATTCTTCACAATGTGGGTGGTGAGTCACAGGAACAGGCTGCCCAGGGAAGTTGTGGATGCACCCTCCTTGGAAGTGTTCAAGGCCAGGTTGGATGAGGCCTTGAGCAGCCTGGTCTGGTGGGAGATGCCCCTGCCCATGGCAGGGGGGTTGGAATTTAATGATCTTTAAGGTCCCTTCCAACTCGAACCATTCTTTGATGCTATGATGCTATGTATGATAGCAACAAGTTCCATAGCATAAAAAAACCCCCGAGGTTTCAAAACATTGGGATAAATTACAGACAAACTCATTGCTGCAATTACTATGAGTGTAGTTTCAAGTAACTTTAAAACCTTTTACAAAACAAATGTAGGGAATATAGAAGTCTGAAGAAGACCCAGTTTAAAAGATCTTAGGTCTGTAAAGTTTGATATGTAATAAACTGTTGGGCTCACAGTCAGGGTGTCTGTAGGGACTTGATCATGATAATCCTTAGTTTGTTTCAAATAAACCTCTGTTCTCCTGTGCTGAGCTTCCTACAGCTGTGCAATAGCTTTTTCCTAGAAACATTGCCAAGGAGCAGCACAGTAACAGGGGTCAACTCCAACCATGAACTTTATGAATTGTTTAGTGGCACATTAAAGAACAGCATCAAGTTCACTTATAAGCTTTGAAATGATCTTATTTCTAGCCTGTGCAGGTGGATGATTCCCTGTACATTTGATTTACTTGGTCAAGATTTAACCCATTGTCACTTGCAGCCTTTCCATCTGCAAAAGTCTCTGCCTTCTGTTTTTTGTATTTGATGACAATTTTACCAGAAAACCAAGGCAGGGCATAGAGGGCAGGTATCTCAAGAAAATTTAGCATGCAGGGATACTGCTAACACACAAGACTGCTGCTTAGCTTTTGACCACAGGCCCAAATCCAGGAGGGACGCCCTTCTCCACAGAGATGTTTCAGAGGGGAGAAACGTCTAGTTCACACAATGACACACATGGTGCTTCAGGCTCAAGTGTAACAAGGGCAAGGCTCACAGATTCTTGGATGCTGACCCTTTCAACACCTTGGAGAATGACAGCAGTTACCTAGCTCAATGACTTACAGTTACAACCAGCTGAAATCTATGTTATCTGCTTTGCCAATTTCTTTCAGCATACACTTAAAAAAAAAAAAAAAGGATGAACAAGGAATTAAATATTGCAGTGCCAAATTCTATATTTTCAGTGCCACTACCAATCTATCCAGCAGATATTAAATTTATCCTTTAATAAGCTCTAAATCCAAGGTCCATCTGAATCCTTATGAAAGTATCAGCTTGGTTGCTCCCTGAGAAAATTCAGCTCTGCTCCCACATCACGGTTAAAATACAAAGCTTATCTTTTAGGTGCATGTGGAACCAAGCAGACTAGATAATAGTCAAGAAAATAATTGTTATCTAGAAATTATTAAGTAAAAATCCAGATTCTTTATTTTTAAGCTTCATGTTTGGACTGACTCTTCTCTTTTATCTGGGAATATTGTGCCAAGAAATTTGCATGCTGTCAGAGAGAGAATGGCCTGTTCCCTACAAACTGATAGGTGCTAGTCATATTACGATAACAATGTAATCCCACAGTCCCTTAGCATACAACTCATATTCACCATATAATAGGATCATAGAATCACTAAGGTTGGAAATGACCTCTAATATCATCCAGTCCAACTGTCAGCCCAACATGACCATGCCTACTAAACCATACAGGGCACATCCATGCAAGTGTTTCTCTTTTTTCCTGTTAAGTCGCTTATTATTTTCTTTCTTTTTCGTCTTATTAAGCTTTTGGCAAAAGGAGAGATGTTGGATGCCTGAATTCTGTCAGGACTTGTCTATTGTTTCCATCTATTGCTATCACTGTAGCATTCCTCAGCTAGGACATCCTTTCTTGGAAAAAGCTGCATTAACATTTACAGACCAGTAATACCAAACAGCGAGCTGTGTGAATAACTAATTTTATTTTATCAAGTGATAAAAAAATGATCAATTGGAAAACAATTTTTAATATTCCTAAAGAAAATCTGAAAAGTCTTAAACATTATTTTCAGATTGACTAATATATTAAATATTATGCAGATCATCTCAGAAAGTGGCATATTTTTCTAAATGAAAAATTGTTTTGAAATGAAAAAAATAAAAACATTTCACTCGAAAATGTCAGTGAACTGTTTTGACTTTTTAAAATGTTTTTACAGAAAAATGATAAATTATACATGAATTTGTGAATTGTTTCATCATCTCAAATATGCATTTTAGTTTAAAAAAAGTTACAGCTGCTTTCATTATTTTTTTCTCATGTCTCTGGTCTAAGGAAGGAAATTTTTCTTCCCCAATGTTTGTCTTTTAATGTTTTTGACATTTAACATATATAGCTATCATAAATCTCAAGGATTTAAACCAGTTATGTTAAGAGTAGATCTCACTTCACTGGAAAGTAATACTTATATTCATAGATAATAACGCACACACGGAGTGAAAATTTCTGCTCTGAGTTACAATAGTTTAGAACTGAATGATTATTCTAAATTAAATTGAGTTACTTCAGAATCAGAACATTAAAAGGTTTAGACTACTGTGGTGGGAGTTATTGAGAAAGCTGTGATAAATCATTGCATGACCTATTGGGTGCTCAACAACATCTGCATAATTATTGCAATTATTTTTGCAATGTTGTCTGTAATGTACTGTATGATATAACTTCCATAATAGAAATTAAATACTGTCATAATGTTATTTCTGTTTTCAAAGGGTTGTTTGGACAGCTAGGGAAATGAGGTAGCATTCAATTTTAGGTTTTAAGTTAAAATACAATTGAGATCAGTAATTACTAGAAATCATTACTGAGCTTGAACCTGCTATTTCCTCCTATATTTCTTAATTTATCTGATTTATATTTGGGTAAAATCAAATCCTGAGAGGAATAATTTCTGATTAGATCATATCTGTTATTTAACATCTGTGGGGAATTTAATGCAATTGCTGCTAATTCTTGAAATTTGGCCAAGTGGTAGTTAACATCCTAGATATGAGTCATAGCAGAATACCTTCCTTTGTCTCTGTACAAAATGTAAATACAGAGAATAGAAAAATTATCTCCTCTTTTGCTTATAAAAAGTATTTATTATTTTTAATCCTTTCCTGTTATGCATTTTTTGCCATTCTTTCCTACCAATTATATTTATTGTTAGTAAACGAGACTTGCTTTAGATCAAATATTGGGAAGGGTTACTGACTGACATAATTTTAAATAGTAAGGCAAACATTTTATGCTTTAAAACCACTAGAAAGACAAAACTACATGAAGTCTGGCAGATATTACACCCATTTACAAGAAGGGACAGAGAGGGGATCTGGAAAACGACAGGCCTGTCTGACTGACCTCAAGGTTCGGTTTGGACATTAGGAAAAATTTCTTCACTGAAAGGGTTATCCAGCACTGGAATAGGCTGCCCAGGGAGGTGGTTGAGTCACCATCTCTGGATGTATTCAAAAGATGTGCAGATGAAGTGTTTAGGGATATATTCAGTAGTGGACAGGTGCAGTTGGCCTCGATGATCTCAAAGGTCTTTTCCAACCTAGTGATTCTATGATTATTTCTTTATGTTCAAAGTGAATTATACTTCTGCAGTGAAAGTTATTCTTTAGTTTTGTTTAAAATTAAACAGTTTAATAGCGGACAATGAACTTTCTACCTTATAAAGGCTTTGGGTGTGCTCTGGTAAATGGCTACAGATCAATGAAGTTCCTCAATGTTCTTTCATTTGTTTACCTCAGGAGAAAATTTTGGTCTGACAAATAAATACTCCCATACTTTTAAACAACTGAAAAAAAGCCTTCCAGTAACTTACTTGCATCAGTTGTGCTTGGAAGACAATAGCTTGCCAGGCCATTATCTGGACAGTAATGAATCCTCTACATTTTTCCCTTAGAGTGTTAACATTATAAATAGTGAGTAACAGGAACATTCAGACTTCAAAGCAAGATTTCATTTGATGGGGAATGGTGTGGGAGTAGTGTTCATACAGAGGTGCAAAGTAAAACCAAGATAATTTAAAAGTACCCTAACTGGATCTCTTTGTTTAAGATATTCCCAGGAAGTGCATACAGCCTGCATTAGTAGCCTCGGTCTCAGAAGGATTGGAAGACTTTTCTGGAAAAAGATGCCAACACAGTTTGCCATAAAGAGGATATGAGCTGAGGTTTAATTTGGCATCTTTTTACTTTTCATCAGTATTCATGTATGTTTCAGACACCAATATTCCTTTCAGATTAGGCAAATTTCATAGTATAGCTACATCAGGTAAAACATTAGAAAATAAGTAAAAAAAACTTTATTAGATTATGGCAATATTCAGGTATTTAAAAACACCTAGGTTTCCTTCTCTTCAAGATATCAGTTTTCATACGTACTTTATAGAGAGTATTTCTGTTTATCTTGATTACATTTCCATTTACCTTTCTCTCAGTACGTTTGGTTTTGTTTTCCAGTAAATATTTCACCAACATGAAGATATTTCTGAATTATTCCCTGTTTCTATCAACAGAAATGCTAAATATAGTCTGCAGCAGTGGCTGCCTTCATTAATATAATTTCAAAACAACAAACACGATGCTCAGTGCATACTTTATTTCTGCTAGGAGACACCACATTTCTAATTAAACTCAAACCATAACTAAATGAAAATACACGGAACTCAGCATGATTATTTATATTGTACTTTTAATTATTATTACTTTTCTTTTACCAGGCAGGGGAAAATAATCATAGGGCAGAGGATGATATTTCAAAAAAAAAAAAAAAAAAAAAAAATTGTTCTCTTTACAAGCAGACTTTGTTGTCACAAGTACTGTACTGAAAATAAAATCTTTAGGGGAACTATGCTTGTGTCACAACATGTAGTATTCCTTAGGAATTCGTATATTCACCCAGGAAAAAAAACCCAAAGGATTCTTTGCTATAGATTTTTGTAGTACTGCTTAGGAAAAGTCTTGCTCTTTTAGTCTATAGAAAACTTTGTACTTAAAATTAACAAAGGGAAAGAGAGAGAGAAAGAGAGAGCGAAAGAGAGAAAGGGAGAAAGAAAGAGAGAGAGGAAGGAAGGAAGGAAGGAAGGAAGGAAGGAAGGAAGGAAGGAAGGAAGGAAGGAAGGAAGGAAGGAAGGAAGGAAGGAAGGAAGGAAGGAAGGAAGGAAGGAAGGAAGGAAGGAAGGAAGGAAGGAAGGAAGGAAGGAAGGAAGGAAGGAAGGAAGGAAGGAAGGAAGGAAGGAAGGAGGGAAGGAGAATTATTTTTAATTTAATTCCATTCCCAAAAAGCAGTAAGGAAGATGATGGATTAAAGCAGATGCAGACTGTTTGCAGTTACATAAGACTATTAGGTACCCTGCTTGTTCTGGCTTTTGTAATTTGTCCATGTCCTACTTTATATAACTCAATCCATTGTGAACAAAAACATGAAATGCCAGAAGAGTCCATATTTCATTTTGTCAGCAAATTAGAAAAAAATATAAAAACACAATAGACATCATATTTGCTGAGTATAGAACTGACTTTTTTCGTATCAAAGGAGTCTGAAAAGAACAGAAGGTTAAGAAGATTTTTTTTTTACAATGAGCAGATGTGCTTGTTACTGTTGATGGACAAGCTTATCCATTTACATCAATTAATATCAACAGCAAGCACATCAGTATGGAAGCTTGTCCTGACGCCTTGATTTTTTCCCATCTGACAGGTAATAGTAGGGCTGGGAAAATGTCACAACAATTTAGTCATGCTTCACTGGCTTTAACTAGTTCAGTGACAATGGGAATGCATCATGCTAAGATTCCTTATGATTCATAATGGTACTGCATTAGACGGCTGTTGCAGAGGATTTAAACTAGTCTTTGTCAATTAAGGGTTTAAGGTCAAATCCTCTTTATGTTTTTTTCATTTGTGCATTAAGTAAAAGCAAGTTAAAATATTTATGAATGGCACTGAAATGTGGAAACTTTCTTTAGGAACCTGTCTTTTCATATTGAGTCATAACTGAAGCCAACAATGTTTGACTAAGAAAGAATATTTCATCACATGGCACGGCTTTTCCCTCCCCTTCTCTAAAGGGCCAAGCTACAATCTATTCAGTTTTGGCAGGAAAACTGCTGCAAATAGAAACCTACAGTCATAACCATTTTTAGACTGTGAGATGAAGTTATGCCTTAGCACATTCGACACTGATCAAGATGTGACCATAATATTTGTAAATCAAAATATGACCATAATATTTGCAAGTTGTTTGAGTGCTCGGCAGCCCAAGAAATGTTTAGAAAAGGGGATGGGCAATGCTATATGTGGGTCAGTGAAAGGGGCGTAGAGTAGGCTCTCTGCTGTGCCAGCAGGAAAACCGCAACAAGGTCAGGCGAGCACAGATAAGACGTGCTGTCCCCATGGCTGCAGTGGGCTCAGCCCACCATCTGCAGGGTGTCCATGGCTGGCTTGCCTGGGTCCACACATCCTGCTTTAGGGATGGTTCAGGGAACAGGATCAAGGAGGATCTGCCAGCTTCTTCCCTAGAGCCTCCCCTGCTGGTCGGGCCATTCAGCTCAAGGGAACCGCTGCACCTTTCCACTGTTTTATAACTTGTAAGCTGCAGAATATCCATCTGTTTTCTCTCTGAGAAGTCAGCAGTAATGGGCAATGCTTTGCTTATTTGTTTAGGTGCTGCGTCACTGTTTTCCATGGGTTGCAACGGGCTATCTGAGAGCATGTTATGGCCCATATAAGCTTATTTTATTGTCATGAAAAATTTTATCACCTTAGGCTAGAAATGGCATCACAAATACCACTTGTAGAGACATATACATGCATATACTTGCATGCTTTCTCCATTCAAATATTTTTGACTAAAACTACTGTGTATTCAGGTGGTTCCTTTTCTGCTCAGTCCTTGCAAAGGAAACTGAAAGTAAGAAAGGATTCAACATTCAGCTATAAGTCATTGATTTAACCTTTCTGTCAAAAGAAAAGTAAAATCAACTTGCTTCCAATATAGTTAAATGCTTAGTTATATACGAAACTACATCTTTAGAAAGGATAGGAAATTGCATTTTCTATAATCAATCAATCATCTGTGAAGAGAAGTTTATTTAAAGTGACTCCTTTCTGATTACTTCTAGAAGAGATAAATAGAAAATTTTTCATAAAGAACTTGATGTATTGATAATGTGACAGTTGAGAGGTTGTGCTATTCAATGTACATCATTTTCCAATTTTATGAATGCCTGTGAAACCAGGCAATGTTATTTAAGTAATCTCATTCTAATGGCATATGCATATTGGATCAACAGCCTTGTTACAAACTAAGCAGCAATAATTAAAATTGTCTAGTCAGCATATGTCAACTCTACATAAAAGTAGAAGCATAAAAAAAAATAAATAATGAGGACACTTTTACTAATTTGGAAATGGATACAAAATTTTATGAAAACAGTTAGGAGAGCTACTTACACACTGACTATTTTTTAAAATACTTACAGATGCCCCAGTCACAGGCTTTGGTTCTGAAGTTGCACATGGGTGTGCTGTTGCCCTCTGTGTCTCTGCCTTGGACCTGGAAGGTGCATTTTGCAGATGTGAGTCACATCCTACATCATGGGACCTTGAAGCATAGTATGTCTTTGTGCCCAATACCTCTTTCTAGAATCCCAAATCTCTTGGGGTGTTTAACAAGGGACATGTCATTAAAATACCGGACCTGAATATTTTAATCCAGATCACCTAATTGGGTTTTTTTCACTTTTTACCACAAAAAGCCTCCACTATTGCTGTGGTAAACTCAGAAAATATGAGATAAAAACCTGAATCTACCACAATTAGGAAAAAATAAAAACAATAATAATCAAAAATAATTAGGAGACACTTTATTGCACTCAGTGGAAACGTTTACTGAAATCAGAAATGTTTTCTTTTATTTCTTCTCATACAGTTAGTGGAACTACTCTGCCATTTTTTTAATTAAGCTATTTTGTGGTCTCAATGTTTAAAAATGTCATTATTTACATTTTTTTTAAATCCTGTTATAACATAATTAATACGTTTTAAGTTACATAACTCAAAAATATACTTGGACTGAGAAAATAAGAATAGAACTATTATAAGGAAGAGTGAGTTACAGTTTCTTCAAGTGCTCTTAAAAGTTCTCTCCTGGTTTTATGTAATTTTTCTCAGCAATTTTTGAGAATAGGCAAGAACTAGCAAAACTATGATGGTGAGCAAAAAGATGGTGTGTACCTCTTCATACCAACCCTGGTCTTACGAAGTGCTCACCTTGCAAGAGATGCTTTACGAATGGTTCTTGGTTCTTAGAATAAAGTTGAAGGAGGTCTAGAAGAGGGGTGTAAGGTTTCTGAGTCCTTGAAGGGGAAAAAAAAAAACCCTAACAGACTGGAAAAAAAAAGGGAGACAGAGCAAATACACTGAAACTACAGGTTTCTGGCACAGATATACCCTAGAAAACACTAGGAACAAGACACCCAAAAAGATAGGTTGCACAGTGTGAAAGAGCAGCTTTTGTGCCTTTGGTGCACTGTAAGAATTTATTTCTATTCAAAAAAATCAGTTCTCATGCCCTCTGATACCTTATTTTGCTTCACTCTTTAACATACTAAAGAGATGTTAAAGCATACATATTTGGTCTCGAAAGGGTAGCTCTGCAGTTTGGAGCCAGTAGATGTACTCTTACACAAATGAGGCACAGTTTTTCGACTAGATGTACAGATCTCCCCGAAATCATTGGTAAATAATCACCACAAGCTCAGATGACATGTGGCTATTGTTAAACAGCATTGGTGTGTGTTGCCAGTTAAGACCTCTGCTTCAGTGGCACAGAATTCCAAGAGGAAACTTTCTTCCATTTTGTTAGAAAGAAAAACAGGGCTTTTGCTGTTCTGGAGGTTCTGTAGAAACATCTTGAAACAGTCATGTGATGTGTTCTATGAGCCAAAAGAGGTGTTCCTTCAAGGCATTTTTTAAAGTGAGATGTGCTTCTGCTTGCTCAAACCCTCCCACATACAGATGAGGACATAATATGGGGCTGTGTCTCATTATGCAACCTACCTCCCACATGCATGTTCTAAAAGAAAGCCCTGAGCAGCTGTGTAACACTCCTTTGGGCATGAATAGTGTCTGTAACGCCACCACTGAAATGAGAGTGATTAGTGCCGTTGCTGGCACTAATGCCAGCAACATGCAGCATCTGAGCATCCATAGTTCAATGACACTGAAGGAAAAGGTTGGACTCGATGATCTGGTGGGTCTCTTCCAACCTGGTTATTCTATGATTCTATGATAATCTTGATTTTTGAGGGGAAAGAACTGCCAGATTTGATCATGGGATATACCATAGTGACAGTCTTTACTAAACTTTGTGCATGGCACTCTGATTCATGCTGACGGTGCAATCAACATCAACCCCTCATTAATTGGCAGCTTATCATGATTGTTTTGCAAGAATAAAATAGCAAGAGTGATGCTACAAGTTAGAATCCCTAGGATGCTACTGAGATGCCACTGCCAGTACCAGGGTGGACAGTGAAAGCCTTGTCTGACCCCCTCAGCAGGCAGAGCCATGCAAATAGCAGTCACAAGAGATGTGCATCACACAGCAAAAAGAAGCTCACTGTTGTAGATGGATATGCTCTCTGACAGGTCAGAAAGAAAAAAGGAGAAATAGACTTAGTTATAAGGAAGGACAGTGTACTGGTAAATTAGTCCTATTTATATTCCTTGGCAAACCGAGCATTTTACCCGCCCTGCCAGGATCACTGCCTGACCCCAGACATCTCAACTGTAGGAGGAGAATTGTGAAGGAAAGTAACAGGCAGCGTGAAAAAATAAGTCTCATAGCTCATAGCTGGTAGTTCATGCAACAGGGTTATTTATTTATTTAGATTCCTCTAAATGTGAAAAAGCAACATCTCCATATGGCCTAAATGCCACTGATGTAATCTGAAAATATCTTCTGATACAGCAATTTAAGAAGCATCTTTTCACGCACTGATCCTCCCTCCCTTCTTGATCAATGCCCTGCTCTTACAATAGCTATTGTATACACCCATTTTCAAATAAAGTGAAAAAAAGATGAGCCTTGCAATATACCCTGCAGGTCAGATTCAGGTTATATTAAGTCAGAGAAGGGGAGGAATCAATTTCAGTGTTAGTGAGAAGTGGATCTATTTTTAAGTCCTTTTTAAACCCTTTCTTCATTTCACAGAATGTATGACAGCTGATTTTCTCCAGCCCAAATGACTACGGCTGTCTGAGTATCATCTTATCAGGGAAACCAGTCCATTGGTTTCTATTTCTTAAAAACAGAATAAATAAAACAAATCAACAAGGCAAAAGAGAAAGATAACTGAAAAAAATATCAGCAGAAAGCTTTTTCTCCAGTCACCACAAGATATTATGGGTTTTTTTCTGTTGGTATTGCAAAAGTTGTGACATCCTTCAGGCTTCCCAGTATCACATTTGGCACTGGGACTTTGTTCAGTACTCCAGCAAAGAATATTTGGAGAAATGTCCTGTCTTAATGCCATGTTCCAATAGTAGGAAACAATATTTGTGGGAACTGGGCTACAGATTTCGAAAAACATACAAGTGTAGGTTCTCATATTTGTTAAGAACTGAAAATCCAACCCTTGATATCTGAAAATCTAACTTCTGCAAATACTTAAGTACATGATAAACAGGAATTTCATCCATAAAACCACACCTCTGTTTAAGTATTTTCCAGGCACCATAATGTTTTATACCTACTTTCCTTGCAAAATATCTATTTGCTGTGATGAACCAAAATATGAAATGCAGATTAATTTCCACTTTTTGCATTGCAATTAAAAAAATGGCCCTTAACAGTGCCTGAATGCAAGAATCATTTCTTAGACAGGCTGTGAAATATCTTTAGTTTGTGTATTAATAGAGGACCAACTCTTGTTAAAGAAGAAAGCTTTTGGAACCTGCATAATAAATTGCCTTCTGGTTAAATTCATTAGAACAATTAGCTTCTGGAGAAGCTGGTATAATTTGAAGCTTTTAAATCAAATTTTCAGATTGCAGCACAGGAGCTCTGACAACCGTCTTGGACTGCTCTTTGTTCAAGAAACAGCTATTCTTGTATCAGAGAAGGACATTAAAATTATGAACATCTGAAGGTAATTTCTAGTCAAGGAGTACTTGGCAGAGAAGAAGAAAAGATAATTTTCTGTGATTTTTTTCAGATCACAAATATTTACGTATTTATCCAAATTATGTAGTCAGAGTAGATGCCTGTCTGTGGAAAAGGTAGAGAAGAGTATCTTTGCAAATTGGAATGCATACTTTATAGCAGATGAGGTTCCTGATATGCTTTGGAATATTCAACATTCATAGAATTGGATCTGCTACAGAGATCTGATGCTTATGTCCTCTTGAGTGCTGGTGCAGACAGGAATCAGAGTTGCACAGCTTTTCTCAGAGCAGTGCCTATAAACTCTGTACCTTATTACTCTACCACAAATACAATGCTTCTCACACATTTTGTAATGAGAAAGTTACATACAACCAACTTCTGGAACTGTTGACTTCTTTCCTAGATTTTTTAAATGTGTGTGAATCCCTTTTTTTCTGACTGTGAGTCGGTTAAATACCTCTTCCCTCCGTATGGCTCACCAAGAAGTCTGAGACAGGACAAAGGGGACCTTAATGGTGAGTTTCTCCTAAGTGCAGCAGTCTGAAAGATGATCCTCCACTGTTATTTCTACAGGCAATGGAGAAAGCATCATATCTCAAAAAAAGAGATTTGTCTTAGATTACTGTCTTAAACATAATGAAGCAGCCTCTGGAAATGCCTATACCTCTCTACTGGATATGGAGTTAGGCAAGAATTTTAATGGCTACAACTAGGAGAGCAACTGATAAATTTTAAAAACTTCTAAAAAGTGCCTAAAAGAGTTTCTTTACCCAAATAACTACTCATGTGTAGAAATTGCAATTCAGTATCTTGCAAATTACTGGTAGCATTATAAGTCGTTAAAAAAAATAGAGGTACTTGCTTTCTAAAGGTGTCATTATAATGGGTGGGATGTGTGGTCCTAAATATGACAGAAATATGAGGCTTAATATCACTAATGAGGAGCCCTAACCTAATTATATTTTGTTAAGGGAAATCTGTGCTTGGTAGTAGAGTAAGAAGATGGCTCTCTTGTGAAAGCATACATACGTGACTGAATGTTTAAAAGCTGCTTTGCTTTTTGGATAATATTGAAAGATAAAAATATTATTTCTTGCAATGTGTTTAGTGGAGGCACGGGAGGATGTCTGGAGGATGTAATAAATGCTGCCAAAGGCTTTCAAATAGTCATGTGTATATCTACCTGATAATGATGTAAATGGAGATGATAGATGACAGGAAAATACTGCACTCTATTGATTGCCTTCTAGTTTTAAGATAGTGTGGAAAATAGGTAAGTATGATTGTACTTCTCGGTATGGGTGTAGATCATCTCCGATGGGACTGTTCTCAGTGTAGCACTGCATCCTGTTAAAATAAAAACAGAAGGAACATAATGCATGGATACTTGAGTGCTGGCATTATACTTACACCGGTAATACCTCCTTTTGTTTTTTCCAAATTCTCTATCATTTATTGCAGAAATCCACAGGAGAAAATATTGGCATAGGTCTCTTCACTCATTAATATAATTGTTTGAATCTGTCAACATTATTTTAACCTATTATTTCAAGGTTAAGTGCAACCTTTTTCAATCTGAGGATATTGGGTAGCTGACTAACACTAGTCAATACCCTTTTCCAAATATCTAGAAATTCTTAACACCACGATAGTAAGAAATAACCCTTGAGAAATCTGTATCAGACCATCTTTCCAGCTTTACACTGAAATGTTTATAGTTGGTTTCTAGCCTTGATTATACTTCAGAGAACAACAAATGCAAAAAACTTACCATCTTTATCAATAACTGAGTCTGCTTTTTCTTCATC
This sequence comes from Phaenicophaeus curvirostris, assembly GCF_032191515.1. NCBI lineage: Eukaryota > Metazoa > Chordata > Aves > Cuculiformes > Cuculidae > Phaenicophaeus > Phaenicophaeus curvirostris. The sequence continues at coordinate 60,379,616 of NC_091394.1, forward strand.
TTTGTATCTTACATAATATTACAGTATATACCATGTAGACCATCAAACATGTTATAGAAGCATAGTCTTTCTTGGACTGACAGGATATAACATACACTGTCTCCTCTTGCTTTGCAGTTACAAGGAAATGTCAAAATACATATGAACAAATGAAACCTTTAGGGTTAAAATAGGCTTTGTCACAGCAGGAAAGTGAGATTTTTCTTATTTCATTTGGCAAATAACCGGACAGTGCATTAGTGTTTGTTCTCAGTTCTGAAGGAATATTTTCCAACTGTTCCAGTAGTTACAAGAAGCCACTTATCTCTGCACTGGAGACAAACTGAGAGGTTGGTCTTTACTTAAAACTCTTTGTTAAGGATTTACTAATGCTTAACTTTGCTAATCCTTGATGCCGCCACTGGAGATGTTTGCTGAATGACTTGCGTGAGTTACTTCACATCCTCTTGCCTTATGTCCATGCCTTGAGCGTAACAGCAGTGATTGTTTCTTTAAAGTATTTTGACCTTTATGTTTGAAAGGCAATACACCATCAATAAACAGTAGAAAGGATGTTGCAGGAACATTTTAGTTAGTAGCATTGTGATTATTTGTGGTGTTGTACTCTTAAATTGTTGCACTGACCTTACTTAAGCAGGATGGGTATGGCAATTCCACCCTAAGAATCACTTTAAATAGAATAAGTAAACATTTGTTTTCTCATGTTTCCTTTTCTTGGGCAGAGTCAGAGAGCGTTCAATTCTGGAAGATCTTTGTTTGGCTCAACAGTTGAGGTGAACTGCAATTTCCCAGAATTACTATCCCCTCCCATACACAGATCTGCATGTGAATAGGCACAGGTATTACTGAATTGCTGGAAGGTCTCATTTGGTAGATGTTTACAACAGATCAGATTTTTATAGCAATGGTGAGAAGTGAAGGGAACACTGTTGCACTAGTAATGCTGATATCAAGTTTCACTTACTGCCCTGTGTTGTACTACAGGTACAGTAGTTCTCACTTCCAGAAACTGGGAATAATTCCAGAAGAATGCATCTGGATAACATTTGCCTGTTACCTTCCCCAGAAAAGAATTAGTCACCAAGGGGCCTATTCATAAAAGCTAATTCAGGCCATTTCCACATGAATATCACATCTTTATGTGGAAAAAGTGTGGTGTATGGTTTTTTCTACATAAAGAATCTTTTTCTGAGATTAATGGAGCTGTATCCCCCTGTCTGTAAATAGACACCTCCCTGTTTCATTAAAGAGGACACTGAAGTCCAGAGCAGAAGTGGGAGTGGGATGGATAAGAAACTCCCATCTTTAAAGAGAATTATATGAAAGGTTTTGCAAATCATTACAGTATAAATTATTTGGCTGCTTGTGCAGATGTATGCTTAAATATGTAGAGAAAAAGGGACTGGTCCTTACTGAACATAGAGATTTTTATGAACTGGCCTAACATTTTTTCTTAAAGTTTATTGTTTCTTATTAACTTCTCAATGTTAAGCAAGGCAATGCTTCTGCTTTGTGTTGCAGTTTGCAAAATCCTTCTTCTAGCAGCAATGAATTAATCATAATGGTGTGATAGCTTTAATCAGTCCACAAGGTTGATAAATTGGATTGATTGGAATCACATCATTAACATGTGAATTTTGGTGGAATTTTAATAGCCACAAGGGCACACAAGATTTATCGCAGAGTGAGCTTACGATTTTCTTTTGGTTGAATGCTCATTTTAATGTTCTGTAACATACACTAGACCTTGCCTACTGTTTAATTTGTGTTGTGACAAAGGGTCTTAACATACTGTAAGTTCAGATCATTACATTTCATGTGAGATACAGTAAATAACTAAAATACTATGTTTTACTGCAATCACGCCAGGGAAAAGTACATTTTTATTGAAGACATTTAATGCAGTTACAACTCCAGCTGCAGAACACTGCTTGAATGAGGTTCACATGGCAGTGAATTTTACTGGGTTTTGGTGGATATAATCTCCGTCTTGATTTTATCAAGAAAATATTTAGACAAACTTGTGTAGGAGTTTTCTAGATGTTTATGACACTCCCCAATGACAGTGAAATGCAATGCATTACATGCATTAAGAGAAATACAATGGAAAGAAAAAAAGAACACAACTTTGTTAGCAGTTCAGACTATATGACAGAACTGATTGAGTGTTCCTAGTGAAGATGACAAGGAGGAAAAAGGGACTACCAGGGCTAACTTGATCCATATGATAAACTCTTATGCCACTAGACAGAAATAATGAAATAACATAACCCATCTGAATTATGAAGAAACAAAATGTTTCCTGTCATAAGACCAAAGCCTTCAACTACTTACACAGTGATGCGTATCCCTTGCTTATGAGTTAGGCATGTCTGTCAAATTGTGAGCACTCCTCAGATTTTTCATAAAGTATAACAAAATTTTCAGCTACAAAATATCTGTGCATTTAAGGAAAGTATAGTAAAATGGCACCAATGTCTCTCTGTTGCCATTTTCTCTATGGAGACAAACCTACTTGTAACAAAATAAACAAAGACAACAAATATCACTGCAGATTTTTCTTCGTGCACTGTTCTTTGGTCTTCTCTTTTTTTTTTGCACTAAGTTTTACAATACTGCAGCCTAGATCATTTGTCATAGAATGTCACGGCAAAACCAGGACATATGATTAGGAATCTGAATGTATAACAAATAACTTAGAATGAAAGGATCCTGTGAACTAAAATTCCTGAGTCATCCAATCTGCCACAAAAGGAGATCAGTGCTGCAACAGGTGAGAAGTCACAGAACTAAGAAAATTAGGACAGTTGTGGGGGTTTTTTTTCCTTCCTCTGATAAACAGTGAGCAGTTGACTTTACTTGAAATTGAATGTTAACAGCAGTCTTTGCAGATGCAGAGCCAAGCATTCCTGATTTAGCATCAGATGTCTATTGACCATTAAACAACATAATCTAGAAGTACAGTCAGTTATCACTGTTTTGCCAGAAGGATGGTCCTCAGAACTTGCATTTCTGAGTGCACAGAGGCTCCATACTGGAGGACACATTTAGTTATCATTTTGTAATGTTATAAAAACATCTGAAAGTCAGAAATAAATGGAGCATTCTTGGGCAAATTAGATTACCTTGAGCTCTTTCCACATGTGATCTAATTGGCCTGTGGCAGTAAGTTAGTTATACTTAGTGTTTGAATATAATGCATGTGTGTTTACAATAATAAATGCATTAGAATCCTTTTTATTGTTCATCTTTCTCTTAACATACTTCCTGTTAGTATGAAGTGCATAGCACTTGCTGTGGCAAAATAGAATATCTCTTCATGCCAGTGTAAATTATTTTCCTCTGTCTGCAATTTCAACTCTTCTTGAGATATGTCCTTATTTAAAAGGCAGATCCTTCAAAGCAGAACATTGTTGAGCAGTAACACCCATATAGTATTGCATTGCTATGGGATTTTCTTGACACACTTAAAAAAGGTAAACATGCAACACTTGTTACCACTCTGATAACAGATATATATTAATAACTTCTTTCTATGTCATGTGACTTCACACACTGATCTTCTGATTTCAAGTCCTGTTCACACTCACAGACATCAATGAATAGGCAAACAGTATCCTTCAATAGCAAACACGCAAGATACTCTTTACAATAGCATGATTGTTTCTGTATGGATCCATTGACAAAAAGAAACACAAGAAATTAGGAAGTCTGAGGTAGCCTTACACTAATGGCCTAGCTTTGTATAGTACAGAGAGCCTTAGGATAGCCACAACACCTGAAATCATGACCCTATCATACTCTTTGGAATTTCTCCTAGTCTCAATGAGGTCACAACTTCCCCCAGCTGACTGTGGTTGCAACATAATTTGTGAAGATAGCAATTACATCCTCTGAGGACTAAAAAACACTGGGGTATGTTGTATTATGGAGAAAATAATAGCTCCTAATAAGCCAGTTTTGTTATAGCCCTGCGTCATCTAGCACCTTTCTGAACTCAAACAGCTCTAAAAAGGTAGATGTTGTAGTGAGGAGCAAGAAGGCTACGAGCAGCATCAGACACACAGGATAGCATTTTGCTTTGTAATACTTTCCTTTTAGCCAGCAAATTTAATTTTGTGTCAGTACTATACAGTATTGACCTGGGTATTTGGTACAATCATGGTAGTTTCAGGTTTTTTTTTTCTTGAGAGCAACTAGCATCTAGTAAAAAGGAGTTTCTCATACTCAGCTTCTGCGATAGTTCAGTATGCCCTCAAATCTCATTCAGCTACACTATCTGCTTCATATAAACAATCAGCTGTGACTGAGCAATTCCAACCAAGTTACAACAGGGATGAATTTGGCTTAGTTACAGTGAGCTTTCTCTAACAGTGATTTCAATCCTTGAAACAGTTTTATAAGTGTTTGAGAGGATTCGGATTCAGTATTACGTTTCGGCACACTATAGAGAAGAAGCAAATCACAAAGCCCAGTTCTGCACAAGTACGCCATTAAAAAAAGTCTTCTGGTCCTGACAAAGTAGTTTTAGCTTAATCACTAAATGATGTTTCTTATAAAAAGATAGTACAGAAACACTGTATTCACCACATGCATAAGCAGAGACAGAAGAGACCATACGTAAGAAAAAGATTGCCTTTCTCACCTCTATAAACCCCCCCAAAACATTAATACAGAATGTATTGCTTTATCTAATTCTGTTTATTTCTCCACTGCTGGTGTTATTTTTTACTTTAGGTAGTAACAAAAATCACTGCCTTTATCATCATAAATGTAAGAAGCTTCCTGCATGTCTGACCTGAAGGAAAATGCTTATTCATTGTCAGTAATTATATACACAGTACCAGCTACCAGTGACAGTATACTTTTTGCATTTCCATGCTACTGTACTTAAGGGTATGTGTGACATAATTTAGTGGGAGATTAAACTTCCAATGAAATACTATCTAACAGGCAAAAGATACAGAGAATTTCAAAAAAAAGGGATGAATGCCACTCAGAACAATTAACATGGCCATGGCAGAACAGAAAGTTTTAATACAGTTAGATTGTGCTTTGTCTGTTTTCATCATTAGCATTCCTTTTGACCCAAGAGTAGCCAATAGGGTGGGGGTGGAAGTAAGAGGTTTGCAATTTGCTTCCTTTTCAAACTAGGACTTGCATTTCTATGATGCCATCTGTTTATTCAAGTTCAAGATCTCTGCAGATGGCAGAGAGGAAGCAAGGGGAGCCAATTTATTCATCTCTTATTCCAAGCCTTTTCTTGAAGAAGTCTTTGCCCAGAAGGTCTTTCACTCTTACTGTTCCTCAGGTTTCTACTACATGTGTCTGTGGGGCTTCCTGTTGATTGTTCTGCATTCTTCTGCAGTGTTTCTGCTCTGCTTTTTAAATCCTACCTCTCACATCCACAAACACACACCTGTTTCTTAGTAAAATGGGAAACTCCTTTCAAACAATGGTCAGTCCCTTAGTTTGCACATGGTGTGTTCGGATTGATGATTCCAGTTGTTTGTACCACTGAGAAACTTTACTGCTCTGTTAGTTACATTTAGTTATGGGGAGTTACATAGTTATGGAGAAAGCAAACTATTGTGTGTATTAGCTTCAAAAGATTTCTTCAAGCCTGGATGCTATTATATTAGGCCAAATCACAGCTGTCCACATTTCATTACTGAACTAAAAAGAAATATACTTACTTTTGTTTTTCCTATGTGGTTTTGACCCCATCTCCAATTCAAGTTCATATCCATCGATTTTGTAAGAGTACAGCTGAGGTTCTTCAAAAAATTATTTCCCTTACGGTTCCTACTGAAGATCTTACTTATCTGAGAGGAGTTTTCTTAAGGGAAATTGTGAGGTCTGGAAGCATGTTTATACCTAGTACTTGTTTCTAGCACTGCCTGAGGTAACAGCCTAGTTCTACCTCTCAGCTCGGTTTGCTTTAGCTCTATAGTATAATATATATCTATACTCCTGCTCCTAAAGGTCTCTGGCTTTTCAGGGACATGTTTCTCGTCTCCATTAAGTCCAGTTCAGATTGCTCTAGAACAGTACAAAAAAAAAGGCCCAGACCTTAGTGTTGTCATAGATACAGTTTCTCCTTTGCAAATGCCATGCATTCTCATTAATATTCTCATACATATGAGAATCAGGTCCTAATTTTCTAATGGGATTTGACATTGAAAGAACATTTCAAAACAAAGATCTAAATTGGCTGCTTTTGAATTCAATTCCAAATTAAATGGAAAACGGCTTCATCTTTTGGTATAAATCTCTACTGGTATCTGGCCTTGCTGACATTTACAGGACTGCTGCTCTATATCTTCACTATGATACAAGTGCACTCTCTGGGGAAAACACCATCAAATTGTAGCTCTTCTGGCAGCTTTCTACAGTCAAATTTCTTTGCATCCACTTCCTTTCTCATTATTTTGAAGTGGAAATCCCATGGCTGTAAACTTGAAAACACATTATTTCAAGTGAAATCATGACTGTAGTTACTGGATTTTTCTAGCTCTGGTGTCTCTGTGTCTAATTTAAACTTCATGTCTCATCTTAATTTTGATCCAAAATTTTCTCACCAGAAAATAAGGCAGAAATCTATTCAGCTTTGCCTTCTTTGTTTTCATTTCAGAAAGGAAATGTTGGGGGTGGGATGATGCGTGCTCGATTCCCTTTTGCTGGGTGAAATACAGGAAGTTTTAATGTAAGTGTGTAGTGTAATGCCCTGTTCTAGACATCTCATTGGAGTCTACAGAGATTCCAGATGGTCATTCAAAACACCCAAGTGAAAAGCATGAATTTGCTGCATTGTGAATACTTCTAAGAAATGAAACAAGAACCTGGGAATACAGGGACTGCCACAGAGACATATGGCTAACCCACCTACCCAGTTTTGTATTTCCAGCAATAACCATATCACGTCCTTCAGTTAATTCATGGATAAACATCTGAAATCCTGAACTAAATTGTTGGGAAATAATTAGGTAGCAAAAAGAGCTTCTTAATTAATCCTCAATGAATGACTGAAGGTTTGGATAATTTTGCCTTTGAAAATCTTGGCTTTTGTAGCCAAGTACTCCTATACGGTTGCTACATGCTTGGCATTATGTAGGTGTTAGCAAGCCTTGCTAAAAAATATTCAATGAGTTCAAAGGGCCAATTGTATACTCAGTGAAAAGAATTTCACTTCATTAATGTTAAACTCGCTGCATTACAGATTCTGTGTACAACTTGTTCAGTCTCCTTTCTAGACCATCAGGCTCTGTCAGTCTGTGAAGGCTGAAACTCTTATCTCTGCAAAAGCTGGAGTGCAGGTAAGCACAGGGCAGTTTCATAACCAGGTCACAAATAACCTGTGCTTTGTTTGTGGGCTTGTTTTTATTATTTCTGAGGGATTTTGCTCTTTTCAAAAGAAATTATTCTAGTGCTGTCAAGGAAGAACCACTTTTTCATTTTTTTCCCTTTCCAACTATTAGAGAATTTGAGGATTCAGCAGTATTTTCTTTTCTTCCAGCTTTTACTGTTATTCATTCTGCGGTCATTGTTTATGAATGAAGACTGGTTTTAAAACGTGGCTTATAGAGCCCCATCTAAAATCATTATCAGTAACTACTTCCTGGGTTTGGGAATACAATAGATGGAAAGGGTATTCTGCACTTGAATGCTGCTCATCTTGTATAATGAATAAGCTTTCACCAAAGTTCCAAAACAACAATCCTGCATATTTGTCAGTCTTAAGACGTATCAAAATTTAAAATAACTTATTCAACAGACACATTACTCATTCTGATTTGTTTAAAGCAACTTTGCATGAAATGTGAAATGTAACTTCTGTTGAGCTATACTTATTCTGTTCTGCATGAGATTTTTAAAGGTTGATTTAGGATTAAAAATGAATTTGAGTTCCCTGGGCTAAATTCTGATCTTGCATTTCACCACGTCCTGCATTACCTGGCAAAGAATGGAGTGTCTCTGGGTTATATTAGTATAAGTAGGTCTGCAAATTTGGGGCCCAAGTAACTATGACAATAACTCCTTTTTACTCTGCAAATATTTATATACAGTTTCTAATGTTTTTGGCATGTAGTTTCTAGGTTTGTTCCAAGGTAAAATGTAATAATTTCTCTGAGAAAACACAGATTTTGAGGTAAATGTGAAAGTTAACTTCACTACTCAAAGATTTGCATTCAGAAGCATCATCATTTTAAAAGTAGAACAAGCTTCAATCAGCAAAAATAAAATATTTTGCCAATGCAAAACAGTGAGTGACTATAAATTGTGCACAGCTTTCACTGAAATTCAACATAATTCTGCTGCATAGGCCAAAGACTATCAGACTTCTCTGAAACCTTTAAGCTTAAAGCATCTAGTCTTTATTGACAATTCTGCTTTAATCCCTCTTGCTAGCAATGAACTGAAAATATTTTTCCATACTTTTAGTAGTACTACTCCTTTTATCACCAGTTTTACCACAGAAGGTGAACATAGGAACAGAAAAGATTAAAACTAAAATATTTTTTCTTGATTCATGGAACCTTGCAATAAAGTAAAGCTTTAATAATTAAACTACTTGTGTAATTTTATGTTGATTTTTTCTTCAGTGTTCATTAGTAAGAAGCAGTAAGTGAATTTACTGTTTCCCTCCTTTTACTACAATGTCTGCATTCTATTAAAGGCAAAAACATATGGTTTTGTTTTTCTTTTTGATGGAATATAGGTATTTTTGCTCACAATACCCACTATTTTAAAAAAAAAAAAAAAATTAGTATTTCTCCTTTATCTCCTCAGATGAGTAGTTTCATTTATTTAGTACACATCATAAATCAAAAAAGTTTGTGACATATTTTCAAGACAGCCTTGATAAAACATGCCCTGTAAATATCAAGTGTTACTTCAACAAGCATTTAATTACGTTATTTTCCAATGTGTAAAATATGAATCAGAATGAGACTGCAACCTGAAGCACAGAAATAAGAAATCATATGAAGTTATTTAGAACTAAAACCCTGGATCTGGATATCTCTGCTTTGGTACATCAGAGAGATAAGTCATAGTTTTTAACTAAACTCTTTTTAATCTTTGAACAAAGAACTGAAGTGGAACTTGGGCTAGTTGTTCTTTTTGGTTATGATTTTATTTATATTAATAGAAATTAGTTAGGAATATAATAGAAAATAAAATGTCTTTGATACTAAGTGTTTGTAATCCAATCAAACAATACTCAAGGAAAAGAAGACAACATAACAGAGTAGAAACCAGCTACTTTTATAGGGTAATACACGGGGTAATGACCTGTAGCTGTCGCTATTCTTGGCTTATTTTTAACAAGTCTTTGTGGAAAGGCCTACAGTTGTAGGTCACACGGAAGAAAACACCAGATTTAAAGAAAACTTAAAATTGTAGACTGTAGATCTGAGTGTTTTATCATAAATCAATTCCTATAGCAAATCTTATAATATTTCTACCACCAGTTAATGACAAAATTAAACACAGTGGCCTAGATGGTTCTTTGGCTCTGGAAGACAATAAATCATAAGTCTTGCAAACTGACAATGGGAATGATCACTTCCCACAAACTCTGATTTTCACAGTCATTTCGTAATATCTGGCCTTCTGCTAGAGACATAATACTAGGCTAGATAGACCTTTGATCTTATGCTCTATGAGCTTGCATAGTCTTTGATTATCATCCTATGAAAGTTTAGCTTCAAATATAGCCTGTTCTCACTTTGTCTTGATTCCTTGTCTATCGTTCTCACTTTTCCTTACATTCCCCCAACTGTAGTCAGTGTTAGGAAAGAATATCGCCACGCATGGGTTTTATCTAATAGTGCTTCCAATGGTGGATGGATGTGAATGAAGAATGGCATTTGATAATCTCTGACTCCATTGTAAATTAAATTTAAATTAAAAGCAGCATTTCTTTTAAAGTGAAAGACACATCTGTATTAAATATAACACAACTTCATCTGGCTTGGGCTGTCAACACTTCAGTAAGTGTCAGACAGAAGATTCATATGGTTTTGGTCTTTTCACTGACTGTCATCCATTTCCTAAAGCTTTTGAAGTCTTGTCAGAAAGGTGGGCAGGAATTGATTTAAGTCATTTTTAAACAGTCAAATAATGACTTTCTTCTTTACCATTTATAAAGTATGCAGCTTGATGAATTTGGATAGTTAAGTACTAACATTATCAATACATAAGTAACACTTGCCTTTGATGGTTGCATCTCGCAAGCACTGGATTAACAAAAAACAAAGGAGGCAGTTGGGAACATCAGCCCCAAACTCATAAACGCTCCTGAAAAACACCTTTTCTGGAGGTTGGCTCATGGGTGTTGCAGCTGTGAAAGCTCAGCATATGAGTGGCTACAGGTGTTGGCTTCGGTTTTTCTCCACATATATTTGTAGGAAAACGGGCATAAGTGCCAGGGACAAAGAAAGGTTGTGCCAAGCTGTTACAGAAAAAAAAAAAAAAAAAAGAAAATTGCTTATGACACAATGCAATCTGTATTGCTTGTATGACAGTTATATGGTGTTCTGGAGAATTCTGCTTATGAATAATAATAGGGGTTCTGGCAATGTTGGCAGTAACACTTAATGGAGAGTCAAACAAAGAGCATTTTGTTTCATGTTCATATCTTTGGTAGTCAGGCATTTTAGAATCCTATAATCACAGTTTTCCATTTCTATTTTCAATTAGATCCTTCTTCCAATCCCGTACATTTGTTTCCCCTTGTTTAAGTAAGATTATCTAAGAGAGATTTAAATTAGATGCCCTTAAAATTACTCATTCAAATGTGAATTAGGTAGGTGAAACCTTCTCCATCTTCTGGGGGAACAAATGAGAAAAGGAATGGAGGAAAAAAGGTAAAAAGATGGAGAGGAAATCTGGAAGGAATTTTTGCACAAATTTTTAATTGTGTAGACAAAGATTACTTCCTATGTCTATGTTATACTGATAAAGTGATGCAAGCAACAAATTCAGCAGATTGTAAAATGGGTGTTCTTATAGGAAAAAAAAAAAGAAAAAATCAAATATCAAAACCTCTCCTTCTGCAGCAGGATGACTCCAGAATTTTGAAATCTCTTCTTGAAATCCTTCAATTCTTGAACAAATTCTCTGTGGCACGGAAATCAGACAGAATCACTAGGCTGGAAAAGACCCACGAGATTATCGAGTCCAACCATTCCTATCAATCACTAAACCATGCCCCTCAGCACCTCATCCACCCACCTTTTAAACACCCCCAGGGAAGGTGACTCAACCACCTCCCTGGGCAGCCTGTTCCAGTGCCCAATGACCCTTTCTGGGAAAAATAATTACGTCTTTTGTTCCAAACCCCTTTCTTTACCACTTCTTCCCTGCTTGTGTGTGTCCTGGCAGAAGGGAAGAAAAGAGATGGGCTAAATGTCTGAGTAGCACAGAGGGAGCAGGGTTGGAGGAGATGGTGCTCTGGAGAAGGGAGAAATTCACTGCCCAGCCTGCCGATCCCTGGCATAGCGGTCAATCAAGCACAGCTGGGACTCAGCTCAGTCGCTCAGCCGATGATGACCCTTCCCTGAGATGCTGAGAAGAAAAATAGCATTGAAAGACAAAATATTATCCTTTCTGGTATAATTTTAGACTGTTTCTCATTCTGTTTGACCCGCTTTCCTAATTGCCCACATGATGTTTTAAAACAAGATCCTAGCAACAATCCCAAAGCAGATTGTCAGTCACATGTTATGTGCAAGAGATTGAGTGATGGAGAATACAGTCTTCAAAGAATGTGATGGAATTCTTCTTTAAGGAAACAGGCAATATGAATAGTGGAAGTAGAGCAACTTTCTAATCTAGTCGTCTGTTCAAGAACAGGTATCTTTCTTTAAAAACTGAAGCCCTGAGCCACAAAGATAATGATTCTACACACAAAATAAACTCATCTCTCTATGCAGTATGCCAAATTTGTGCTTGCCTTTCAGACAGGAAAATGTTTTACTTAAATGCTTAACAGGTCTGATTAAGTAATGTCAAACAGAGTAATTAAGTGATCTGTGAGATTTGCTGCACGAATTTTTAGGATATCCATTTGGGGGCCAGAATCTGACACTTCATAACATGTAGGAAAACAAAAGTGGGGAGCAATCCACCTATCAGCACTGAATTTCTTCCTAATCTTTAATACTAACAATAGACTTACCTTGAAGCACAGAAATTAGTGTCACTTCCAGATTGTTGAAATTGTGATGGTTCAGGAGATATTTGTTATCAGGAGGCATATTCTTATACTAAATGATGCCATTGTTATTGAGGATCAGTTAGAGATATTTAGTTCATTTTCAGGGTATAGTTAGATCTTTAATCTCCAGCCTGCTTTGCAAAGTAGTCACCCATCATCTCTTTCTTTGGGTATTTTAGCTAGACGTTTAGAAAACTCTTTGGTTTTTGTTTGGAAAGTTAGTCATCTTGTGGGATTTCTTGCTAAAGGCCTATATATTTTGACCTCTGATTTGACTTTTACTTCAGGCCTTTTTAATTTCTTGCAGGATTTCTCCATATTACTAATACTAATTTCCTAGTTATTACCTTTACCAAAACAGCTGCGTAATCACCCCCATTTCTCGCATCACCTGAGTGCAAGCCCTAATAATTTAGCACCTTGTCCTAAAGAAATACCACTCTCTCTCTGCATACAAATTCCTGACTCCTCAATCCAGTAGGCTTTTTTCACTAATTTGCAAGTTTTTCCCTGCTGAAACCTAGAACCACCTTTATAGGTCTGATTTTGTTAATTCTTCTGTTTAATAGAAACTAGGTCAACTTCTGCTTAGCTCCTGCAAGGTGTGGAGCCAGCAGTCTTTCTTCTTTCATATTCAATGGCCACCTGGTGAAGGAAGCAGGATTTCTCCAGGGCTGCAGCTGTGAATTTTAATCTCTACTGAGAGGACCCTGGCCTCTGTCCCCAGACCTGCCCCTCTCAGGGTGGCAGGCCAGCATCCCTGCCAGTCAGACCACTGCCTCGGCCAGCTTTGGCATGACACTCAACTGCCAATGCCTGGCTCCTGCTCCTGGCCCCTCACTGGTGCCTGATGGTGTATTCCTCATTGATTCTCTTCTCATGGTTTTCCCCGGATAATTTGGATCCAACCAGATAACAACTCTGTCCCATGTTATTGCTTCAGAATGAGTCATATAATTAACTATAACAGCGTGTCTTGATTAGTGGTAACTATTACAACAAAGCAGATTCCTGTTACTCTGAGTTTTGGCAATACAGAAGAAATAAGTACTAGGAAAAGTAAGACAATTCCTGATAGGTATTTTGAATTTTATAGAAGTCAAGAAACATTTAATTGTTCTGGGGGCTTGGTGTTTTTTTAAAATCGTTTTGCAAAGTCCATTCTCTGTTGTGTCAACTACCACACACACCAAAAGGAGTAGACTGCAAGCCAACACATCCATTACCATGGAGCTCTGTCAGAAGCTGTGATCAAGCCAGTGAAGCACCCTGCGATCAGAGGGGAGCAGAGCTGGTGCAGAGACCTGCAGTGTTGTGCTTCTGCTTTGTGCAGATGTGCCCTGCCCTGTGAGAAACTGTGGCACACAAGACTGCTCAGCATTTTCATTTTCATCTGTGCTACCCATGTGAAACAACTGAAACACCAAAGTATCATAAGTGGGAATTCCAGGAATAGATTTTATTTTCAGCGGAACTGTTTCTGTTTTGATCAGTACTAGAACTGTCTAAAACTGTATGGATGCTTTTGACATATTTATCTAGGTGTTATCCTATCAGATGACAGAATATACATGCCATTTTTAGGTTATACACCTATGGTATAACAGATGCATTACATATTGTTTGAAAAGAAATCTAAAATGTTAAGAATTGTGAAAGCTTGGAATAATCTTAAATATATATGACCAGAAATATGTGGAAATCTGACCTTTCAAATTAATAGAAGCACTCACTGAACACTTTCAAAGTTATAAGGAAAGAAATTAGCAAGATGGGAAAGGAATTGATTTGGCCGGAAAGCCACCAAATCATTTGTAATTGTTGGTAGGCAGATTATTCCCTCAACCTTTGGAACTAGATGGTCTTTAAGGTCCCTTCCAACCCAAACCATCCTATGTTTCTATCATTTAGCCACACACTGAACAATCATTTTTTTCATAGCATTCAAACCTGAAGACCTCAATGGTAGCTGTTTCTGATAAAACACAAGAAGGTTAATTTCAGGTTAACATGACAGTTTAACAGGGCAGCTGTCTACATAAGAGTTCATACCTCTGCATAGTTAGCTTTGGCAAAGTCTTTAATTTTGTAGATTAAAACCAACTTTATTCTGTTCATTGTGTCTCACAATGAACCTCTCTTACTGTTACAGATAACCAGGGGCACCTACAGAATTCAGATTCTTGTAATTATTTAGAGCTTTTATAGGGCTTCAAAACATACAATGTTGCAGCAAACAGTTTTTCTCAGCTTGTCAGTGAAAACAAATATCTCTGTCCCTTTTGCTTCCTTTCAGCATTCCTCTCTCACAATACTAGACTAAACTACAGTCAGCCATTACATATCACACACAAGGAATATCCAGGTTTTCATAAAGAAGACTTAAAAGAAATCTGCAGTTTGGAAGCAGAAATAGAAGGTTTGGTCTAGAAAAGAAATACACTCCAGAGTACAATGATGTGTTGTATGCTTTTCACACGTATATTCTTGGAAAATCAATTATGTGATATGTCCAGCCATTTGTTACATAAAGGGCTATATGTTATGATTTATAACAGACATTGGATTCAGTATATCTGCTGGCAATGGAGCATAGTATTACCACACAGAGCTTTACTACGAAAGTAAACTGCAGGTTTGATAGCGTATTCCTCATTCCTGGATGTGTTGACTGTATTTATTTCATGGAAGAGATTAATGGAATGTTTAGACAGTGATTTTGCAACCTTCATCCTTGTTGGAAGATGTTTTTGTCTCTCTCTCTGAGCTTGAAACATCATGTGTCTTTCAATGGAGGTACTTGGCAGTTGACATTTTCTACTTTTACTTCTACTCCAGCTGCTAATTGCATATTTACAATCCTTCAATCAAGAGGAAAAGTGAAACAGATTAGAAAAATTTTCAGTCTGTCAAGCAAACCATACATATAATGAAACATCTCCTCATTAAACATAGAGAACTTTTATAGCTTTAATAAGTGTTATAAAGGGCACAAAGGTATTATTAATTCTGAAGGAATGTAGGACTGGAAAAACAATAAGTCATTTTGACAGTTGCTATGAAGGCTATTAACAAATGTTATGTTTACTTGACTAGGTTCAATTTATAAAACAGGACCCATAAAAAATCCACAGCCTAATCGATTAAGATGCCCTATTATAAACAACAGCTAATAGAGTGAGGTTATGATATATTGATTAATGATTGAATTGTGATTATGAATTTTACAAAATTAAGATAATTAGTAATGTGGGCTGCTTTCACAGATTAAGTGAAATGCTATGGCAATGAAATAACATGATAGAATGAAGATTTAACACAGTAAACATTTTTTTCTAAGTTAGGGAAGTGAACATCCCTAAACATGCAATTACGTTTCTAAAAGGAATTCACAGAGGTGTGTTTATTGTGGAAATATAGACACAAGGGCTTTTGTTCCCTTGCTGTAAACAGTGATTAAATTCCTCTGTACATCTCTCAGGAAAACTAAATTTGGGGGATGTAAGAAATTCTCTTCTGTTGAGTGAGCTAGTTGCAATCTTGAATGTAATCAAGCAAACTGACTGTATGTATGATTATATATTATACCACTCTGCAGGAGACAGTTCCAATATTGTATCTGCACCCTTCCATTCATTATTGGCAAACCTGTGCCTGGAACTCATTGCAATGTTGCAATTGGCATTTTGAAATACTGTGATTTCTTTCTCTTGTAGTCAGGGCTTGGATTCCCCACAGGATTTATACTCACTGCATTATATTATTCAGTACATGTTCATGACTTCCACTAGTATTAGGAAAAGCTATGTGTATACATTCAGAGTGGAATATCTCCCATAGTGGATTTCAGAAAATATAACACACAGTTACTTTAAAACATGAGGTTAGCAAAATAGGAAGTGAAAGACAAGGTAGGAAAAACAAGCAATTTAAAAAACCATTCACCCAGTAGGGTTGATCCTGTTCCAATTCTTTCCATAGTAAAGTTTCCATTGACTTTACAAAAGTCAATGCAAGTTGGCATAAAGCTGGTAGGAAATCAAACTTGAGCCTGTCCTGCTAATAAACCTGAAATACACTCTTCATTTTAAAGCAAGCATTGCCCTGAAACTTGAAAAGTGATGAATATATTCATACCATTCATTAGGTCACAAAATATTCTTTAAGACTGTAACTGTGTGTGGCAATAGTAACATCACAATAGTCTGTGGAAGAACTAACTGGGACTCACAAGCTCCGTTTCCAGTTCAGCAGGTCACTTTCTCACCGAGAGGCTTTGTCTCTCTGAAGGTAAAATGAGGATACTGATACTGTTAACAGCTTTGATATCTACTGACAAAGAGCAAAGGGAACTATATCAATACAGATTATCAGTTAATGTCATTTGGACAGGGATACAACTGGTGGAGCAGAGTCAGTTCCTGGAGAAACAGAGGATTTTAGTAAGGCAAAATATCTCTTTGGATCCCAAAGCACATATGATCACCACCTCTGCTACTTTTGCCTATTCAAAGGATGGTTCACCCTTTCTAGGAGGTGAAATAAAGTATTGTTATGAATGGTACCTGCTCCCTCACTCTCATACACCAGAGAAGGGGTTACAAAAGTAAGTTCACCTGATCCTCTGCAAGCAGCTGCAAGCTGTCTTCAGCACTGCCCAGAGCAGATGTGGCCTGGCTACGTCCAAAAGTGAATCTGAGAAATGAAGATTAGTGCTGACCTCAGCCAGACAAAATAAACGTTTGTTATAACCATTTCAGATCCAGCTGTTGTCCAGCCAGGGCAGAAGACCATGTGGACAAGCTGAGACCAGAGGGTGCTGATCTCTGCAGAGATCAGGACATGCTGCTGCACCCAGCCTTCACTGAGCTTCTCAGAGGAGAAAGTGCTTGTGGTTGAGAGGCTTCTTGACCTTGACCAATCTGGAAAGTTTTTGGACTTCCAGATGCTTCTAGTAGATTTATGAATAATGATGATAAAAAGAAAAAAAAAAAGAAATACAAGGCTGCAAAATGAAATCTAAAATCTCTGACGTTGTACACAGTGCTTGTCAGAAAAGGTTGTCTGTTTTACAAGTCAGGAAATGCAAAATGAGAGCATCTGTAACTATTTGTAAATAGTTTCAAATTTATGGAGCTGATTCAACATGAGGAAAAAATAACCCTGGAAAAGGGTTGCAAAACATTCTAAGTGGCTTGTTTTGACATTTTAAAGACTTTTAACAGGGTTATTCTTCTTAAAAAATTGATCTAAATTTACTTTAGAACTATATTACAAGTAAACAAGGGACATCAAAGTGAAATAAAATATTTTATTTCAGTTCAAACAAAATGTTTATTAAGGTCCAAAATATTGTCTTCATTGTAGCCACAGAACTGACCAATATACAGTTTTCATAGCTTTCACTGTAATATCTTTTTTCTTTTATTTTCTGCTCCATTTCTCATATTTTCTTAAAAAAAGCACTCATATCATTTTTCCTCTTGTGAACTCTAAGCTTTTGATTTTGTCATAAGCTGCCATCCTAATGAAAATGCCAATTTCAGTGACTGGCTGTCATTGGTAGTA
This sequence comes from Phaenicophaeus curvirostris, assembly GCF_032191515.1. NCBI lineage: Eukaryota > Metazoa > Chordata > Aves > Cuculiformes > Cuculidae > Phaenicophaeus > Phaenicophaeus curvirostris. The sequence continues at coordinate 60,397,407 of NC_091394.1, forward strand.
GTAGTAGTAGTTTTGTTATTACTATAACCTAGGGTCTTTCCAAGGTAACGATGTCATTTGCTTTTCACAGTTCTCCATCCTCTTCTGTTTTCTAAAGCTTGATACTTATTTAAATTATACTCCCTCCCCTTCAGTTGCATTTTCACTTCATATTTAAGAGAAAAATGACTGAAAGCCAGCAACATCAATGAAATTTTCCAATAGCTCATGCTGGGAAAATTTTCAAAATGTTCATTGAATCACTTGGAAATTTAGAAAACTGTTAAAAGCTCTGAGTAACAATTGGAAAGGAAAAGTCTGAAGTTCATAACTTTTCCAGATTTTTTTCCTTTCTTTAGCCTTGGCAATCTTTTTGTCCTGCTTTCTTTTTTCTAACACTATTTTTTATCCTTCACTTTCCTCGTGTGTCTGAATCATAGAGGTCTATCTGCAATTTAGATTTATTGGAATGGAGGTAAAAAAGAATAAGAGCAACTTTTCACTGTCAGTTTTGTACAGAGGAGTCAGTGCAAGTAAAAGCCAAGTTCTTTCTCATTTATCTCTTATTCTTTTTTATCTCTTTTCACTTTTTCTCTTTCAGTTCTTTCCATCCCTCTTCCTTGCCTTCCTTCATAATTATTTTTCACTTTTACCCCTACTTTTAGTTTTCTTAACCATCCCTCACACATCCCTGCTTATTATCCAGGGACCTATTCAGCCACAGAAGTCTTGAATGTTAAGTGTGAGAAAGTGAAAGAAAGAGACTGTTGCAGTGAGCATGATGATAGATGGTTTTCAGTGGGCTTTTTTTACCTGAAATGTTTTAATATTTTCAGCCAAAAACATTCCCATCCTTTCAATAGGTTAAGAAATAACCCCTGAAGTGTTGGGGTTGGGGCTATTATATTACTATTGTTACAGAAGTCAGCCAGAGGGAGGAAATGACCTTTAAAACAAGTAGAAGAAAATTCTCATTCATTTCTGACTCTTCCCTGCTTTCCATTTGCTCTGCATTTTCTCATTTTCTTTTCCTTACTTTTACATCCTTGTCTTCTGCCAGTTCCCCTACACTCTCTATTTTCATTTTTTCATAGTTAATGAACATAAGGCCTATAATACGCTTGAAATCCACTTTCTTAGCCTAATTTGAATGCAGAGTTTAAGAACAAAGGTGAAATGTTCTGTACCTATCCAAATTCAACAAAACCATGGGACAAAATAAAACAATATAAAGAGTGCGGGAAATATGCAAGCACAGTTACCTCCTAGGCTGCAGTTTCACATAAATGTATTTCTTAAACCTATCTATCATCACAACCACAAACTGATCTTTCAACATTTCAGGATGCTGCTGCATGACACTGCTTTGTCCATGAGGTCACACTAACGGGTTTTCTTGACTTTGTGATGGCTCACATGAAGAGGAAGATGCTGTGGATAATTGCTGCTTCCCAGGAAGCCCTTTTTGCCCCCTTTGCTGGAGGCAAAGCAGGAGGTGCTGCATGCCTGCTTGTCTGGGACAAAGCCTGCCTGAACACAGCTGAAGCAGACAGGAGGGTGCTCTGCACTACCCTGTCTTCATGTGAGATAGAAAGGAGCATCACCCAAAGGGTACTGAGGGATCCTGTCTCAAACCAAACCTGCACATGGAACATCATCTTTTTCAGTTTCTTTGTCAAATTCATAGTTTGTGAAGAACCATATATACATACAAACTATCTGTGCACTGCAGCACCAAAAAAATGTAGGCAGAGGATAGGGTGTAACAGTATCTGTGTTGTGAACCAAATCAAGAAGTGCTGAACTATCTTTTATAAATACACTTCTTTGGGAACAGAATCTGCAGAATAGATTCTTTGAAAAAAGATTCAGGCATATGCTCCCTCCTCTGCTAAGTGCCCTGAGAAACAAAGCTTCAGATGTCAGTAGAAAGTTAATATATAGAGTTGAGAAATCTTAGAGAAAAGTTGTAGAACAAATTCCTTAAGGAGTTTGACCTTATATGAGCTAGTATAATGTTGCAAGAGGAAAATGAAAAAAAAAAACAAAGGGAAAGACAGTGAAACAACTAATATCTGTCCAAAAGGAAAGAGAAAAATCAATATTCTAGATTTGTTTAAACATTTGGTTTTTCTTTAAATAGGTTTTAAGAAAGCGAATCTTCACTTTCCCTCTAGCTCTTGTATGAACACAACAGAAGGAGACTGAGAGAATATGATTTGCCTTTCTTTTAGATTCTATTTTTGAAAGGTCCAGTGAAGTACTTGACTGATTTTGCCCTTCAGAGTTTTTGATCCAAAACAGTTTTACTGATTGCACAAAGACAAGTGGTGCATGGCTGTCTTCCAGTGACCTTGACCAAGAAATTAGAACACAACATACGTAATTTGAAATGCTTGATTTTGGGGCTTCATTAGTCTTAAGTGTTGGTAATTCCCTGGCATACAAATTTTGGAACTTCACATGCCACAGCTGTTGCTCAAACTGATCTAATGAATTGACAAAACCAATCTTCACAACCTTACTTTAAAATCCTTTTTAAATTTGAAGCCTGAATTCTTCATTTGTGGCTCTTTCATGGCTCCAGTTTTGCTGCTCACATAGGCAGACACTGCACAGCCTTGAGCTCAGCCCAGGTTTAGCCTGTCTGACCACAGAAGTCTCAAGAATATCATCTTCCTTGCAGTTTTATTTAGTCAGATACAGATGCTTTGTATAATCTCTGAGCCTTTTGCAGTCAAATGAGAGTCAGATTTGGATTTTGTTTGTTTGTTTGTTTTCAAGAACTTACCAAGGCAGACTGTTCTTTTCCCTGAAATGTATTTGTCCTGAACATGAAAGAAAGTGGGGAGAGGAGGAGTGTGCTGGCATATTCTGAACTACTATATGCTGCAGAACAGGCTTCCAGTTGTCAGCGTCTGCACCCTCTAGAAGTATGGTTTCAATTTTACTTTTGAAATCTGAGTCGAGCAATGTTGCCAACACATATTTTTCCCTGTCAAAACATTTCACTTATTCCTGAGTCTGTAGACAGCTTTTAGGTTACATCTTTTCCCCAATCTTATTGAAACAGGATCTTCATTTCTTTTGAAATCATTTTTCATTAGTGTGGGAGCAAAAAGTAGATACTACAGCTGATAAGTGGCAGCACCTGGCTTAAAGATGTTCCACCAGCTCTTAGTTTCTGTGTGATCACTTCTGATAATTGTAGGATGAAAACCAAAGCAGCAGTCACATTCAAATCAGGAGAGGTGAAGACATTATCTTTCTTCTTCCCCCTATGCTGTTAAAACTACCTGTGCTCCCTTTTGTTTCGCTGAGCTGACAGAACATGCAAAAAGTAGAATTAAGGGTTTAGATGCTGCCTCAGCAAAAGAGTTTTTCAGTAATTTGGTCACAATTAATTGGTCACTGATTAATTAGACAAGAATTATCTTAAAAGCCATATTTTTTTTTTGTGGATTTGAATGACTTGCAAGCTTATTCCCTTGTTTGTAGTAGTCTTAATTATTTTCAAACATATATATGCATTTCAGTCCAGTGGATTCATGCAAAAGTTTGCTTAAGCTATTTGCTTTTCACGAGCTATTTTTCATGGCACGTGGCAAAGCCATATGAACTACATGGTGTGAGTCCTAACTAGATGTCTAGCAAGACAATGAAGAATAATTGGACGCTAACAATCAATGCAATTTCACAAAAAAAAATCAGATTACAAATTATTTGTGTTTGAAGTAGCATATGTTCTGGGAATGGCATGACTGAGATTTTTTAACCCTTAGTAATGAATAACAACTCCCCCAATAACTACAAAACAAAATTTCCTACAATAAAGCACAAACATACTCAATCACTTTTTTTATTGTTTATCAGCTGTATTTGTGGCTTAATTCATATCTCTGGTTAAAAGCCATCAGTAGTTCAAATATCAAACTCCCCAACAGTCTGATTTTTATCATTTGCTTAACATCAGACTGTAAAGGAGAAGCAGATCTGAGCAGTACAGAGGGAAGATGACACACTCTTCAAATCTTCAGCTTTTATTTCTAGCCCAGTTCTCTAACAAGATGAGGCTCAACAGCTGTACTATTTGCAAGTCTGTGCATCAGCAACAGATTAACAAGCTGATAGGAAATGTGGGTGGCAAAAGAGCCTGAGAACTCCTGCAGACCATTCCCTTTTTCCAAGGCATAATCAGTTCTCCCTGAAACATTTCTCATCCACCTGAGTCTAGCTCTGTCTTGGATTCTTCCTATGATGGTATTTTTTCCAAGCAATCTATTACAGTGTTCCTTTTCTGTAGTATTAAAAAGATTTTATACTACCTAATCTGAACCTTCCTTGCTGCATTTTCAGCCTATTGCTTTCTTTCCTGCCCAGCTGAGATTTGATGTAAAATTTTTCTGTTCCTCTTTACTTTTTACCCTTTTAACATCAGACATTACATCCACCCTCAGGGCCCTCTTCTTTATTCAGATATTGCCACCTGTTGAGTCTTTCCTTCGAAGCTGTGTTGTAAAGACTGATTCTTCTTTTTCCTCCTCGCTCGATTTTCTTCAAACATTCCATAATTATCTTAAAATGGAAAAAGTATTTCAGACTGGAATAGGCAATATTCCAACTTATTTACTCTATTGTGTTGTTTTTCTTAATAATAAAAATTGTGATCAACAATAATCTATAGCTCTTTGTCTGCTACCTAGTTAGCTGTTCTATTGCTTGTCTTTGGACAGCTGATTATTCTTTCCTAAATGTAGCCCTTTGCACCTGTTCTTGTTGCATTTTAGTGAGCTCACTCTACTAACTTTTGAACCAGTCTCAGCTGAATAGACTTCAGCTGGCAGAGCTCAGCTGACACACAGTAATTTCCTACTCATTTTGTGAAAACAGTCAGCTAGAGGGGGAATAACATCCCCATAGAGGGAAAGGTTATGGTGCGAACTTGATACTTCTTAGATGCCAGCGACAGAGTACAACATGACTCTAAGAGAAATGCAGCTTCATAGAAGTATTTGTTTTAAAATTACAGAACTGCAAGATTATTCTGTCCTCATGTTCTCATGATCGGTAACTACTTTGGGGAGTTTTCTTGCTGTACATCCATCAACAACTAGAGAACTTACTAAAGGGCTTCATGATCCTGTGGTTATATTGGTTCCAGTGCTTTGTCTTTTTTTGGGCGATAAAGACTCCCAAAAATTAACTTCAGAGGTCTCCCATTCAGCAGCTACTGTTAATGATTCAGTCAGAGGCTGTGGGCTGTGAAATAATGGCCAGTTCAGGAGACATCTGGTTAGAGAAAATTGTTTTCTGAAGTGTCTGATATCTTTAAAGGGAGACTGTGAGTGCATGGTGTTACAGCATACATCTTTCTCAGTAGCAGCAAAGAGTTAAATCCTCAGTTGCATTCATTTCAGTAACAAACTTTCCATAGTGTTGCGATATCGTGAAAGCTCATTAAACATTGAAGTTCTGAATTAATAAAATACAGAATATCTCTGTGCTGCAGCCAGAACAGACAAGAATTTTTACTTCACAGTATTCTGGTCTTTGAGACAAAAATTGATACCTACGGCTATGAGAAAAGAAATAGGCAATTTCTTTAAGTATAAACATTCTTATAACATTGGCAAAATGAAATTGCACATATTAAGAGCAGAGTAAAGACAGGAAAAGGATCAGATTAAATATAAAGTGAACTGGAAAAATAAAGATCTCTTTGTGCATGACCACTACTCCCATTAGTTATTAAACCACAACAGAGCTACATACAAAAACAAAGGCAGTAATTCAAATGCTACAGTCAAATATTACGGTATTCAGTGGTGAAAGATTCTGAAGACTATATAATCAATTCGGTTGCCTTTTCATAATTTCTATTGACTTTAAGAAAAAAAAAGAACATTACTGAGAGAAAGAATATGAAAATGTTTTCCCCCAGCTGAAAATACATTGCATTTTATTTGGGAGGATGTTTAGGCTTTTTAGTGGGAAAAATAAACACTGAAATCAGAAAGTATCATATCAGCGAGTTGCCTTTTAGGATATCCTGACATGCTGATAAAAACAGAGATCTCTGAGGAATTACAGACCATTCAGAACTGTTTTGCATTGGAATAAAGATTGATGATTAATTTCTGGCTATTTCTTATTCTTGATTGTCTAACTAGAAACATACAAGCCAACTGCAGTAAAAGAAAACTGAAGGAAAAATTGACTGACATATGATAGAAAGTTGAAATGTATGATTTGGGGATTTTAGGTCTCTTTCTTCTATTTGAAATAAGAAGTTTAATCCCATGAGAATGTACAGGAAACAGAAGTGAGCTGGCTGAAATTTTTCTACTCTACATTTTCTTTGACAGAAAGATACATTTTTGATTAAACAGAATCTTTTTTTCTTGGGAAGTGTCTGCCTTCATTTAAAATGTAACTTCCTTTTGTCTAAAAACAGGAATTCAAAACTCTCTTCTTTTATAGCACAAAAACGAAGCAAGGAATCTAATTTTGTTTAGTTTTTTTGATGAAGAGTCAGAACTCCAAGCCAAGCTTCTGCAGTTACTATCCCAGCTTTATTTGTAGTTGTCATCTGAGGTAAGTAGAACAGTTGAACTTTAAGAACATATCCCAAGTAATTTTATAATAATACAAATATGAGTAAAAACTTTAAAAAGAAAAGCAGAAAGGAAAAAAGGAAACAAACCCAGGAAAATATCTTTTGTTTAATTAAAAAAAAATACTCATCCTGTAAAGGTAAAAATATTTGACTTGTTATCTTAAGTGACAGAACTATGAAAAAAAGGAAAGTTTGAAAGTGTGTCAGCAATACCACATCTACATAAAAATGGCAAAACATTACCTCATTTTTTTTGTTCTAGCTGTGCCAAAATTCACTTTTTGCATTCACATTCCTATTCTTCTCAGTGCACATAACAAATACCCTTGTAAGAATCCAACTGCTGACTCAGTTTTACATTTGGCCAGCTGACTGAGGGATATATCCCAGTTTTAGCAATCAAAAGATACCTTTAAATTCAAAGACGCTCATCCAACCATTAATATATTTCTTTGATTCGTATGTCTTTATGTTACTATCACCCCACATTTTTTAATTCTGTGAATGTCAGATGAATGAATGGATAAGAGAGCTAAGGTGTATAATACAATGTAACGTGTTGTGTGTAGGTACTGATTGCACAAACTATATTGGGAGGTTCATAAGTTTACCTAAAACAGTGCATCTCTGCTACATTTTACTTGCAAAAAGTGTCCTGGATTGGGCATGCCAGAGCGGATACATGCCCAGCACCCAAGATGGTCTCCTAGTGCTTATAAGAAAATGCTTTAACACGTCTCAGAGTGCAGCTTCTCCACAGTATCTACCCATGCACCTGTATTTGGAATAGCTCACTTCCATGAGCCACGCGTGGCCATAATAGCAAGCATAGGTAAGTTAATGTTTCAAATAAATGAAAAGCCTATATTCCCATAACAGGTCAAACTCTGCACTACGGAGGTGAGTCACTGTCATGTCAACAATACAAAATACACACCAGTCACTAGAGAATATTGGTGACATATACAGTAAAATCCTGCCTTGACTGCTGCCTCTTCCCATAACTGTTTTTCTTGGTTATGTGCTTATCATAAATACACCCTTCTTCTTTCTAATGTGAGTGTTTTACATTTAGTGAGGAATGGTTACCTTTCAAACTGAGACCATTTCCAGGGTTTCCGTCTCTATCTCCCTTCTAATTTTCTAAGAAGGAAATGCATCGCCAATTTGAATGGCTCTTCTGTTTTGAGATGGCATTTGTGCACATTTTAAAAGTATTTTCAAGCACTATCTTTCTTCACCTTACACATCATAAAAATGTAAGAGTATAATAATGTGTTCTGTTTCTATAGAGACCAAACATGGTGCATTAACAATGCATGGGAGAATTTGTAGGGAACGTTTATGCCAAATGACCTTTCTGCTTCCCCACATTTTCTATCCACTGCAGGAGTATTTGGCAAGAAAATGGTTTCTACCTAGGCCTTGCCTTGAGGCAACATCCATCCAAAAGATAATCCTTTTTTCTCTGCCATCTATGACCAAACAGAAGTTGAGACAATATCTGATTCACCCTCCTCTTCCAAAACAGCACCAGCTCTATATGATTTCTTTACTTTTGTCCTAAAAAGCCTCCAGTGATGAATTCTTACTAATTGAAATTTATTTAAACCAAATACATAATTCTCTTTGGCAATGCCTAGTTTGAATGTTTCTTGATGCAATGTCCTGTTTACCTTGGGCTAGAAAAATATATTTTTTTTCCATAAGTATTGAAGACTTTTGTATTCATGTTTCACTTTCTTTTTCTTTCTTTTTTTTTTCTTTTAGGATGGGAGGTATTTTGTTTTGTTTATTTTTGAGGATATTCACCACTTCAAGATTATGCTGTGACTAACCTGGATTTTGCCATCTGTGTATTACTCATTGGTGTGTTGTAGATTTAAGAAGAAGAGCTGAACAAATCCCAACAGAGTGAGAACACTTTCTCTTGCCCTTGGGCTGGAGATATGCCAAGACAATGCCTTTTATTGAAGAACAGTAATATAAAATGTATCACATCTTTTAAACTGACTGACATGTAGAATTTACCAAAATGGAAACCACATGTTTATAAAAATTTAAAACACAGAGATGGCTGCACTAGCATCATACTCACATCTGGAAGCCACCATCTCTCACAGAGTCAGCTCTGTAAATCTTTTGGGGGGGCACCACCCTAAAATTCATTTTACCTTGGCCAAACTACAATAAAATGCACTGAAAAACATATGGCTAATCTAGGAACGTAATATAAAGAATAGATAGAGACAAGAACAAAAGGACAGGCATCAAATGGGGCAGAAGAGAAAGCAAGTTGTGTCATTTCAGTGAAAATATGAGTGTACTTTTTGCTTTTTCTTTTTCTCATAAACCCATTACCAGAACAGTATAATTCTCATAGAGCTTGTCTTTGTTCTGCATGCAAATGTAAGCTGAGAGTGACTAGATGAAACTATACCTTTTTTACTCTAAAGAAATATTTCTCTTGTGTATTCAAAACCACATTTCTTTATTGTCTGGAATAAGTTTTTACTATGTTTGGCCACCTGACAACACTTCAGAGAAGATCTGCAGGACCATGAGCAGGACTAATCTGCCTCATACATCATTTGTGGAATCACTTTATTGCTGGTGGCACAGAGCAGAAGCACTGTGGCTTGACATTTGTACTCCAAAGGGATATGGATAAATTTAAGGATGAATACTGCTATTATATACCTGGCATGGAGGAGTGATTCATTCCTGTGACTACCAGAATAGGAAATTCTTTGATGTTCAGGTTGAACTGGTGGTAGGATTTCCAGATCTTCACCAGAGGATTCTCTGAGTTTCTGATTTAGAAAACAGGGCCTAGGTATATGAGAACAAGGAGCAGAGAATATGTTATGTATTTCTCTTTGAGTCTTGATTACTTTGCTGAAGAGAGTCCTGGTGTGGAGGTATCACCACGAGGCAAATGCCATATGGGTTTGAGATCTGTAAAAGAGAAGCAGGTATATCAAATTCTGTGATATGGAATAGATTCATATTTTTATAAGGAGTGCTGACAAAGTTGAAGAGCTATGCAGCAGGCCAGAAAAATGTTCTGCATACCTCTGACTGAGTGTCCCTCAGAAACATATCCCTCTCTTTACACAATTAGGTATCTCTACTACCTTGAAATTTCAGCTTCAGAGGGGGAATCCAACAGAAGCAAATTCTAGTAGCATCACGTGGCCCTTCACAGAACTGAAGGTAGTTCTCTAAGTAGCAAAAGGGCTTTAGCTTTTCTGCTTTCTCAGCTGTTGGAGACAGATTCCTGCCAAAAGGGCTAGCAGTTGGGAAATTGGGGGGCAGGGGGGAAGTAATATGCTCCTTTCAAACAGGTGCACTATGCCTGCAGCAAAGAGAAAGACACATGAGAAGAAGCATTTGCACGAGGAGGCATTAGAATCAAAAAAGACCTGAGTGCAGAGACTGAAATATCTTTACAAAATGGCAGGCAGCCAGAAAGCTGGAGGGTGGGGGAATGACTGCTTTTTCATATTTTTCACATTTTTTACTGAAAAAAATTTATTCTGATTTCAGCTACCTGGCTACATATTGATGCTTAAAATGTGAAATCAGCTGTTATTCAGAAGCAGATTTAACAAGCTACACAGGAATATCTGCCAGCTTATCTAAGTTCAGAAATCAGGCACAGGTTTTCTGCCAGAAGAATTGGGAAACCATAACAAAACACAGCCACACCAGCCAGTATATGTTGTTGATCAGACTCATATTAAAAATATTTTCTCAAAATATAACAGGAATATTTGTGGTTGTTTTTATTCAATTTAAAAGAAAACAGTTTATATTTTACTGTAAAACTCCTGCAATGCATTTCAAAGGATGCCCCTGTTTCTGCCCTTATATAAAGCTGAGTTCTTTATGCCTGCAGTATTCTAAACATAAAGATAGATATATATGTATAGGAACAATCAGATACTTCTATCAAAGGATTACAAGCATCCATGAGTTTGCAGGATGTACATGTAACCATCTGTACCCTTCCTCAAAGTGCTTATCTGTGTTATCCTTCAGAAAATTAAGCCTATTCTTTGAGTTACACAGATACATATTTTTCACTCATATGTAATTGGTGTTTAGAAAATAAAAGCTGTTATTCTCAGTTCCTGTCTCTCAAACAATTTAACATTTTCAAAGAAAATATATACTTTATAAGTGAATCCAAGATCCCTCTAACTAAATATGTTCCATTTTTCTCACATCTTGAGAATTTTATTCCGCTTCTTCATTGACAAACATAATGGAAAAAGTGGCATAGCAAGAGCGCTGCTTATTATTTGCTTTGATAGATGTGACTGGGAGGAGATGCTCTAAGCTCCAAGTATCTCAGGTAGCCATTTTAAAAGGAAATATTTACAGAGTGGCTCTCTGAGCTAGAGAAAAGTCTTACAAATCAAAACTCCTTTCAGATAAAATCCTGTCCATTCAGTCCAGTTTGTTTTGCTGAGACTTGGTGATGCAAAATAAATAATGTCAGAGCTGCAATATTTAGGTTAAAATTTTTATGTTTGTTCTCATTCCCTACAGTTTCAAATTCCTCACATTTTCTGACAATTCTTGTGAAGGTTTTTAACACTGAATCAAATCTTTTTGTCATCTTATTGTCCTAATCTCATTGCCATAATATTGTTACCTTTGGCAATCATGTCTGACAGTTCATGAAAATGCAGATTGCCATCAAACCTACAAGGAAGGAGCCCTCAGATACCAATGCATCCTTAGGGCAAGGAGTCAAACTAAAACGTTTATATTTCTTCAAGTGGTCACATCCCTTTGGCATTTTCCCAGCCTTTCTCCACCCTGAACTTTTGTACACTTTCAAGAAAAGAAAGATGAAGTACAGAAAAATGGACATTATTATGCAGATTTTTTTAGAAGCCTTGATTCTCAGTTTAGATGCACTCTAGGTAGGTGAGCAATTAAACTAGTGGTTTCCATACCTTTCCTCTTAAATGACACATTTCCTTCTTTTCATATCCTGTTACTTTTTTGAGGAATTCAAAATGACCAAATATTAAATAAAATTAATAATACATCTAGATGGATCATTAGGGAAAAAAACCACAGATAAAGCAAAACAAATATGAGTAGCTTCAAGGCTTAAAAACATAAGAATAGTTAAATCAAATAAGAATCATCTCTGTCTATTACATAATTGCTAGGTATGGTTAGTGAAAAGCGGGACCCAAAAGCCCATTTGAACATTAAGAAAAACAGTTGTCTGACAAGGTCTACCTTGACCAGACAAAAATGATGCCAAAGAAGATAAGACTCTGAAATCTGTTACATGTAGAGGAACTACAATATAGAAGTCCATCTCAACCAACACGGATTTCCCAATAACTCTTTGTCTAAGGCTGAAATAGATCAGCTGGAATAAAGTCGGATTCACTTCTATTAGTATTGTTCTATTCCTACAAGGGAAGTATCTCCTAATCCCCTCAAAAGTCAATCTTAAAAAAGGAATGGCACTTGATTTTTGTCATTCAAGGACATATAAACACCAGTGACTGAAAACTGCATGCCCAGTCAGTCACCAACAATGTGTAAACACCATAAGTATAAGAAGATTCATTGGAGCATCAGAATAAGAAACGTTTATGAGATGGAACTTTTAAATCAGAAAGTCACTGAGAATCAAAGATAGCAGTTACTGATAAGTATCAGATAAAGATTCAAGATAATGCTCTCATCTGTCATTTAATTGACCACACTATGGCGCATTAAGCCTTCATTGATGAGGGTTAGTGTTAGAGCATTCTGCGTGTTTAGAGAAACTGATGAAATTTTTGGCAAATGCAATACCAATCCAATGACTGTTTCAAGTCTGTCGTTCACTGGCACCTTTAAGGTTTCCTAGGATTGAAGTCAAAAAAAGTTAAGCTGAGAAGCAGAGAATGGAATAAGAAAAGGAGATGAGAAGAAAGATGAAAATACCAGAGACAGGTGAATGTCTACAATTATTTTAGTAATTATTTCCTTATTAGAAGCATGAATTTGTTCACAAAATAAAGCAGACTTTCTTTTCTTACATCACAACTTTGCATTGTAAAGTAATGAGAGAGTTTAAAAAAAAAACCAAATAAGCGAATACTACAATGCTGAAGCTACTGAGGTGATGAGATAAAAAAATTAGATCAATTATTATTAACTATTATATATCATTGTGTATAATCACGTTATTTGTACATGACTAGAGGACAACATGTTCTCCAGGGTCATTAGCAAAAATATAGTAATGAGCTGAATTCCAGTTGCACACACACACGAATAATCTGTTGCTCCTTCTGAGATACAAAGGTTATGCCTCAACCCCAAACTTAATGTTGTGAAATGTATTGCTGCACCATAAGAAGTTACTTTGAGGTCTATGTGCACGGAGTCTGGACCTGGATCACATGACCACCCCACAAGAAGATCAAAGTTGATCCAGTCTGCTTCATCATTCCTTAAATTGTTCAGCTCCTATCCAAATGCAAGCAGTAAGATTTTCCATTCCTATTAATTCTTTTATTCTTATAAACTGCATTCCAATAGTGAATATTTGTTATTGCAACCATGTGATAATAGATAGTTACTGGAGTCTCTCACAAGTATTTTCAACAGTGTTATTAAAAATTTTTACTTTATTAGGGTCTTTCTGTGGTAATGTTACACTGAAGGTAAGACACAATGTTGAGACGCTTCCTGCATCACTTTTCAGTTACCACATTAACAACTGTTCTGTTTAAGACTCTTCCAGAAGATACAAAGATAGATCATGCTTCCATCTTAACAATCCCCTGAGAAAATAAAGCCTCTTAGTATTTTCTTCAGAACTTCACTTGTGTTTAAGCTCTTCTGGGAAGACATCTACAGCACTTAACACACTCTGAGTGTAGTATAAATTACCAATATTTTGTTATATATGACTGATATAAGCAAGGGACTTTGAGGGCACATTGATATAGGCATAAAGGAGAATTTCGACAACTTCCAGAGAAAATCCTTTTTTTTTTCACCAAACCTAAAGAAAAACATGAAAGCCAAATGTATTGAGTAGAGAAAAGAATGAAAAGTATGAAGAAGGAACAACGATTTCTATTTTCCAATTAAAAATGACTAGAATAGATGTCTATGAGCCCAATGGGATTTTCTGACTGAGATATGTAATCTAATAATTTTAAACAATTCCTATTATTTATATTTTTTATATTAAGGTATCTTTCACATTTTGTTGCTTTTATGTATATTTATATGGACATATATTTGTAAGTGTATATGATACACACATCTCACAAGCTGTCAAAAGCAGAACACATCAACTGATAAGTGGGGCAAAAGATTCAGCAAACAGCTTTACTAGCTTCAGACTGGGCTGTCTGTGTATGACAGATCTCAAAACTAGTAAGCAAATTAATCAAATAAGTTCTCCAAGGAATCATTTCAACAAAGTAGATGTTTAACATGAAAAGATGAGCTAGAAATAGAAAGCAAACTGGGGATCAAGAGCAGTATTGAAAGGCACCTCAGGATTAGTAGTCCTTTAATTGGGCCTGTGATAGGAAATCAAAGCAGAGATTTTGGTTTGTTTGGATGTGTAAGAAATTCTGGTGATGTAAAACCAATGGAGCATTAAAAGTTTTGCATTTTGGTAAGTATAGTAAGGCTGTGAGTTGGCTAAGGAAAAATACAGTAGAAAATTGTCCAGCTAGAGGTTTTAGCAAGAATGGATTAAGACTGGACTTCACTAGCCTTTCATTCTTCAGAGCTGAATGCACTAGAATTTCTTCCCAACTCACTTTACCAAATGAGTTTCTATTTTCCCTTCTGACATATACACTCAGCAGCCTGAATTTTCTTGAGTGAATAGACCAAGTAAAAATCATCACATTAGAATATGTTTACTCTGTTATGAGTATTTGAAAATACAAAAGCCACAGATTAGAAAACCACAAAAACACAATACAGCAAACCTTAAGGATGAGTAGCAACTCAGCAGTATTACACATATCACTCCTTTCAGATTTCTTATGGCATTTGAAATGAATAAGGATTGTTAAAATGTGGAGAAAATTAGTAGTTCAAAGTATAAAGAAGAAAATTAACCCATGAGGGACAACTCAGTCTGAGGATTTGGCAGTTTTTGACTGGGAAGTGTGTAAAACAGACACCACGTAAAATGATAAATCTTCAGAATTCCCAAGTCCCTGAATTCCCAGTAAATTCCTTCTATGATACAGACAGAAAAATAATACTTTTGATATCTTTTATTTTGTTTCAGTGTAAAGATAATCTTGATTATTTGCTTTGTTTTGTTTAAAATAAAATCTAGTATCTAGTATTTTTCTTTTAGATATCTAGACTGACTATAGTCCAGTATGGTAGTAAGAAAAGATTGTCTTCTGGTTTATGACCTGTGCAAAATGTGCTAAGCCGTTTCAATTTGTGCTTTCCTGGTCATACCACAAAAGCAGCTGCCTCACACTGTATTCTCACCCCTGGGAGAAAAAGTGCCTGAGGAGATCCTGTGGAAGTCGGTGGGATGACAAAAGCTTTCCAATGAATATTTCTGCATGGACCAGTGCAGAAGAGGTACAGTCCTAAGCAGGTCTCAGATTCTCACTGAATCATTCTTCAATCATTTAGCTGATAAATTTTTAAGAGAAATGAAAACCTGGGTGCAATAGTAGAAGAGGTTTGTTCTTTCAGGTGCTGTGAATGAATATTCGGATAACAAGATACACATCTCAGCTCTCCTCTAACAACACTAACCCCCTGGTATTTCTGGAACCTGACTGCTGTCTGTTGGCACATTCCCTGTAATGTAAAGTTGCAATTTATGTTTTTGAGTTTATTGCATAAAATAAAAATGTTTTCTTGGAATTCTCCTAGGCAGTTGCTTTTCCAAATTTAGAAAATGTATCAGCTACCTCCATGATCCCCATGCCAGGGCTGCTCAATTGTCAAGACATAAGTAGAGCTTAGCAGCTCCTAAGGGGTTAACCTTGCTATTCTGAGCTGAGCCAATTTCACTTTGTATGTTCTGCAGTGCAGTGAAAGTTAATTCATTCTAAAGCACAAAGCTTTCCAGCAACATTGTTAATATTATAATGTTCCTTTGCTGCACTGTCCTAGCTTGTTTATTAGATGAGGAAAAAATACAGATGTGCTGACAAGCAGAGTTATACCTCTATCCACACTGGCAAAATATTTATTAAAATTACTTTAAATCATTTTTATGCAGAATTATAAGCCCCTTTACAATTCCAAGTAGTTATTTTGATTTTTAGGAGTATAGTTGATTACATTTGATATAGGCCAATTGTTTGTTTATTTTCTTTTAATAAAAAAGGCATGCTGTTCTGACTATGTGATGATAATTTTTCTCTTCTTTGAGGTGCAGTAGAATTTCCTGAATTAAATGCTAATTAGGTTTGATGGGTGGTACATTTAAAGATATAGAAAAAATTAATATGCCAAAGTAATAACTTAAAGACCGGTATTTCGTCTACTGTTTCTAACAACAGGAAAGAAAAACAATCCAATAGTTCTACAGCAATTGCTGGGGAAAATACAAAACCTAGTTGATCCCACATGCAATAGCTATAATGAAACAAACAAAACAAAACAAAACAAACATGATATTTCTCTGCAGAATGGAGTGAAGGTTGACAGCACATTCAAAGTCTAATGCATTTATTGGGCAGCCTCATTCCTATCTGAGCTCTAGCAGTCAGATAAAGGCAGGAACAGTTTATTACAATATACAAAGGGCTCTAAGAAAGTCATCTCACTGGGTAAATTTTAGCAGCAGACAAGCTGGGAATAAAGGCATCAAGACAAGATTTAACACCTTTCCTTCCATTTCACTCAAAACAGCATTGAATGCTAGTATCTTTTGCATTATTTAAAGCTCACTTTTTTCCTGTATCTTGTTGCATATTTAGGTCCCTTTGAAGTACATATGAAACTGTTGGATTTCAGACTCATTTCAAAGCCTCCTCCTGAGCTCTAAACACGTTCAGAACAATGTCATTACTACAGCACCCATATATTCACAAATCCATACAAACAACTACCATCCTACTGTACCTGACAAACTGTCAGACTTACCTCCAAGACAACGTCCATTATGACTTCAAGTGGCTGAAGTCCACCACTGAGGAGAGGGCAGCGTAACCCCTCCGCTTCTCAGAAGTCTGTGTGAAGCATGAGTATGAGCACAAATGCCACAGTTAGCAGATGTGATCTCTGCTCAGAAGTCATTCCAGCTGAAGTCAGTGCCAAAATCAGTGCTGACTCCAATGACCATGCTACCAAGCAGCTGGAAGAGAAGATGATCCAGACTGGAGGAAAACCTTTGCAGTTAAAGGTGCAGTAGCTGTGGTGACTCATTCTGTGGCTCAGTTCTCTTTTGACAGGCCTCCTGGTTGACATGAGTCTTACAGACATACTTCTTTCTTAAATAATCACTGCTTTGGAACATAATTCTTTGGATTTTAAATCTCAAAAGCACCTGAGGTCCTGTGTTTTAAGGCACACTTGTAAGATGATATCTTCTTTTGTTTCAGATTTTGAAAGTTCTGCCAGATGATTTGTTTTGACTTCTCAGGACACAAAGAAACATTGGGAAATTTCACTCAAGAAGAAGTTCAATGGAGATTTTAAGAGCTTCTTATGTCCATAAGCTTCTCAACTGTCTTGATTTCAGAGTTCACATTAAAAAAACAATGAAAGAATGGTAAAAATGTAAAATTAAATAGTGTAATACAAAAAAATGAGGTATTTTTACAAGTAATAAGGTAATAAGAATCTGATATGCTGTAGAATCTCCTTGCAGTCTTGCAAGAATTATTACTTCCCTACAGAAGAGACATGTTATCATTCTTTATCCTTAGGCAATTTTAAGCATGACCATAAAAACAAACAAGTGCAGTATTTTAGAAGTAGGAGTTTACGCTGGTTAATTGCAAGAGGAAAACAAATGAAAGTGAATGAAGACAACATCTTTAGAGGAAAAGATTGAGACAACAATACAGACTCTCATAAAGAAGCAAGCATGAGATAAATCATATTGCCAAGAGATTAATAAAACAATAAGAAAATCCAGAATGTGACACCTTAGTTATGTATCAAGTGGAAGATGGAGAGTGCTGTCCATCACTCAAGTGGGACATTTAAATAAGAAGTATAAAATACTACAGCTAAATTCCACTAAACCGAAGACATGTTTATTGCATTCCTGGAAGTCTTCCTGTATTTTCAAGTGACTGTTGAGGTGTCTTAGGGCTGGCTTTCTTTTTTATCATTTTTATGAATTCTTAGCATTATCTAAGTGAAGGGCAATAACCCTGAAATGACTCAGTAGGTAAAATTAGCTGCCTTGCATGTATCATAGACAATGTTCATTCAAACATTATATAAATATGATCTGAGCTGGATATTTCTCAAACCAATGAGCAGAGATAGAAATAAATTTGACTAAGACATATCAATATGGAGTCAACCTTGGTGAATAACTGTGAAATGCTAATTTAAAAAGTGCTCATTGAAGGAACAATCACAGACATGGAAAGGCACGTACAGCTAGCTTTAAAGTCTGAATTTATAGTTTTGTCTGCCTTAAACATTTATATTGCCTGACAGCCTCATCTCTGGTGTGGGGTTCAATGGGCAGGGAGGTGCAGGAGCAAACACCACTCCCACACACATACCTGGCTGAGCTCTCGGTCCTCAGCCGGCTGCAATGGGGGAGGAGGTGCAGCGGCAGGTATTGCCCCCACCCTGCTCACACACACCTGACCCTCCTGAAGGAGCTTTTGCGCACATGTGCTGATGGGGCAGGGACTGGCCTGATAAAAGAACTCTCAAGGAGCCGTGCGACGTACATACCCATCACCTCAATTGGATCCCTGATCCATGTGGCCTGGAAGATGCTGCCAGAGAGACCATGTGTTCCCAAGGAACTGCTGTTGCCCATTGAAGTGATGACTCTTTCTTTTTCCCTTCTCTGTCTCCTTTTCCCTCTCTCTCTCTACATATATATATATATATCTTATTTTACTGTGTTTTCTTGACTACTATCAGTGTGTGTCGGATCAAATCTGAACAGCTACTTCCCCACATCTCGGCTGTGCACCTGAGTTTTTTGGTCTGTTTATTTTGGCTGAAGACAGAATAGATTTTGCTGTTTGATTTCACCCTGGGAGTGACCTTGTCAGCCTCTAGATCACTGCACAGATAATCAAAATACCTTCTTCAACTCTGCAGCTCAAAAGAAGACCCAAACATGAGTGTGTAGCTCATGGATTGGGGCATGACACTAGCATACCAATTCCGGTTCTTCAGACAACATTGTAAATGTCCAAAAATTGAGAATCTGACCATGTTTTCAAGCTCCTGGGTGCACCATGCATCCAGGAACATCCCTGGTGCACATCACATGACATAGGGCTGCCTTTGTTAGAGACTTGAACTATCACAGAGAGGAAAAACCAAGATTATGTGGACTGGACAAACTTCACCCAAGGCCCCAGTAGTCTGCCTGTACTTGTAGGTCCTTTTAGATGCTGTCTTTTTATTTATTCTGCTGTGAGGTTACTGTGGTGAGTTGACCTTGGCTGGATGCCAGGTGCTCACCAAGCTATGGTATCAATCCCCTTCTCAACTGGACAGGAGAGAAAATATAATGAAGAGCTCATGGGTCGAGGTAAGGACAAGGAGACATCTGTCATCAGTTACTGTCACAGGCAAAATACGCACAACCCTGTGAAATTAACTTGATTTAAGTTCTTACCAATCAAATCAGAGTAGGATAATGAGGAAATAAAAGCTAACCTTAAAACACCTCCTCCCCCACCCCTCCCTCTTTTCTGGGTTCAACTTCACTCCTGATTTTCTCTATCTCTTCCCCGCAAGTGGCACAGAGGGACCGAGATGGGCATTGCAGTCAGTTCATTACACATAGTCTCTACTACTACTTCCTCCTCACACTCTTCTCCTTTCAGCATGAAGTCCCTCCCATGGAAGACAGTCCTCTACAAACTCCTCCAGGCTGCAGTTCTTCACAAACTGCTGTAGTGTAGGTTCTTTCCATGAGGTGCCATCCTTCAGGAATAGACTGCTCCAGCGAGGGTCCTGCCCGAGGTCATAGGTGCTTCCAGAAGCCTTCTTCAGCGTGGGCTTCTCTCTCCATGTGTTTCAGAGCTTGCCAAGAGTTTGCTTCATCAAAGGCTTCCCAGGAGGTCACAGCCTCCTTTGGGTTCAGCCACCTGCTCCAGCATGGAGTCCACCACAGGCTGCAGGTGGAAATCTGCTCCACCATGGGCTGCAGGGGAATCTCTGCTCCAGTTCCTGAATCACCTCCTCCCTCCTTCTTCACTGACCTTATTGTCTGCAGAGTTGTTTCTCTAACATTTCCTCAATCCTCTCTTCCAGCTGCTGTTGCACAGCAGTTTCCCCATCCCCTCTCTCCTTTTTAAATATGCTCTCACAGAGGCATTACCACCTTTGCTGCTGGGCTCAGCCTTGGCCAGAGACAGTTTTGGAGTCCTCTGGCATTCATTCTAATAGACAGAGGGGGAGCTTCTAGCAGCTTCTCACAGAAGCCACCCCTGTAGCCCTGCCCACTACCAAAACCTTGCCAAGCAAGCCCAACAGAGTTATGCTTCTGTAAAAATATAATTTATGAATTCTTTAATACATTTTGTTTTGCCACTATACTGAAAATATTTATTGCTTGCAGCAGCTGATGTATGACCTTGTGTAGCTTTATTTATAACAACCATCATTTTGCTTTTGCTCTTGGAACCTATCAGGTAAATGCAGGTTGGGCTTATAGACATACTGAATGAGAAAGAACTTCTCCAAAAAAATTGTGATTTTAATACCGTTGAGTGCAAAGTTATATAGTCAGAGACATGGAAGATGAAGATTGAAGATAGAATCAGAGGACAGATATACGTATTTTAAAGCTGTGAAAATATAGTGGATATGTGGTTGCATATGAGTTTGTAGGTGGTACGAAGGAAGAAAGGGCTGCTTATGATTCGAGGATGAATGATGGGTAAAGTAATTAAAAGTAGTCAAGTGAGAGCCTGGTATACAGTTCTAGTGAGGTTAACAGGAAATTGATCCTTAATTCCACACTTTAGAAAGTTACAAAAATTAGAGAGGAAAAACTGGAATTAAAAAAATATTATAGGTCCTGAGAAGATACCTCACAGTGAAATATTTTAAAAGCCTGATTTATTCACTTTAATAAAGAGAGAGTTCAAATATCTTGATCACAGACTCTAGAACTGGGAAGGAAATAGTAGATGCTAATAGGCAATTTAATATAACAGAGAAAGGCATAACAGGAACTAAATGGCTCAAAACATAAGACGAGCAAAATTTCTATTAAAAATAAAGCACCTTCCTTAAGAGGAATGATGGCTTTTCTGTCTCTGCACATCTTCAAGTAAATACCTCATAGCTGGGCAAGAAAAGTGTTTTAGAAAAACACAAAACCATTGGGATTGATACAGGGGAAGCTGAATGAAACTTTATGACCTATGATTTACAAGAGGTCAGACTAAACTGTCTAATAGCCCCTTCTGTCTTCACACACTATGAATAAATCTATGAAAATGCTGAGTTGACTCACCCATTTCCTTGCAGAAATCCATTTTCTCCTTGTCTCTAAGAAAATGCAGGTGCTTCAGTGTTTTGACAGTAAATTCCTGCATTGTTTAAAGCTGACTGGGAAGTCATGGACATGTTCATGCTTAGTATGAGTTAGCCTGTCATCTTGCATTGATTTCACACTGGCTAATTGTGTCAAATATCTATGCTGATAGCTGGAATGGTTGTGGCAAATTATGATTATAGCACTAATAGCGATAGGAATTTTCCCTTCTTACATGATGATTTGGATTGCACATCTTCCTTTTGCCCCAGTTCTGTAGGCCACTCCTTGGTCTCCTCTTCTTTCAGTGTCAGTAGCACAGCAGAAATGTGGAAGCTGTCTAATTCTGACCTTATCAGAAGAAACTGTGTTGATGTTAATGTCTGAAGAGAAACACAGATGATAGTCAGATGGATGAAATCCACCCAAGCCAAACCTTTAGTATCTCTGAGAATTCTGAGATAGGAAAAATAACAGACCTTCATAAGCAGAAAAAATGGGAGAGGCAAAATAAAATGGAAATCTAACTTAATTCCATACCCATGACATCTTACACAGGTGTTTACTGAGCAGAAGATTCCTAGGAAATATGGTTACAAAGATAAAAATAGTGACAGGTTTTAAACAAAGAGCTCTATAAACTCAGACAGTGAGTGAAACTGAGTGAGAAAATAGCAGTCCCAGGATAAATAGACCACGCTGTACTTTTACCAGGAGGGTATCTTTTCATTTCCGACAGGAATGTGGTTGTTTTCCTCAGTGGAAATGCTAAGACATTAGCACCTAAAATCTGCTGTTTTCTCTCAGGATGAATCATTTCCTGGGATGTGAGGGGCAGGCAGATGATTTGGAGAGATATCATTTATATATCCATGAGCTGGCTTTAGTGTATGGGCTTTTTGGCAAGTTTCTGCGTAAATTTTAGAGCAGTGTATTGCAGTTTGTTTAGCAAAGAAATAATAAAGTGAAAACCATATCACTAGAAAAAAAATCCTTTCATTTGTCATGATTATGAATCTGTATGTAAGATTTTAACACCTATATATATCCTGCCAATACGATTCTACTCTTGCTTATGACCAGTTCCAACTCCCTAGAGTGGTTTTTTTGTACCCCAAACTATCTTCCTTTGCTATTAGAGAAGATTAGTTAGGAAAAGAGGAAGATATTATTCCAGTAAAGGTCACATCATCTTGATTACATACAGCCAGTAAAGCAGAATTCTTATCTCTAGAAAAAGGGAATGGTACAAACCTGAAAAGTTTTTATCTTTTTTTATTTAAAAAAAAAGGAAGATTTTCATTTCTTTACTCTTAATCCCTGGAAATCTTCACAGTTGACTTTAATACTGTGCTAACTAAATGGAATTAATTCAACAATGCCCATCCTTGAACCTCTGAACCCAGGATTTTGTAAAGTAAAACAATTGTTTCTCTTGTCCTCCACCTTTCATTTCTTGAACTGTGTTTTCTGAGTATTTCTCTACAGACAACTTGAGATTTCATTTCCTTGCAAATTTCTGCATCCTATAGTTAGGTAATTGTATTGTATTATTTATCAGGAGCCAACAGTCTGTTCACACTCTGAAAATGTAGACAAAGACATGTGTCCTGCCCTGAGGAGCTTGTAGGCTAATTCAAAGGCTCATACAGCTCCAACATGAATGGTATATGTGCTTAAGATAAAATCATCAAGCCTCATATTGCAATTCATGTTAACCAACACTTACAAGATTAGTACTGTTGATTTCAAGTATGATACTTATATGACTAAATTGTAAAGTGCAAAAGTCCTCGCAAATTAAGGTCTTAAAGCAATGATTTTTAAATGTGACATACAATAACTGCATTACATTTCATAAGTGAATAGTTCTGGAATGTTTGGAAAAAAGTATTCTAGAAAGAATGAAAATGAAATAGTCATCTCACAAAGGTGCTTTTACTATAATATGAAAGATGTGAAGAATCAGATTTTTTTATATATATTTTGATGAAACTAAAATGTTCTACTTCTAACTGCTTTTCATATATTGAAATGATTGATTAATTCAAACTTCTGGAATTTTCAGCATTAAAATGTTGATAAGACACTCCTAATGGAAAATAAAGGACTAAATTTCTTCAGGTTTATTTTGAGCTCAGAAGTCAGAAGCTAACAAGTAGACACTTTTTCTTATGATCTCACTGAAGTACAGGGGTGAGAGAGAGAAGGGTGCAGGAATTTGTCTCCTTCATACAGTGATGTAATGTGCCTTAAAAGTGAGATGAAAAGGCACAAGATATCAATAAAGGAGTTGGTGGAAGATGGAGAGGGAAGGGGCCTCTCTCTTGCCCATTAGGCAGCGTTCAGCTATGAGCAAGCCTTTTGCAGTGGTTCACAGGGCACCCAGATACAGCAACAATATCCTGTTGTTTCAGTGAGTGCTGTGTATCTAAGGGAAAAGGCAAATAGGACTAGGAGCCCTTGGTCTTGTGCAACAAAGCACAATTCCTGCTGGAGAGAGCTGCTAATGTTGAGCTGCCACTGCTTCCTACCTCACTTCTCATTAGATTTTTCATAATCTAATGTTCTTTCTAGTACACTGAGATCATACTACGCTGCAATCCAGCATAGTGCCAGGATCCAAAAGTCTAGTGCTGAATGAAAGATCTCCAGTAATGGAAACAGTAAAACAGCAGCAACACTACAGCAGAAAGGTTGGGCTGAATGGCATCATTAATAGGAGGAAGTAAGCACCTTGCTGTGATGCTATGGTACCTTACAAACAAAATGTGGTTCAGCAGTACCCTTCTGAGCTATTCAGGCTACCTTGTACTGTGCTTCCTATGGTATCACAGAGATCTGATACCTCATTCTAGCAAAATGACACAATCTCGGCTTCATGATCCTAGGCTATAGTGACAGAGCATCAGAAGCAGGAGCATCATGTAAGAAGCAGGCTTGGAGCCAGAATCATTTTGGCTTCACTGGCTTTCATTCCAAATACTTTGGCTTAGCTTAAATCCTGGAGAGAATTGGTGCAGCCTCTTTTGGCCCTTGAAGAAGCTAAGTGCATCTTTTGTTGTTCTCCTGAGCTAATTGTTTCAAATGTTTGCTCTGAAATTCCCTGTCATGTGTTTTAGCATATCTGTTATGCCTAGATAACGAATCACAAACCTTCACTAACTTCATTTAGAGAACCCATGTTTGAGACACATTTGTTCCCAGCATCCCCAGCAATGAAAACTTCAGTGGTTGTGGCAAAGTTAAATACCCATTGGGAGCACTACCTGGGTCTTCAGTGGGTTTCCTATTAAAAAAACAGGTTTTCTTGGAGATAGAGATTATGACACTTTTTTCCAGTAGCAGCTCTCAGACTAACAGAAGTGTCCTTTCCGAAAACAAGCATGCCCACACACAGTTCAGTGTTGAATGTCTAGACCACAGCTTGCAGCTGTGATGGTTTAAAGAGGTAAATTTCTGTTAAATCTCTGAGGATCACTCAACTATTTTTGATTTCTTTTCTCTTCAGAATTATCTACAGCACCCATCAGCTGTACCACACATACCTTTTCTCTTAATTTGCTATGTTTACCATAACTTCGTTTCCAGATTTTGCTCTGAAAAATTTCTGCCAGGATATTTCTGATTCTCCACTTTCCACAAGAGCCAATCTGTGGGCCAGTCCATAATACAAGGCTGCTGCTGCTTAGAAAGATTCTGCTGATTCTTCGGGTCACTGTTGTAACCCGAGTTGGGCTGGACAAGCAAGTTACTGGCATTGCTGCTGGAACAGAAATCAGGATAAAAAAAGTGCTTTGGGGGATTACTGCTGCTTTACTGTACCTTTTCCAGTGCAGAAGGGAAAGGCCAAGTTTTGGGATGGGACAGTGAATGAAATGCATCATTTCTGTCTTGAAAAACAGTACAAAATATCACTCCAGTACTGCAGTGAAGGTAACAGAAAAACAATATCTGTCTACTATGTTTAAAGAATCTCTCTAAGTGCTTTCACTCCCTATATTGCTTTCATCAAACATGTTCTTTGCTCTGATTCAAGGCTGCAGGAGGGTATATCTTCAAACAAATAAATTAATAATCTGTTCCTCATGAGGACAGACTGATTTCAAGTGTGACTTCAAGTGGCTACACTGAAGCAATTTTAAATTATGCATACCCATCTGAATAAAAAGTAAATAAAAATAGAGCAGCATAAGAGACTAGTGGAAATATCCTGGCACTAAGGAAAAATAAAATTGGATACTAAATGTACAATACTGGAATAAAATAAAGACAAAAAGGAACCACCACAGAAACTGAAATGGAAACACGGAAACAAGATGCCAGAGGAGAACCAAAAAGCCAAAATCTCTCTGGGCTCACAGAGCCATAACAAAATAGAGATGTGAAAATGTTTCTATTTTTAGTCATGTCAAAAACTTTTTAGCCAAAGTTTACCTTTTTTTAGATGATTTTTTGTGGGTTTTTGCAGACAGAATTTGGAAAGGCTACTTTAATGGTAATTTGAAACAAATTGCAGAACAAGACATGAGAAAACAAAAATTCAATGATGGAAGGAACAAGAGAGGATTCTGTCAAAGGAAAATGGAAGAAACACAAACTTCTCAAGGTATGTAGATAACAGGAAGATATAATTTGGTTTGTACTGAAAGAGCTGTTGCAGGACCAGATTCAGCATGGAAGCAGCCCTAGATCAAGACTACA
This sequence comes from Phaenicophaeus curvirostris, assembly GCF_032191515.1. Classification (NCBI taxonomy): domain Eukaryota; kingdom Metazoa; phylum Chordata; class Aves; order Cuculiformes; family Cuculidae; genus Phaenicophaeus; species Phaenicophaeus curvirostris. The sequence goes on from NC_091394.1 coordinate 60,423,386, forward strand.
ACCCCCTACTTTCGTTATTTTGTCATGATGACCAGGACACAGTGTGAATATGTGATGCAGTGCATTGCTTGGCCGTGATGCCTGAGTGAAGAGTAGCTAAGAAAATATTTTTCTGCATGACTAGTAATATATACAGGTAGATATAAAGCCTGAAATACAGCAAACTATGACATAGACAAGATAGGATAGAGAAGTTTCTAGTATTCAAAGATTTTAGCAATAATTGTGGTAAAGAAAGTAAAGGTATTAGAAATGTTATACAAACAACCATGGCTTTGTTGTAGCATATTACGCAGTCTGCAATCCATCAGTTTGATACAGATATTTGCTTTTCAGTTTGGAAATAGAGAACCACTAGTATTTGTTATATGCAGTTAGCATGCTGAAGAAATGATCTCTTTTGTGTCTGATACAACGCTCATTCTCTTCACTATTAAAGTATATGTGCATGGGTGAAAAGAGAAGAGAAAATATGACGCTGGTTTCATGGAAGGTGTGGTAGCTTTGTCTTTGGTTGTGGACAATTGGACAGATTTTACTGAGTCCTTTTCACAAAGATTAGCAAACGCAGTTTGTGAGAGTACTTAGAGGTAACCATGTGAAATAATTGTATATCTACTCTATCAGTGTTATATTCTGAATTATGTCACAGTTTTTAACTGTTGTTATATATTAAGATCTAAGTAGTCGAGGGAACATTTAAAGAATACTTTAAAATCTTTTCAGAGCTCTAGCTTTTATGTGTCATGGATTTCCATATTGTAATATAGAAGCAAAACTTCTCTCTTTAAAATGTACTTACACAAATCCCACTGAATAGGGGAATGAATACACAGAGATACAGATTTTAAGGGACACACCAGAGGATGGACATAAAAGTATTCCAGGTGTCACATCTAAAAACTTGGCACAGCCATCTTCTGGTTTCGGACTCAGGAAAAGCTTACTTCATATCTCTGTTACAATCCATTGTATTGTTTCTGCCCTATTCAAAAATGGCTGACTCTGATCACGATTATGGTTAGTAGCAGCAAGCTGATAGTCATTTTTTGTTTTCTTCCCTCTCTTTCCTTTTGTTCATTGCTTCAAGCAAACCTGAAACAATATATTTTGTGGTAGGTTTTCCCCAGCATTAAAAACTTTCCATGTAGTTTTCTAGATATAGACTCTGGCACATTTGCTTCTAACAAAGCCACATAACACTTGTATAAAAATCAGGGCTGACTGAAGAAAAGATTCAGTGAAATAGGAAAGCACAAGTGGGGTGTCCATGATGTTTGCTGGAGATGCTGTTACCCATCACAGGCACAAGCTGTTGGTTTTCACAATTTCTGACTGTAGTGCTCCAGCGGCTGAGGGAGCACGAGGCATGGGGCAGGGAGGGACCATGTTGCTACTCAGTGTGGGAAAACCCTCTTGTGCTACAGGCAACAGAAAATGCATATGGGTAGCTCTGCCCCAGTACAAATGACTCTCCCCTTTTTCCTCAGTCTCTCCCCCTACATTTCCTTTTTTTCGGCTATTTTCTGTTTATAACCACACAATATGCAGAATTTTTAAGACAGTTAAGATATGTTTAATTCTCCAACTGTTTTATTTTTTTAATCTTATAATTTCCTTTATGTCTCTCTTCATTTCCCCATTTCTTCTGTGTTGTAGCACTGCTGAACTTTGATAAAGCAATGCTGGATCTAAGTCTAGACAGTTATATTCAGATTATGAACACCTATTCAAAATTTTTGCTAGGAATTGATGGGTTGGTTAACCCAAAAATTGAGATAATCCTTAGTACCTCTAAAAGCAGATATTTGAACTCTGTTTCTACCCAATCTACTGCATAATGGAATGGGCTGAACTGGTACCTCTTTCTTTCTGCACCTATTCGCATTGCAATTGTTCTCTCAGAAAGTGATTTGTTTTGTGCTGTTTTCCATTCACATCACGACCCAATCAAACTGCAGAATATAGGAAAGATCAAAGTAGTACAGCATACTCGCCTACAGTAATTCACAGAATATATGAGGCATTAAAATTTTCATTCCTCATTCTCGTAAGAAAGACTATAAAGGTAACAGAAAATGATGCAGAATATGAATCTGTTCTTGAGACAATGATTGTATCGAGAATGGGGAACAGTATAAACCAACAGACCCTTTCTTGTTACTATCTTTATCGCACAGAATGCAGCCGTTGCTTCTCTTGTTCACACTTTTATTTCCTTTTCATATTCTCCTTGTATATTTTCCTTAAACAGAAAATGCACTTGAAGAAGAAAAATCTCACATACCTTTGCAGAGGGTAATAATTTCCCCTCTTGAAATGTCTGGTTTTACTTAGAAAAATTCTACCCAGCACATAATGGAAAAGAGGTGGACAGAAAGGATAAAAGTTGTAATGAAAATGGTTTAACACATAGTCCTGATCCGAACTACATCTACAGACTAGATCTTAAAATGCAAAAGCAGGCTGGAATTGGAAAGAAATGGAAATAGTCAATGAAAATTGAAGTCTGATAACACTTCACAAAGACATATTCTGCAAGATCTAAATGGTGTCCTGGAAGATAGGTACAAATATGAAGGCAAATGTAAGAAAGTCTTTATAAAATTGATAGATTCTTTAACAATGTAAACTGTGTAGTTTCTTTTCTCTCCTTTTTTTTGTTGTTTTTTTTTTGTTTTATTTTAATTTGAATGTGAAAAGCAGGTTTCATATTCCAGGGATTTATTCCAATGCCCATTTGAGTGCCTGGAAGCTTTTCTTTCATTGCAGCAGATTCTGGCTTACAGAACTGTGAAAAAAGAACAGCAGACCTCTGGATCATGAGCTGGCTATGACATTTCAGCTCCATGCTACTTGCACTTGAAGTACAACACTGCACATTAACGCTGTGTTTTAGAGATTGCTCTTGTAAAGCATGGAATAATTCGGCCCTCATTATACCACGCCAATTTAACACATACTTACCTTTATCTGCAAGATACTGTGCAGTCATGAATGATGTTTTAAAATCATTTACATACCAGTTCATATCACCCTCCACTGTGAGATCTGGTTGTAGCCCACCTGTCCCTCCTATTGATTCATTTTTATTTACCTGCTAATATTCACCATTATTCATATCAGCTCTGACTTCAGAAATTGGTTTCCAAAATAAAATTATCTTGCTTTGGCATTCTGTAACTTTTAGCACAGTTTCAGTTCAGACACATACATATTGGGGCACTTAAGGTGCACTTAGTATGATTTTAATTTCATATTTCATAAATATTTCCTGGTCACAATCAAGGAAGCATTTGTGTCACTATCTAATATAATGTACTCTGTTCCGCCTCATGTTTATCTGGCAATCAGTATTACCATAACCCTCTTTCCTGTGTAATAAAACATTTGCTAATTCAAAATACCATCGTTAGCAGGAAGCAAAGTTCATGGCAAACATTCTCCTCTGCAGGACAATAGACTAGCTTACTGCAAACAGCTCTGTAATAAGGTGTTCTACAAAGACATAATATGTCTTATCATATATGCAAGTAAAATAGTCAAACTTTTTAAATAATCAGAGAAAGACAACAAGATCCACCATACCTAAAAGTCTCAGTGGCAGTATGCCACCCAAAATTTAGCAGTCACCACTAACTATGAAAGGACATTCTGTTCACCCTGAGGATCTACGTTGTTTGCACACTTTGCCAGTGCTTCCTTTCTGGATATCAATCCACCAGAAAATGTGTTGGCAGAGACATTAGCCCACCAATCTGCATGGGCTTTTATCTTCTAATCATCTTCTTAAGGTACAGAAGTATGGAGAAATGTTGATGATAGTGTTGCAGATGTTTTCTTGTCTAGGACGTTTGTACCCTTATGAGTGCTCAGGCACACAAAAGTGCAGTAAAGGACTCCATGATCTCATGTGTAATACAGATATGTAATTTGCTTTGAACCATCATGAGAATTCAGGAAGAGTTCGGGTTTCTGTCAACCTTGTCTGGGCTGCAACAGAGATTTAGGAGAGAGATGATGCCCATCTCTTCAGAATGTGAACGCTATGAATAAAGCTGATGGTACAGCAATAGTAAAATGCAGAGGACTTTAACTAGTAACTGGCCAGCATATAGAGATAGGTGACAAGCGAGTTAGCGGTTCCTGAGAAGGAAACAGATTTCATTGGGTAGAAATTTAAGCCAGAAGTATCTCAACCCAGTTGTAATAGAAGTTGCTTGTCAGATAAAGACTAATTAGCAAAAAATACTTGTTAGTATCTAAAAGCTAATAGACAATATGTATCTTATTACACACTTGTTAAACATCAACAGAGCAGTTTAAATAATGTATTGGCATTTCATTCACATAAAGCTGTCTTACTAAGCCTAAATTAAATTCTTATTTGAGAGACTTAATTTAAAGTGTGACTGTTTTCTCTAATGAACTACCAATTTGTTTCCCCACATTGCATGTTCTAATTTGTGCTTCTGATGATGTTTAAAAACATAAGAGTACCAAATGTGGCTACGTCCTATGTCTGTTATCTTCAGGATACCATAAAGATCCATTACACCTTTGCAGTTTTCTCTCTAGAGACATTAGTTTCCATCATATGACCCAACCCACCAACATTTTATCCAATTAATTTATTGTGATGAGCATAGTGGATAACTCTAGCTAATCTGTCCAGAGACTACTCTACAGATAAGATCAATCCCTATTCTCATAATTTACAAATTGTTCCCAGATATCAGACATCATCAGCCTTGTTATTTTCATACTGCAGTAAACACAAAAGGAGAAGGAGGCATAAAAGGTAAAAGGCTTTTTGAGACATAAAAGAGAATGCAAGGTTGATGTATCCTTTGCTCATGGTACTTTTTGGCAAAAGATACAATGCAAGTATCTTTCTGATTGATTAAAGTATTGAAGCGTATTCTTTGCTTCATAAATAATGCTCTATTACTTTTCTTCAAAGACAAGTAAACCTTGACAGACTGACCTTTTTCAGGGCAAAGAGTTGTTTCAGTGCCGTAAATTATACTGTAAAACGAGTGGAAATGCTACTGAGAATGTGTGACAAAATAAGATTAAAGATTACTACATACAAAAGATTGTTGTTTTATTAATGGAGTCCTGTCAGTAGGATGAAAAATTCTCAGCTTTTTACTGGATGCTGACATCACGTCAAACAGAAAATTATGAATGCATTTTCTAAAAGGCAACCAGATGTGTCAAAATAACAATATACTGATTAGTTGCCCTCCCCCCACTTTTATGTTTTCACTTAAAACAATTTCAGTGCTTTTCAAATAAAGTTGAAGTGGTGCAGTTCAGCTTGTAATTCTAGAGAATCATACAGCTGGTTGGCCTGTTGTGGTACAGGCAGGTGTATGAATATTACAGTAAGACACTGCTACAACAAAAGCCTAGCCATCTCCTAGTATTTTTCCCCTATGGTATTTTTGTGTCCGTTACTGTAACCCATAAGCACTCAGTTTCAGAAAGATAACAAAATTTTGAGAAAGCAAGACAGAGATATCCATGGGAGAAATGTTGCTAGTTTAAATAAGTAGCATTAGGGCTTTCTTAAATATTATTTGATAACTTGACAAATGAATTTGTCATTCCAAAATGTAAAACCTTGTTAAAATGAAAAGAAGCAGCTCAGAAGCTCATTTAAAATGGAAGAGTTTGACATGTTTATTTATAGCAAGTCTGTGGATTTGTTTTGCTTTATGGCTTTTAATCATTTTCAATCAATTTGCCTTAAAATTCTGATCAATGGCTTTTAAATCAGTGGCATTTATTGAAATGGTAAATAATGTTGAGAAGTAAAGGAAAATGGAATACAACACAGAGCCTAAGTCAACACTATAGAAATGAAAGGTTTTCTTAATGTCTGAATCAGCACTGTTCACTCAAATAATAATAATAATTACAATTAAAGAATAGTAATAATGTCATGGAACATACCCATGTTACACAAAGTTGCTATAAATCACTGCCCAGTACATTATTAAGATGATTGAATAAGATGCCCATGTATTGGCTTTCATTATTGTTAGCAACAAAGACTTGGATCAGAATTACCCGTGTTACTGGAAGCCCAACAATGACAGGATATGTGTCAGAAGTTATAAACACATTTCAAAAGACATGACAGTTCTTGAATAGAAGAGCCAAAGGCTAAAATAATTATTAAAATGGATGGATATGCTCACAGTTCACCATCTAATGCAAATGCTGGTTCATACCTGGGGCCAGCCTTGGGCACTGCTCTGCCCTGGGAGAAGTGCAGGACATGGCCCCTGTCCCCTAAGCCCACGGGTCTTTCTTCTCATATTTCTTTTCCTTTTTCTATTTTTACCTTCAAATTTATTATTTATCTTAACATACTGAGATCAAGTGTCTTCTAAGAAATATTTATATAAAGCTTGCTACTGTACGTGACCTTTCTGTTGAATCTTTCTTTTCTTTATATAACAATATTTTCCCTTTCTGCTAATAGCATATCTGATCATACATTTTCCATCCTGCCTTTTGGTATTTCCCTTCAGATTTATTCTCATGAAGAATAAAATGCATCCATCTTTCCAAATTTTCCCAGCTATCTCCACTTTCAGACTCTCTCTGTTCAGTGCCCTCCACACAAAAGTCCCCACAGTTCTGGCTCTCCTGCTGTCAGCTGTCCTTCCACATTGGTGTTTTCCAGCTCTGTCATCTCCATAGCACATGGTCTTAATTTTCTGAGTACGTGCAAACACAGCTACTGCTCCCTTCATCCCATTGCTCATCATACCCATTCATTCTCCTTACTGGGTAACTCCTAGATAGATTAATAAAGAATCCTATCCATTTTTTTTTGTGTGTTCAAAGATGTCATTCCTTATTGTAAGATTTTATTGGTACATTTCTGCCAATTTCCACACAGAACTGCTGATTAGGTTTCTCTTGAATATTAAATAATTTATCACACACCCATGCTTGATGGGATACTTATTTTGTATGCATAAATCCCAAGTACCAGCTTCATTCACTAGTACCCCACATGGCATAGTTGTTTCCCACAGACAGTCGTCCTCTTGTTCACAGATTACTGGCACTCCCACAGACTGTGCTCACTACTGGGAAGGTTTTCCTGTGTGCCAGGAGGCTGCTTGGAGGAAATACTACCCTTCATCCTCCGCCAAGTGAACAGGGTTGGCCTGGCTAGCCTAAATTGAATGAATCCCAGTTGATTTGCTGGTTAATTTGAATGAGCAAAGAGATATGAATTCTCAACTCCAGGCTTCTTGCCTTAGTACACTAAACTGCGGAAAGCTGGTCTTAATCAGATTATTGCTGTTGCTAAAATAATGAGGGCAAGAGGCAAATGGGATGGAAATAGGTGTCACATTGTAATACAGGACTATGGCATGGATAAGGTGTGGTTTACGTATAATGGACTTAGTGTAATTTTGAAGATTACTTCAGGGATGATACAAGCTCCTAGTCTTTCATTTCATTTATAAATTGCATAAATATCATATGTTTATTTGAGAACAGATAAGGATTTTACAACATTTAGACTAACATGTTGGGGGAGTGCATTTTTTTCAATGTTCAGCCAGCTCTGGCTTATTTTACTTGGCCTCATGGTTTATTTTTCCACTTGCTTTCTCTGTTCTGCAGCCACATGGTCTGTCTGTAGGGCGGAGTCAGTTCTCTTTATTCCAGATGTTTAGCAAAAGTCACAGATGACACATAAAGAAAGCCTGGTGGTGCAAGAACTTCATGTCTGCTACTTCAAAGCTTCTGTCATCCCATATAGTTACACATACTTCCATTAGTTATTGGGAAATCAGGAGTTCTCATATAAGGAAAGAAACCTTTCTATGCCAATCAGCAGTGAACTTTTCGTTCACATTAATTATGAGTTATTCGACATTCAATTATAACTTTTAAACTCTTATCATTTTGCAGCATTTATGACTCAGGGATTTGGATTTAAGAGTACATCTTAAATGATAAGTATTGTTAATTTCACAGCCACAGAGATGACTCAAAGTGAAGCTGGAAAAAGAATATTGAAGTAACTATGTATGCAGAATGCAATTGAATGAGAAATACGAGATGTTACTTCAATTATGTCAAACACTGGAACTTTGTTAATTCTGGCTTCATAAAGAACAAGCTTCAGCATATATATAAAATTATTTTTAAAAATGTTTTTGAACTCACAATAATTTTAATGGCATTTTAAGTCACAGACACATGCTGTCTTTCTCTAATGTTTCTCAAATTTCACAAAGAGGTGACATTTTTCTCCAAACTTAATTGCAGGTATCTAATTAATGTACAGAAATCTTTTATGTGCGCATCTAATGGCCACTTGTACTACTTAAATTGACAGACCCTTCACATGCTGCATTATGCAGTCGAGTACATTAAAGGCATAGAAACAAATATCCTTTCATGCTGTGTCTTTGCTTAGTACATACAGACCTACTTCAACAGAATGAATAATATAAGTATAGTAGCCATTCTGATCCCTACAACCAATACAAAGAGTGTACGAAAATTTCCATGATATCATATTCTTAGTCCCATAGAAAAATCACAACTGCAGTTTTTACAAAGCAAATGAAAAATATTCAGCTAAATTGATGCCAGCCACGGTGGAGAGAGAGCACAAATGAATTTGCCCCACTGAATTTTAAAATCAGCACGTCAAGATAATTCTAAGTTACATGGCATATTATGATTCCAAGAATTACATTCTGACTTGGATATGTTTTGAAACATTATGCCAGATATCAGAGCCAAAAGGTTTATAAAGGAGATGGGAATGCAGTAAAACTCAACTTCATTTTCTTATTGTATCGGCTTAGTTTGACCTACAGCAACCATGCAAAGGTTTTCTATTAGACAGTTCCTCACTTGCTAAATAAATTGGACCAAAAATTATTTTCTTGACTGAAAAAATTCTTTAATATTGGCTAGAGATTTTCAGCTCTGTCTATAAATATTAATGTACTTAGTAATAAATTACACACATGAATGGCACTTTATTACTTGAAACTAAACTATTAAAAGTCTTATTTAAATAGCACAGAAAAAAATAATGTAATTAAGGTCAGCTAAGCAAGGCCAACCCTAGACATACTAAGTGTCCTCAGCAAAATCTGGCCTTGACCCGTGTCTCTCTACTCATAACCCAGTGATTTTCCCACACCAAACTGTCTCAGATATAAAACCAGTATTCCAACTATGTATTTTCCTCTTGTAAAGCATTTATTTCTGCCCACTCACCTGGACCTCTTATTCCTGCATCTGATTTACAGTTTGTGAAAGGACTGTAAAAGGAACTGCTGAAATAAGTGTGCTGAAAAGGATTCTGGGATCCATGTGAAATCCAGAGATATCCACACTCTGTGGCAGAGAACAATCCCCTAGAAACTCTATTCAGAAGAATGGAAGAGCTGGAGGACTGATGGAGAGAAATCTTAAGAGAACCTGACAATGTAAGTTCAATGCTGACTTTATAGTGAAAGGAAAGCTTTTCCAGCATCATTTCAGCATGTGTGTGGAAATGTGGCACCCTAAAAACATACAAGCACAGACAACTCTTAAATGTGTCTCAAATTAATTAACAGAAATGTGTCTTATAAAAAAGAATTATATTGCTTTAAGTAGACATCTCTACTTTTCTCTTTTCAAGTATGTTTCAGAGTAATAGTAAGTAAACATGTCACTGTCTAAACAGATTTGTGCTCCTATGTACTCTTCTGGTTTCATCTGTGTGAACAACACAGGCAAAACACAACTGGGATTCTCTTGTTTCTTGAGCAGCATTTTAAATGTATTCCCTCTGTTCCAAAAGCAGGCCTAAGGGCATTTCTAGGCTTGCAAAACCCAGATTACTAGTGAAGGACAGAAAGGAAGGATCCAAACACACTCTCAAACATGCATCTGAACTTGAGAAAGTAAACCAGACACTTAAAAGAAGAAAATGTATTTTCACTGATCAGAATTTACTTTAAAGTAGTGAAAAGCTAGAGATACAGTGCGGGCAGATGACCTGATGAGGTTTAAAAAAAAAAAAGAAAGACACTTAAGCATCTCAGCTAACAGGAACATAGTCATTTTTTTAAATACTCTTAAGTGTCTTTCTTCATCTTTGAGCATCAAAACACCTTGTAGTGTAGTCCCTGAGACTATCATCATGAAGCACACTCTTTCAGGCTGCCTTCATCTCCCATCCTTGAGGCCACAAAACCCCTAATGTGAACTGGACTTTCAAGTTATGGGTGAAATGAGACTGTTAAAAAATATGTTATTGTATGCTCTAGCTCACAACCTCTCCTAATGGCCAAATACTCTGTAACTACTTATTCTGATTGTGGCAAATAATGAAGATTAGTTGTTATAAATCCCTAACATAATGAATCCACTTCAGAAAATAGCGCGTAATGCACAGGTTAAAGAAAGTAGTATGAGAATAATAACTTTTTCCTCTTCTGTATCATAGCATCTAATTTCATTTTGGTAAGAACACAAGAACATTTCTCATGTGTCAAGGAATATGTATACACCATGTGACAACTGTTAACATAAAGTTTTTCAATAAAGGTCACTCAAATAATATCGTTGCAAATTGGATATCCCTGGGGCTTACATCTTCTTCAGTGGAAATATTACAGTGTCATTTGTTCCTAAATTTTCACTATTAAAATTTCTGAGATGCTTAAAAATGCAATTAGATAGTAAAAATGTGGCCATTGAAATATTATAAATAGTTATAATTAAGATGAAGATATATCTGTCTTAGATCACTGACTTGGCTTCACTGTGGTAGATAAACTGTAAGAGGAAAGAAAAATAGCACATTTTTTTCCTTGTTTCTGGCAGTTACTTCCATTGAATAGGTAACTTCATCTTTCCTTTACTCTGTAATTCTAGGACAATTGCCAATGACACATTTTCTCAACTATTCAAAGGCATCATTCAAGACTTGTTTACACAGAAACTGCCAGAGAAAATATTCACCTGAAATACAGTTCCCCTTTCTCTGTGGTCACTGCTACCCATCAGAAGTGCTAGGATTTTTTTTTTCTGTAGCAATTAATAGGAAATTGCCACCATCCATCATTTTTTATACAACTGATATTCACATCCACTAGGGAAATATAGGAAAGACAAATACCCGAATTGCTTAAGGTTGATCTCAAGGTCAGTCAAAACGATCCACAGGAAACATTTACAGGCAGCTGAAATTGCTTATAATTTGTCAGTAATCTTTTGGAGCAGTCTATTGTAGATAAGTTGTGTCTTGATAATTTGGAGTGCCCAACATGAGTTTTGATTCAAAGAGACAGGCTTTGAGTAGGTTAAATGAAAGAGAACGCGTTTATGTAATCTTAAGCCTTCCAAGGCAGGGAGATCAGTAGTAGGCATCTCCCAGTGGTGCTCTCTTACGCTGTGTGGGTTGATGCACTAGTTTGATTTAATACCAGATTATAGAGCCATAACCTTGCGTTTCTTTTTTGTTTACTGAAAAGAGCACGGTGTTTTGAAAAGATGTCATTTGTGTGTGTTTATAGAAGACCTCTCAATACAGTGTATTTGAAACAAATGTCTGAAAACCACAGCAAATCTGTAAATTAGATGTTCAGCTCTTATTAATATACATTTTGAAAAAGTGTCACTATTTTCCCCATACGAAATTATGACCCACCACTGTAGATGTTTTGCATGCAAGAAAGAAGACACTAAGTAAAACAGCCATTGTATCATTACAGCAGGAAAACACATTGAAAATTCAGGAACATAAACCCCTGGTAGAAAAATAAATATGTAATTTTTGTTGGGCTCCAGAGAGGAGCGATTTATGGATCAAATCACCAAGGGAGTCAAAAGAACAGTCAGAGCAAGTATTAATGTAGTGGAGCAGTCATCCAGTGTTAAGATTAAGGGAAGAGAACTAGAGGGCATTTTCATTTTTTTAATGTTAACATTTGTCAGCTATAAAGAAGGATAGTATCAGATACAGTCAAAAAGATTCTATGATTTTGGACACTACACCCTCAGCACTTGGAATTAACCTTTCAAACTTCAGTCCTTTGGGGATTTTTTTTCTCCCATATGCTTTACTTTAACTTTATCTTTAAATAAAAACATTTTGCCAAAATATTGAAGTACTGAGCACTTCCAAGCAGCCAAATATGGGTAGGTACATAGGGGCAGTAATAAATTAACAGCCTCTTTTTGAAGTCAGGCAAAATGTCTGAAAAATGTTAGAATTCAGATAGATTCTTTTGCATAAGAGACGCCGCACGTGTTGAAGGAAATTCAGCCCTCTGCAGTGTTGCTGTAGACACTTTGCAGCACTTTGCAGACTGCATCTGAGTGAATTCAATCTGAAGATTAAAAAAACGTGATAAATTGTCCCATTTTTTTCAACACTTCAACATTTTGTTCAACTTGCTTAAAATTCCAGACTATTTCTTCATACAATTTTTAAAGCATCACAGCCTCCTAAGAAAAATCTATGTAGTTCACTTCTGAGAAACAAAAAAATTTGTTCCTCTCATTGCCCTGATAGCTGTCCTTTGCACCTCTTCCAGCTCTTATTGCCTTTTCTGGGAAATGGAAAATAAAAATTATATGCTTGATCTGGTGCCACCAGTGTGTTGTATGGCATCATTCACAGATTTCTGTTTCTACTGGAAATACTTCCATATGACATGTTACGATTGCATCTATTTTATTTATTTGATTTGTTGGTTTATGTTACGCAGTTTTGTCAGCTGAGAAGCATCCTATAGTAATGTCATTCATCCAGTCCTTCCCTCGGCCATTTCCACATGCCAACTCCCAGTTCTTAGTGCTTGAAGTCTGTAAGTCCACAAAGCTCCACTGCATATTAATGAGTTTTATCCCATTGCTATAATTGAAATACTGGGGATCCTCTGATTCCTTCTAACATGTCTTACCTTTGCCAGCAGATTTCATCAGCCATGTACTAGTTTTCGTGTCAAAGTTGTTAGTGAAATTTTATTGCTACAAGCTTTGACTTGGGGCTCCTATCGCTAATTTCTCTCTGGCAAATGTTTCCTTTAAAGCAGCAGAATGTTGTTACCCTTCCTATAGCTGGCTCCTTACCAGTCTTTCCACTCTACCTGCTCCAATGTAACTAACAGATTTCCCGTAATGTACCACATCAAATACTTTACTGCATTGATAACACTGAGATCTTTCTGCTGGAAAAATCTGCTAACTAAAAAAGGGGAGGATGCCAGTTTAGTCTGATACAATGCATCTTTAGTGAATTTATATTTCATTATAAGCACATCTCTACTTATTACCATGGAATTAAATGAATATCTTCAAAATATACTTCCCAGTATGATTTTCTATGATTTTCCCATCACAGAAAGCACGGTCTACACATTAGGATAAAGAATGTAATAATTAAAAAAAAAAGTTGTTTTGCTTTTACTTTTGAAATTCAGTTTGTAAAGACTGAGTTGGTCATTGTCTCACAATTAGAAGTGAAATTTCACCTTGGTGGAAGGCAGCAACTTTAATAGATACTCATACACTTCCATGAGAAAGGAAGAAGTACTAAAATGATATTTAGGCCTTCCCTCATTAATGGTACAATTACTTCTTTTTTGCTATATTAGAAGTTTTGCATGAAGATTAAGAGGACTCCCCTAAATGTGGTTAGTCAAAGTACGGAAGATCATTTTTCCCTTGCACTGCTACCAAGTTACTTTTTAATTTCATTATTATTATTAATTAATAATTTAATATTAAATTGTATTTTCTGATTATGTTTATTCTCCACCAGTGTTAAATATTTCTTGATAAGTTGTGTCAAAGTATGATACATGATTACGACTTAGTAATGACAAAATTCTCTTTCCTGCTGAGAGCTATTTTTGTACGACTTGCTCATACATAATAGAAGCGAGGCTGCCACAGCTCCGTGCCCCTAGGTGCAATCAGCAGTGAGACTGGGCATCTGTTCCCAGTAAGGCCATGTGCACATATTGAATGTATATACTACATACATCCATATACACATGTCCAGCCACACAGATCAGCACCAACAGACACACAGAGCACTCACATGAACACGTAGAGCACCAATGGCCTTATCCTGCACACTTAGAATCATAGAATCACTAGGTTGGAAAGGACCCACTGGATCATCGAGTCCAACCACTCCTATCAATCACTACACCATGCACCACAGCACCTCATCCACCTGTCTTTTAAACACCTCCAGGGAAGGTGACACAACCACCTCCCTGGGCAGCCTGTTCCAGAGCCCAATGACCCTTTCTGTGAAAAATGTTTTTCTGATGCCCAGCCTGAACCTCCCCTGGTGGAGCTTGAGGCCATTCCTTCTTGTCCTCTCCCCATCACTTGGGAAAAGAGGCCAGCTCTCTCCTCTCCACAACCTCCTTTCAGATAGTTGTAAAGAGCAATAAGGTCTCCCCTCAGCCTCCTCTTCTCCAGGCTAAAGAACTCCAGCTCTCTCAGCCGTTCCTTGTAAGGCCTGTTCTCCAGCCCCTTCACCAGCTTCGTTGCTCTTCTCTGGACTCGCTCCAGAGCCTCAACATCCTTCCTGTGGTGAGGGGCCCAGAACTGAACATGGTATTCAAGGAGCGGTCTCACCAGTGCCGAGTATGGAGGGAGAATAACCTCCCTGGACCTGCTGGTCACGCCGTTTCTGATACAAGCCAAGATGCCATTGGCCTTCTTGGCCACCTGGGCACACTGCTGGCTCATGTTCAGTCAGCTGTCAACCAACACCCCCAGGTCCTTCTCCTCCAGGCAGCTCTCCTGCCAGGCTTCTCCAAGTCTGTAGCACTGCACAGGGTTGTTGTGCCCCAAGTGCAGGACCCGGCATTTGGCCTTCTTAAACCTCATCCCATTGGACTCAGCCCAGCAGTCCAGCCCGTTCAGATCCCTTTGCAGAGCCTCCCTACCCTCCAGCAGATCCACACTTCCATCCTGCTTAGTGTCATCTGCAAACTTGCTAAGGGTGCACTCAATGCCTTCATCCAGGCCATTGATAAAGACATTGAACAGGGCTGGACCCAGCACTGAGCCCTGGGAGATGCCACTTGTCACTGGCCTCCAGCTGGAGTTAACTCCATTTTCAACTACTCTCTGGGCCTGGTCATTCAACCAATTTTCCACCCAGGAGAGTGTGCGCCTGTCCAGTCCAGAGTCTGACTTCTCTGACTCAGTGGGATGGAGGTTCATTAGTGGCAAATATGGGTGGGTGAGTGTGTGTATTGCTAGCAATCACACCCTGACCTGTGAGTACTCGCTCCGTTCAGTCACTGTCACCACAGACACATAGGCCCCCTGACCCATGGTTTGACCCTGTATCCTGGCACTCACAGTTCCATACACACACACCCCCCCCCAAGTAAGGAGTCCCTTACCCAGGAAAATACTTAGAACTGGAGTTTAATGAGAAGGCAGGGGAGAAGTGCTGATAAAGCACAAGACATGGCCAGGCAAGTGTAGTGACTTTATGCCTTTAGTTTCCTATGCTTGTTTCTTCCCAGACCACCTTTGTCCCTCCCCCTCCCTGCCTTTAGTTCCTCCCCAACACAACCCGTGGTACACCTTGTGCAATCCCCAAGTGCTCTTCCCCTGGGCCCCCTAATGAATCCCGCACCCCTAGGCTGTGAACTCTTGGTCAGTAAGGTGCTCCAGTGAGCTATTCCCCTTGACCGTTGGGTGTCATCCTTGACCCATGGAGTGACCATGCCTCACGATAGTCCTGTTAAACGTTCCTCCCCTAGAAGAGCTGGACTTTCACCCAACCTTGTGCAGCAGTATTCAATTTTGCCTTTGTAGACATAGCGTGAGCAATAGAAGTGCATCATTTCAAAGGCTGTGGTAGTTTTAGGAGTAGGCAAAGGTTTCACCTTACCTCTTACCATTCAGAGCATGGTTGTAGCCTGTAGCCATAAGGGACTCATCCCTCAGCCTGTAAAAAAATCAGGACAAACAGGAAATGCCAATCAGAAATCAGTCTGAGGCTTCATTAGAGGCACAAAGAGCCCTGATAGACTGGTTTGATAACCCCTGCCCTTGCTTGCTGTATCTCCCCTCAGTCTTCCTTTGCTAGCCTACCTCATGTCTTCTCTTTTAGGAGACATTATTTCCCTTACGATTAGCAAAAGTAGATCTGACTTACTAGCTTGAAGAAAGAAGAATTAACTTATTAACTCTTAAGCAAACATCTCTGTAGTTTCAATTAGCATCTTAGTAGTAGCTCAACATCTAGGGCAAAGCCATGTAAGCTCAATTTATGTATTAACTTGCAGAATTTCCAGCTGATTTTTGTGCCTGTTCCCATCATAAGTTTGCACAGAGTTACATGTAGCTGCTTCCTCACTCTTTTTTAGACACTGAGTCAAATTATTACTTATGGCAGGATGAGGGCAGAGAAAAAGGATGAACAATGGGTGAACAGATCAGGAAGGAGTGAGAAGGATTCAAAGGAGTTTGAAAAAGCTCAGGAAATCTGACAAGAAGAGAAAACCGTTTTTTTCAAACCTACTTTTACATTTGATTTCAATCCATTTTAACTAGGAATTCTATTTCTTGGCAGAACAATTGGGCAAAAGTAGGTCTTGTGTAAGTCTCCAGTGATGTTACAGTGAGTTATTGCACATCTGATTCTGACTTGGATAAAATTCGATGAAATGCTAACTAAATCTATGGTTTCTACTTCTTCCTAATAATATTGTCATGGAATCATTTTATAATTATGATAAGGCTTCAGCAGTGCCTGTCAATGATCAAATGTCAATTTCTCTGGATAACACAGCCAGCTGTCAATGTTTAGTCTGATCCACAGCAATATACAAAAGGAGCAAGAATACCTTAGCAAATCTCACTTTGTAAGGTTCTGCATGAAGTACCTTATGGCTTAGTTTCTGAATTCAAAACAGGAAAAAAAAAGGAAAAGAAAAGTGGAGATTTGACCTAACGATTTTCTGAAGGTATTTCCAGAGATGAGATTTCCAAAGTGAGATATAGTGTGCTTCTAACATCTATCTGTAGCAAGCATCTGAACCTAGATTGTGCATTAGCATCTCCTTCCACCATTGCTGCCACCACTGAATAGTAAAACACAAACAGATACTCTTCAATAAATCTGAAGCCAGATGGTACCATCTCAGTAGTGGGGCAGATAAGAGATGCCTCCTGAAGACATTTCATGGTTTCGTCCTGATTGTCATCTCCAATATGAAGGCTGTGCACCCGCGGGAACATGATGAGAGGGCATTCACATGAGATATTGAGCTCACAATTCATAATTAATATCCACAATGTTCTTTAGTATTTATATAAGAATGATTACCTGTAGTCCCAAATAATCCAATAATTTTGTTAGATCACACAACTCCTGAAAAATTCTCAAACATAATTACAGAAGTGTTCAAATAAAGTAAAAAGCATGCAAGTCACAACATATAGGACTACAGAACCACATAAAGCTTACAAAAACAAAAAAAATTCAAATTAAAACTAAAATGTAAGTATGCTTACACTATTACACAATTGTTCATGAGCTACAGAAAAATAATAGCATTTTCCTAAAAAATACAACTGTTTGATATTAGGATAAGAGAAGTTGCATGTGTGGAGCTTGACTACAGTCTTAATGGAGTGCTAGTGCAGATAGTGTATTAAATTACTAATTAGTTCACTGTTTGTCCTCAGCTAAAAAGCCTAAAGTAACAAATATCTGCAGGAAGGTCATCAGATCGTACTGAGAAAAAGAGAATCTAAATCAGTTTTGTCAGCCGACATTTATTACACTTGAATTATTTGGTTTTATAGAATATTGTCTTCTTTCTTGGCCTTCTTGGTGTGACTGCTGTATGTTTCCTGTAAGCCTGAGACATCTTTTCAGATCCCCAACCCTCTTTTTCACCTGTAAAAAAATAAAATTGCTTTATAAATAAGCTAAACTTAATAGATTGATCCAATTGGGTTTTAGACATAAATGCTGAGCTATGTCTTGTGATCCTGAAGGATCACATAAAAACTTTGCTGAAGATATGCCATAGGTTGCACGGAGAAAGTATAGATACACAGAATTACTCAAAAAAGGTAGAAAAAAATGCACTGACTATAGTGTGAATTTGGGTATTTGTATGTAGCACAGTGAAGTACAAATGTAACAAAGCTTCAGCCTTTACAAAGCTGAAACTGTTGGCGATGCATTGAAGGTGTTCTGGGACAGTTTTTTCCCAAAGACCTTCACAGCATTGCCTTCCAGGCAGGTCTGCATCCCAATTTGAAGACAGAATTACAAGAAAACACTATTATAATCCAGTAAGCAAAATTATTGATATGGACCTGACGTAAATTTGAACCACCTTGGTCAAGGATACTCTATTTTTGAACTTCCATTTCAAAATTTTGCATAGCAGCATGACGATTGACCACAACCAACTATTCCTGAACCACCTAAAGTGAAACCATACTGTCCTGGTGATCGGTCCTCAAGATCTGGATATGACTATGACTTCAGAGTTAGTGTACTTCAGCACATTTTTACATGTTTTGCTAGATTTGGTCCTTTGAATGTAACCTCAGGCAAGTATCTCAGCATCTCTATGAATCAGGATTTTTATGTAAAATGAGGTTAAGAATGATTTTCCATCTCTCAAGAAGCTTGCAAGAATAGTCACTCTACACATAAAAAAGCTAAGTAGTATCTATATCAGTTAAAATGGTTAAAATGAAACACAGACACAAGACAAAACGGAGGTAAAACTCCCCTTCCGTCCTTATCTAATGCTGTTTGGCCGAATATGGAATATATTATTAGAATTAAAGTAAATAAAATCAGAGAGTTGAGAAAGAGACTGCACCATGAATTAATATCATATATTCTCAAGCGATATTTTTAGCTTTTCCCCTATGACCACAAAATACTAACAATTCCCAGTTAACTCACACCTCACATTTCTCTGCCACTGTCACAAAAATGAAATTATTCTAAATGCTTCAGTTCTGGTTCAGATGAATTTAAAAAGAACAGAATTAGGTAAAGAATGTTTGGATTGGGGAGCAAAAAATAGAAGGCATACCATGTCAATAGAAATGTCCTGCTTATTGGCTGCACAAATGACAATCCTGTACATTTAACTTCTTCCAGCACACTGTCTATTGTCTACTGTTGTCTATTACTTTGTATATATCAGTCTTAACAAAACACAGTACGCCTTAATATTTTATTTCTTAAGTGCCATCCGTATTTTGAGTTTTAATTGTTGCAGCAGTTGCTAACTCTTTTTTTATGTATTTGAGTTAAGGCATGAATATTTCAAATCATGAAATGACAGGACTCTGTTTCTGTCTTTTATAATTGGTACAGTGTTATTTCCAAACAGTGCCTTTACATGAAGCACTGTTTCATACAAACTGACAATTTGATCACTGTGATGCTGCGATATTAACTTATATTTTGGCAGGATGACATATCTTGTAACATTCATATATTGTGTTTATTTTGATTTTATTCCTAACCCAAGAAAACTGCAATGCCTTACTCTTACTGGAGGAACAAATAAGGCATTTTATTGGAAGTATTCTTCCTAAAGATGTTATTTAAGGAATAATACACTAAAATTACTTGTTACCCCAAAGCATAAGCATTGTGCTCAGGAAGATAATTTACAAAATGGCTAGAATTTTCCTTTTAAAAAATAATTATTACAATAATTAGTATAATAGCAATGCTGAAATGTAAGCAAAGTACTGCTAACTACAATTATAGAAAACATTGGTTCATTTTAGCTAAAACTCGCTAAAGGTAAAGTGATCGTTCAACCCAATAAGAATGCTGTTTTCTTTGTTGCAGTTGAGTGAGTCTCTTAACTGGTACTTGTACCAGATTTTCTTATGCTGTTAATTCTGACAATCATATTTGGAGTCCTGCTTGTCCTCAATTGCAGATACAGTAAAAACTCCACAGGGTAATTGTGACTATCTCAGTCTACCTTGCTAAAATCAATGCAGATCACCTCCTTCAGTCTTTCTGTTTAGTACCTTCTGACTATTAACAGAGTGTAAAGGCAAAAAAAACCATAGATTTTAGCTTTACAGAAAATTCACC
Source organism: Phaenicophaeus curvirostris (assembly GCF_032191515.1). Taxonomy (NCBI): domain Eukaryota; kingdom Metazoa; phylum Chordata; class Aves; order Cuculiformes; family Cuculidae; genus Phaenicophaeus; species Phaenicophaeus curvirostris. The sequence continues at coordinate 60,443,526 of NC_091394.1, forward strand.
TTTGCCTAAAATGAAGTATAAAAGTTTTACATGGACCCCACACATAGCTACACAGGATATTGATTTTATGGTGTCTTGAGGGTCTTAGTAGCAATCACAGAATTAGTTTGACTGAGATAAATATGACTCCATAGCAATTTTGGCCACAATCCTGACAACACACAACTTTCATTAGCGCCACCCAAACCAGGACAATCTTGGAAATCAGCCTATTCAATAGGGTGAATAGATGAGACTATATACGTAAAAGCAGTCTGTGCCCTTTTAGCTTACAATTTGTGTAATAACATTCACAATTAAGCAAGTAACTCTCTTTAACTACTTAGGATGACTGAAAAAATTGAGCTGTACCTCCCAACTCTTAACACCAATTTCTTACCAATTGTGGCTCAGTAGATGAGAAAAAGCTTCACTTTCCTCTGATGCTTTGACCATTCAGGGGTAGAGAACAGGTTTAAATTACAAAGGTGAACTCTGATACTCTGAGTATTTGCTCTTAGTTATTTTGTAAATCTTGTACAATTCCACCATCATTATTTTCCCTTGTTTTTAAACATGTAGAGAAATAATTTGCTGAGACAGTACCTAGCTTCAAAAAAGCTATCGAAAACACAGACAGTGCTTAGTTCCTCCAAACAGTGTATGTCTTGTCTGCACCTGCTGAGACAAAAAGCGAGGTCTGTCTTGCGCTGCAGCTTGCTTTCAGCCACCTAAACCAGGAAATTCCCTAAAAAGAGATGCAAACACTCTAGTTCCACTGAATGTTAGTCTCTAACAGTAGGTGCTGACAAAAGAAGCTCCACTTAAACACTGCAGTGGATTACACCGCCCATCTCTTCATGAGCAACTGTTGGAAAATATGCCTCAGACCCTAATAATTGTTTATTAAGGTGTCAGGTATTGCTTCTGTGTAGCTATCAATTTTGTCTCTCTGCAGAACAATTGAGAAAGGGGGGAAAGGAAACAATGTTATAGGTAACAATAGGAAAAATTGAAGCTGTATTACTGTGAGCAAATAATTCACAATAAATTATTTACCTAACCTGCTTAACCTCAAATTCTATTTGTGCAGTATCTGTAAACAAACATAAGGTTTTTTTTTCTCAGTCAACTACATTTGTTGCTCAAAATTAACCAACCACATTTTTGGCTACGTTTTGTTTAACTGCAGATCAAACACTGAAAGACTTCTGCAATTATTCCTCTAATAACCTCTAATTGGTCAATGTTAGCTAGTCATCACTTAGTGAATTAATCACATATCATTACCTGTTTCCATATTACATACAATGATATATGGTGCAAATATTTGCATGTAGAAATATCAATTTAATTTTTAATTACATTTGGGTCAGTGTGTTCTCATTACCGAGAGAGCTAATGGAAAACCCATGCAGAAGTGGTTCAAACATGGCTGGAGCAAATCCCATTTAAAGTGTGAAGGAAAACTTATGGAGAGAAGCTAGCAGTCAGATTTTGCATTCCATATTAGCCTGGCTGAGTTTTTAAAATGTATAACAATAGTCAGTAAGCACCTTTAATTTGATACACAATATATTTTAGAGACACAGCAGCGAACGCCGGTCCATACTATGTTTACTAGCATTAATGGAGGAAGCAAAAATAATGAACTTCATCCATTCATGAAGAGAGACTAAGGAAGTTAATAAATCTGAAGGTGATGGGAAAATGTTATGGGAGAGAACTCCATGCCCAAAGAACATGGTACAACCACAGTCCATTAGTGCTACAAGGACTTTTTTTTGTCTTACAGTGCAATGTGTTGTATATAGTTGAAACCAGTGAAACCAAATATACTAACAGAACCAGACTACAGTTTGGAAGCAAAGGCTGGATCCAGTAAGAGATAAAGCTCTTCCACCAGTCGCAAGCAGAAACCAGAAAGATTTTACTAGAAATTAAAAAGTATGTTAAATCAAGGAACAGCATAGCAGCAATGGGAAAGTTTCTAAGAAAGACGGCAAAATGCAACAAGGCCTTATAAAGGTAAGTACTGGCAGGCAGATGAGCTGGTGAGGTACCACATGCAGGAACACAAACAGTTGGGCTTGAGCAATGAGCAAGTCAAAACCAGGAAAACTGTGACACCACATTTCTTTCTAATGCTGGTTGCTTTGGAAAAGGAAGATATCTGATTTTGCACACAGGTATGTACACTCAAAATTACAACCATCCTGTTAGGGGACTTGCCTGATGCATAGTGTACATTATTTATTAGGAATGATTTGTCTCTCTTTAGTAATTATTAAAAACCCAACAGTTGCTACCAGAGGCTATGCATTTGTCATATTTATATTTATTCATACTTTACAGGGGAAATGCAATTTCAATTTAGTCTTTGCTGGTAATGGTTATCACATAATTATTGACATTTCCAAAGTACCTAAAAAATAAAAATCAAAGATTTAACCTGCATTGTCCTTAAAAAAAAAAAAAAATTGGAATACCAAAAGCAAAATGTGTATAAATCTGTCTTACAAGAGACAGAATTTTCCTAGAAATCAGATTGTTGGCATGAAGGTGCCTGAGTGAAAAGGAGTAATTTGTCTTGTTTTTACAGTGCTGCACACAGATCTGAGCCATGCTACTTGAAAGGTTTGCAAAATTTATTACCTAAAGATACTCAAAGAGTAGGAGATTCTTGAGGTGCTGAATCCCAGTATAAGAAAGATTTTTATGGAAATGTCACTCTGATGGAATGACCTCATCTCTCACAGACACTGCATTTTTAATTCTGCTGAGAACTGGACATGAAGCCATACTATAGGAAAAAGTCAAAATATTAGCAGAGCTGAGTATCGTACTGGTCCTGCTGATCACTTCTACAGGTTGGCTCAAAACAAAGCCGAGTCATGCAACCACAAGCATTTATTTTAAAGGTTTAGCCAAGCCACAGATGATTTCCCTTGGATGATTCTGTGAAATACTCTTTTTTTCTTTCTTTAGAACTTCATTACACTTGACACATTGTAGCTGATTGTTTTGCACAGAACATAAACTGACTTTTCTGCAACACAAGTAGAAAACTCAAGGAAAAGAAAATCTTGTGGAAATGCGGTGCAATGCACCCAACAAAGCATCTGGAGTAGCTGAAAGTTGTATATTGTGCTGAAGTATGGGTATAACACAGACAAGGTGGATGCTGTCATCAATTTTGTTCACTGAAGTGCTGCTTCCTGTATTTTTTTTTGTCCTCCTTTGCCTCTCCCACACAGGGTTTATGCAATGATTACTCAGCATTACAACTCAACCTGTCTGATGGTTAGCAGGAATATGCACACTGTAAGTGTTGTGTAGCTTAGATTTACAGAGCTTGGTGAGTCAGCTGGCCTTCAACTGGAGTCGCTGTTGGTTTAATATTATTTAGATGTATGCTTAGCAGATTCTCCTAGTGTTTTTCATAATGTATGTTTTAGCAGTTTCTCATCTGTTTCTCATAATGTGAACTAATGTGTCTGACTAAACTAATAAGGGAATGTGGAGGGGGCTAACCACAACCTGCCAGCCCTTTCCCTCCTCTCACTCATCCCCATCCTTTAATTCAGCATCCTTTTAAGTTGTAAAAAAAAAAAAAAAGAGTTATGAGAATATTAAGAAAAAGTGATTAAGGAAATAATCCAAGAAATGAAAACATTACAGTGAATAAGTAAGGTCCCTGCATACACCTGATACTTCATTATATATTTACTGAGGCTCATAATCTTATGAGATTTCTATGTTTAGTGACATCGATCAACTACATATTCCATTTGCAGTTTGTCTTCTCTGTCTCATACGCTGAAATCAAATCTCTGTGCTCTGTAGGGAGCACAGCTGGCACCAGGAGACTCTGCATGGCTATAGAGATTTCCTCAAGCAGCTCTAATCACACAAGTGGTCTGCAGACTGTAAATCCTTTGGTTCATGTTGTTTCTCCCCTGTCTGCCTGTCAAACACCATGGACATCTACTTTCCCACCCATAAGCCACTGAATAGAAAGAAAAGGCTAAATACTGGATTATGATACCTTCTTTTTCATTCCATATTTTCTACTCAGTTGTGAATCAGTGGTGGAGACTTGGAAATAGAATGTTATTTCTGTCTTAAAGTGATATGTTCTAAAAACTATTTTCACACTGTTCTTAAGCATTGTTTTCACTTGCTTGTGTTGCCTGCTCTTTCAGCTGTAAGGCGATCAAATAACATGCGGAGGTTGTTCAGTTGTGCAATTTTACTCAGGCTTCAAAGACCTCTTCCACTAGCTGACCAATAGCAGGAGACTGCCAAACCAACAGATGGCCTGAGCAAGATTACTTAAGTGCAGATGTGATAGAACACGGTGAATCTGAAACCATTTTGCGCTATGTAGAGTTTGCATTCTGCCTAAGACTGAAAAAGAAAAATGGAGGAAAAAAAAGGAAAAGTTGTACAAAAATAATTTGGAATGTCACACCATAGGATTTGGATGCTGTAGGGAGGAAAACAGCAATAAAAGAAATGACAAAAACTTCTAACAGGAATAAACATAATGAGCCATGCACTCAGATCAGCTAAGTTTTTGGTGGTCACCCCTACCTAATATACAATAGAAACATCTTTAGCTAAATAAAGAAAGAAAGTGTGCCATTGTTTTTGTTTAGAAACTGAACCACCCCTGGGTTACAACCTGGGTTACAATTAAAAGGGAAAAAAAAAAATAGTAAACCTATATCAGTCAGAAATGTGCCCCAGGCAGCAGCAGGAGCTGCTGACGAATCTGTCTCTTTGCACAGAGCTTTCAGCAGGGATACCACATGTCTCTAGAAAGGATTCCACTGACTTCAGAGGAATTTGGATCAAGACCTTTCAAAATTCACAAAAAGACCAAGTGCTTTTCTCATGCAAACTCCATCAAGGATCAGGTTTACACATGCCTAACCCTACTTGCCATATGACTGCTGACAGCATGTTTATGTGGATTTAAGTCTAATTTAATGTCACAAGGCAGTGTGGGACAGGTTTGCCCAGAGGTGGTTGCTGTAGCCACAGAATCTTCAACATCAACTTACTCAGTAGTCACTCAGAGCCCCATGGTCTGTGCCAGTGATGACATGAATGCATCTCCAGTGACATGACGTCTGTACCCAGTCTAGTTTATAGTTACCTCAGTCATGGTCAAAAGCTGCAGTCATCCCTGACGAATGGAAGTCCTCAGAGGACTTGGAAAACAGAGATATGAGTCAGCAGAAGGGTGATAAGGAATGGAGTTTCCTGACTCTCAAACTGCTGCTTTAAACCCAAAAATAGTCTTCTATGTGAGGAGTTTAGGTCTTTAGTCACACCCGCTGTTCAGAGTCGGGTAAATAAAAGGCTATTAGGGTTTCTCGCATTTGTTTGTAAACATAACACTTCTATCAAAGGTTGTGGTTTTTAATGAGTATTTCTTGATCTCTACATTGATTTTCAGCTTTTTTACTCTGGTTCTGTTGATTAATTTTGATCGAATTTGCGGGACATCTTTTTTTCCTCATGGGTTCATAATAGCTGTTTGGATAGTTAGTATGAGTAACTCATCGAGTGGTCTGAAATATCTCCTTTGTTCTTAACAGAATAAAAGCATAGAAATTCAGTGCAAGACATTGGTTTGCAGTAATTTCATCTGGAAACAAAATTACCTTAAATGTCATCAGAAAGCATGCTCTTGTATTATTTCCAGCACATTTTTGTAGACTTGACAACTGGAGAACCTTTGGATAAGCTTATCTGAATCAAACCAGAACTCTGAACCTTTTGAAGACTGCACATCACTAATTCAGGAGAGATTTGTTTTTCAATGACCTCAACTTCAAGCAATGCCAACAGCTGTTTTACCAGGCAATGACAGTGATATAAACTAGTATTCACTTTTATTTTTTTACCTGCCAGAGGAGATGCCAGGGATATGTTTGTAAGCATTTATATTAAAGGAACATCTTCCCTGTAGTAGTGTGATTATAGTGCAGTAAGGTCTTACAGTGTTACTTCTATTCCTCTGGCCTTTTGTACATCTTGCATAGAAATCTCCACAGAGGTTTTAAGGACCATTTGGTAGTGAAGAACCCTAACTCTGGTATCTACACAAACTTGTGCAAAAAATTTCTGAACTTCTGTGCAATTTGTGATTTTCCAAGTTTAAAACTCCGTGGGAAACAATGTTCCCTCTCTAAAGGAAAGTCTTAACATTCGTGATGGCATGCAATCTAATGTGCCCACCAACTGAATGTCAGTCAGACCCAACACAGTCACCATCATTACCAAATGCAAATACATTTGAATTTCCTTAAGTCTGAGAGGTGATATGTAAAACTAAATTCTGTTCTATTTCTATATCATTAGTATTAACATTAAGGAGATTTTTTTAAATGACCTGCTGAGGAAATGACATGCATTTACTCTAAGGTTAAAAATTATTTTCTAGCAGATAAAATATGATGGAGGGTTAGAATCTGGCAATACAAAGATGAGTGTCGTTTATCAAAGTAATCAAGTCCTAAATATCTATGAAGACTGACAGATTTAATAAAGTCATGAACACAAAGTGTAAAAACTACATCAAAATAAAAAAAGTGGTAAGAAAAAAACAAGTTTTCTCTTCCTGCATTTGCTCACCCCTGCTGTTAGCAGTAAAGTTACCTTAATTTCTGGAGCACAAGAAATACAGAACCAACAGTGTACACTGGCAAAGGTGAGTACCTCTTTGAATCAGCATGCTATAGCCTTCAAAGTTAGAATCATTCAAGAATTTGTACCTCTATTCCTCTAGAGATATCCTTGCCTTGGTACTTGTTAGGCAAAGCTGGATTCACAAAGATTATTGGGTGTGCAAGACAAGAAAAGTACAGAGAAGAGAGTCAATGCAATCATTCTTTGGAATAAGTATGCTGTAAAAGTCTACCTGGGTTACATACAGCAAATAACCAAATTCTTGTTTGGTAAGATATATAAAAGCACTGGGTTCTGTGTTGGTTTCTTTTCACTTGTGAAGGGTTTGGGGTTTTGTTACAATAAGACTGAAAACTTTCACTTGGGAAGGTAAGAATTACTTCCTCTCTTTATAAAACATGGATTTTATAGCTAAGTAATCATCTGACGTTTGTCTATAGTGGTAGTAATAATATACTAACGGGTCCACGAAGTATTATAATATTGTGGCAATATAAAAAAAATTTCTACCTTGCTAAAGGAAACATTTTGACTTCTCAAAACAGTATTTCTATTTTCAGAATGACTTTCTACTGAGATGTTTCGAATTTCCACAGTCCGTCACAATCTGAATTAAAACCAAGTTCTGAAATGATGATCTTGTGGAAGGAAATTCTTTTTTTCTGTGATAGGGAAAATCCTTTATCATCACAAGGCATCAAGCAGCTTCTGTTCCTCTGCTTTGCTTATCTTGGTTAAACAGCTCAAAAAACCTTCTGTAGTCCCACTTTTTTCAAATCCAAAGAGTGAGCTGTGAAAGATCGTCATAATGATGAATGTCCTAACCCGATACTTATCCTCCCTCTCTTACTGACCCCTATGAGGTACCACAGCACTTCACCTTGTACTTAAAAAACCTGTAGTCCTACAACAAGAAGTCTGTCAAGGGCTGTAGTAAGTGATAATTTGGAGCATATTCTGCATTAACTACTCTTGTAGTCAAATAGAAATTGTGTGCACAATTATGTTCACAGTCTCGCATAATACAATTTTCCTTGTAATTGTCAGGTTATTAGCACAGTGTTTTAATTTTGCTTTCTCCCAATTATTTGCATGTTTCTTAATTGGAGGTAATTAGCATATGTAAATACTCTATTTCCATGGCGTTTTGCAGCATGAGCTCATTGTGTTGAATTAATTTGTTAGCTAAACAACCCTAAATGTTAAAAGAAAATCAGTGTGTATACACAGTGCCTGAGTATATATCTAAATATACAGGAAAATTGTGTAAAATATCTTCTGTGCATTGTTTTCTAATGAGTTAAATTAAGCCTGTCTACCTACAGTAGTTTCTAAGTGTATTTACTTTGTTTCATAATTGATTATAGGAATCCTGATTACACATAGAAAGAATAATATCTAAATTGCTTGGGTTTTGATATAATTAAATTACTTTCCTATCATAACATAAATTATTGTTTGGCAGCTGAAGAAGACACTTAGTAAGTCAAAATTTGCCAAAGGTTAGCACAATTACCCACTCAGAACTGATGGGAAAACTACTTTAAAAATATTGATAAATATTGGAAACTGGACTTTCTAAAGGAAACCACAAGAGAAGGGTTTAGCCAATGAGTCTAAGAGTTGATAAGTTCATTTTATATCCTTTTCAATGAATGTGTGATTCACTTTGACAATTCAAAGTAAAGAAAAACCAGCTGTAATAGCCAAATTTTTAGTCAGAATTGTTGCTCATCTTTATCACTACATGCAGTAGACTTTCTGTTTACAGGGCACTTCACACTAACAGGCTATTGTTTAATGGCCCAGAGAAGATAGAACTCAGACTGCTCTGCAGAATGAGCATGAAAATATTAATGGATATGCTTGAAAAATTAATATGTTAATCTATAAACAAGGCAGTGCTTCAATATCTGTAGTTGAAGAACAGTTGTTCTGTAAATGCAAAGTATTAAGACTGTTACTAGAAAAGCGTGGCTTCTGGATGCCTGTGTATGTAAATGGTCCAGTAGATCAAGGGGAATGTGAAAGAATTCTTACTTAAATAAAGCAGTTTTCCATGAGATTCAACAAAAATAAAATAAAATAAAATAAAATAAAATAAAATAAAATAAAATAAAATAAAATAAAATAAAATAAAATAAAATAAAATAAAATAAAATAAATTTGACTGTTTTATTATTTATTAATATGCCTTTGTGAAAAATGCTTCTTTCTGAGGGGGCTTTCCTTTAATCCTACCCTCAGAGATTGCTTAGCTGTTATCAATATCAGTGATTTAGAAATAGTCCCTCTGTAATTTGTATACTCTGACATAAGTTAACTGCTCCTGGTTGAGGTTTTCATCCATCTAACTTTGTTTAGCTAGAACAGAAATTGACCACATAATATTTTTTTCATAAAACAGTGGTTGTATGATTACATTTACAGTTCATCCAGCTCTGCACATACATTTTCAGGAGAGCAAGGCAAACTATTTGGTCCTGACACAGGTATCTGTAATGTGCTGGTTTAATATCTGAATTTCTTTTCATGTGTGCTTGCTGTAGGAAGTATTCGTATGCCATATCTTTTTAAAGATCAATGATATTTAAAAGGTCTAACTCATAAAGCTTCTGCATATATTTTGCATTAACCTTTAAAGATTTTCCCCTACCTACCTCAGTTATCCATCCTTGCTCTAGTTGCCATGCAGCCCAGCTGTTTGTTAGATCTAGTCAGACAAAAGCATTGCAAAATCCTCCTAGTAAATTCTAAGAAAAATAAAACAATTCAAAAGGGAAAGAAAAAGTCTTTTTGGATACTTCCCTAACAAAACTATACAACATCACAATGGTGCTGGTACGTGGCAGAAAATTCACAGCATCTGTTTTGTAATAAACAGAATACAAAATTCACCATACCATGATATTTCAAGGCACTGGAACAATCTACTGCCTTTTTGACAGCTTTCCACTTGTAAGGTATGGGGGGAAATATATATATTATTATTATTTTTACTTATTTATTTTTAGGCACGTAAATAGCGGGAATTAATTATTTCCACAAAATTTTTTATTATTTGTTTCTTTTTCTATTCGTCCAGTCTATTTTTTAGCTTTTGTGCTTGTTAACTTATGTAATTCCCTCTCATACATTCAACTGTCTTAATTTAGAAAGGATCAGGCTTTCAAAGTTTCTTCAAAGCTTTTTATTCTTGGTCTTCTCTACTTTGTAATGCCTTTTCTAACTTAAAGACTTGACTACCTGTTCTGTAGCCCTCTGCTGATGAATTACTGCTTTATTTCTCTTTGCTAAACCAGTTCTCTAGTCATTCACTTGAGCCTCTTCGGCTGTCTTTCCAGGCTTTCAACCTGAATATAAAAATGCTATCTCAAACAGACTATATAAAAATTAAATTCTTTATTTTGCTTCACTAAAACCTAGCATACCCTTTCCCTTTGCTCCTATTTTAAATATGTTTAGGATCTACTGTTCAACCCACCTGTTTTAAAAGTTGATATCCTGTATAGCTTATAAAGCATTTAAGACATTATTATTGTTTGACAAACAATTAATTACTCTTTATCTTTCACTTTGAAAGTGTCTAAATATCCTGATAGAGTTTAAACTGATGGGTATATTATTGCAGATGTAGTAGTACAATTTTAAAGTTAGGAGACAAATAAAACTCCCCATTACCATCTAAGTAAGCCACAAAACAGTAATCAGAGCATGATATTTACTTCTAGGAAAGAAAAAAGTTAATTTTTAGTTGTTATCAACAATAGCTTTCATTTAAACTATGCCTTTCAAAATCTTAGAACTATCTTCCTTTCCAAGAGGTGTTCTCTTTTTATTCCTGGATACAGTTGAGTTTTGAACATAATTTTTCTTGTATTTACTAGCCGTCTTTACCTTGATAATTGCAAAAGTGTAACCTTGATCAAAATGTGGTGATCGGGCAATTGTTCCAGGAATGTGTAGTTTGAACAGTTAATATTATATTCAACTCTGTAAAAAATTCCAAATCTCTCCCATAAGTGAAGTTGCATAAGCCAAGAAATACATATCCTACTACTTTCACTTTTATGATTTTGGAAAACTTTTAAATAGCAAAAAAAAAAAGAAAAAAAGAACATTTGAACTGCAGCCAAGTAGTCAAGAAAAGAGGACTCTGTGTCTTTAAGCTGGGGACAAAAATAAAACCAAATCATTCCAAGTGTATTGCTTTAGTCATCTGGTTTCATTCTATTAATGACCTTTAACATCTGCAAAAATATTGTGAGAAGCTAATTTTGTTTGTACTGAGGTGGTGCAGAACAGTTTTTGGCTGTCAGCATAGGATGTGCTATAAAATAAAATTGTCTTTCTGGGACTCTGACAAAAACCTACTGTACAGTTTCAGTTTATTTATAACAGCATCAAATGAAAAGAAAACAGAATTTTACAACAAGCCAACATTCGAAAAATGAATAGTACTTACAGATTTAGATATATATATTTTAGTAATAAGTTTTCAAGATAGCCACTGAGATTAAGGGATATATTTTGTATTTTGTGGTACTCCACAAAAATTTTAACTAGTGCAAAATATTTCTCTGCAAATGTTCTTTTCTAGAATTGTAATAACCCATTACCCTGATTTTAAACAGAGCCCTCCTAAAAACCAACCAGTTAGGTCAGGCACAATAGGCCTTTAATTAAACAGAAAGTCTTGCAGAGAAAAAACTGTCTGTCTCCTGTGTGTGTATCATGGTCATAAAAAAGTGCAGGCTGATAGAATGAGAGTGGTGCAGAACCGTTCCAGCAGATGGATAGCATTTACCTTCTCTACCTCCTTACAGTACAGATAAGACTCAGGGAGAAGGCAGAGGGGGGGTTCAAGAGAAAAAATAAATAGTTTTGTATCATGCTCTGCCAAGAGAGAGTAGATTGCAACAGGTACCACTGGAGATGGAGTAGTTTTGTTGGTGCTACCATCTCTCCCCACCCCAAGGAGGCTGCATTACCCATTCCATTGTGCTGCCCTGCCTCTCCACACAGTGAGAACTTGGGGTTTCCAGGTAGAGTCAGCTCCTGGCCCCACTGGGTCCACTAAGAGAAAAATATGAAACTTTCTTGAGTACAAAAAACTCCACTTTAGCTGGCCTGGAATTGAAACGCAAACTCACCCCAGAGGGAAAATCCTTCCATCCATTGAAAGTAACTTAAAACTTGGGGTGGCGACTTCAAGGTGAAAAATGCTGTATCCTTATAACAGTCTGTAGGTCTACCCCACAGCAAGCATACTATCTGAGTTAATACAATAAAAACAGTATTTCTATTTGTTAGAGGAAGGAAGTTCATCAAGAAAGACACTTAGACAACTAAAGTTATCTATTTTCTTACAGTTTAAATATGACCATAAAAAGACTTCTCAATCCATTCTTTTCTGTACAGTTAACTATAGTCTGAGAACATCTGTGAACAATATATATACCCTTTGTCTCTAGACTGAGCCAAACAATATATATCTTCTTTGTCTTCAGACTGAGACAGTTCTAGTCATCTTCCCTTAAGTTATCCAGAAGTACATAATGCATTTTCTTCTGGATTCAGAGACTGACCAGAATATTAAGTGCTAATAAAGGCAAACAGGCATAGTAGATTTCATTCTCTGGTAAACAGCAGTGACTTAGAGTACGGTTCAACCAGGAACAGCACTATGCAAGGTGTCTATTTATCAGATGAACTATATTAATCATCTGAATTCCACGCAAAATGTTAAGGTAAGAACAAGTTATGTTTTTCTCAAAGCATAAATTGGGGACTCATGCCTAGGACTGTGGAAATGCTTCCTCTACACGTGTCTTTGGTGAAACTTGTACTGGAATCACAAGTAGACCTATGCTGTCAACAAGTTTTGAAGAACACTAAAAAACTTGGTGAAGAAGCAGAAAATAACTATTTCATGCATAGAGAAATTGTCTTGTGCTTAATGTTTTTAAAAGCTTTATTTAAAATATAGTAATAATATCGCAGTGGCCTAATTATAGTGTTATGTGTTTTCTGGGGAAAGAAGCAGTGAAACTGAACTTCTTAATACAGAGATAAAGGATTAGCAAGAATTAATGGCTAAAATTTCCTGACAAATAAATTAATATTGGAAACTATGTCAAAATATGCTGTATATAGATGCCTGGAACAAGAGAAATGGTAGCTTCTCCGTTTTTTTATGTCATCTATTCATTATCCAGAAACTCTGAGAATAATATTTTTGAACTATTCCTGCAAATAACTTCACTAAAAATATTCATATACAGGTTACCTCTTTCTGACTCTATTTTGCATTCATATATAGGTTATGTCCTTATGACTATATTCTGCAGCTTCATATGTCCATATGTAAGATATTATTTTGGGGGGGTGGGAGGGGGAACTAAGTATGGTGTCTTGTTTACTTTGCAAAATGTAAAGGGCAGCTTCTGTTTAATACAGTTGAGACATCTTGTTTTTGACCTTCCTAGATCAAATTATCACTGCTCTTTGGTATTGCAAAACACTTTGAGACATTAACACTTTGAATAAAAATATAAGATAAGCCTCTTGTCTACTAATTAGACAAGCACATGCTTTTAACATCCGCGTGTTAGCCTGGCATCATTTTTCTAGGATACTGAAAATAGTGAGTCCTTTAATTAGTACACAAAGCTGATTATGCAAATTGCATGCACACAGTCTTACTCAAAATAAGTTATACGGACACATATAATGAACAACTTGAGGGAAAATCATGCTGATCCAAAAGGATAGATGGCTAACAGGTAGAAGCTAGTGCGTACTTTTTCTATCTAAAGTCACAGAAGTACAAGAGACTATGTTACATAAAAGTGTTTATGAAAATTATCAGAAGGTATATATGGAAAAATAGAGTTAAAGAAAGCAAACAGGTACGTTCCTGATACAGTCCAAAGACTGTACTGAAATGCCACATGGTAAACAAAAAAGCCTAAAGTTGGAAATTAATGGACCAGAACTGATTTATCAGAAACTAAGCATCATTAGTGGGCAAAAGAGAGAGTGTCTTATTCTATTCATTGCCTTCTGTGGGAGTCCTTGATTTGTCAATAATATCTATGGAACAGGTGAAACAAGAAGTCCAGTATCCTTCTTATAGGTGGTAAACTCCACTATGAAATCTTCAGGATTCTGTCATACAAAGTACTTTTTACAAAGTAAGCCTGCCCATACTGAGCTGCAGAGAACAATTCATCTCTCTCGCTATCTTCAGTTCTGAAGAAACTCTAGAACTCAGGAACTGAGTTCTCAGGTTTTTTGTTTTGGTTACTGCTTAGTGTGAGTTTGACTTAACCTGATATTACGTGTTGACTGCATGCATAAATATACAAATAAAAAGACATGGTAAAAATGAGGTCTTTAAATAGCTCCACATTGGCACTGATTTTGCCAGGTATAAGAGCTGTTAGCAAGAACTTATGCTATTCAATTATATTTTAGGAGGTAATATTGAAAAGTTAAACTGTGAACCAGAAGCAGATGTTTTCTTTACATTACTGGCTGTTCGTTTTTACACATTTTGCATTTGTTTTTCTCACTTTGCCTTCAGGACTAACATCAATAAAACAGACAAACCTTGAATATATTTCTTTTTTCTGTAGAATGTAAAATTCTGCCAATCAAAAGGTTTTCCTTCAAAAATTCTCTGCTTTGAAGGAAATGGGAATAAGGAATGTTATTAAAATTAAAGACTATATTATTACTCTGTGTTAAAAATTCTTTGTCTCTTGTCCCTTCTTTCATTCAGTATTTAACTTTGCCCGAAATACTTGTAATGGTAATTGTATGCCTTGGGACTAAACATGTCAAGTCTTCTGTAATTAAAATTTGAACCTTATTTGATTATTTAATGTTAGTATTAATATCTTGGTAGCCTATTTGTCCTATTAAAAAAACAGCAAAACATTGTATGTGCAATACAGAAATCTCATCTGCTTCCTCTATGTTTCAAAGCTTGATCTTTGCTTTTTCCATCTTGCTTTAGTAGGGTAGATGTTCTTCTGTTTATGAAACTTTTATGGTTGCCAAAATTAATTTTTTTCCGAAATTATTTTCCAGTTGAAAAGCATGCTTTCTGCTTTATAGCTTGCTAGTCCAGTTTTATTTCTTTAATCACATTATGTTATCTCAGCAATTAGGAAGAAACTAGTTTCTGCCAGTCTGCCAAATATATACCTGCTTTGCGCATTTTCTCAGTGGTTATCTCCAGTAGTTTCCTTTTTGAATATTCCTTCACAGACTTCTTGACAGAGCTCCCAGGACTTCAAAAAATGTGTTAATGAGTCAGTGTGTGGGCTGAGGAAGACAGTACAAATACCCATCCTTCATGTAAACTTGGTGGTGGTTTTGGCAGCTCAGATCAATCCAGTTTCAGACAATCATACTGAAACGCTATATGACAAGAGAGAACTGGCTACAAAAGATAACCCAGAGACAAAAGTTGGTGGGGTTGTCTTTTTAGTCATTTCCTTTGCTTTGGAAGCAACACACCTACAGTAGCCTGTTCAATGCATAGATGCTAGTTGTGTGCCTATCAAAAACCAAAGCTAGTGGTGACATTGAACTTTCTTGCTTCTGTAAGTACCAAATGAAGATCATTCTCTATATAAATTAAGCATCACCTACTTCAGTAATGTTAGATATTAGGACAAAGATAAACACATTAAAAGGATGAGGGAAAACATTCTAAATAAAAAAGAACTCAGATGGGATCAAATATCATATCATCTGAATGCTCAAGGAAAAAAGCTCTTTTGAAAGCATTGTTTTTTTCTGTGCTCAAAGTAGTGACATTAACCCATGCTCATAGTCATTAATGTAACTTCATTGGCTTAGCCAATTATTCATTGTATCTCTAGTATTTTTCATACTGATGTTGAATGTGACAACATTTTTATTAAAGAGGTAGACTGAAAGATAAGGCAGAAATCCAAACTACTATTTTTTTCAGTACCTGTCATCTCATCTTTCTAGGCATATCTCCAGAGAGGCACCATGAAACACATAAACATCTATTATCAACCAAAAATGTTTGCCATATGGCCTGTAATGTTCCTATCCTTAACATTGCCACTCAGTATCAAGCCAAGGTTTGTGGCCATTCAACCATGTTGCTCCGTAGGTCTGTAGGCAGCACAGTTTCACCCCTTGTACAAAACATCTCCACCAATTGCCTCTGAGAAGACCCCACAAATGCAGCAGTCATAGAGCTGCTGGCTCTCAGCCTGGCTTTATGTGCAATTCATGCACAGGACTTCTGTCCCTCTTGGGTCTTATTTGGGGAGAATATGCCCATCTCACTCTCTTTGAGGAGCCACAGTCACCATGAACAATCTCAAAATGCATCATCCATTTTGTGGGAGACACATGCAACATAAAGAGGAAATCCTCCAGAATATCCAGAAAATCTTCCCCAGCATTTATTACACTTGCATAGGGGGAAAAGTAATTCTCCCTTGCTCTCGGTAAAAATTGAGGATAGTTCAAGTGACTAGGAAAAGTAAACCAATATTTTTAAAATAAAAAAGACTGCTTACTAGCTTCTTCTGTGAGAAAGGAAGCATAAGGTTTTTCAGTGAGTTCAGAAAACAAAAAGAGAAACATGTTTTAAGGTGGAATAAACTCAGTTGTGATCTGTACTGGCATTTAGGCTCCCTTGTTTAGAGACGTCTTTTTATGAAAGCTGCAGTTTTTCTTAAAGCATGAGTAAAGCCATAGCCTGTGATATATATATGGAGGGGCAAAAATGGAGAGTGATAGATCCTTACTCAGCTTTAATGAGGATTATAAGGAGACAGTCATCATTTGTACAAGTACTTCTTCATTTGTCCAGAAATTACAGTTTTATGCATGGTTCTTTTGTTGTATAATCTGCTGCTTCGGTGTGGTTTATGCCTTCCTCAGAGTCACTGGGAGCGAGTCCCTGACAGAGATAGAATACAAGGTGGAAGGTAATTGTAAACCTATCTAGTAAGATTTTGCAGATGCTCGTTGGAGCAACTCTCCCAGCCACTCATGGCTAAACCAATTGCCAGCTTTAAGAAAAGAAGGAGATTTTGCCACAGATTCAGATGGACATGATCACAAGGTTATCTTTGCTTTCCTCTGCAGTGAGTGCTCCTAGGATCCTGGGGGAAATTTTACTAAAGAAAGCTTCTTGTGTGGACAGATGTCCTTTATTCTCTTCTGCTTGCTTTCTGAGGCACAATAAGAGTTACAGCCTTAGGTTTTAAGTTTCAGTATTAAAGTTTCAGAATTAAAGTTCTTATAGAGTGATTTAAAAATGGTTTGTAACTGTTCCCATTGTCCTTTTAAACTATGTATTTTCTGCTCATTCACATGATACAGAATCTATATCCTGCCTCTCCCAGTTTCTCTGACTATAACAGGTAAACAATCCTGACTTCTCAAGATAGCAAAAAGTGTGATCAGTGTGGTATGACCTTCTGGGGAAAAAGAATCACTTTGATGTGCATATATGAAGTCCACATCAGCAATAACAGTTTAGATGTATTGAAGGTTTTATAAGAAAATCATTTGCTTTCAGTTCGGTACAGAAACTAACATTTTCAGGAAGAACCAGTAAGAGTTGTTGAGTTCATTCTTTTTCTTTCTGGGCAGCCAGCTAATTATTCAGGCCACAGGAAGAGAACTTGTTACACTTATAGGCAAACCTCTCCGGGAAACCTGATGTTTAGATGTCAGCTGCAAAGGGGTTTCTACCTTCCTCCAGAGAAGTTTATGAGGAGGGGAGACATTCAATATTAATTGAAAAATTAAATTGACCAGCTCAATAATGCCCATTAATTTTATACTAAAAACTGGGAGATAAGTGAAAAACACTTAAAACTTGACACAAAACTTCAATTTTATGCCCTTTATCAACTTCCAAAAAGGACAGCTGTAAAGGAGAAGAAAATTTTCCTCAGTAGTCTGAGAACTACTAAGCCTAGTCATACAACCTCTGTAGCCCCCTGTAACCTTTCACAGATGAGCCCTCTCTTCCTGTCCCACCTCCACCCCATGGAGAACATCACTGTAAAACCACTTAGCTCAGTACTAACCTCACACACTTTCAGTAACAATGCTTTTAAAATGCCAAAGAAACACATATAGAGATTTCACCAGTATCTCTGTGATCTTGTGTGACTTGCTGTGATCTCTCATAAGAATAGGATGCTACAGGTGGTGGACCATGATGAAGAATGATAATTCTGACCACCTCAGGCAAGACATTGTGGCCATTGTCGCAATGCCTAAACAACACAGTTAAAATATATTTTCTATTGGAAAAGAACTATAAGCTTACAAGAGCAAGTTTATAAAAAATCCTGAGATTTATCAAGGAATTCCTTGATCTCCTTCATTGTTAAATTATCCAAAAAGTATGAAAAAAAATAGCTTGGACCTGTAGTTAGGTAGAGCAACTGTCATGACATCTGCAGTGGCACACGAAATAGTTGAGAGAAACCTTCCTCCTGCTGAATGGTATTGTGAAAGGGAAAACTAATGAATTTAACTAAAGAAACATGTGAAGAACAGAAGACAGACAGGTAGATTTTTCATATTCTATTGGCAATGTATGCCATAGGAAAGATTTATATGTAGATTCATTTAAATCTATATCTTCTTTCCTTATCAGCATGGTCCCTAACAATCTGATCCAGAATGTTTATTAATCAGTAGAAGAACTGACACAGATTTCACAGATATGAGGTCCAACTCTGAGGGTCATAAAGCAATCTATAGCAACATTTGTACAATAAAAAAAAAAAGAGGAGACACTTGAGTATGCTGATAATTGATGGTACTTAGCTCAGGAAGAAGAGTAGAGACTGACCTGAGCAATACTTTGATCACTGATCCTTAGGATCAAACACTTGTGAGATTAGACACTGCTGTTTTCCAGGAGCTGAGCTCTCTTCTGTTTGAATAGAGTGTAACAGTATGATAATCTTTCACAAAGCCTCTTTCTACTCTTCTTGCTCTTATTTTTGAAAGAAAGTTTCTTCTATCTTTCACACACAGAAAGATTAAAAATTTTCACTTATCATAATTTTCACTTTATTGTGCATGTATTTTTTCCATCAGACAACTGAGTGTTCAACATCATAATGTTGATAGTTTATGACTTTTTAACTGTCTATGGTATTAATTTTAATTATAATGCCTTGATTTTGAATATTTATTATATACAAATTCATGCTGCTTCATTAGAGAGAGGAAAGCAAGAGCCATCTTATAAATCTCTAGTCATTAACACACTTCCATTGAAATTTTGTTCAATATCCAGTCATAAATCAGTGAAACGAGGAATGTACATTGATCATTTCTCACTTCTGTGTGTTTTTCAAAGGTAAAGACTCCTTTCCTGTTGTCAGCATAATGAGCATAATTCAGCGACAGAAATGTAGTGGATCTTATAGTTAAGAATACTGGTGCTATGGACTTGAGGCAGCTCTTCAAGGCTTCTCAGAATCTAAGTTTAAACTTTCTGGGAGTTAGATGTCTAAGCACCTTGATGGATTTAGCACTTAATCACGGAAATAAAGTTTGCCTGGCATAACACAGTGTCATACAAAGATATCCAAACAAACTGCACGGCAGCTTAGGAACCAGAATCATAACAGCACTGTTAATATGGCACTCCTGTATCTCCTCCAGGTATTAGTCTACACATAGTAGTGTTAGTAGTAGTAGTGTTAGTAGTAGTAGTGTTAGTCTAGTAACTCAAGTAAGGTTTCCAAACTGACCCTAAATCTACAGCAGATTCAGCCTTGAAGCTGAGAAATCTGGAGCATATGGAAAAAGTGTAACAGATTCAGAATCAATTCTGTGTGAATCAGAATCAATTCTGAGCCACTGTAGACAGATGCAGCCTCTGGGGAAAGGATGTGGGAAATGCCCTTTTGTAATATGAAGAAATATTTTTGTGTCCATACAGTTTTATCTTTTACATGGCAGCTGTTTACTTGGTGGGTTGTAATGTTAGAAAAAAAGTTGGGCACAGAAGTCACTGGGTAAAGAGCAAGCGAGGTACTGAAATGACCACAGGGATGTTTAAGCGTCTTCAAAATCCATCTCCACACCAGCTATGGAATACTGTACATGTAAATACATGGCTCTAGTTTATTATATCTTGTACCTATAAAGTGGAAACTGTTGCCATGTCCAGTAGAGGTCCTAGAACTGTACCCTGTGTGGCTTCTAATAGCACACATGCTCAGACGGAGACAGATTCTAGTTCTTTCCAGCACCACCTCTCTTGCATTAGCTTGCTTTAGTCAAAGGTTGTTACATTTTGATTTGATTGATGTTCTCCTACAGCATATGCCACTGTAAGGCCAACAGTGTTCTTGCAAATGCTGAAATTGGTGGATTTCTTCCTTAATTTCAGGAATATATGTTTCCTTAGCTCCAGTTCCATTGTCTAGTATACAGTCTATACAATCTTTCCAACCACAGAATTTTTCCAGGTAAATACTATGTGAAGGTGAATATCCTGTAAATTTTAGTTATAATACATTTTTTTCCCTATGGTCTCTAATTTTTCATATTCTGAAAATAGTCCGATAGTCTAGTTTTAAAGAAATAACTCGAACTTCTATTATGCTGCCTCTGAGGCTATCTCAGAATCAATATCAAATTAGCACATACAACTTAATACTAGAAACAAAAAAAACCCTAGGTTCTTATGAGTTTGGAAACTCAACAGTGAAAAAAAGCACAGGCAAGTTTTTTCCTGGTTTAAGTGTTACAAATATACAAAACACTGGCTACCTACATAATCTAGCTTGTGCATCTCAAAACCTGTGGTGAAACCGTTACATAGAAAATAGTTTAGTAACTTGCTGTTGAAGACTTGGGGCAGGACAGGGAATAAATCCCAGCTGATCAAACTGATACTTCTGTAGTTTAAATTGGGAGACATTTCCCTTGGATGTGTTGTAAGCACAATTAGTCTTGGATATTTTGATGTTCAGGTCTGTAGTTTAACTTGAATTTGAGTTTCCAGCAAATGTAACAGGCCAAGAGATTTCACATCCAGCAGTCCATTTGACCTATCTTTGATGTCAGCCGAAAGTGGCAGTTGTAAAAGAACCTGAATGATGGAAACTCACAGTGCTATTCAAATTTCCTGCGGAGGAATATCTTCTTCACCGTTGTGGCAGGTGGTGTTAGTAATCTTGACAAATGCATCAAAGATTTAATGGTAAGGAATTTACACCATTGTGGCATTCTGATGCTTTAGCTAATGAGAAATCACTGTTGGAGTCTGAAACTGAGTCTTTAACAGACGAAGCAACAGAGAGCTTGAAAGGCAGAGTGAAAATAACGTCTCCTCTCCTTTTTTGCTGTTTAAGTCTCTGCTCACTAGCAAAACTATTCTACCAAAGTAGTGCACAGTAGTGTCACCTCTACACAGAAAGCCTTGAAAACTGGATCTCCATACAGTTAGTTAACCTCTTATCTAGTGTGATAGCATGGTAAATTCTGGGTGGTCCTTGGACATTTTTTACTGTGGAGAAGTTCACTCCAGACATTTTCAAGTGTCAGTTCGGATCAACGTAGTGAAACTGCTTTGTTAGAAATTGTCTAATGATGTGATGATGAAAATGAAACTTTCTTACATATATGAAAATGGAAAAACAAAATCTGAATATTCCAAAAGTATTAGTTCTTTTTAAGGCTATTTATATCTGTCTTTCTAAGCAACTTAGAGGCAAATTTTTAACTTGGTAGTTTTCAAAAACAATTTCCTTGAAAAATTTAGTGCCAGCTCTTAGTAAACAAATAAATTGTATTAATTCATGACCAAGCTGATAATAGCCAAGTGTACAATTCTGAATTTATTTTGTGTGTATTATGAGTATTCTGGTTTGGAATAAAACCAAAGAAAGTGGTTCCCAGAAACAAAGCTGAAGCACTCTGTCCCATAAACACAGAAAGATGAACCAATGACTTAAAATGTTTGGTCTCTGTCCACTTCATGAAGGAATTCGCAGACTTAAGAGTCACAAAGTTATGCCTGACTGCATTTACCCAAATGATTTCTCAGGAACTTACGACGGGTGAAAGTGTAAGGACAAAACACAAAGAGCCCAGGCTTCAAATATTCAATAGAAAAGTAATTGTTTCAGGTTTTTTTTCCTTATTTTTTAAGTACAAGTGTATTATGGAATAAAACCATGTTCTCAACACTTGACAGACTTTTTATGTCGCCTTCTAACTATCCATAAAATATTATTACTTAGAGTACCCTGGCTAGTCCGGTGGAGCTTCTTAGCATGTGATGACCTGTGTATGGATTTTTTTAAATATAGTTTTGTATATACGTATATATATCACTCTTTCAGAAATCTCATGTACTCTAAGTCTTAAAGAAGCCTAAGGAATTAGCTGCAAAAACTGTTTATGTATAAGGATGCCTCACCTCAAAATTATGATCTGAAAAAACTCAGTAAGCTACCATCTGATACCAGTAGGATCTAATCTTTCTCTTTCAATTCCCACAGGAACTATTCCACTAGTAGTGTACTGATGAACAGCTCTGCATCTAGCATAATCTTGTTTTAGAAAATAGAAATTTCTGAAAGTCTTCACCTGGGAGATATTTCCAAAGAAGTACAGATAAGCCCAAAACCATGATTTCCTGATCAGTTAGTTACACTTTCAGTGCTTTTCATTGCACATGACCCACCTAACTTTCGGCACGTCTTTCAGTATTGTTTGGCATGATTTACACCTGATCTCTTCACTTGGAACACACTTGAAGTACACAAATGTCTACTCTGCAGTTCTGCCCAGGGTGAAATTATGCCCTCATGTCATGGCCTGGTATCCCAACAGATGTTCTTGTAATGGAAACAGGCTTATTTTGGTGCGTAGGTGCATGCTGCAAGATATGGAAGAGAGCTTTTGCTTTGAGCCCAATCCTTGCAGGAAAAACCTTGTTCAAACTACAACAAATTTGTAATGTAACATGCTACAGATTCACCTTCCTCAAGAATAGGTTTCCCCTGACCATAAAGGCCCAGAGCATTGAGATACCATGAGTGACATCCCAGCTAAAACCAATGCCATAACATGTCCAAAGCCATGCCATGGTACCACTTAAGCTAAAATAGGAGTTCACATGAAAGAAGTCTTGTGTTCTTGAGAATGAGCTTCATCATCACTTCTTCTCGCACAGTATAAACTCTTAAATTCTTGCTTTTCCCGACAGCTGCTACTGTGATGAATCTTTCTGCTGATCTGAAGGATTTTTATGTGCTATTATTATCTTACTGAAATGAAAATGCTGATAATATGAAAGGCTTAAATACAAAATCACTATAAAGTGACCTTAAACTAGGATAACTTCATTGTCTTGCCAAAAACCATATTCCAGTAAGGCCTACCATGTGTTCACTACGAGCATAAATACAATAGTAAAGATTTAATGGTGGTAAATGGAGTTAATTCCAGCTGGAGGCCAGTCACAAGTGGCATCTCCCAGGGCTCAGTTCTGTGTCCAGTCCTGTTCAATATCTTTATCAATGACCTGGGTGAAGGCATTGAGTGTACCCTTAGCAAGTTTGCAGATGACACTAAGCAGGATGGAAGTGTCGATCTGCTGGAGGGTAGGGAGGCTCTGCAAAGGGATCTGAACAGGCTGGACCGCTGGGCAGAGTCCAATGGCATGAGGTTTAAGAAGGCCAAATGCCGGGTCCTGCACTTGGGGCACAACAACCCTGTGCAGTGCTACAGATTAGGAGAAGTCTGGCTAGAAAGCTGCACGGAGGAGAAAGACCTAGAAGTGTTGGTTGACAGCGACTGAACATGAGCCAGCAGTGTGCCCAGGTGGCCAAGAAGGCCAATGGCATCTTGGCTTGTATCAGAAACGGCGTGACCAGCCAGTCCAGGGACGTTATTCTCCCTCTGTACTCAGCACTGGTGAGACCGCTCCTTGAACACTGTGTTCAGTTCTGGGCCCCTCACCACAAGAAGGATGTTGAGGCTCTGGAGCGAATCCAGAGAAGAGCAACAAAGCTGGTGAAGGGGCTGGAGAACAAATCTTATTAGGAGCAGCTGAGAGAGCTGGAGTTGTTTAGCCTGGAGAGGAGGAGGCTGAGGGGAGACCTTATTGCTCTTTACAACTATCTGAAAGGAGGTTGTAGAGAGGAAGGTGCTGGCCTCTTCTCCCAACTGACAGGGGACAGGACAAGAGGGAATGGCCTCAAGCTCCACCAGGGGAGGTTCAGGCTGGGCATCAGAAAAACATTTTTCACAGAAAGTGTCATTGGGCACTGGAACAGGCTGCCCAGGGAGGTGGTTGTGTCACCTTCCCTGGAGGTGTTTAAAAGATGGGTGGATGAGGTGCTTAGGGACATAGTTTAGTGGTTGATAAGAATGGTTGGACTCAATCCTGGAGTTCTAATCTAGTGATTCTGTGATTCTGTAATATCTTGGGATGCTATAAATAAATGTTAGTGCTATAAAAGTATATGCTATAAGTTCTAATGCTATAAAGACAGTAGCACTGCTTTAAGAAGAGAGAGAAGATAGTTAATTTATCATGATCCCATCTCTTCCACTGAAGAGTACAGCACCTGAAAACAACTCAAAGGCTGACTAGACAAAATATAAAATCATAGATATCTGAGATGACTACAGCCAAAGTGGACTTGCTAATATTAAACTAACACAGGACTGTAAGCTCTAAATATTGATTTAACACTTAGTTAAATAATGGAGTGGATGGCTGGAAAAAAGGCTGTGCTTAGTTTTGTATATATATGCTCAGGAACTTGGTCATAACCTCAAATGGCACTGTAGCTCTGACGGTTGTGCCTCTTGCACTACCTTGCCTTTAGCATCAACAAGATCAAGTCATATATCCAGGTCAACTTATGCTATTTGCCTTAAAAAAAAAAGTCAAAACAGACCCAAAACCAAAGGCTGATCCTGAAGAAAAAAAAAAAAAGCAAGGAAAAGAAAAAAGAGAACCAGACAAAAAATTAAACAGACTATTGGAGATGTCTTAGTTTAAAATGTTAGAATATTTTAAAAAAAAAGTTTTTAAAAATAAAAAAAAAAATCAGAAGTAAAGTTTAGAAATAATTGGCACAGAGACTGATTGACAAATCAAATTCACATAGCAGGCATCTTTGATTAAAGCTGCTTTATACTAAGAATTAGATGGTTAAAGAAGGGCTGTGCACGGAAGATGTATTTAAGTAACGTTTGACTATTTTCAGGTGTACTGGTATTTCTTTGCACCTGAGGCTTGGGTAAGAGTCCCCCCTAAAAATTCAATGTAAAGTTATCTTGTTTTCTGTATTATGGTTGGTGTTTTTTGGTAATTTTACTTGAATTTGACTTTGCCATTCCCTTCAATAACAACAAAACTGCAAAATTTACTCTCTCTCTCCCATAAAAATTTCCTTATACTCTTTTTCTCCCAGATTCACCTGTGTCCTGATTCTGAGTTCCACCTTTATCCAGGAAACACTGCAAACCTTTATGCTGGCTAGAGTTAACTGAATGTTTTCAACACGATGACTCAACAGAAACTGCTTTGTTCATACATATTTTATGCTCTGTATAGGAGAATAACACAACAAAGCAGCTCATGTTCTATAAAAAGAGCTTGAGGACCTAATTTTCATGTTTGTTAGTCCACTTTTATGCCAATGGAATTTCAGTAGCATACAACATGAATAACACCATGGTGAATCAGTGTCTGAGATTATACTCCCTGTGTGCAGATACATTAGCTGGGAGCTTTTCTATTTTCAAATCTTTTTATTATCAAGATACATAAGACTGTAAGACACAAGATTTATAATAATTCAAATAGCCTACAAACACATAGATACACACACAAAGAACAAAAGCTAGAAAGCACTGATAGCACAGATGTACTGTCTTAACCTTTTGAATATATGAAGTTTTACTTTGTGGTTTTTTTCCACAGGGTTTTAAACTCTATAAAAGTAAGCTGCCAGTAAAAAATAGAAAACCAGATCTTCAATGTAAGAGGCAAAGCAGATATTTTTCTCCCTTTTCTAGCTGAAAAATAGCTTAAGTTTCTAGGGGAAAAAAAAAATAATAGACATTTTTCACCCCAAACCTGACAGTCATGGGCCCAGACTAGGGTAGATAACATGCTTAGCTTTGTAAACAGAAGTAACATTCCTCTTTCAAGATATTAACTCCACACTTCCATTTACAAATATTTTATAGTAAAAATACTCACCATTATGCAAGCATTAGGAGCATTCAATTTACACCATGATAAAAAATTAATTAGTAAGGAAGACACCTCTGCCTGCAGGCAGGTGCTGATAGGAATCAGTGACTGCCTCTTACCTATGTCTTTTAGCTGGCAGAAATACAGTAAAAGCTAGCTTAAATGTTAAATGTTTGTCTCTTGCCTCTGCTTTCCTTTACCCAATATGCTTATTCCCTTTATTGTATGGAAATAAATTTGTACAGCACTGGGAGTTCTTTTGGTTTAATTTGCAATATTTTCACTTTTTGAGTCAGGCGCAGACCAGCTTTTACAGAGCCAAGATTGAGTAATAGTGAACCAGAGAAAACTAAGAAGGTGAAAGGAATGAGGTTTAGTTCTCTTTTGAAATGCATAAGTAGTGTGGAAATTCTGATATCTCATTCTTGTGAAAGATTGCAATAGTCACCAGAAATGCTAAGTATATGGTAGACCAATCAAGTGAAGCCAAAAAATGACAGCCTTCTTCCCTGGACTGAATCAAGGATAACAACTAGAAATTATAACAAGTTTGTGATGCCAGTTATGGAATTTTCAGACATCACCTGGAAAGAAAACCTGACACAGAAAAGCAGGCAAGAAGACGGAAGGAAGGCACGCATAGCCTAAGCTCTTGTTAAACTGAATTGGCTTGTAGAGGCTTGCAGTCTATCCATCAGCCAAACACTCAATCTTGCATCTGAATGAGGCAAAATTCTCTAGCCAAATATCTCACTGAAATGCCAAAACCAGCATTCAGCTGAGATGTATATGCAGAGGTAGGGTTTTTTCTAGTTGTGTTCCAGAGCTGCAGTTCAGCTGTTCATAAGTACACTTAAGAACATGGTGTATTGCCACAGAGAAGTGGTTATAAGGTAATATTTTTGAGGCAATCAGAAGAATGGTACCTCTATGAATTTTCAAATGTGAAATTAAGATACAGCAACTTTTAGCTGGCCTGAAAATGACAACAAATGGAAATATTTTCATCAATCAGGCTTAAATGCATGTAAAACTTATTTATTATATGCTTACAAACAGATAAATTATCCTGTGGTGAAAAGCAGATTTTTCTTAATAGGTAAACCTTGCTTTAGCATCAGAGTGGAAATATATTTTGAGCTGCATCTGGTCCTTGAATTGATTCAGTCATGGAAAAAAAAATGGTTTTGGAAAAGCAATCAATTATATGTTCTGTGACAGAAAAAACATTGCCACAATATTTAACATCATCTTGCATTAAGATGGTTTTTAATTGTAACACAGTGAAATAATTGCCATTAAACACAGGAGTTTATGTCACTGTCTAAGCAATTCTGTAGTAACTTGTAAAAACACATGCCTTTGGGAAACACAGGGTCAAAAAACTATCTCTGCCTGAATTCTCATTATAGCCCATTGCTCCCCCTTACTGCTATTAGCCTTTCATAATGTAAAACATTTCTTCATTTCCAAGAGATAATACTTTCAATGGAAAGGTAATTTTTGAAGTCTATTACTTGCATTCTTAGTGAAGAGTACAATGTAGCATTTTGTTCTAATATGCCATTGAAATTGTTTGAGTAGACACACCATGGAATCAAATACAAAATGTCAAAATGGTTTCCATTAACTATGCACATTTGTGCTGCTTCAGTTAATGGGCATGTTTTTGTTCTTTTCCTTCATCTTTGCATCTATAAGATGAAATGATTCAGTTAATGTAACTGAAAAGTACATTGAAAAGGTAGAGCAAATTACAAAAGCATCAAACCACAATTCCACCCACGTACTTTATTTTATAATGAAGTTTAATAATGACTAAAATTGTCTTCAGATTTAAACATCAGTCATTTCTGCAATTGTGGTTAATGTGAAAAATCTCACCCACAGTAATGTTTTAGCAAAACATGGTAGAAATTGTACATTATACTTTACACTGAGATGTTATAATGAAATCTTAACTAGATATCATTGAAATATATAGTATGTTAAAAGTAATTTGCCACTACGGGCAGGACTGAAACAGGGGCCGTCAGCTTAGTAACAGGTAGGGAAAGTTCATTTCACATTATAAAACCTCTATTGTGCTTCACTACCATTATGGTGAGGCAGTCTTTGCTACTAGGTATCATCTAAAATACTGCTATAATATCTAAATTACTTGGTTTGTACAGTGTCATAAAATAGAAAGTGTTTCATGAGAGTGAACATCAATGAGAATATTATTTTCTCAGAAGGACACAAAATGGATTCATGTTCATTTTGAACACAGAAGCCTTTTACAGCAATAAGTTATTTTTGAATGGGTACTTTCAGTACCTTAGCACCTGAGTGGGCAGTGTAGGAGCTGGATCCCTAGGAAGGCCACTGGGCTGCCCCTTGCAACTAAACAAATATTTCAGCAGCACCAACTGGCTTTGTGACTATATAGGTTCCTGCTGCAACGAGCAAAACAGGGGAGGAGAAATGTTCTCACTCAGCTCTATGACTGGTTCAGAGATGGCTAAACATTGTCCTTCCCTGGCTGAATGAATTTTTAGACGTTGAAATTTAATTTGGGTCAAAGTTGGATTAACTGCCATGGAAACTGTATTTAAGCCATTCTTTAAAAAAAAAAAAAAAAAAAGAAACCCCATGTTCTGCATATTCAGGATCTCTTAGTGCCTGAATGAATGAGCTCTCCTGATAATTAAATTTAAAGCCAGCCCACAACACTCCTCCCTAAGGACAAGGAGACGCAGCCCAGACACAGGGCTAGGAGGGAGAGGTGGCTGCTGCCCCTGCCCTGACAGCTGCCCTGCCCCTTCTTTGTCACCCCTTCCTCAACCACTGACAGGTTAAATCTTACATTCATTGGGTGTTTGGTTTTCTCTTCTAGATTAAATTTTCTGGCATTGATCACCAGATGGCAGTATTATATCACCAAGCCCTTCCCCCCACAAAACCCTTAAATCACAGAGGGAAAAAAAAATAAGTTCCAGTGGCCCATGGCTGGTGCCACCGAGTCGTTGTTCAGGATGCCCTCAAATCACTGATCGCTGCGCTTGTGGCTTGCTAGGATCCAGCTCAGCAAGAGCATCCTGATGTTTCCTTCTGTCCTCCTAAGGAATAAAAGATCTTTGAAAAGGTGCTATGTGGCCTAGCCTAATGTTCCTAGATTCAGGATTTTTTCTATTGAAGACGCTTCTTACTTATGGTGAAGGCTCAAAGCTGAGCTAGACAAAAGTCAGGTCTTTCCAAGGCTTAGCAATTGCCATTTCCACTAAATTTGATGGTCAATGTGCTAGTACATATCAAAAGGAGACTAAATAATGCATTCTAGCTTGATTTATTTACAGTGTATATTACTCCTGTGGAACATAACTTTCTCTGGACCCTGTACATCTGAATTGTGGATGACCTAAGGAATCACACACATGATTATCTTGCCATTTGCCTGCTCAGACCCCAGCCTCAATGCTCCTTAGGTCCAAGGTTTAACTGTTACATTGTCATGGTTTAACCCCAGTTGGCAACTAAGCATCACATAGCTACTCACTTGCTCCCTCCAAATGTGATGGGGGAAAGAATCAGAAGAGCAAAAGTGAGAAACCCGATGGGCTGAGGTAAAGACAGTTTAATAGGTAAAGCAAAAGCTATGCCCACGAGCAAAGCAAAATAAGGAATTAATTCACTACTTCCCACTGGCAGGCAGGTGTTCAGCCCTTTCCAGGAAAGCAGACCTCCATCATGCCTAACAGCAACTTGAGAAGACAAAAGCCATAATTCCTGCTCTTCCTTCTTCTTCCCCCACATTTTATTGCTGAACATGATGTCATATGTTGTGGAATATCCCTTTGGTCAGTTGGAGCAAGTTCTCCCAGTTGCGTTGCCTCCCACCTTCTCGTGCACCCCCAGCCCACTCACTGGTGGAATGGAGTGAGAAGCAGAAAAGGGCTTGACTCTGTGTAAGCACTGCGAATCAGAAATGAAAAAAAATCTCTGTGTTAACAACCCTGTTTTCAGAACAAATCCAAAATATAGCCACATACTAGCTGCTATGAAGAAAATTAACTCTATCTCAGTTAAAACCAGCTCATGGACTTCTTTCTTTTCCAGTAGGCTGTATGGTTAACTTCTGCAGTAAATTATAATTAATATAATTTAGATGTCCATAAACACTGTGTGTGTCCTACAGAATGTCTGAGATGCTGCTGCAGTATCTTCTGAGCCATGTTGCAGCACAAAATATGTGCTTTCCACTGTTAAACCTGTGGCCACAACTTGCAATCAAAAATTGACAAGACCAGCATTCCCCATCATTATGCATCATATGCTTCTTAAACCCAGTGAGCATAGGCTGCAAGGCTGGATAGGCATCAGACATTGCCTATGTAATCTGCAATATTTTGGCACATGAATCCCGTTCTCACAGGTAATCCTAAAATATCATTCTTCCCTCTACACAGAAGAATGTGACGTGGCAAAAAGCACCATGCTCTCTAATTATCTGGATTAATTCTCCAAGATATGGGCTAGTTCTTTTAGGACACACCCACAAGGTTCTATTTGTGCCCACAGGCACAGCAAATAAGACAACGCTAGTTACTCAGTTTTCACTGTATCCTGGAAAAATTCCTTGCCAGTGCAGCCATGGGTCACAGCTATTGTATTCAGGTCATTGACTTTGTATACTGCTACAATAACTAAAGATACTCTATTCAGGGCTCAGCACTACATGATGAAAACTGGCCAGGGTGTCTATCAGCTCCTTCTGTTCCCCCCCATGTCAGTTAGAAAGGTGTTAAACCATAAAAATAAGGGAAGCAATTTGTTTTTCTAAGAAGTCCATAAGTCAGGAGGGAAAATTCAAATGCAAAACCTCTTATCACCGTCTCCTCACTAGACACAAACCACTACTAGGTACAGGCAAAAGAAGAAAGAATAATGAATGAAAGCAACCTCATTTGGGGGGACCGGTGCATCAGGTACCAGTTACTAAACTATAGGGCAGATCAAGATTCAGATATGCCATGCACTCAACACAAAAAAAAAAACTGGGTCACATTTTTCACCAGTGTGTTTGAGCAAAGTCTAACCTATCAGATATTACTCATAAAAGACTTTGACATTTGCCTATATCTAACTCAGTACCACAACATAACTGATACAGTCACATTAAAAGTAGGGTAGCATTTATTTCCATTAACATTCCTGAGTCGAACAACTTTTATTTTCTTATTGAGCAGATTTATACAGAACAAAAAACTTGTCTTTGTCCCAAGGACCTTGGTAGATGTTCTGCTGGAAACGTAAATAGTAGATTTAGATATTATTAGAACCTATACCCTGCTACAACATGAAACAAGTAAGAAGAGCTAGATTCAGTTTAAAGACACTGCTGTTTTTCTATTTTAATGCAGTGTTGCTTAGGAGCCTTTGTGGGTGGTTTTTTCTGGTGTACTTATTGGAGTTTTACCTTCTTGTCTTCGCAGTAGAATGAGAAAGACACAGGAAAAGAGGGACAAGTGTAGTGGGATTTCTTTCTGATGCTGACCAACAGCTGAAGCTGAAATAGTTGTGCCAGTGAACATTTCTGTTGGAACTGGCTGATTTGTTTTCAATGATAAGTGACAGTTCTGCTAGATAGCACAGGAGAAGAGTGGTTTGAGAGGGACATGAGCAGAGAAAAGTAATATTTTCATGCATAAGGCTGAGAAGGAACCCCCTTATTAGTGAGCAGCCTGAAAAAAAATCACAAAAGGGAGAAAACTAAAAATGTGTAGATAGAGATAAATGTGAAAATGAAGACTGAGAGAAGTAAGAAACTGGAGGCACAGAAGTGCAGCAGTGGGAAAAAAAGGTTACATTTTCTGCAGTGAATGGGAGCCAGTGGGAAGACTCAAAGAGGTGAGTAGCTTCATGTTGGAGGATGGATTAATTAGAAAAAAAAAATTTCTTGCCTTTTGTTAAATCCTTTGGCTAAGTAATCTTTTTGTACTTTTAGTTGCGCTATTCGTCAGCTGATATATTTACTGAAAATCCACACATCTTTTTTATTAATTTGCAAGTTATTTGCATTGCTTTGTAAATGCAGCTCAGCATCAAAAGGAAGGATCTTTCTGTATTTAAGAGTGGTACATTGCAGAGGTGAGTATGAAGTTCTCATCTAACACACCAGACATGCAGGCACATTCCTATTTTTGGAGCCCAGACAGATTTTACACTCGTGGGTGCTTCTTAGACTTCAAAAATTGGGCATGGAAATCAGTTACAATGCAGAAAGAGATCTATTTTAAACATAGATAAATCAATCCCATTTGATCTTTGCAGTCTGTACATGGATTTTCATGTTATTTCTTGGCTGTTAAATATGGTGCCACAGTGAAGACTTTGTTTTTCTAACACAATGTTCTATATGTATGAAAGAGGACTTCAAAAGTGGAACAGGGATTCTCTTGTCAGAGCAAAATCATAACTTTGCTGTGGTCATAGCAGAGGATGACAGACATCAGTTGCTGAAAGGTACCACTGTCACTCCTCTATATCACATGCAAATCAAATTTAAGAGTTGGAAATCTTCAAATCGTCCCATTAAGTACTTCTTAAATGGAAGACAGCTGACAAATGTAAAGGTAAGCAGGTTTTTTTCCTAGGTTTTTCCCTGACCCTTTCACTGAAAATTAAGCACATGCACACACAACAAAAAAAAAAAAAAAAAAACCAACAAAAAACCCAATGTGGAAAGT
This sequence comes from Phaenicophaeus curvirostris, assembly GCF_032191515.1. NCBI lineage: Eukaryota > Metazoa > Chordata > Aves > Cuculiformes > Cuculidae > Phaenicophaeus > Phaenicophaeus curvirostris. Next base: position 60,476,208 of record NC_091394.1, read on the forward strand.
GACTGTTCATTTTTGCTTAGATGTTTAGGTGTCATACCTAATACCTGGTAACACCCAACAGGCTAAGCAAAAATCTTTCTTCTGGGCTATTATCATAGAATCACCATGTTGGAAAAGACCCTACCTGATCATCGAGTCCAACCATTATTGGATGATGCTGATGATGATGCTGATGATTATGCTGATAATTGTCAATAAAATGCTTGAATAGTGAAAAATGTGTCAGGATGTGAAACATGCCAAATGAACATTAAAGAAAGATTAATAGGCCAGGAAATAGTGCTCCAATATTTTTTAACACAAACTAAGTGCATTGCTGTAGTATTCTATACAACATTTAGAAGAACTGTAAATCTAGAGGATGCTGATACATAGCATATCCTTCTGCTTTTTTGCTTTTCCTGAACTCTCTAAAACATGTATATTGTTCTCTACAATTTGACTTTGCTTCTTATGTCTCTGGAACAATTCTCCTATCAGACTGTTTTTCCTCATGATTGGCAAGGGAATTTTTTTTCTCAAGTTACTTTAAGATACCACTAATGATATATCAGAAAAAGAATTCTTCACAAGTAAGAAATGTGGCTGGAGATCATAAGAGATCATATCATTGTCAAATGGCTGCAGCTGCACTCATATCCACTACTGGACAGAAATGGTAGGTGTTTAATGAAGAATATTCACTAAAAGTACCCTTATATCAACCTCTAAAGACTATAATAAAAATATACAGACCAGTACAGCTGACTCAGAGTTTGCAGACCTGGCTGATTAAAGAGAAGATTGGTTTTGTGGGATTTTTTTTTTTTTGGTCTGTAAACGTATGTTGAAGTAGTTGTTACATTGCTTACTAAACTACTGCTAGCCGTTCAATGCATGAATCTGGTTGAATATAATCATACAGTAGAAAGAAAGCCTTGATATAATGGGTCAAAAAAACCAAATTACACCAGTGACAAAAACCAAATTACACCAGTGTAGTGCAGTTGAAAGAAACACAAATGGGCATCCTTCTTACAATACAGATTTTGTGAAATGGTGGAAATACTCCTATCATTTATGATTTCCTGAAGAATGGACATCTATTTATAAATGAATGGCTCTGTAATAACTCAGTGACACCATCATAAATCTCACCAATGTAGAGCAGTGTATGACATATCTGATGAGAAATGTGTTTACTCCTTTCAGATTAAAAATAGAAAAACACAATAGAACAAGTTCATTGGCAGGTTCAGGTGGCCACTTAGTATATAATAGAACCAGGAAATGAAAGTGTCCTGTGGCACGGAAAAAAAACACCACCAGCACCCCTTTTTTAGAGAACATGAGCACAAGTGTTACTGTGCCTTCAGATTTTTTTATTTTCAGCATTTAAATATCAGCAACTGTACCTCTTTACAATGAACTAAATATTTATACAATTCTTCTGCTTGTTATTTCTTCATTAACAAGGTTTTCCCTGCTGCACAGTGGAATATGTGAGTAACTTTGCAAATGTCACAAGCACTCAATTTGGATCAGCTGAAGGAAGTAATAACAAGACTCATAATCAAGTCGAAGTACAATAGTGGCACATTTCAAGCTGCAAAATGATAGATCGATTCAGAAGACTCTTTCTCATGGGGTATTACCTCCCTTTGTTCTCATTTTGAGATTTGTTTTTATTCACCATCTCAATGGAATTATGTTAATTTTTTTTTAGCACACTGTTTGGAGGGAGTAATGTAAGTTATTAGACCAGTAATTGATGTTTTATAAAAGAAATGTCATTTTTTTAATAAAGGCAAACAAACTAAGATAAGGAAGGCTTAAAAATCTTTGGATTAAGTTCTGAGGGTCACACGCTTCTTAAATGTCTGTATTCTAGCAACAAGGTGTTTTAACAGAATAGTGAAAAGTATTGAGCATCCTCTTTGTCATGGAAAATTGCTGGACTGCTGAAATTATTCGAGCAGCAAGGAAGCATCACACAACCAGGCTAAACATGGCTTTTATAAAAATTCGGCTTTTAAATTTGAAGTGATACAACTTTTACCTTACACTATAATCTACAGAAGTGTTGCACCTGCATAATTTAGTACGAAAATCTAGAATATTTTCCTTCTATATGCTGAATCTCTGGATTTCTAATCTATGGTAACAATAAAATGTCATTGGATTAATTTAATTGATACTGCTTACTTTTTTCTTTACGTTATTTTGCAGTGCAGTGACAGGTTAATATTAAAGTCTAGTTCCATTAGATTCAGAGATTAACTGTAGAATATAGTCTTACAACTAAAACTCAGAGGTCTTTCTCCATTTCCTGTCTGCTAATCAGTTTGTGGCTTCTGAGTCATTCTTTCATTACCAAACTGAAATGAATTAGACATGTTCTATTTTTCTTTCTCAGTGACAAAAAATGTATGTCCAATTTATTAAACATAACGTTTTTTACCCAGTAAACCATTTTGCAGGACTCCGTACGTTTCAGCATGATTATTCATGTGATTAAAGGCTATAAGAGCGAGTCTGTCTTTGGATGATGTATATTCATATCCTCTTGGACCAAGGAGATGCTCTAACATAACTTTGAGTTAAAAACCTTTCCTACAGGATAAATCAAATCAATGCCCTCAACTTTAGTTACCTATGCATTCCATGCAGTTGACTGAATTTCCTGAGATCTGACAAAGGAGTGGGAACAGGCTCCTTCAGGCAGCTATTTGGCACAGCAAGATCAGGTTCAGATTGAGTCACCTTCTTTGAGGAAGACTTTCCTTTCTCCGAGTTTGGTAGCTGATTTAGGAAGCCGAGTCATAGGGAAAAAACTCCCTTCATTTCAATATATCTCTATAGAATCATAGAATCACTAGGCTGGAAAGGACCCAGTGGATCACTGAGTCCAACCATTCCTATCAATCGCTAAACCATGCCCCTCAGCACCTCATCCACCTGTCTTTTAACCACCTCCAAGGAAGGTGACTCAACCACCTCCCTGGGCAGCCTGTTCCAGTGCCCAATGACCCTTTCTGTGAAAAGGGTCTCTAGATAAAAAATCCTCAGCAAATATAAATTGATATTTCTTTCTTGAAGTCATTGATGCCATGCTGATTTAAACCAGTGAAGAGCTGGCCTTGGTAAGTTTCACTGTGCACCTACACCTCCATGTGGCTGAGCTTTCCAGCCTTCATTCTCCTTTTAGAATAAAGAGTATCCATGGATGTCCTGTCATATGGGCATTATCGAGTTGAAGGAAAACTGATTTACTTGTCTGGAATTGGGCCATTTAGGGCAAAACATCTGTCTATAGACATCTCAACAGATGAGTCTTAGGCATCTAGCTGTATCTAAAGCAGTGTGTGCTACACTGCAACAGGAACATTCACAAACCAGATAGGGAGAGAAGCTGGACTTTTTATCGCAGGCCTGTCTCGGTTGCCTGGTCCCTGAGAGTATTCTTTCATAGTCAGGGATACACATCCTAATCTGAACTGAGCTTCCCTTGGCTCTTCCCATGCCAGAGAAATCACTGAGACCAGTGATTTAGTAGGATTTGAAAAGGATCATGCATTTATACTGGCAGTAAGTGTGCTTTAAATTCAGTTAAACAGGATTTATTTTAAGTTAGAGAGGGATAAAAACCTTACTGCTTCTGAGATCAGCAAATTTGTAGCTGCTGGAGCTAGAAAGAGCTCGTATTCTCTGGACAGGGAGAGTGTGCCACTGCCATGTGGGGAGCACTGTGCCTTTCTATTGGAGCTGGTATCTGCTGAAGACAGTATCAGCAGCTTGGCGAAGGGTCTTTTTTCAGATTTTGCCTCAAAGAAGGACAGCTAAATGCAAAAAGCACATCATGTTAGACGGGGGTAGTGATCAAAGGGGCTTAGAAGAGCCAAGAATCCTGTGACCAAACCTCTGTGCCCATCCTGAACAGCTCAAACACTTCATTATACAAAAATTTCAGGGAAAATTGCACAAATCAGATCCTGACCTGAAAGTAGTTCCTTCAGATTGCTTCCGTGAGTCTACCTACAGATTATTTTGTTAACATTAACCTGGATGTATGATCTGCCACATGGATAGGAGATGAAGGCAATATTTCATGCTCTGAACATTTATCTTCTAGATGTTTGTGATACAAAATAGCTAACAACCACATAAAAGGTGGCTAGAGAAAAAGAGGATAAATTACAGTCATTAATTTAAGGAAGAAAAGAAACCTTAGACACAATACATAAAAATTCATGTTCACTGCTCCCCCATCAAGTTCAGTAACAATCTACAGGGATAAGGACTGTTATATGAAGGACAGAAGAATATGGACTTTTATGTTTTTTCTGTGTTTTTCCTGAGAAATTTTAGAAGTGTTATGAACTTCTTTCAGATCCACATGCCATGAAAGCAGTAAAGGCAGCAGATGACCATGCTTCTTGTTGCATATTGGAGCTGAATAACTTTTTTAATATTTCTGCCCTAATCTCCTCCTCTTAAAACTTGGGGCTGAGTCTGCTGGGATGTCATAGAAGGAAGTCTATTTCTTGTGGAGAATGGTGAATTATAATCAAATTTTGAGACTTCTGCTAGGGGCTACTGTGATTAGTTTAGTACCCATCATTTTTTAAGAAATTACAAATACTGTTATTCAGACTCTACCTGTTGAAACAAAGTAGGTTCTCTTGCTGCCCAAGAGACTAGAAATGGAAGCATAGACTACAAATATTAAAAATCCCCAGACAACATTATTGTCACCACTTTCGTATAATAGAAAATAAATTATTTTTAAGATAAGTGGCCTCAATGTAGAGCCTCACTTTTATCATTTTTTCTGTATGATGTGATGGCACAGTCACACTCTACTAAATATAGACTTTATATGAAGGGGAAAATCAATCTTTCTGTTTTCACTGATCTGCAATAGCCCATCCACCATTGAACTCTCTATTTACTTTGAATATTATGATATTATGATGCAGAATTCTAGCACTACTCTGGACTAGCTAAACCGTAAAATGTGAATGTTTCTAAAATTGCCTTAGAATATGTTTATTTTCAATTTATACAAAAATGTTACAGTAAAAGAGTGGCATGGATATATGTATAAAGTTTCTACCAATAAGTGCTGACATAAACTTCATGGTTTATATTATAAACACAGAAATCAAATGTTAAAAAAACAGCCTTTCAAAGCAAGCCTTCGGTAGTAAGGAGATGTCAGAATTAAGGTTGCCATTGTAAGATTGTATGCTCATTTTTCTATTTTTGTCTTTAATTATACTACTATAAAATAATTCCTCACACACCAGTTACCTCATTCACCATGCAAAATGGTATTAAGAATAATCTAATCAATATTCTGGTTTTTCCTTATTGTTCATCCTGCAGCCTCAGGTCACATTCATTGCTAAAATGCAGACTTAAAGATAGAAAAATGGATTCTTCTTTTCAGTGTCACTCATCACTTCCACAACTGAGTGACACATAAATGTTAATTTATTTATTTTCACAACATCTTAGTGAGCTGAAGAGTGGTGTGAGTATTTTTTCATAGCCAGAGTGCCTGAACATATACGTGCAAACAAATATTTCCACTGATTAGCAGGCAGAATTTGAGACACAGGAAGATCAGACTCCTCGGAGCACTTTACATCATATAGTAGCTTATATAATCCTCTTGACTTTAACTGAAGTTGCTATTTCCTAGTACTTTTCTAAATCAAATCCTCTGACACTGCAGTAAAAATTAGTGATGAGCTGTGAAAACATGTGACTTCCTGACATTTTATAGCTGTTTGTCCTCTGACTGGGAGCCTACATTTGTCCCAGTGGTCTAGACTTGGGTCCCTCTTTAAGAAAAGGGTTTGAGCCCACAAACATGGAGCAGAGTATGCAGACCATGCTGTCACCTAATAAACGGCAGTTATGCCGCTGATGCTATGCAGTTCAAAGGCAGGAGAAGGTTTCTAGATATCTGCCTGCTTGGAGCATGAACATATAAGTCAAGGAACTGTAGGAAAGTGTTCTCCAGGCTGTATTCAAGGGGCTTTGATCCTATATGATTAAGTATTTCCTTGCAGTTAGTTCCCTGTGTCAGTCACCAGACAGCTGCTACTGATGAAAATAAGTTCTGCATTGCTCCATTCCCTAACTGTTCCTGAACTTTTCTGAGACTAGGAGGGCACTGTAAGAAAAACAGTATGCAATAGACATCACAATACTTATTCAAAACGAAAATTGTACTTAAAGTTGCACAGTAAACCTTAATTTTCCACTTTCCTCACTTCTGAATTTTGAATGTAAATGTTGCCAGAAGAGGTGATATCAAAAGTGAGCCTAGCCTCATGTCTCTACTGGGAAGGGAGTGTAGAGAGGCAGTCAGCCTCCAGTAATTGTTGATGTACTTCTTATTCTAGATGTTACAGCTCATCATGTATACTAGCCAACAGTGGATCTAGCCTGCATAAATTCCTCTGATACCCTTCTAAACTCATCCAGAAAAATATATCTTTTTTATTTTTCAAAGTCTACTCTGACAATTTCATTTGGTGTCATTACTTGCACTGTGAGAAGAGCTGTTTATTGATCTTCTCCATTCTACAAGTCTCACTCTCTTGTGTTGTCACCTTTTTCCCAAATCCAGATTTTTTTTTTATTTGCTTTGCAGCTGTATGAAAGACAAGTCATGTCTCTGCTTATTTTTATTATCTTTATCTGGATATTATTATCCCTTTTTCTTTTGCTATGGCATGCCCAGCCCCACAAGCTTCATTTCTTATATAGAATAATGAAATCTTGAGATATTAATAGATGATTAATATACACTAGGGTGTGATTATGCATTCTGTTAGGCTCCTGATAATTTTCCTAATTATTCTTCACATTCTAGTTACATTTATAGACACCACTGAACTATAAGCTGTTGTTCTGACAGTTTGCAGTAGCTTCAAGATCTCTTTCCTGAATGGTGGTAACTAAACTGATGGCTGTCATTCAAGTGATATCCATTTACTAATATATTGAATGATATATTTTTTATATGTAGAATATGTTTAAGCTTCCTTCTTTCTGAAAACCAGCTATCCATTCGTACCATCTGTTTCTTATACTTCAGCCAATTGTTAACCCACCACAAGACATTCTCTTTCATCTCGTGACAAGTTAGCATCTTTCAGAGGTTTCGCAATAAGACCTTCTCAAGCATATCTTCAGTGGCTCCTCTGAAAATGTCCATTATGTGAGTCGTGACTTCTCTATGCAAAGGCTATGTTGGCTCTTCCCTAGTATGTCACAGTCTGTTCTTAGAGAATGGAATCTTCCCACAAATTTCCTCTTATACAAATAAAATTCATCAGGTTTTAATTATCTGAGTTAATCTAGAAAATCTTGTAAAATATTGGTGACATATTTACCACTTTCCATTCTTCAGATAACACAACTTATTTAAATCATAGAATAGTTTGGGTTGGAAGGGACTTTAAAGATCATCTAGTTCCAACCCTCCTGTCATGGGCAGGGACATGCCACTAGATCAGGTTACCCAGGGCCCCATCCAACCAGGCCTTAAAAACCTCCAGGGATGCGACATCCACAACTTCCGTGGACAGCCTGTTCCAGTGCACTCAATCTCTCTGTCAGTATAATTGGTGAAGATATTAAACGGCACTTATCCCAGTAACCCTGAAGGACACCACTAGTCACAGATTTCCATCTGGACTTCGGGCCATTGACCACCACTCTCTGAATATGACCCTCCAATCAGATTCTTATCCACTGTACCACCCACCCATCAAATCCATATGTCTCCAGTATAGAGAGGAGGATGTTGTGGGGGACCATGTCCAAGGCTTTACAGAGGTCCAGATAGATCACATCCGTCAGTTTACCCGTGTCCACTGCTGCAGTCACCCCATCATGGAAAGCCACTAAGTTGGTCATATGGGATTTGCCCCTGGTGAAGCCATGCTGGCTTCCATTAATCATCTCCCTTTCCTCCATGTGCTTTAACATGGCTTCTAGGAGGATCTGTTCCATGATCTTCTCAGGCACAGAGGTGAGGCTGACAGGTGGGTAGTTTGCAGGATTGTCATTTCTGCCCCTTTTAAAAATGGGCACAATGTTACCCTTCTTCCAGTCACCAGGGACTTCTCCTGATTGCCATGACTTTTCAAATGTCATGGAGAGTGACTTGGCAACCACATCTGCCAATTCCCTCGGGACTCTGGGATGCATCTCATCAGATCCCATAGACTTATAAATGTTCAGGTTCCTCAGGTGGTCACGAACCTGATCCTCCTCTATAGTGGGAGAGGGTTTATCCCCCTGGTCACCATCTTACCATCCCATGACCCAGAATAGCAGTTATTGGTGAAAATGGAGGCAAAGAACTTGCTGAATACCTAAGCCTTCTCCTCGTCTGTTGATATGAGATCACCATTCCAAACCATCAGTGGGACTGTGTTCTCTTTGACCTTCCTCTTCTGATTGAAATACCTGTAGAAGCCCTTCTTTTAAGTCTTTAGTTCCCTTGCCATGTTCAGCTCCAGCTGCGCCTTGGCCTTCCTGAATTCCTCCCTGAATGACAGATTATTATTCACAGTTAATAGTTCTGCAGTTGTTTATTTCAGTTGCTTCATTCCTAAGGGAAACAGACCTGTGGACTTATCCTCTGGAAAAGAATAGTTCTGGAGTAGGAATCTCTCTGAACTTTCCTGGAATAAATGTTGACACAAACTATTTATTTATTTTTTTTCTCCAATAGCATCACCTTAGTCAATCTTCCTTTTACAACTTGATCAACTATTGGACCCACAATTTTTCTTGAAGGATTTTTATTCCCGTTTGAGAGGAAAAAGAACTGGTTTAATTTCATTAAGTTATAATCTTTCTTTCTGTGTGTTTTTACATGTGAACTCTTGGTTTACCTTAAAAGAAGATACTCAAGGGAGTTCTGTCATGTGGCAAAAAAAATGATAAAGCTGAAGAAGAACTCTGGAGAATTTAGCAGAGAGCAGACAGCAGCAATGTAGTTCTTGCAGGTCAGCCAAGAAGCCCCAGGATAAGAGTTTGCCATTGCATTGTCATTTTTACCAGCAGCAGAACAATAGTGAGACACAGGACACTTGTGTTCACCCACCAGTGTGCATATTGGGCAAAGACTCTTTTTCCCATTAATCCCTTCTTTGACCCCATCTTTGACCTTGACTTTGACCTTTGTTCCTTATATCAGGTCACTTGAACCATTTCGGTTGGCTTTTTCCAAGCATTTCAATCTAAAGTCAACATTAAATATGTAAAATATCAGCCTGGACAAACTGGCAAATTTAGAAATCACTGAAAACAGATCTTTACAATGGAAAGTGAAAAACTGCCATAATAAGAAACAACACTACCAGTTTTTCCTAAAATTGGTACTGTTACAGAAGCCTATTTCTAAATATGGAGCACTATGAAGGGGGAATCATAGGATGTCAGTGGTGTTACAGGGTTACAGCTTCCAAAGTGTAACTGAATCTAAATAGGAATTATTTAATCCAAGTAAAAAACATGTCAAAATTCATCATCATTTTACCATTATTCCACAAGTATTTTCTGAAATATTGTTCTGTTACAAAAATCTCATATAACTTCCTTCCTCTTGCTGAGCTTCACACGAGCTTCATGCTGGAAATGCCTCCCCAACTACATATTCATGTGAATGTTATGCTGCTTACTATGAACCCTTGCCAGGGCTCCCTGGGAAAGGATTGGTCCTTTCAGAGTCCTAACTTTCAGGGAGGTCTTTTGCAAAACCATGAAACTAAACTGAACCTTACACTTAGTTCAGGTTTCATTCTCTGACCTTGCATTGCAGATCCTATGAATAGAACATTGTCGTCTCTGTGTAGTCTCAATAACTGGACATTTTCTGGGTCCATGGATTTATACAATGAGATATCTGCTCCAATCTGTGTGCATAATGCTCCGATGCCCACAAGGAATGGCTGCAATATTGACGCCTTTCAATGTAGATCACATCATTCACAGAGCACAGTCCAATAAAATGATACTGTAGTTAATAAGTTTTCTAACACAAAGTTAGTTTAAAACATGGAACTAATCAGGAGGAAGTCTGTTTATGCATGTCACAGTTACATTGAATCGACAATAAATAAACAAAGATTTGCTTCAGCTGTTGTCATGTATATCAAGTAAGTCATTAATCTAAACTAATGAAGCTTAAGATATATGACAGGCAGTTTTTATGGAGCTCTTTCTTGATGATATGTTTGCTTTTCATTATAACACCAAGAGAGCCCATTATTTAGAAAGCAGTACATCATAGCCAAAAAGCCTTGAAGTCGTTGCTTCTCTCTTTGTTCCTGGCTCACAATAAGTAGTACTTACCCTTACATTTCCATAGAGCTCTCCTGGATGAATAGCATTAGCCAAAAATGAATAAAAAATCCAGATAAGAATTGTAACATGAAAAATAATTCATCCTTTCTTGATCCTTAGTCAGTTAGTTATTCCATTAGATAGTTGGTTAGTTAAGGATATTTTATCCAACTCGAAAGACAAAATTGAAGGCTGGATATGATGGGAAAAAACCTTCACCAAAAGGGTTGTCAAGTATTGGAACAGGTTGCCCATGGAAGTGGTTGAGTCACCATCCCAGAAGGTATTTAAAGAACATGTAGACATGGCACTTAGGGATACGGTTTAGTGGTGTACATGGCAGTGTTAGGTTTATGGTTGGACTTGATGATCTTGAAGGCCTCTTCCAACCTAAAAAATTCTGTGATTCTATGATTCTGTTCTACATTTCTATGTTTGAATTAAGGTGTTTCCAGAGACAGATACTAAGCCTTGACTGGAAGGGAACAAAATCTCCCTTGAAAAATCTTCAAATTTCTTTCGGTAGTCTGTATGGTGCCATATCATTGCCATTCTGATTTAGGAGATCAAAATCTGGAAGGAAATATCTTGCATATTACCTGAAGTAAAGTTTCAAACAGACCTGCATTTTTTCCCATCAAAACAATTTGAAAATTACTATGTTCCATGGGGATATTTAAATTAGTTTTTATGTCTTCCTATCCCATTGTGAGCTGCTTGAGATTACTTTGCCTATATTGAAATATTTCATTGAACGCGGGAATCTAAAACATTTCATTTGAAAAACTTCTTAAAATTGTCTGGATTTCTTTGAATCATTGGAACACTCTTGTTCACAAGGACAGTATGACAAAGCTGACAGAGACTGGCAATATCTTAGCAGCATAATGTTCAGTGTATCATGCAAAATCTAGTACCTCTTCAAAACTTGAGACTTTCAGATGAGCTTAAAAAGTTGACTATTGGTGACTTTTATGGACTTAAGCTGCTGCCTGATAGAGACTGAAATATGCAATTAGCATCAAGTGTGGATACATCCCATAGATTCAGTTGTACATGCATTACACCAATGAAGGAGGATGGATATGTATGTTGGGATGTTAAGGCTTTAGTGCTTTGAGTAACAGCACACTCTTAGCAACCTCTTTCAGTCTAACATAAATGTAATGGCAATCAATCATGGATAATATCATAGATTTTCAGACCTGAATTAAGAATTCAAGAGAAGCTATCCTACAGACTGGAAATATGTTATTATAGGAACCAGATGATATCCAAAGATCAATGTTCAGTATTAATTTTGGAGGAAATACCATTTTCCAAATGCTAAGCCTGCACAGGCATTTACAATTGTTAGGAACCCTTCCATTACAAAACCTCCCTTCCCTTCAAACTGTTTTCTAAAATACCTCATACATTTATTTTCCTGTTTTGGAACACAGAGAATTCTTTGCAATGGATTCTTAGCTCCTATGAACAGAAATAAAACATTATTTATCAAGTCTCTTTCACTAAGCAGCAAATCTAGTCTTCAGAACTGCCATAGGACTCATTCAAAGTAACTGAGATTTCTATTTAGTTGAAACCATTTGAACACCCCATCCTAGCATAAAATGGTTCTGTGAACCACTATAGTCAATCTGTCTGAGGTTTGTCCTCATTCATATATATCTTGTCACTGATGTAATACATGCTGTTGTCAAATTGCCTTGTGCATATAGCATAAATATTGGTAATTGTTCAGTATGAATGGGTATCTGATAGATATTAAAGAAAGCAAGCTCTGGAAAGAGTGGTTTTTTTCAAAACTCTGGTATAACTTTGCAATAAGCGACAGATTTCACTTTTTTCCTTTATTTTCTAGGATTAAAAAAGAATCTGTTCTGTTTACTACATAGCCATTTACATTCTGGCTTTGAATTTTCAGGAAGACAAAAAGTCTGTTTCCATTAGCACTAAAACCAGAAAGAGGCTTTCACTCTAGAAATGTCAGGCACCATTACTTTCTGTAGAGTCTGAAAGCACTGCATCTGTTGATGTCAGAAAAGCGCAATATGTCTGTCCATAGAAGAACAATGAAGCCTGTGAAAAGAATTTGTAAAAAGTCAGGAAAAATTGTTTCCATAGATCAAAAGTATCAGGGCTGGTAAAAAAAAGTGGCAAATGTCCCTTCCTTAAGGAAGAAATACCTGACCAAAGAAGCCATGTATTTATTATTCATAATAAATATTTATTTATTTTCTGGGGAAGGAAAAGTAAATTATTTATGTGGTGGAGGTGGGATGATTTCCAAAGCTTGTAACAGACTTCAGATGCAAGAGATGAACACAGTATTGGCATTTGATACTCCACTTCAAGCAGCACTTCAAATTATTAGCATCAACTTGAGCTGAATTATTTTTTATATACCCCAAACTCCATCTTTCAGAAAGTTATTATGCTTGAGACAGATGTTATATGTTTATGCGAAACTATGTGAACTTAAACATTTTTTACTATTTAAATAATTGTTATTCAGATAACATGTTCGCCTTAACTTGGATAGCAGTATTACTGTATTTAAGGCTCTGCAAAAGTATTCTATGTTCATTTGCAACCTGTATCCAAGCAAAGATCTATGCATGCATCCTTATGTTCCCTTTTATCTGGCCTGGATGCTCAGAAATAGCTGTTATGTACCCGACCTTTTCACTGAGACCACATTCTTCTCAATGGACAGAGGCCATACATGCATGAGTTTTTATGGATTCTGAAAACAGGCCAGTGTGGACTAATCAGGTCAAAAATTATGTAGACCAGCAACATGTTCTCTCAGATCTGCCTTGCTATTTAAACATGTTTTAAAACATACTCTATATCAACGTTAGCACTTTAATGTATTTGTGTTAAAAACATTAAAAATCCATAGATGTAAATGGGAAGGCTGGTATTTTTCACAGCTATTAATTATTATTATAGGTTCCTTTTATTCAGCAAACTAAACTGACAATTAATTTAGGTATATAACTATTTCTATTGCAAGTACATCTGATGACTGTAATTGCCACCACAGCCATGAGTCATACCAAAAAGGGATTTTTTCAAAAATGCAAAATACAGTCTCTTCAATTGAACTGCAGATACTTTGGTTTAAATCTATACTTTGTTTCGAAAATTCTTGTAACAGAGCTCTGACCACCTACGAAATAAATTTTATTAGTTTTGAGCTTAAAATAGACATAGTGAAATGAAATTCAGAAATTAGTAAGATGAATGGGTAGTAATGCTCAAAGACACGATGTTCCTGAGAGTTTAAGTAAAGACCTAACTTAATTTTTTTTTGCAGTGATCGAAGGTAGTATGACATGGGATACAAGATCACATCTCTTCAATCAGATTCTTGAGACAAAGAACTAAAATATCATTATCAAATGTGCAAAGGAGTCATTGGATTGTACTAGAAACATTTCTCATTTGTCCCATAAGCTCTTTAGCATCTCTTTTTTGGGGGGAGACAGAACTATAATATGCAGATACTGGACTCATTACCTATATAGTAAAAGTTGTATTACCTTCACAGGCCTGGATTTCACTCACAGTGTCTAAACACCCAGTAAAAACTATTCAGGGCTTTGGGTAAACACAAGTGCACTCTGTTGATTGTATTATGGTAATTGAACTCTTATAGTGTTGTCAGTGTGCATCTGTGTCTAATTGAAAACACATTTCATTGCAGTTTTAGCCATAAACAGCATGTGAAAAGCTTTCTTGGAGATCTAGGGGATGTCTTTGCAGCTTTTGGTGGTTTTGGTTTTGGTGTGAGCTGTAAACAGGAACACCATGAGAAACCAGAAGAATTAAATGAATAAAATTCACCATATACTTGTGACTTTTAAGGCACTTTGGGTGTAGCTGAATCTTAAATATATGTTCCTGTCACCAATGCTAGCATTGATCTGAGCAGGAAGAATTTATTAACAATTTTCCATTGTCAATCATTTTAAGAGAGTTATATACACTTTAGGTCTCAATACCACGTGTAATAATACATAACAGAGCAATCCATATGCTCTGCTATGGATCATCTCTGTTAATCTGTCAAGTACAAATGCTAAACTAGAAGCCAATGACAAGAATAGAATTATTGTAACAACATATTTTGGATTTCTTTGCTTTTCTCACCTGAAAACTTCTATGTGCTAGATACGGTTCTTAGATAAATATTTATGCATGACTTTATGTCCCTTCCTGGTGAGGATTCATCTTTTCTCACTGAGACTCTCAGCAGAGACTGCCCAAATCACCAGTTAAAAATTCATTACAGATCATCTTATAATTAATGCAATATTTATTGCTAGCCCTAAAGAAATAGAAATTAGTTGAATAGGTGTTAAATATAAATATAAGTCTGCAAGGGAATAGATCAGAAGTTATTGTGGGTGTTGCTTTGAACTCTTGTTACAAATTAAAGTTGCAGAAAGCTGACAGACTACAATATGATATTTTTGGTTGACTCATACAGCCAACATTATTTAACTTTTTTAGACTGAATGAAATAATAATTACTTGCATTTTAATCTGAATAAAATAATAAGTATCGATGAGTTCACCCCAGCAGCTGTATCTAGAGTTAGAAGGGCACACACGCAGGTGGGTCTCAGTCTTCCAGCTTGGGGATGTAATCACAGCATGAGTTGCTGGCAATCCATGTGCCGTTGCCTCTATCTTTTCTGACTTAGTTGAATGTAGGACAGAGTCTGGGTTCACGCACCTGTCCACAAGCCTGCAAATAGTCCTGATTTCCCCAGCTTAGGCACAGACCATGTGAATGTCAGACTGTCAGTTATGATCACAAGACATAGCAAGTCTGGCAAAAATTCATATTTTATGAAGACCATTTCTGGTTGTAAAATCTTGAAAAAAAAACCAAACCAAAACAAAAAGCTCCACTATTATTTTATTATCAGGCAGCACCCTGTTCTCATATAAAGTTAATCTTGTTATAGTTGATGTGGAACAAAAAAGATGCATGGCCCTCCTTGCAGCAGTTAGCTGAGAAGTCTTCTCTTGCCTGTCAGAAACCTGTGGAATTCTGCATTTCTTCCTCTTACATTACCAATATTTGACTTACTAATTTCTGTTAAAAAAAAAAAAGACAGGAACATTACAAAGGCTTGTAGTGATGGGACTAGAGGGAACAGGTATAAATTGGAGAAGGGAAGATTTAGACTAGACATAATGAGGAAATCCTTCACAATGAGGCTGGTGAGCCACCAGAACAGGTTGCCCAGGGAAGCTGTGGATGCCCCCTCCCTGGAAGTGTTCAAGCCTGGGTTGCATGGGGCCTTGAGCAGCCTGATCTAGTAGGACATGTACCTGCCTACGGCAGGGGAGGTGGAATTAGATGATCTTCAAGGTCCCTTCCAACTCAAACCATTCTATGATTCTAAGTGAAGAGATGGACAGGATCTTCAATCATAGTCTCTCTCAACTGCATGTAACTGAGCAATGAAATGCTCAAGGCACACGTTGACCATTTTGATTCATCCCTCAGTATTTCACTAGGCCTCTTACCGTACACTGATATGCCTAAGACCAATTGCAGCTGCTGCAACGACTTTTAGACATACAGTCAGTCTTTCTTCCATCCATCCACCCATCCATCCCTCCATCCATCCATCCATCCATCCATCCATCCAAACTATACTTCCACAATCACCTGTTAATTCCTTATCGGTCATTCAAGACTGTGGGCTTTATTAATGCAAAATAATCCTCTCATTCTCTTGTCTTCTGACATCACTTTCTACTCCAGTTTAATGATGGAAAGTAATGAAGTAGTATAGATACAGTGCGTGTCAGATAATCGTGGTAGCTACCAGGCAAACAGATCATCAGACCATTCACAGAAGGAAATAGAATTACTGATATGAGAAGGCTGATAACAGATGAAGATGCTTTGCCTAAGAGAATCAAAATGAGATTTTTACAGGTTAAGAAGAAAGATAGCTGATGAAAATATACACCAGAGAACATCCATAAGCCTGCTGAGGAATATAAATAAGCAACAAATGAATAATGAAACCGAATGTCAAGATTTATACATAAGTTGTAAGCAGCTCTAGAAAGCCTACATGTGTGGTGATATTGGAATATTGCTGTCCTTCCACCCCACCATCTGTTTCCCTGACATTTTTTTTCAGATAAATAAAACCCTTTTCCTGACTCCTAGCATCAGAGACATACTTAAATATCAGCTATTACTAGAAAGATTTCTGGATAAAAGCATAACAATTGAATACTAAATTCCATATTTAAGCTCTCGGAAATTAGAAAATCCCAAAATTGAACCTGCTACTTAAGTAAGGGTCCTAAATCCATGAATTAGAATTAACTACTTAAGTATAAAATATTCAATTATGAAACATTGTTTTCAATGTGCATGATGTGCATGCACACTATAAGCATAATATCTGCTTTGCTATCAAACCAAATTTTAAAATTCCCAATGAATTTCCTACAAAAACATCCATGTTTCCCAACTTTGATACTTTCACAAATGTGTCAGAGCCAAGGTCCTTTAGTAAGCATGTTTTATCTTATACTACTTTGTATAGTACTTTGGATGACACCAAATTGGGCATGAGTGTTGATCGGCTTGAGGGAAGGAAGGCTCCACAGAGGGATCTGGACAGGCTGAATTGATGGGCCCAGGTGAAACATATGAAGATAAATGAGGCCAAGTGGCAGGTCCTGCACTTCAGTCACAACAGCCTCAGACAGTGCTACAGGCTTGGGGAATAGTTACTGGGAAGCGGAAGTGAAGGAGAGGGAGGAGGTACCAAAGCAGAGGTTCCTCCTTGGTGACAACCATGGTGATGCAGATTGTCCCACTGCAGGCCATGAAGGACCACAGTGGAGAAAATATCCACCCCTGCAACCTATGGTGAAGACCTTGATGACACCAATGGAGTGCACCACACGGGAGCAGGTGGATGTGCCCTAAAGCGAGTTGCAAACCATGGAAATACCATACCAGAGCAGGCTCCTGGCAGAAGCTGTGGCCTATGAAGAGAAGCCCGCAGAGGAACAAGTTTTCTGGCAAGAGCTGTGACACTAGGGGAGATCCACACTGGAGCAATCCTTTCCTGAAAGACTCTGTTCTGTGGATAGGACTCCTGCTGGAGCAGTTCTTGAAGGACAACAGCCCATGGGTGGATCCATATTGGAGCATTTGGTGAAGGACTGTATCCCTTTGGCAAAGAACTGTATTCATGGGAGGGTCCCCACACTAGGGAGGAGCAGTAGAGAAGAGTTATGAACTGATTGCAGCACACATTTTCCATCCTCCTGTGCTGCCCTGGGGGAAAGAGGTAGAAGAGTTGGGAGTGCACCTGATTTTATGTGCATGAGTAGAATGACTGAAAATGTGAATTGACATTAGTGAAGTATCCATCCCACTAAATGTTACTATGAAATAAAACTTGATGAACTGCTTGTGATGGCTCAATAAATCAATCTATGAGGCTATTATTTAAGCAATAAGGTAACACATAAGAGTGTATAAACATATACAATAAACTTATAGTTCTGATGAATAAACAAATTATCTGTTGTGACACCGGTTAGGTACTGTTGATGTAATTAAGACAAAATTGGAAATTTATTTCAGAATTCGTTCACTTAAAGGGAATAATTAATTAGTTTGTGCTTTGGAATGCTTTGCTTCAATTTGTTGGGAAGAAATTTTAAGCAAACTATTCTTTATACTTTTTGCAAGAAACTTTTTTGCCGACAAACAAATCAAGAAAACCCACAAGACTTTTGTTATTTTCTTTTTCATACTACCTGTCACAGATATAGGAAAATAATAAATAGGTAAAGAACTGATCAGGTTATACACCTGAGCACAAGTAGGCAACTCTGAAAGAATGACACATTGTTTAGAAATGATCTTGTCGGAAATAACAAATCTGAAATATTCTGTAAAGATTGTACACAAGACACTGCATTCAGATTGCATCTACTCTTTCTTCTGAGGTCAGTAAACAATCACTGCTTTCAGAGCCTGAGGGAAACTGTTTCTTCTAATGAAGAAGCAGAACCTTTTCTCTCACACATGTGTACAAGCAGGCATCTATATGTTTCAGTAACCCAAAGTTATGAGAAGTCCTGGTTGTGGTCTCACAGAAATTATTTGATCTTCTGGCACCAAAGTTCCACATATACCAAAACCAGATAATGATACTTGTCCTCACATATCACTACTATGAGGGTAGATGCATAAATATAAAGATTTTAGTCACTGTGGTTTGACAGGCCAAAAGTACCAGGCTGTTATTCCCAATTCCTGCATTTTTTGCTTTATTTCTTAGTTGATGGACAGCAAAACACTAAACCCAGACTGGTGGATGCAGTCTGCACAGCCACTCTAAGGTGCGTTGGGCGCCCTGGGCTCATCTCCTGCAGGGAACACCTGCAGGAATTCTATCCACCAAAGGTGACAAGCAGAAATACCACACAAGCGCTATCAGTTCCACATGCCCCATCACTGTACTCAAAGATGTGCCAGCAAAAGATTGCTGTCTAAAATGAAAAGGCAACAGATTACCACTAAAAGCAAAACAGGTCAATGGGTCTAAATAACCCTAATAATCTTCCTTCTAATTTGGCCAGTTTAACTAAAAGATTTCCTTCATCTTTTTTCCTGATGACATCGCAAACAAACAAAAAACAAATTACATTTATGGTTGTACATTCAAACAAATGAGATCACATAACAAGCTCACTTCCAGTGCCAGCTTGCAGGAATCGACTGAAGAGATATGCATCAGCTCAAAGGCTCTCATGCTACAGCATTAGACAAACGATAGCAGGCTTGGAAAACTTCCTTAGGAAAGGTTTAGATGCAGCTGATCCTATTGAGTAGGTGGAAAGATGATCTCCAGAGATTATTTTCATCTACATTTTCTAAGATTTTAGGAAACGCAGTGATAACATTCATTTCTCTGTAACAATGGATAGGTGGGCTTCAGAAGGGCAGCGAATAGCCTAAAAGTGAAGATGATATCACTGGTGAATGACATGCCTACTGAAAATCCTATCTGTAACCAGCCTGTAACTCTCTAACTCTTGTTAGTGAACATTTTTATTTAATTTTAGCTACATTTTATTTTTAAAAGTCAATTCACTTGCAGTTAAGTAGCTCACATTCTAGGTTTGTAAATAATTTGTCTGATAAATGAGGGAGAGATGCTGGGAGCAAGCACTCACCTTCAATGTTTGGATTAGTTCTTCTTGGCTTCTATTGTCAGTTGACTGAATGTACAATTGTACACATTAAATAGAGTACTGTCTTAATGATGGCTTGGCAATTATTTAACCAATACATTTTACCCTAAACTCCATCTTTCCCAGATAAATAAAACAAATCCATTACTATCCATCCAAAGTAAGACAGAATTATTATCACATACATATAACTGATAGAAAGATGTAACAATCTACTTTTAATATGCTTCAAGTTAAACTTAACAATGCACATCCTGCTGTGGAAACAACTCCATGCAGATATTTTATGTTGGTTTTCAGAAAGTATTGCTGTTCGAAAGTACTCAAAGTTTGTTAGATTTGTAGATACTCTGATTCTCTAAATCAGACCTTACTTACTGTGATGTCAGTAAATCATGGAATCATAGAATCATGGAATCATTTGGTCGTAAATGACCTCTTGGACCATCGAGTCCAACCATTCCTATCTCCCATTAATCCATATCCTAGAGCACCTCATCCACCTGTCTTTTAAATACCTTCAAGGTATCAACCACCTCCCTGGGCAGTCTGTGCCAGTGCCCAATGACCATTTCTGTGAAAAAAATGTCCTGATATCCAAGAATCATGGAATCATAGAGTCACAGAATGGTTTGGGTCAGAAGGAACCTTAAAGATCACCAAATTCCATCCCTCCCACTAGAACAGTCTGCTCAAGGCCCCGTCCAATCTGGCCTTGAATGCTTCCAGGGATGGGGAATCCACAACTTCCACAACTTCCCTAGGTAACTTGTTCCATTCCCCCACCACCCTCATCACAAAGAATTTCTTCCTAATATCTAATCTAAATCTTCCCCCTTCCAATTCAAACCCATATCCCCTTGTCCTATCACTACATGCCCTTGTAAAAAGTCCCTCCCCAGATTTCTTCTACATATCCTTCAGCTACTGGACGGCTGCTGTGAGATCTCTTCGGAGCCTTCTTTTCTCCAGGCTGAATGACCCCAACTCTCTCAGCCTGTCCTTACAGCAGAGGTGCTCCATTCCTCTGATCATCTTTGTAGCCCTCCTCTGGACCCATTCAAACAGCTCCGTATCCTTCTTACGTTGAGGATTCCAGAACTGGACACAATACTCCAGGTGAAGTCTCACAAGAGTGGAGTAGAGGGGAGAATCACCTCCTTTGACCTGCTGGCCATGTTTCTTTTGATGTAGCCCAGGATACAGTTGGCTTTCTGGCCTGAGAGCGTGCATCTTGAGCTCATATCAAGCTTCTCATCAATCGGCAAACTCAAGCCCTTCTTGGCAGGGCAGCTTTCAATCACATCCTCCCTCAGCCTGTATTGAAACTGCAGATTGCCCCAACCCAGGTGTAAAAACCTTGCACTTGGCCTTGTTGAACCCCATGAGGTTTACACAAGCCCACTTCTCCAGCTTGCCCAGGTCCCTCTGGATGACATCCCATCCTTCCGGTGTGACAACTGCACCACTCAGCTTGGTGTCATCTGCAAACTTGATGAGGGTGCTTTCAGTCTTGCTGTCTATATTGTCCATGAAAATGTTAAACAGCACTGGTCCCAGCATGGACCCATAAGGGACACCTCTTGTCATGGATCTCCATCTGGACATCAAGCTGTTGACCACTATGGTCTGAATGTGACATCGAATCAATTCTTTATCCACTGAATAGTCCACTCATCAAATCCATATCTCGCCAAATTAGAGAGAAGGATGTAGTGAGGGACAGCATCAGTGGCTTTACAGAAACCCAGAGAAATTACATCCATTGCTTTTCCTATGTCTACTGATGTGCTTACCCAATCATAGAAAGCCACTAGATTGGTCATACAGGACTTGCCCTTGGTTAAGCCATGGTGGCTGTCTCAAATCGCACACACACACCCACACACACACACCCACACCCACACACACACCCCCGTCCTCTGTATGCTTCAGAATAGCTTGTAGGAGAATCTGTTCCCTGATCTTCCCAGGCACTGAAGTGAGGCTGACACGTCAATAGTTCCCAGGGTCCTCCTTTCTAGGCTTTTTAAATACGGGCACAATGTTACCCTTCTTCCAGTCACCAGGGACTCCTCCTGACTGCTATGACATCTCAGACATCATGGAGAGTGGCTTGGCAACCACATCAGCCACGTCCCTCAGGACTCTGGGATGCATCTCATCAGGTCCCATGGACTTACATATGTTCATGTTCCTCAGGTGGTCGTGAAAGAAAAGGAGATGATGGTCTGAGTTTCCCTGCAAAGGGTGCAGAGCTCTTCAGTTATTTGTGAAATGTTGGAGTTATTTTCAAGTGACAGATGGACTAGCTCCTCAAGACAGCATGGCAGAGAGAGACAGACCACAGCTTGTGGTATGTCACAGCAATCAGAATATTTTAGTGTTTTAGTGAAATAATGTGTAAAAAAGAAAACATGGGTAAAATGTGATATTTTTATGACATATGCCAATCCATGTCATGGAAGATTGGATTAGATGATCTTTAAAAGACCATTCCAACTCAAAACATTCTATTATTCTATGATTTCTGAAGTATCTTCACAATTTTTCTGAACTCTTTTGAAAATAAACCCTCAGCCTGAGCCTTGTAGCTGTGCTGGTTCTCAGAAACCAGGCATGCAGAAATAGTGATGCTGTGTCAGTGAGACACCTGATTTGTACCTGAGCTGCAGTGCTCATCTCTGAGATCCCTGATCACTAAATGAGAACAGGAAGGAAGCCCTTCCAAAATCAGGACATTAATTTTGTGTCCAGGAAAACTGACATTTTGAATTTGATGGATAAGTAAGGTAGTGTGTTTGGTCCTGTCTCTCTCTTGCTTTCTTTCATGCTTGCTTGCATTCTCAGGCCATAATTAAAATGTTGGTTGAAATAACTCAGTGTTTCGTAGAGTGCTGGTCCAAATGCAGAAACTACTTTCCATGAGCTATGTTGACTGTTCAACAGAACTGAGTGCTGAAAGGACTATTCATTCTACACATCAAGTTAAACTTACCTGGCCCATCTTTCATCTGCTTATTGAGTTTATTAGGATTTCATAGTAACAGAAAAAAAAAGTTTATTAAATTAATTCAAGTAGAATTGGCAATGAAAGTGTTTAAAACTTTCTTGCCCTTCATTTTGAACTATTTCGTCAAAATTAAAATGATCACTAAAACTTTATCTGTAATTTTTTAATAATCTGTTCAAAGATACTGTTCTTCAAAAAATCTTTGAAGTAGCTATAGCAGCTACTGCTACCCTATCACTTTGTGTAGGTGGGCTCCCATGGTGCACACAGGCTTGCTGAAGACAAGCAGATAGTACCTGTGCCTCACAATTCTCCTTGTGTGTATTTGCCGGCAGAACTGGCACAATGTCTCACGTCGCTGAGAAATGCAGCTGTTCCAAGAAAAAAAAGGTATATTTCTAGTTTATCACTGTTGCTTTAAAACTTCAGAATCTGGTAGCAATATGAAAAAAAAGATAATACGAATCACTTTGTTAGTGTTTGTTTTAATGCTTTTTCGGAGATATGGCAGCAACTTGCAATCAGACAGCTCAGTGCAGTTGGAAATACTTAATTTCCAGAAAGTGGAAGTTTCATGCTCCTGTGGAGTCCTGAAGCCTGAATATATATAGGCCTCTACCTTGCTTTAATTTAAGCCAGTGGCAAAATTCCCATTTACTTCAAGTGAAGCAGGATTGGCCCAGTTTCAAAAAAGAAGTATTATTAGGTTTAGCATTTTAAATCTACAAACATAAAGAACAGACTTAGCATTATTGTGATTGAGCTTTTTTTTGCAAATGCTTTTGACAGTATATTAAAACAAAGAAATGTGGCTTATCTTTTAAACTTTCAAATTGCTAGGTTGAGCAAAATGGGAGCTGCTTTCAATTAAATAATGCAATGAAGAGTATTAGGACAGAATTGCATTTGGCAGAAGAAAATATTGTATTTATCTCGTTGCAATCCATTCATTGGTTTACAGCTCCAGAGTCCTCCAGCAAGTGCCATAAATCCACATGATGTCCTTCCATGTTCTAGCAGATTTTGCATTTGGGTCTCAGAGTTAGCTGAAAAATCTTTTAAAATTCATGTAACCAGGCAGCTTCCTGTCAGCCACCCATCTGAGTAGCCTCAGAAGTGCTGGTGATTACAGTGAGGTTTTGGATGAAGCTTCAGATCAGAAATTGGCTCCAGATACATCCTCTACAGAGGAAAAGATCACGTGAAGTACAACTGAAATCTCCCACAACAAGCTAACCAAAAACGTGTTGGAGGTTTTTGACATCACAGTTATGAAATTCAGGTTTAGAGGCATGTATGTAAATCCCAGAGCTAAAAGTGTTGCCATGATGAAAACTTTCTCTAACCAGCTCTGCCTGGCACTGTCTACCTTAGTGATGGGAGTTTCTTAGGCATTGTTCTACCTATTGTATCCTCTGCAGGGTTGCCTACTCTTCAGTTGAACAAGTAACAATACCTCATTGAGGACACTGCACTACTGAAAGGGTGAAAGAGAAGTGCAACAGTTGCTCTTGAGGACAGTGATTTGGATCCTTTTTGGGTGTAGGTACAGTTCAGCAGGAAAGAGAAGGGGTGCAGGCTCCTTGAGCTCTGCTTGAAGGCTCCTGTGGAAGTTGTGCTGCTTTGAGACTCAAGTAGAGATTCAGGAGACGTAGGAATGTGCCTGGCCCCTCACTCTCTTCATAAACAGGGATCTCAGAAACAATGTCTTCACCAAGCTGCCCTGTGGAGCCTCTAGTCTGCTTACTCAGTCTTTTTGGCTGTAATGGACTTGTTTGGGGTACAGCTGTGCACAAAGTTCTGTGTATCCAGAGGATGCCTTCCCCTCTATGCCACCATGTTGGGATCGGCTAAGTACAAACAACAAAACATACTAATATTTGAACAATGTTCCTACTCCGTGCCTTAGATTTTGACTGAATTTTACTTGCTTAGTTGTGTCTACGTATGTGTAAGACTCCTATGAAGTGCTTGATGCCCTTTTGCATTATTCAGCTAAAGGAAACAGCGAAGATTCAAAGTCAGTCAAGAGTAGGGATGTCATGTCCTAACTTCTCAGAGCTAAAAGTTTCCAAGAACACACCATGAGAAGCTTCCAGTGACTGCTTGTATACTGCATGGGCCAAAGTATGAACAGAGACTTGTGCTGCCAAGTTCTCTGAATTCCTTCTCTGTTTGCATTCATGGGGACAGAGAGTGAAGAGTGACTTCCCACTTTCAGAGGAAGTGATCAAGGTCTACCAGGGGCTCAAGCAGTTGCTTAACACTGGCCATAAGAAGACAAGAACATGAAAAATCACTCGGGATTTGCTTATTTGCCATTAGGAAGAGGCAACAAAAATACTCATAACTGGCTGTTCAATAAACAAATGTACTGCAGCATTCAAGCTTCCTATCACTGGCATGCTGAGTTCAAAGTGACAGGATTAAGCAGCTAGTGATAGTAGCCATAACTGAAAAAGTGGTTTAAAAATGAACCCTAGTATGCTGCCAGCTGAAAGGACCTGACTGTATTTACAATATGGAAGATGAATCTGTTCATCTACTGCTTTCTACTAAAGTAATCGCAGATGTTGTGAGCACTGTAACTGAAGGAATATTATTCTGCTAGTTTTTGTATTGACAAGCCCATTCAAATAAACAATAACTGCTATTTACCATATACCCAGAATAACTCTTCTCTGCAGACTTCAGCGTAGACCAGTGAGTATTTTCCTAATCCATCTGATTTCATGTTTGTTTATCATAATGCAGAAAGGACATGTACTGGGTAAACAGGTAGTTTTAGGAAGTTATTTTTAGATTTAGAAAGTCTTGATTTATTAGATAAGACCTTGTGTCTAAACAAGTACTGAGATATAAATGAGTTAACTAGTCATAGTCACTTCTAGGAAGGATTCACAACCTTGATATCTTGGTTTATCAATGGAAAATAAAACTCCTATAAAGAGACACTTTTATTTCAGGATGTAGTGACAAATAATTAAATTTAAAATATATTTTTAAAGGCTGGATTCTGTTCCACTGAATGGGGTGTTTTTCCACTGAACCAGACACTGAATCATCACAGTCAGATCATCAATAAAGTCTGAAAACAGCTAATGCAGAATGTGTACTCCTGAATATTTGGCTGTTTTATGCAGTTTCAGCATGCACATTTTGAAGTATACCTAGTGGATTCCTAGAAATACTCAGTGCCTATAATAAAGGGAAGAAATACTGGAAGGAAATAGATTATGTTTTTTTCAGTTAAAAATGTACAATTTTTGTTGATACAGGATGTAACCACTAAGTAATCTTTGTCATTTCTCTCTGAGAAGATTACAGATCTTTCTCTAAAACACTGATTTTAAATGCTGTCTTTTTATCTACAGTTGATGCTCTTACCATTTCTTTTTATAGCAGCCATTTTTCAAAGAGCTTTTGAGTCAGTGCTTCAGTCCAGTAGCTGTTGTCTCTTTGAACACTCTTTATACTGCTCACTGCTTAAATTGTTGACTATCCCACATCTAGAAGATGAATTATTGCTATGGAAAAAATTTTCAACCATCAAAATGGCTGCTGTATTTGTAAGAAACAGCATTGAAGACTGGAAGTGGCCTAGCTAGATATTCCCAGTATTAGCAAAGTATTAAAGAAATCAGAAATGCATTTACCACTTAATATGTTAAAGATTGATGGTGGGATATATACATCAGAAAATACAGCATGTAACTTCCTTTCCTCTCTCTATGTATTCTCTTTTACATGAACTGTTGTTTACACTGAGATTTCCTGTCTCTGTACAGGAGTTATGCTACCTCTGCTGGCAAATCTGGCTATTTTAATCTGTTTATGTGTTGACCCAGCAAAAATGTGCTTCGTACATCCTCTGGTGGCAATAATTGGAAATATCAGTTGGATGTGCAAAGAACCAATTCTCCAGTTTCTGCCTTCGTGTATTAGAGTCACATTTCCCTCACTTAAGCAGAAGAGACCTGGTGGGCAAGAGTGCCCAGAAGGAGCCATTGGGGAGCAGAAGACCACCTCTATCCCAGGATGGGCTGCCAGCCACAGGGCTGTCCAGCACACAGGTTCAGAGGGCTGGTGGCACAGTCAAACCACAGGTCTCCGTTTGCACACACACAGACACGCACACACGCCATCCTGCCACTACATTTTTAGTAACACAAGTGAAATTGTGTAAGTCTTAGTTGTGGTTCATTTTCCCTACAGTTCCCCTCACAGTCCAAAAAAACCACGGCAGCCCGTTGTGAGCCACTGGCACTCAGGACAGGCACAAGCGGCAAAATCCCATGCCAGGGAGAGAGGTAATATAGATAAGAATATAATCCCAGCTCTCTGTCTTTAGTGTAAACAAGACAAAGTAAGGATTATTGAAGTAATTTTCCACTAGGATGGATGAGCCTGACTGAGCAGAAGGTTACAGCTGTCGAGAAACGGCACTGAGAGGTCCCCTCGCCTCTCCCTGCTTTTTTCTGCCAGGCAGCACAGGCACCGATCCTCCTTATTGCTGCAAGCCAGCGAGCAGGACGGTGTCACTGACAGATTAATAACATGCACAAGGAAAGAAGAAAGAGCTATGAAACAGGTGAGAAATTATATCAGTTTTAAATGGGCCAGAATGTGCTCATCTGAGGAGCATATAAAAATAGCTCCTTTTCTGATCAGGAGCTTTTCTGTTTTACCCAAAACATAGTTATTTGCTTTTCTTCTTCAGGAACTGAGCAGCATACAAAATGTTTTACTGTACGTCTTTTCACTCTAAAAAACAAAGGGGGATTAGTTACTGGTTAATCAGCCACTTTCTTCCCAAGACATGTTGACAAGGCCCATGAAACTAACCCTTGCAGATTTCTCAGTCCCAGAGAGTGGATGGTGCTAAAGGAGAATTTCTGTCCTCAGAGCCGAGCCCCGCGAGGCAGAGGGAACAGGAAAGAGGAGCATCAGGAACCGCCAGGAGGTGATACCAGGTGGGATCTGTAGCATCTGGTCGTGACTTGCACTGCAATCCTCAGGTGGGACTGGCTTCTCTGCACCAGATACTACACACCAAACAAAATCAAGACAAATGGCTGGTGGAGAAAATAGCAGAGGCAGGCACCAGGTTTTCTTCAAAGGAGACACCTGTAGGCAAATGAGAACTGAGATATGAGTTGGGTAACAGGCTGCTAGAAACGGCAGATTTCAGAGCCTCTGCCTGAGGGCACTGCTAGACTAGTCATTGTCCCCAGGGAGAGGTGTCTGGTGCCAGGACAGATGCTGCCCTGGTACCCCTGGCTGCTGCTGGCTGAGGTGGTGGGACTCCCAGGCCCTGCCCTGCCATCCCAGGGAGCCCCCGGTCCTCATAGTGCCCTGCTGCACTGCCACATCCTCATCTTGAAGGACCCAAGAGCTGTCTGAGGAGACAGAGAAGGCTCACATGGGAAGCTCTCTAAACCAAGTTATACAAATACCCACCAGCCACCCTTGACTCAGTGCTGGGATAGGACTAGACAGTGCAGATCAGCACTCCTGTGCTTTTACAGCAGCAACAAGTTCACATATGGCAAGGGGAGACCTCCTTTGGGAGCAAATGCTCCCTTCAATCCTGCTTGAAGGTGTCCCATCAGACTTCACACAAGTAGGGAGGACAAATCACTATTTTGGCTACCCGTTTACAACCCCCCTTCAGAAACCCAGAAGGGATCAAACACTTTCATTATACCCTTCCAACTCCAGACCTGAGTGTCTGGATCCAGCAGAGAAACTTCAGACCTCTAAAAGACTCGTCAGGACCATTGGGCTCTGCCTTTCTTTCCCAAAGATGAGGCGATCTCACTGCAGCTACAATCAAACCTATCCATTTCTGGCCCTATCAGCAAACTCATTTTCAAGAGACTGACTACATGGCTGGGCAGAACCAGTGTGATTTTATAGTAACTTGCTGAGAACCACCAATAAGTAGTGTCTGCAACTCTAATATTTAATTATTTATTTTCACATTTAATATTTGAACAAATATTTATTTAAATTGCATTATTAGAAGGGCAAACTAATAGACTCTCTGGGTATTAGAATGTCTTACTACAGCTCTAGCAAGAAGAAAGCCTGCACAAGTACATAACGGACATGTAAACAGACAATAAACAGCTTCTAGGTCATCTTCTGATTTGCCTGAGGCACTGTGTAGAAGATAGGTCCTAAGCAGAGCTTTGAAGGGAAGTGTTGGACCATCCCTAATGATTCTGGAGTACCTGAAGAACAGGAAATAAAGAGACATTTCTTGTTTAAAAATACATATCCTGGAGATCTGTGAGTCAGAAAAATAGAATAGACCCATTCATCCTGCAGCCTGAACTGAAGAACTAGCAGGAGCAAGAAAGAGAAAATTTATTTCTGTCAGCTGATGCCTGAATGTGCACAGAGTAGACTATTTAGTAGATTACAAAGTCACTTTCAGTGAGAAGTGTTATACTTTGTCTAAATGCAATCCATAGGCCATCAGATCAAAGGATCTTACAAACTGAAGTGAAAGAGTTAAACATTTTTCCTCAAGAAGTGCATAAACTCCTTTATATGTAATTAACCCTTCTTTGAAACACTTTATTAAAAACTTATAGAAGTAAAAAGGTCTTTGCCACTGCTAGTGCATTCACGAAGAGATTCTTACATCCTTGTCAAAAGTGGTCAGCACCCATTTTTGACTCTTCACTTAAGACCCATCATCTGATTAGAGTGACAGGAAAGATACTGGATGTGTTTTGATTGATTTGTGTCCTGTTTTCCTTCTCAACTTCTCACTCAACTGCCCCCTTAACTGTATACCTAATCTGCAGGTATACAAATGAGCAGGGACAACTTTTATCACACAAAGTTCAGAGTTTAGTGTCAGTTCTGTCTTTCCCCTAGTAGAACTGGAGGACCTTTTCTTTAGGTTGTTCTTTTTGCAGTCTCCAGGCTGGCAGTGCTCTCTTAGACTGCATCTCCATCTTGTGCCTGGCTGAAGCATGAGCCCTGGCTATGCCAAGCCTGCTAACCCCTTGCAATAGTGGTCTGCCTCCATTGGCCAAATGCAGATCTCAACTGGCAAGCAGCAGGCAATGGAGTTACCCAGTGCGTCAACCATCAGCTACAGCTGCATCTTGTCCATGGCTGCTGCCTTACCCTAAGATACAGACGCTGGCCAGATGTGAGAGGTAGAACTGACAGTCCCCATCTCTCAGCCAGGCTGATGCTGGCAGCCACACCACTCAGCTTGTAGCACAACAATGACAGAGGAGTGCACTTGCAGATGGTTTGAGCGTGGGCAGCTGCTGATGCCTGCCTCTCCCTGATAAGACCAATGCTTGCATAAGCACCTCTTTCTATTCTTCTAATGGCTATTTGGCTGCCAGCATCAGGGGAGCAGAGGGATGCTGAGCTGAGCCAAGCAATACATTTGCCTCTCTGCCCCATCTCTGCTGGCAGAAGGGAACAGCCAGTACTATCTCCTGGTGAGGTCTAAATGAGTGACTTCTCTTCCTCAGTCCCTATAGGAGTGCCCACAGCTCTATCTCCTAGAAAGCAGTTTCCTAGAAGGGAGAGAGCACTAGAGCCATTTGTACCATGCTCCAGTGGGGGGGTTGCAAGTAGCAACTGAAACGCAGCTGGGAGCAACGTCCTAGTGCAAGCATGTCTCAATAGCCTTTCCTACAGAACAGTATGGATCAATGTGCTGGGCTAAATACGCTCTGCTAGGTGGCAGTTCAGGGAGTGCCAAGACTCAGGTTGAGGATGGCTGTTTCTAAGTCAAGAGATTTGACAACATTATGTTACGGGATGCTTTACATATTTTCTATCATGGCACCTCAATATTAAAAAATGATGGGAGGTTGTAGAACACAATGTGGATTAACAAAAGAAATTCTGCTTTCTGGGTTGTTCAAGGATCAACTGAAATTACCCAAAGTATTCTTTCTAGTCTTACTATCAGAAAGTTTACTACTTCATTTACATTGATGTTACTGAGGCTGTAGATAAACAAGATGGTAACCTGTTTTGAGATGCTTATTACAAGATCAAAAAGCCTGTGGTCATATGACACAAAATACTGAAACAACTTCAGTCTGTCAGTTCAAATTTGTTCCAAATATTTTGAATTCTTAGTACAACTTCAATCTGTCTTGACAGATCAGTTTTTAGCTCATCCTGCCCACTCTAATTTTATGCTGAATACACATCATCTGTTTACCCATAGCTGGGATAAAGCCTGGCATATATCCATACCCTGTACTTTGGCTATTTCATCAGAAATATGCCCGTGCCTCATTCAGATCAGATCTCTACCATGAGATGATGCAGGAGCACACAGATCTTATGCTGTGGAAGCAACAGCCCACATGTGTCCTGTTGACAGAAATGGTACGTGACAGAAAAAATCTAAAAAGAAAGTAAAAAGTATAAAAGCTGTAGGAAAGGTGATGAGCGAAAAAAGAATGAGATGTGAGTTAAAGAACAAAAAAAAAGGCACATGAAACCAAAGATGTGAGAACCATGTACAAAACTGCATGGAATGCAAATACAGTTACACATGATACTAAATGCAAAGCACCAAGAATACAGATTAAAGGTAGTTCAAGACTAGGCAGAAAGTCAATGCAAGCTTCTTGACTTAATGAAGGAACTACTGGATGAAAATCTGTGGTCTGCTTTATGAAGACCAGTCCAAACAGAGTGAATCTTTCTGCTTTATTGTTGGTTGATTTTAAGTAATTGCAAGTCACTTTGGTGAAGCAGTCTGGATTGCACATATGGACTTGAATATATTTTTACTACAGCTCTGAATGTAAGGTTGTACAGCTGGTAACAAACAGGAAAAAAAGCACCAATAAAATGGGAGGACTCTATCTGGAGGAGATGAAGAAAATCTCATTAAAATCTAATGAAAGACAATTTAAGAGACTAAGGAGATAAAAACCCACATGATCTCATTAAACTAGTAATTGAAAAACTCTTGAGAGTAGATTTAGAATTGACAGATTTCTATCTCCTTTCCTTCCTCTAGCTAAATGTTCTCCTCTTACAGATGCAACTGCTTTGGGGGCAACAGCTCTATGTCAACACCTCCTCCAGGTAGACATCGATCACAGCTAAAGCATCAACTGGAATTTGTTGGTGGGAAGGAGACCATGTTTTGATTTTTTTCCCCTCCTTCTTCTGGTTGCTAGGAAAAGGGACAGGCATAAGGAAAGCGACGGGAGCAAGGTATCTCATCACCTGGTCTCTTGATGCCTAATGAGTTTGCCAAAATTGAAGATATTTGGATGCTTTCTTCTTAGAAATTGGTGGGAAAGCAGTATTATTAAAAACCTGTAAAAACAATCTCATCATTTTTATAGATATCTTTCTATATAAAATGATTACCAAGGTAATACAAAATTGCTCTTTTCTAACTGGCTAATTAGCAAGAGCAGGAGTGTATTTGAGATCACAGTGACTCTCCTGCCTGGACACAAGAATGTAACCACACATTATCACTCTTCATTTACAGGAATACTGCCAGATACTTTCTCAAAGAGCATTCTTTTTTCCTCTCTCTTGCTTTGAAAAATAAAAACAATTATTTAACAAAACCAAAGTGAATTGCAGGTTGGTCTAGAAAGGGGCAGGAGGCGAAATGAAAAAAGAAATTTAGCTGATAGGACAAAGATCCTAGAGTGCGACTGGAACTATTTGAAATCTGAAATCTTGATAATTTAGGATACACTGGCATCAATTAAAATTTCATTCTGGTTCACAAAAATAATAGAACTGTCAAAAAGGGCACTTTCTTTCCTTACAGGTAAAACAAAGACCCTTCTTCCAAGGGCTTCACTGGCTCCTTACTTTTGAGACCGCAAGATTATAAACTCTGTATACACTTCTCTCAAGGCAAATCATTCACCAAAATAATTTCAGAATTTTTGTTGATTAAAAAAAACTTTACTGTGCAGAAATGCAATAACTACATAACTTAGGAGTCACATAAATGGCCAAGAGATTATGCTCTAATTCAAAAAGAAGTGGCAATGGTAATCTACTGGTTGAACCTCCACTTCTTAAAAACACAAAAATGTCTTTGTCACACTCTCACTCTGTCACTCTGCCCCTCACCTTCATGAATTTGACACTTACTGTTATGAACAGTAAAAGAAAATTTCTGCAGCTTGTTGACTGCAAGACACCAATTGTATCTTCCTTCTCTGCATTTACCAAATGGAAAAGGGTGTGAAATGAGCTTGTTAGCCTTTTAGTAGTTAAAAACAAAGTTAATTGTCATGGAACACTAACCACAATTACGGTAATCAACTCTAAAATGAGAATGAATCCTTAATATAAGATTCAATTTTGTTAATGAGAAACTGAATTTAAGAACTGTTACTTGATTATATAATCAAGACATGTAAAGAAGCAGGGAAAACCTGAATATAATGCAGTGCTCAGATCCGTTTGGGAAAAGGTAAATGCTATAATATCAAGTAGCACACAAAAAGCAGATGTGCTCTGCAGCCACCTACTATTCAGTGCTTTGAGAAAGAATGCACAGTGCCAAGGGAAGGTGTCCAAACAGAAGCAAGATCTTGGAGCAAGCTAAAAAAGGAATATGATACAGGTTTTAAGGGGCCTTGGAGGGAGGAAACAGTTCAAATTTAAGAGTTATGGGACACGGTTAATCTGCTGCTATAGTGGTGTTCATTTAAGGCACTGCAAGTAGTACCCTGCATAAACCAGTAGTTTTCACACAACTTCACAGAGGGAAGCTGTGTCTGCCCCATCCCTGGAGGTGTTCAAGGCCAGGTTGGATGGGCCTTGGGCAGCCTGGTCTAGTGGGAGGTGTCCCTACCCATGGCAGGGGGGTTGGAACTAGACGATCTTTAAGGTCCTTTCCAACCCAAACTATTCTATTTTATGGTTCTATGGTTTACCTGTTCCCAGACTGACACAGATAGCAGAGGCATCTGAAGCTGGGTATTTAAACTCAAGCAATAGTTGCTTTCCAGGCAGTGGCAATGACACAGAAAGCAAAGGATTTTTTTCCCCATTCTACTCTTGACATTTCAGCCCAGTGAGCACCTAGGGAGGGCTGCCTTGGGGAAATCCTGTGAGAAAAGTGTTTATGTCAAACAACCATGTAAACATCTGCCCATGTAGCACACACTTAGGCTGGGCTGTCCTACTGTTCAGAACAGATGTGTTCATTGCTCTAATGTAATATATTATTACCTTATCTTTATTATTATGAAGGAGGCCCTTGGGGTCTATACCTGGGCTCACAGTGCTCACAGCTCTCAGCTTTGCTTTTCCTAACAGCTCCAGTTGCATTAAAATCAAATAGATGAGTTCCATTTTGCAAGTAAGAAGTAGCAAAAAACAGTGTGACTCCCTGAAGTGCTGGAGGCAAACCAGCACCAGGACTCGATGCTTCTCAAAGCCATCGGTGGCTCTACTGCCACGGGCCCAACATTGCAGAGATCTCCAAAGCAACCATGGTGATGCCAGGAGAACGGTGCCCTGAACTGTGGGTGCACTGAGCACCTGCTGGTGCCTCAGACTGACTTTGTAGCCATCCTAACTTCTGGGGGCACCACTACCAAGCCTGACTTGCCACTGTCATTTTTGTGAGTTACTGCTGCTTCATGGTGCTACATAACCTGCTTAACTGGAATTCGTACCCCCTTAGGTAGGGGCAATTTGGATTTGATTTCTGGCATTCATTTGTGAATTTTACCGGAGTAGATATGATCCTGACAAATGGCTTAATCTACAGTTTTCTTTCCACTTTTATTAGAATCCAATCTCAAATATCATATGCATAATTTTTCTTGCAGAGTATCTCTTTGCTCAAAAATCCCTCCTTGAACAAGGGGCACAGGTCAGAAAAAAAAATGCCAAATTATGATACAGAGAGACACATCCACAGACGTTAATTTTCTTTGTTTGCCTCTTATGCTGGGGAACAAACCCTGCCTGAAGCTCTACGATATGCAGACATCTAGTGGCTGGATAATATAGTGCAATTAAAATTCTCTACAGGACAGCAGTAAACATTCCGCTCAGTCACATCATCATCTGAAGGCCGGATACCTTGAATGCTGTTGAAAACAGCTTTGGCTCTGCAAGCCCTTTTCTCATTCACTACAACCCTAGTCATAGGATTTTGAGATGCTCTGCATTTGTCTGTTTCTAGGATTTAATTTTTAATTGTGAGGAACTAAGGTGGTCAAAACATAAAATGCCAAGAAATCAGGAAGGTTCAAAATGCTGCAGCACATCTGCTAAATCACAGCCTGTAATTTCACACTGAGACTCATGTACTTGATAATCATTACTGGCTTCCCTGCCAAGAGCACACAGCTCTCAGGGTTTTTTGTGTTTGTTTTTGATTTGTCTCTTGAGTAAACATCTCCTTATCTGTATGAATTACTATGTGTTTCTAAGCCATGAATAAATCTTCCCACCATCTTTAGTTTGTGTTTTTCCTGTTGTTTAGCCACACATACAATTATCCAACTAAAGAGACCAAGCTTTTTTTCTAATCGTGAATCAATCAAGACAATGAAATTCACTCTCAATTGACATATAGCACACCAAAAAAAATCTGGTGTTTTCACAATATGAGGTTAAACACCCATTTTCCAGAATTGCCTTACACTTGCTATTTAAAATACTGCTGACATAGCTTATTATATGCAGTTGTATGTGTTTCACTGACTTATCATAGCTTTCATCTATTTCATGCTCACCACTGTCAGATGTTTACATGGGAAGTACTTCAGAAAGCACTGTTTTTAGTGTTTATTTGTATCATAGCCTAAGGGATGCATGGAGTTTATGTCTATGTAAGATCAAGGTGGTTTTGTATCCATCTGAGACACAAACAGCACCTTAAATAATAAACAGAAGAGTTACTTATGCTCTTGAAGCTCTAGCCCTCTCAAGTGCTTCGCTTTTTAAAAGAATAGAGTTTGTGTTACAACCTTATTTCTTCATTGTCGTCCAAGGGCAGAGGATAACTCAACACAGGGAACACAGGGAACAGTCAGGGCTTGGGATGAGGATTGGTGTATGCTGCCCAGGGGTGAGCAGCCAGTTCCCTGACCCTGGTGAGGGAGGGGCAGCAGAATGGCATACTTGGGAACAAGGCTTGACGGTCCCGGTTTCTGCACTGATTTCAGAGCTGGCTCTTACTCAGCTGGTTTTACCCAACCCAGAATGGACTACTTCAAACACAATTGAGTTCAGATGGAAATAGAGAAGGAATAGTTCCAATCACATCCCTAATAGAGAAAAGGACACCTAAGGAAGTTTCTTTATGCTGTTTTTGCTTTATGCCATCTTTATGCTTTCCTTTTTCTGTGTTATTCAAGGTTTAAATAGGTCATTGTGTACTTTGTATGGCAAGTTCTTTTCAAATGCATCTAATATTTCCCCTTCTTGTAACCCATCTTCAATTGTTTGCCTGATACTCGGGAAGGAGGAGAGTGTCTTTGGATCAAGATGGGATCAGGCTCTGAGGAAGACCAAGCAGAAATAAAGATCTGCTACCGCATCTGTACACAGCATGGTAAGAATGCTGGTGAGAAGTATGTGAAGATACTGGACTGAAGGGCCACAAAAAAATGACCCAGCACTGAAAAACAAACCTTGCAACAGAAGTTGTCATCTCAGCAAATATATCAAGGAGAAGACTGAAGAGGCAACCTGACTACTGAATAACTGTTGGGTTTTTAAGTTGGCAGATTAGGTGATAATGAGTTCTTCTGGAAAAGGACCACAGGTTTCACAGGTCAATATGAAGAGTTTCTCTAACATGACTGATTGCTGATTCTTTTTCTTATGTCTGACATCATATGGAAAGCCAATCTGTGATCAGAAAGGTATGTCCCTCAGGTGATACAGGGGAGAAGGCATTTGCAAAGTAAGTGTAAAGATGAATTCATTAATACATTGAAAGCATTCAAATAAACGCTGAAGAAGATAAAGCCTGAAGAGGAAAGGAATTATTATGCCTTCAGAGTAAGCCTCAAAATCATTCAGTATAAAGGTCCTGGGACTGAATAATGAACAATGGGGGGAAATAGAAGGTACTTTAATACACATTCATTAAGCAAAGGGAAAAATATTCGATCATACAAATACCAACAGTATATGTACAGTGTTGGTGAACTGATGCTGGGCACATGGTATTCAAACTGGAATTGCTTAGCTTTAATTAGAAATTTTAAAATTAATTTTAAATTGTCATTGGTTTAAGAACAATTTTTTGATGTATAGCATTCTAAAGATATGAATATATCCATAGATACGTGTTTATGATGACAGTCACAGTTTCATTAATACGTGTGCACATAAATGCTTCCAAACATATCCTGCATGCTCCAGCTGCAGGAGATGGGGTGGATGTTTCTCCAGCTGTCTGACATTCAGCAGACAGTGCTGATGTATAAAGGAAGAACACAGAGAATCGTGGAATCATAGAATGATTTGGGTTGGAAGCAACCTTAAACATCATCTAGCTCCAATTCCCTTGCCATGGACCAGGACACCTTCCACTAGAATAGGTTGCTGAAAGCACCATCTAACCTGAACATATCTCAAAGTTTGGCTTCATAGCTGCTGATGCCACAATGAAACCCAGCCAAGGAGGAAAAGGCAGGCCAAAATTTGTCCTCTTTCCAGAGTACTCAACCCTAAGAGAAGGGGGTTTGCCTTTTCCTCTGCAGCCATCATTCATCATGGCGTTCCTCCACTTCTAAAGAGAAGGAAGCTTCTCGTCATTCTCACTGGAGTTGATCTAACAACCGTGAAAGGATTGTACAAAATGTACAAAGCCATTACTGCATCAGTGCTGTGCCCACCAGTCAAATACAGTGAAGGTAAGTCTGAGCTTACAGCAGCTGCACCCTGGCAGGATCTGAAGAACACTGGTATTTATATGACTTCTTGTGAATCTGACTGTGCATGTACCTTCCCTTCTTTGTTGCTCCCGCAATCTCAGCAAAATTCAACTAGAATTTCTCAGTAAAATTATTTTTCTTTATGTTGTACTGTTGTTAATTCACTTTTAATCCTTCAGCCATGGTAGCCTTCAGTCACCCTCTGGGATTACACAAAGGTAACAATGGGAGCCAGGGCAGAGGGCGACCCACAGGGACACATGGTGCTCTCTAAGAGGCTCCTCTTACCTGAACTTGCAGGAGCTCAGGATTGCAGCTCAGGGTGCAAATCTCTACACCACAGTCTGAAAACAAGCTAAGAGCTTGAGGCCTCCAAGTTTCCCTCTCCAGAAAACTGCAGAGAAACCCAATGAATATGTCACCTGCAGAGGGAAGGTCATCGACAGCAGATGCCCTGCCTCAACTGACTGGCCTTCTCCCAGAAGCTGGATTTCTTCCCTGTACCATACTAAAGTTTATCAGAAGGCCAGCCTGTGCCTCATGAGACCTATAGCTGCTTTTAAGTCCCATGTCATCAGGAAACATTAATTTCATGATCAACAAGTATGTGACTGCTCAAAACTCCCTGGAAATTTCTAAATCACATTTCTAATAAATCCTTAAAATTACGTGACACATCACAGACACTCAATACTTACCTCAAAAAATAATTTCAGTGCAGATAACAACCTGAATTTTAGCAGCAGCAGATTTGAAGAAGAAATTATTAATTTAGGGCCTTACCCTACCTTCAGAACAACTTCATCAGCTTTTATGATTTCTTAAAAATGTTAATACAAAGGCAGGCACGAGGAGCTCTAACTGGAGAGTAACAGAGCCTCATCGCACTCAATAAAACCTCTCCTGGGTGCAATGTTAACTGAAGTCATAGATAGAGAGTCCTTCCTGCAAACTCCTCCCTGTGGATTCCAACAAAAACTAGAAAGCCTAATTTAATTTTCTCAACGCACCACAAATATGGGTTGACCAATCTGTAACTAGAATGGGTGTGTTTTTTGAATGAATTTGTTGTTATAATTAGAACTGGTTCTAAAGACAAAATACAGTTACAAGTATTTTTACCACTGGGGGGGGGTTTCTCTCTTTTAAAGTCAAGTCTAGAAAAAAAGTCTGACAAATGTTGAGACAAGTTTACTAACCTCAGTTCCTCAGTAGCAGTATTTATACAACTAGTAGTTCACTGCACAAGGCAATGCAGGAAAGAACAGCAAACACAGGAAGGTAGCACAGGAAGGGGAAATAATGAACTTTAGGTTTCTCGGTGGAGACATTACATCATTTACTTTGCAACATATCTGTATTTCACAGTCAGAATAATATCAGCCAACTCCAAGATAAGGAACATGTTTATTTTGAGAATAAATCTAGTTCAGATTTCATCATAACGTCAATATTTGCTGTATTAATATTACAGTTCCTCACAGCTAATATTCAGTAGTTAATAATATGTTCTGTACAAAGGGAAAATATCTTCTGAATGAGCTGTACATATAGCTCGGGACTTGCCAGGTTCATAACATGGTTCACTCTGCTTTTGGAGCACTCCTTCATTGCTGGGTTCAATGGGATAAGAACAGATCTTCAGCTGGCGGAAACCAGTTGACTTGCCCCCTCATGGTTTAGTTGGAGGGGTTCAAACCTGACAACTAGGGCAAATTAGCAGGCTCTTGTCAAAAACAGCAGACAGTCTGACCTAGACATTGCAAGCCTTTGCAGCATATTTTATGCAGAAACTTCTCCCTGCCCTGCAGCAAGATGTGGACCAGCAGCAGGCTAGACCCTAGTGACCAGCTTGTAGGGGTTGTGCTCTAGCTACAGCTACTTGAGGTGTCATTGCTGGAGGTAGAGAGACAGTAGCCCACGAAGCTGCTACACAGACATCATGGAACTGCTGCGGAAATTGCAGACAGAAAGTGTGGTCTTGTTCAGTACCAAAATCTTAAACCCCTTGACTAGAAAGTGCAGCTATAATTCATTAAATTTGGGCAGAAAATGGAGAGGGACTTCCTTAAACATAACCCTGAAAAATGCAAGTTTCTATAGGTCTAAGGAGAAATTTTCCAATTGCTGATCTGCTGAGCTCACAACAAATGGATGACTTCATGGTGGGCTGCTTGCTGTACATATTCTATGCATTTATTGCAGTTTACACTGTCAAGAGCACATGTGTCTCTCCAAAGGAAGTACATGCTTCTGCAGTACACACAGTAATGAACACATGAAGTAGACAACAGTGCCCACTGCCCCTCACACAGCTAATATGTAGTGTCTAGGTTAGTCCTGCTATTTCTCTCGTCTCTAATATACACATAAATGACTTCATAACTCATTATTCAGCAGCCTTCCCCAGAGCTCTTGAAGATGTGGATGAAGCATGTTTTTTGACACTGCATTAACCATTGCCTTGTGATGACTTTGTGATTGATGACTCACTGATCTGCTCCAAGGCAGTAACCTCCCTTTTGTGAACCCTCAGTTTGCATCTCCATTGTGCACTGTCCTGGAGTTTGCCATCTATGCCGCCAGCATCCTTCCACTTACATAGGTCTCTCTATGAACCCACCCTCCTCATGCTAGTAAAGCAGACCTCACTGACAGCTATCGTGATGAAAGCTACCACCCATCACATTATTGAATCCATCCTTCAGATCTTGGTGTTCTGCAGTAATCAGAAGCTATGAGCTTGACTAACTGGCTTAGACTACCATCCCCTTATCTGTTCTGTCAGATGTGTCACACGTGGCAATCACCACGCTGTGCACCGAGCTCAGGGCATGCAGAGCAGGTCTCCAGACCACCATCCTCAGAAACGCACAGAAACAAATGGAACTGTCATAATTCACAGGAGAACAAAGGCCCATCATTTTCTGCCTGAACTGAACATTTCTTTGCAAAGTTCCATGACTCATAAAGTAGAAAATAATCCAGATGATTCTGTTTATTGTTACACCAGTTAATTTTCTTTTTTTTTTTTTAACTTGTTCTTTATTCCAGTAAGGTTCATACAAATGTCATCCAGCTTTATTCACATAAACCATGTTACGTTTATAGGTTTGGCAAAGAAGTGCTCCTTTCTGGTCAAAAATTAATTCTGAATTTGTATAACACTCTCTGTGAAGAAACAATATTTTTATTATCTTTGTAAAATGCACCTCCGCTCTACAGAAAAGATGGTTAATGACAGCACAAGAGATGATATGGAATAAAGTTAAGTCTAACATTCAAAGCAATAATGAGTATCTCTACATATTAACATTCATACCAAGCTTTAAATTAGTACTGTTTGGATCACAGAACACTATTGAATGCTATGGCAAAGAAACTCGATAAGCAAGGATAATTAAAATTTAAAAATTGTTAACAGTGTGAACTGGAAGATTTACTGTGTTTTCTACCAGAATTTCACTGAATGGTGCGGACAGGCCAACTGTCACAGCTGCCTATCAAGGCTAAATTAGATGAAGACAAACAATACAGGCTTTGTGGTTCCACTGAAGGAGCAGCCTCAAAAGTTTCCATTTCTCATCCGAGGGCACTGTGGGAGCATTGTCTTCCCCCTCTCTGAAAAGAGAATGGAACAATTATGTTACTGGAATTCCCTCACAGTGGGTTTGAAAGACTG
Organism: Phaenicophaeus curvirostris; assembly: GCF_032191515.1. Lineage (NCBI taxonomy): Eukaryota > Metazoa > Chordata > Aves > Cuculiformes > Cuculidae > Phaenicophaeus > Phaenicophaeus curvirostris. Next base: position 60,517,426 of record NC_091394.1, read on the forward strand.
TTTATGTCCAGCCAGGGAGACAGGGAAAACTAAAGGCTGGGATTTTATGACAGCAGGTGGGGGCAGTTGCAGAGTATACACTTCAGTGACATAATGATCCTGATTCTTTTCTTTTAGGGTAAAGCCAGTGCTGGAAGATTTACTAGCAATGGAAGAAGTGGCAATAAAAATGCAAAGTTAAATGCAGCGGTAAAATGAACTTGGAAAAAAAGCTTTACAATTGGCTTTCTGAATCAATCAGGTAATGGATTCTCATGTGTAGAGCATTGTGGTAAACTAGAAAGGAAAATATACGAATCACAGAGGTTTTTTGCCTTTTACTATTCTAGGGGCCCTACCAAGTGAAGTGCTGAATATGCAGCTCTTATGAAAGTCAGGTAGGCTCAGGAGACAGAAAGCAATCACCTAATTTGTCCCTCCTAATAGCAGTTATATTCTTAGTCGTTAGCAGAAGAGATAAATCAATACTTGTTTCATGCATACACATATTCATGTGCTTCAGCATAACCTTAGGAAATTAGCTGCTCAGGTTGCCCCGATGCTCTCAGTTCAGAAGTGGTAGATATGAGTGCGCCAAACCATTTCATTCTGTTGTACTAATAATCTCTTTTTTTCCTGAGGTTATTTTAGTGCTAACTATAGCTCCGTACATACACACAAAAAATCCATAAGTGCTGGGGTGCAAACAGTCAATTGCTTGCAGGACAAGTCAATGCATCCCTAAAGGTTTCCCACTTTTTCTTAAAGAGGAAGGGAGGGTAGAGGCTGTCAGTCACCAGCAGTGCTGTTAAGAAGTCAGTGCCTACTCACAAGACAATCCATGCCACGATTTCCACATGCTCCCAGAAAATTATCCGATATCCCCAAATTCATGGCGTCTGGTAGCAGGACCACTTGATAATCAGCTTGAAGAACTTTCTACCAGCTGCCTTCTAAAGGAAGCTACAAGCCCTTCACAGAGAAGCTGGGTTTAGCCACAGTTATGCTCTACATAGTAGCAGGGAGGACTCCCAGTTCTTCCTAGGGTTTGGTATAAATGTGTAACAAAAAAAATGCAATAATAACAAGTTATTCTTCAAGAAAAAAAATCTTGATGTGGTTTTCAGTGGGCTACTAGTGTGAGAGTACAAGGACCATGAGCAAGGAAGCTCAAAGGAAGTCAAAATCTTTGTGTTTGTAAGGTTCCGTGTAGGCAAACTAATGTGTGACATAGTGACACTTTCTCAATCTCAATTAGTACTAAACTAATTAAGAAAACTGTTTTATACACTACAGTGAGTAGTTTCTCTCTTCATTCTTGGATAATCCCTAGTGTGATGTAAGGGTGATTGAGTATCTAATTACTCCTTAATTGAATGCACATTCTGTATATTTTTCACTACTTGAAGCTTAATGCTTTTAGTCCAAAAATCAAAGCCAGTGAAACTAAGTTGAACTGAGATTTGGGCAGCTATTGTATTAATGAATTACTATTGGAAAGGAGTCCAAATACAAGCCAGTCTGAAGATTTCAGTTGCGTTTGTTATAGAAATATGTAATGTATTGTCTAACAAAACACTGATTGTACACATTGGTAGTGTTGTTATTCATGCTTACATTTATTCTTGTTTAACAGTAATTTTTCTACCATGCTAAATTAATAGCACTGTATGAGGTCAAGTAACACACTATTCAGGCTAAAGGTCTGCATTTATATGAAGATATCTGCTTCTCTTACACTTCTGAAAAGTTTTTTGAAATTTAATATTTGAGCTACAGTTGTATAAATGGACACGTATAATAATCATAACATTGCCTAGATGCCTTGCTTGTTTATAGACTATATTTCTGCCTCTGAATTTTCCTTCACTTCGGTTAAGACTTATATATATTAAATAGAGTCTCACTGCTTCTGGTGTAGTCCTCTACACATCAAACAACCATCCACAAAGAAGACCTTTCAGGATCAGTGCCATAGTGTAAATACCTGGGAAAACTGAGAGCTATTATCACAATACCCAAGTTTCAAGAAAAAAAATAGTAACAAGGTCAATCAAAATTTAGAAAGCATCTTCAGAATGTTAAAAAAATTATTTATTTCTAATTCTTTCATATGATAATTCTATCATAATATAGTACTTCTGTTCCTCAAAGAATAAATTTTCTTGTACAAAACTCGGATGAATGCAAGTCTGTAACTTTATCTCAGAAACAAGGAGCACTGGAAGGAGCAAAGATAGGGCCAAGCTCATATATTTTTAAGAACTGAAGGTCTCAGTGTTCCCATAGTAATAGACAGAATACATTTAAAGGAGAAGATATAAGAAAACTTCAGTAAAAAGTATTATTTTTCAAAGTCTTCTGAAAGTGTTGAGAAGGTGCAAATAAACAGACTACAGCTAAATGAAATCTAATGGCCACAATAATATGTCTTGCCATCTGATACGGATGAAATAAGATGCCCTACTGCAGCATCTTTAGGTTGAGATCACTACATAAGACAAAAAAACTTTCTTCTGCTACTTAGAAGTAGCCAATCTGCTTTTGGGAGAGGTTTTCCACCTCTTTTATCTTACCATATTCCTTAACATTGTATTGCCTCACACAATTTCTGGTTTTTTCCTTATAAATGCATTTTGCCTTCTCCTTATTAACACCAGGTTAAACCAAAAAGTTTAAGTTTTAAGGAAAATCAAAGGACATGGATGGTAAAAAACAGTTTGACACTGACTAAATATTATGATTACCCTCTGTTTTCCTAAAAACAGCACCTGAAAGTATGGTCAGGCATAGATTCAGAGTGTCTCAGAAAAGAACTGACTACCTTATGAATCCTTTCCTGAAACATTTTGCATTCCTTCCATGAAAAGGTCACAGTTTATTGAGTGTACAGCTACTTCTGCAGGCATTTAGCAACATCTAGCTAACTAATATGTACCTTTGTTCCTCTTGAGCTCTGGGGATGCATAAAAAGCTTACAAATTACAGTTAGTTTTGCTTTGTAGCACTGCTCTGTCATAAATTATGGTGTTAGTCATAAAACATTGCTAACAGCAATCAGTGCTGGTATTCTCTTCCTTGAGTGACAATTATGAGTTGCAAAAACATTTTCAGTAACCCATATAACTTGGTTCATTTTGTTTGCTATTTATTTTCAAAACATTGCTCTCTGCTTAGCAGGAGTTCACTTGCATACTTTCATTGCATTGTTTTCATCCATATCAAATAATTAGAATTACAAATTACAATAACAGTAAGGACCAGTGACCACCTGTATCTTCAGTATCAATGGAGTAATAAAGTTCTGCTTAAAACGCCCTGTATGATTTCATCTGGGAAAAAAGAGAGTGCACTCCCATTGCCTTGCATGTATAACATTGGTGAAGGAGGAATGCATATTGCAGGCTTTCTTCTCTGTCTGTGGTCAGACACATGTCTTTCTAGTATCCTTGATATCTGAGAGCTGTTACAAATTACTGTATTTCACAGGTCATAATCTGGAGCCTCTATAGTTTAAAAAAAAAAAGGTGTAGTTTTATAAAAGATTATTTAAGCTTCCTTTCATTTTGCCTCACTGCTAATTTACAGTATTTTCCCCCTAAGTGAAAATAAGATGGCAGAGTTTCAGCATGTGCTCAGACTCTAGCTTTTGAGTTGAAATTGCCAATAAACATGCTGTGAGGGTGTTTTTTTATGACATACACTCCTGACTACATTATCATTTCCCTAGTAGCAGAGTAGAAACCATATATGGTTCCAAGCAGCTGGAAAATTTACTCACAAAATGCATTTCATAAAAAAGCTGATTGTAACAGTGCACTGTGGATAGCAAAGAATGTGTGATGCTGATAGTCAGAGGTCATAAAATTTAGGACCCCTTGTCAACACAAAGTATCTTATTTGAAGCATGATCAGAAGTCTGATTCCTAGGCTATCTTACGGATTTTTTAGCTTTAAAAAGGAAGCACAATACTTTGTTTCTTCTTTGTTTCGTCTTTATTTCCTAAGGGATTCCACTGTTTTCCACTCCTCCACCAATATCTGTGTATTTCTAAGAAGAGATCAGTAAAGGATTAAACAAGGACAATTCCATTACGGTACTCATTCTGGAAACAGCTACAACTCAAAGTGGTTTTCTTCCTCATTTAGAGCTTGATTACTTACACTCTAGCTTGGGCACAGCATAAATTCCTACTACAGCAGTGACTAGTCTACAACTCTTGGGCTGCCGGTAGCTACCAAATCATAAATTGTGGCTTGTGTGTCAGAGGTCTGGCACACAAGCAACAAAAGTGGTTTGCTACTTACCAGTCTGAATCCTCAGCAATGGGAAAACAAGTTAGGCTGACATTACAGGGTTCACTTACAATCTCGGCATGTACTCCACCTCCTGCTATTACAAAAAAAAGGAGGGGGAAGCAACCTGAAAAGGCACCATCTGTCAGCCACTCCTGAAGCTCTTGGTCCCCAGAATGCTCCAAAAGTTTTGGTATGTTTCCAGTAGGTCTCCAATTATCCTGTGTGGCTCACAAGCCAAAGGTGTTTGGCTCTCTGTCCTATAGACAACCACTTAAATGTAAGCACATTTTCAAGTACTCTGAAGTGGCAGAAGAGTGCTGGGCACTACACATAAGCTCCTAAAAACAGGAGAACAATAGTCTGCTTTGTTGATAACATGAAGCTGAGTTTCTTTCAAAGACTGAAACTTAAAAATTAAACCAAGCACATTTTAAGCACAAAATCTAAATTCATGGAGGCAAACAATGACTGATGAAATATCGCTTGCTGAGAAGAGGCATAAATACTCGTATTTTATCAAATCTAGGAAATCAGTGTTTGTATTTCTAAAGATCTAGCATTGATAATCTTTGTGTTGTGGTTTTTTTAACTAGGAAAAAGAGAATAATGGTAACAGTAGCCTAACGATGCATGGCTGCTGAAAGCTCACTCCAGCTCTGGATTTACGCAATAGGAAAGCATAAAGTCCTCAAGTGCTGGAACTTCCGCAGAGCAACTTATTTGTGAACTTCAGGAATTACAAAGGCTTCTAGTAAACTGAGAGTAAAGACACATATTGATTGGTAGACTAAACCTCCATTCATATGCAAAGACCACCGAGATCTGCTTCGACAATGAAATACAGACCACAGCATTGTGCCACTCTTACCTCCATTTCTCAAAGGCAAGGTACAGATCCATAGATTACTCTGTATTTGAACGTCCCTTCATTCTATAATCTAGTTACCATAAAATGTGCAATGCCACAAAGAGGGGAGTGCACCAGTGCCTGCTTTGTACTCATAGCTCATTCCCACTGGCAACACTGATCCCCTGTTCAAAGGCCAGCATAGTTTTCTTGCCAGAAGAGCTGCTCAGCACCATCAGAAGCAAGTAATTTGCACTGTCCACTCAGTAAAAGCACTGGACACAGTCACCACATTGCCTTCTCTCCTTACTGTGAAAGCAATGCGGTGTGAATTTCTGCTTGTCTGCTCAGACCTCTCAATAAATATCATGCAGTCTCTGCAGTATCAGGCATGCAGTCTCAGCTCCTCCCACATTAAATTACTACTGCCTGTCCCTCAGGCCTAGAACAAACTTGGTATTTTAATGACATCATTTATGTTTTTCCTCTAATCTTGAACATACAACAAGGAAAATGGTAACTATATCAAGAATTGTTTTTAATTCAAATTAGTTTCTGCTATCATACTTTACAGGACATTGGATAAACTTGCAGCTACTTGCAATCTGAGGTCTACCAAAGATGTATGTGTGTGTATTAATGTGTACATGCATTTGCACATGAAAAAAATTGGTGCTTTTTCTGTTGTTTTTTTAAGGATTACCCGTATAGATAGGTAGATGGAGTACGTACAAGCTCTCATCACACTTGGGGAATAGTTTTTTACTTATAGAAACAAATTCTGTCTGGGATGTGCTGGTTTTAGACAACGGTTTCTACAAGAAACCTGGAGAGGGACTATTCATAAAGGCTTGTGGTGACAGGAAAAGGGGGAACAGTTATACACTGGAGACGGGCAAATTTAGATTAGACAATTAGGAAGAATTTCTTCACCATGAGAGCAGTGAGACACTGGAACAGGTTGCCAAGGGAGGTTGTGGATGCCTCATCCCTGGAGGTTTTCAAGGCCAGATTGGATGGGGCCTTGGGTAACCTGATATAGTGGGATGTCCCTGCCCATGGCAAGAGGGTTGGAACTAGATGATCTTTAAAGTCCCTTCCAACCCTAACTATTCTATGATTCTATGATTCTATGAGTTATTAATTATGCTTGGTGGAAAGTAAATTGAAGTTTATCACTTTCAAAAGAAAATACCCTTTCAATATTATTTTAGCAAGTTACTTTTCAGAACTAGCTCTTATTGCTTCTATTAAAAGAATCTCATTGATTTTGAAATCATTGGTGACTTCCATACCATGCACTTACTTGACCTCTGCTTAATAAATGGGAGCAACACCATTTAACTATCCTATGCATGGAATCATGCTTATACACTCCAATTTACAAAGGGAGGAAGACATGTAGGTGTGCCATACTGAATTCACTATCAATTCAAGATGATCTTCAAATGTTTGAAATCAGACATCTTGCTCATTCACAGATAAAGCTATTCCACTGATGTAACTGAGGAGAAAGGCATGTCTGTCAAATTAGTTACATGTAAAGCAACAAGGATTAAAGAGATGGTAACAAATCCATCAAAAATCACAAAATGATGTTTTCTTTAGTGAAGCGCACACTACTGAAAAAGTAGTTATCCACTAGGTAAGGTGGCAACCCCCAGAATAAAATAGCCTGCTGGAGTACTTACAATTCACATATTTAAAAATACTGAGTCGGGACTCAAACTGCCAATAAACTAGCCTTCAGTAAAAGAGAAGATTTAAGGTTTTCCTTATTTGAATTTTAGGAGTAGTAGCATTTGTTGTCCCCATTATTAATCTTTGCTGTATAACAATAAGAACAACAAATCTGTTCCCAAGATCACCTGAGATTATCAAGAAAAAGCCTCAGGTTCACAGCCAGGACTCCAAGTCAAGTATGAAAAATACACAGTGGTAACACTGAGGAAGTCACAATGCTATTCCTTCTCTCTTTTCTTGAAGAAAAGGATCTGAGAGTCCTGGTAAAGAACAAGTTGAATACAAGCCAGTAATGCATCCACGCAACAAGTTAGGCAAACATGCTCTTGGGCTGCTTTAGGAAGAGCACAGCCAGCAGGTGGAGGGAGATGACTCTTGGAGCACCTATCACAGAAGGACAGGCTGAGAGAGCTTGAACTGTTTAGCCTCAAGAAGAGATGTTTCAAGAGAAGTCTTAGCAATATGTATAAATACTTTATCAGAAAAAGTATAGATCACACCAGACTCTTCAGTGGTATCCACTGAAAAGAAAAGAGGCAACAGGTACAAATTGAAATACAGGAAATTTCATGTAAAATTAACAAAAATCTTTTTCCCTGAAGGTTGGTTAAACACAGGAACAGGTTGCTCAAAGAGATTGTGGAGTCTTCACCCTTGTGATATTCAAAACCCAGATGACATGCCCCTGAGCAACCCGCTGTAGTTAACACTGCTTTGAGCAGAGGATTTGATGAGTAGATCTCCAGAGGCACAACTATTTTGTGGTTCTGTTATTTTTTTAGTGTCTAAAACTGAACTTAATTTATCACCTTCACATTTTCCATGTCTGAAAGCAAATCTGTACTGAGCTTTTCCTCCAAATTCCTTAACACCATAGTGGTTCTATCACTGCTGGATATGATCTAAAGAGGTTAGAAATAAGAAAAAAATGGCTTTTTCAAAAGAAATATGAAAACTTTGGCAACTGCAGAAAAGAAAGAATGTAAAGACTGTTACATAAAGGATATGTTTCAAAACCACTCACGAAACAGAGTGCGAAGACTCGTTAACCCTAGTCTATAGGAGAGAGATGCATTTTTAGCAGAGAAGCAGAGCCAAAAGAAGACAACTAGATAGCAACAAACTTATTCTAAAGCCCACTGGGTTAAAGCAAGCAGTAAAACTACAATGTTCTACTTGCTTTAAAATAAAAGGTAATCTCCTTCTTGAATGAAAGAAATGCATTCTCTTGGATCACTAGGTAGATGCTACGCTGCAAACTATTACCTCCCCATCTGCTACTGAATCTTCATAGCAATACTCAGCCAATGTCAGCAGTCCAACCTTAAGGACCATTCCTATGAATGAGGAAAAGTGTCTTTTCAGAGGATGTTTAAGGTCTATATGAGGAGCTGCTATTCCTTAACACTTTCGTCCTGGAGAGAACGGTGTGAGAACATCACTACAAAGTAGGTAAGCCTGTTTTCTTCCCTTTCTTCCTCTTTGCATGTAAGAAAGGTGATCAAAGCCACATGATTTCTTTTTACATTTCATATATCTAGTTTCCAGCTCCCCAGAGACAAACTCAATAGCAAGGATATATTCTGAACCCTTGATTAGTTCAGTGCTATTTAGACTGATGCATCCAACACAAAAAAAGAACAACTGGCCAAATTAATTTCTGATAAATAATTCAATCACGTGTAGAGATACAAGTGACATCCTTCTGTGGGCTACACAATGCCAGGAGTCACAGCTTTTTCTCAGTGCTTGGAAGTCCATAATTAGCTTATCCTTATAGTGAGTACTATCATTTTACATTAAAAATTCCATCATTTGGGAATTAAAACTGCAGATTATTTTGTGAAGCATGGCCAGGATAAATCTTATTATATAAAACAAATCTTTATGAGTATTGATAAATGTAATAAAATTTCAAACATGAAAGCAAAAGGGAAATTTTTACATTTCAGTTCCAGCATTGTAAAGAAAACCCTTTCATGCTTAAAATTCAAACTCAGCGTGTCAAGTAATTTCACTGTTACAGACTTGAATTACCTGTGCTGGCCTGAGGGCATTATTCACTCTCTGAGAAAAATTGTACATTAATATTGCTATGATTTTCCCAAGTAATTTTTATGCAGAAGCTGGGATGAATTTGAAATATCCATTTCAAGATTAAAGTGATGACATTTGGTGACTGTAGAGAACCATGTAATTGAGAATTGGGCTTAGGGATGTGCCTAAAATTAAATATGGAAATGAGAAAACAATGTTAATAAAAGGATCTTTGCTTAACTCCTGGGATGAGGATATTAAATCGGGTTATAATATACAAATAAGCCCTTACTTCAAAAATTTTCAGATGCATATCAAATGCCTATGTTATATGGAAAGACCATGAAATTGTTGGTCGCTGTCCCAGTCCATTTAATAACTTCTTTCACATGCAGGAGGAAAAATAATCTTCCCACTCAGGTTTAATGGATCCATTTGTAGAAGCACTGAATTATTCATTTATTTTAGGGGTTATCTGCAGCCTTATCATTTGTTAACTTCACATGAAGTTTGAGCCTGGACCCACAGCATGCTCTGAAGAGGTTTAACTCCACAGCAGAGCCTGACATAACTAAGGAGTTCTATCATTGACCTAGACAGGGCAAGAATTTAATGTACAAATAAATGTCCTTACGCAAAAGCACATATCAAAAAACTTTCAGTAGCATGCTTCCAGGTGAAACTATGGATGAAATGGTTCTCTTGTGAGAGAGTATAGCTTTGAAGAAATGTGCAGATAGAAAAATCGATGCTTTATATAACAGATTCTACCAGTAAAACAGAGTAATGGGGAGTACCAAATGTTTTTATTGTTTGATTAAAGTTTTTTGTAGGAGCATAGATGAAAAATTTTACTATGTTAAAAAGTAATAGGACTTATTAAAGAAAGCAAATTAGCAGATTCATTCTTTTCTTGAAGTCTTCCCAGATTAGTTGTCTTACTATTTGTATCACAGTGGGGCCACTTCATTACAAAATCAACCATAAACATCAGTGTTTTGACTCACTACTTTGCAGGTAAATACTTTTTTTTCATAGCACATTTTATTTTACTTTAAGAATCTCATTACCAAGTTTTTCTTTACAGTAAAACATTGATTAACTAAATATAATGAGGTTTAGGAGTAACTGTGGAGCATCAAGGGAATTTACCTGGTAACTGATAGAGGCAAGGGGAACATGACATGGGAGATTTTAATACCTGGAGTGGGAATAATGCAAGATCACATGTGTATTAGCCCTTATGCAGTGAATCCAGCACGATGCTTAAATTGTTGCTCTGTGAGCCAATGAAGGCTGAAAACACCACTGAGGACAAGAAACAACAACTATTTTGATGAATAAAGTATGAAAAATTAGCCACGAGAGATGTTAATCAGTCTCCTCTTGTATCTGCACTGGTTTTGCCCAAGTTTCAGTCTGTTTTGAAAAGAAAAGCACTGTAAAGCAGGGAGAAGGGATCCAGAAAAAAAAAACAATTAAAAGGCCTCGTTCCAGAATTTTTGCACTGTTTTTGAACAGGTAACACTAGAAGACTCACCAGTGACTAAAAATACAGCAAAAAATCAATCAGTGAACCTCAGCAAGTGGGGTGATCTGTCACATACCCTAGGCATACTGTGCTGTTGCTCACTGCAGCAGGAGAAATTTAAAGCTACAAGAAGTAACTGTGATCTGTGTGTGATCCACTGCCTTCTGAAGTCAACACAAATATTCCACTGAATCACATATTAGATATCAGCCACTAAAGAACCTAATAGTACCCAAACTATTTTACCACAGGATGAAATAAAACAGTACACTATTAAAATTTACAATTGTGATAACATCATAACATGATACTCAGTGCATTTTCTCCTTTTGCTAAAATTATTTAAATGTTTTCATTTTTCTGCTAAGCTTTTACTTACCTGGATAAATATTTATTCCTGTTGTTCCTCTTCTGCTACTGAAATGCAGCTCTGATGACTCTATCACTAAGTGGCTGAGTTGGTCTGAAGTTATCTCCTAGGATTCCATCACAGCCCTCTAAAAGTTCTGCACCCTTAACATGTGTCCTCAGTCTACGAAATTCCTCTATCTGAAAGGCAGAAAACAGACATGAAGAAGCTAAGATAATTTTTTCACTATGGACTAATGATCAAAATTCTGTAGATGTAGGTGCTAAGTGTTTAGAAAATCAATTACAGTAAAAAATCAACATAAAACATTTCAGTTGGTTAAAATCAAATACGTTTCCACATTATAGGCTCCTTTTAGATTTTTCCAAATCTAGTCTGTTGTAGGGAAGACTGTGACCAGCTTCCATCTCCTCCCTGGTATCAGCATCAAGCTCTGAGTGATAAAAACCTGAGAAAATCAATGCATATCTCAGCAACATGATAGCTTATTATTCAACAGCACTGGAAGTAGTTACAGCTACAAAAAAAAAAAAGTGTTTGTTTTTGCTTTGGCATATTGACAAGCTATCATCTTAACTGGATACAGCAAACCTACCTGAAGGCTGAGCCTTGCTTGAGCCTTTGTACTTGTACTGAACCTGTGATGCCTCAGTATGCAGCTTAGCAGTAACTTGAAACTGAAGCTACCGAGAAAGCAAAATGGAGCCTGAAGTATTTAATCATTTTATTATCTAAGATACTACAGAGTGAATTTCTCCATGAAAAACACCCTACAAAGGATTACAGGGAGAATGTAAGTATGATTCCAGAATTAAAAGAAATGAGGTACTAAACAATGGGTAACGGCATTTTTATTCTCATATTCCCTGCAGAGAGTACTTTCTTACTGCAGCCTGACAACTGCCTTCATTGTTTTCCACTCTACAGCAGCATTGATATGGACTTATTTACTGGATTTTCCAGACCCCTTTCCATCATCTACCAGCAGTCCTGGCTAACTGGGGAAGGTCCTCTTGACTGGAGGCTGGCTGATGTTACACCCATTTACAAGAAGGGATGGAGGGAGGATCCAGGGAACTACAGGGCTGTCAGTCTGACTTCAGTGCCAGGGAAAGTCAGGGAGCAGGTGATCTTGAATGCCATCTCACAGCACATACATGACAACCAGGTGATCAGGCCCAGTCAGCATGGGTTTATGAAAGGCAGGTCCTGCCAAACTAACCCAATCACCTTCTATGGGAAGCTTACCTGCTGCTGGATGAGGGAAAGGCTGTGGATGTAGTGTTCTTAGGCTTCAGTAAAGCCTTTGACACAGTATCTCACGGTATCCTACTTGAAAACTGGCTTCCACTGGCCTGGACAGGCGCACCTTCTGCTCGGTTAAAAACTGCCCGGATGGCCGGGCCCAGAGAGTGGTGGTACATGGAGTTAAACCCAGTTGGAGGCCAGTCACAAATGGTGGCCCCAGGGCTCGGTGCTGGGTCCAGTCCTGCTCAATACCTTTACTGACAACCTGGATGAGGGGATCGAATGCACCCTTAGCAAATTTGTGGATGACAATAAACTGGGACGAAGTGTCAACCTGTTGGAGGGTAGGGAGGCTCTGCAGAGGAATCTGGACAGGTTGATTCGATGGGCTGAGGCCAATGCTATGAGGTTTAACAAGGGCAAGACCCAAGTCCTGCACATGGGATAGAAAAAAACCTGTGGAGCACTACAGGCTTGGGGAAGGACAGCTTGAAAGCTGCCTGGAAGGGAAAGACCTGGGGTTGTTGGTTGACAGCCGACTGAACATGAGCCAGCAGTGTGCCCAGGTGGCCTAGACAGCCAATAGCATCTTGGCTTGCATCAAAAACAGCATGGCCAACAGGAAAAGAGAAGTGATTCACCCCCTGAACTCAGCATGTGTGAGGCTGCATCTCGAGTACTGTGTTCAGTTTTGGGCCCCTCACTACAACAAGGACATTGAGGTACTGGAGCATGTGCAGAGAAGAGCAATGAAACTGGTGAAGGGGCTGGAGAACAAGTCTTACAAGGAGCAGCTGAAGGAACTGGGGTTGTTTAGGCTGGAGAAGAGGAGGCTGAGGGGAAACCTTATCACTCTCTACAACTACCTAAAAGGGAGTTGTAGAGAGGAGGGACCTGGCCTCTTCTCCCAAATGACAGGTGATAGGACAAGAGGGAATGGCATCAAGCTGCATCAGGGGAAGTTTAGATCAGACATTAGGAAATATTTCTTCACAGAAGGGGTTATCAAGCACTGGAATAGGCTGCCCAGGGAGGTGTTCCAGTCACCATCCCTGGGGGCGTTAAAAAAGCAGGTAGATGAGGTACTTGAGGACATGATTTAGTAGTTGACAGGTACAGCTGGAGTTAATGATCTCTAAGGTCTTTTCCAACCTAATGATTCTATGATTCTATGATTTAAAGCCTAGCTCTGCTCTGATGTATTTTTCTCAAAAAAACCTGTTCCTAGAAATAAAAACTCAGCTTCTTGCAGCCGAGACATAAGGCAATAGCTTAGACTCAGAAGATGAAAAGCAGAATAAACTGTAAATCTCCTTGAAGGCACTTTTAGAGGCAAGTCCCTATTTTGGAAGGTTGTTTTTTTTTAATGTTTATTTAAAGCAAACTGAAAACAAACCTACTGCTGGCTTGGAACTGAAAATGTCTTCAGGAGTCAAGTGCTGCCAAATTGCTGTACGGGTTCTACAAAGGTACCACTCTCACCATCTGAATCAACTCTGCAGTATCTGAAATAATTGTAGTTTAGGAAGGAGCATTTTACAAGAATGTGGCTTTTGTCTGATCTTTTGGGAACAAGGGACTTCAAACAAACACAGATGAAGGACAAGGAAAAGCAGACTCCCTATGAAGCTGGCATTTGTGAGCCATCTCCTACTATAACTACAAATGCTCTGCCCCAGTCCCCACAGTGAAATCCTTTTCTGGGCAGTACTGCTCACAAAGCAGCTTCTAGTTACTTCATTCAGGAAAGTAAGACTGACCTGATACCTGTGCCTGCTTTTTAATCTTCAGGAAAGCCAAGAACTGCAGCCCTACTCCAGTGGGGAATTGCTTCTGAGATCAACAGCTTCCTTGTTTAGTTCTTTGTAGCATGGTTCAGATCCCCATGAGAGACTCTCTATACATATGGGAGTTTGCCTCACTCTGGAGAAGTGGTTCTGGCAGAAAAGGCCCATGGTATTCTGTTCACTGGAAAGCAGGTCTGCATTCTTGGAACCATGTGAAGTTTACAAACAGAGGGGTAATCTTTCTATTCCTCATATAAAAAAATGTTTGTAGAGAAAACATGCAAATTCTTTGGTTTGTGTGTTCTGTCCTTCAGCAAATATTAAAGTGAAATCAGAAGAAAGCAGTACTCAGGATCTAAATGCGGGGAAGGGGTTAAAACATTCTAGTAAAATTCTACAAAATGTAAACTAAAAATTTTTACTTAGTAGAAATGTGACTGTTAACATTGAGGATTTACCCCTTCACTGGTGACAATTTGATGCTGAATTTTGCCATGAACAGGCCTAGGTCATCTTTAGTGTATTCTGAGCAGAAGAAAAAACTTTTATAAATGGCTATTTCTATTGAAAGTGTGTGAATATCCAAAGGTATTTTATTTCACAGACTACATAAATTTTGCCCAATTACCACTCCAGCTCCATATGCTAGTTACTATTTCTGTCTTTTAGGAAGTCTTGATTTTGAGTGAGGTAGTCAAAAGGAATAGAGACTTGGTCATTCAATACAGCATCAGTCAATTCTGACAATGAATACAGCAGAATGACAGCTCCTTGCCGCACAATTGTTTAAAATCTCTACTCTGAGTGGCTTAGACAATGTATTTGTTCTGGGCTTCAGTGAACCACAAAGCACATTATTCACAAATGTCCGATTATTTTAAAATGTAGTGGAGAGAAGCATAAGCAAGTCTTTTTCAATTATTTCCTGCTTTTCACTGGCCTAATAAGAGGGAGTTTCCTATTTTCTCCCATTGCATTTCAGCAGTGCACATGCATGGGCATGACTCTCAAAAGCAGTCAACACAGTTCTTTCTGGGTTTTAAACTTCAACTTCAGACAAGTGAGGATGAAAAAAACAACAGATCACAGTTGGGGAAGGATATGCAAAAAGAGCACTGCAGGGTGCAGCTTTCCAAACAAGCTACTTTCCACTGACATCAGTAATAAAACTCCAAAAACTAGATTTGCAAAGCCCTTATCCTCCAGGGGAGAAGTCACCTGCACACATTATCCAGACCTCACAGAAAGACCTATGAAGGAAGCAGTTCTCTGATGGAAGCGAAGCCTCATGTCAAGGAAAATTACTTTCAGTGAGGATGCAGCTTTGGACTCCAGGAAAGCATGTCCTGATGCTGCAGTACTGGTTTGCTTTTTTGCTACTCATAAAAGCGACAGTCTCAGACTCCAGCTGCTGAATTGAGGCACATATGGAGATGAATCTCCTTTCACTCAACATTGGCTTAGATTAGTAGCAAATAAATTCATCAGTTGAACTTTACTCAGGAGAAACAGAAGAAAGTTCTCTACTTTGCAATGGTCAGCTTATTATGCCTGTGCCAAAACTGTTACTTCATCATGGTTTCAAAATCAGCAAATGTGAAAATACATAGATGTGACCATGAACTATAATAGCAGTTTTTTCATTTTTCCCCTTATGACCCACAGTTTGTTTAGCTAATCAATATTGCTAAGTTAACTACAGAAAAAGAGAATGTGAATAAGCATCTTGTCTCAAATATATTATCAAGGTTCTTCAGAGGAAGCCAATAAAACCGAATTCATATCAGACTGTATCGTACTTTATTGTTACTTGTTATTGACACTCAGAAGTTGATTAGTTTATGGCTTGAAAAATGAAAATAGAAAGCCTTGAATTTGTTTCTTACTGGCTATAACCACAGATGCTACTTGTATTTATATAAATAGCTTAAAAGTTTCATAAGCTGTGTTCATTAGTATCCCAGAGAAGAAAGTTCTACAAGTTAATGACACATATAAACATAATGTATTTAAATCCATTAAAAATACATTTTCATTTATATCTATGCTTTAATACTACTAGCAGGCTTAATAAAATTAAATGCCTTTACCAGCCTTCCATGGACACTTCCAAATGGCATATGCTATACTATATCTTCTGATTTATCACCTTTAATACTTTTTTCCCTTCTGCTTGCACATGCTTCTGAGAAGGCAATGAAAATTAACATATTCAGCTTCAAGGATTCTAGAGAGTTTCACCCAAATTAAACCCACATTCCTCTAGCTGGGATTCACAGATTGTGGGAGAACAATCATAAGGACTTTTCATTGTTTTTACTGGGATTATTTGCAGATAGATTTAAAATGTTTTCTATAGAAAAGGTCACATGACTATCAGACATAATTTAAGAGAGGAAAAAAACCCTTAAAATATCTATGTGTGAAATCAAATTTAAATAGGTTCCATTTGACACTTACTATAAAACAGAATTTTAGAAGAGCAAGATAAGTTAAATACACTTCAATGCAATATAGCTAGCCTCTTCTATGTTAACATTTTTTATTCTCCAGGACATAGTGTCTCTCTGTGCTTCTCCTGTTCCTTTAACATCAAAAAGCAGGGATATATGAAAGCTTACAGTTACAAAGAACTGAATTTCTTTTGCCTATTGACTTCTTTCTTTTTCTCTCAGTTGAAGAAAATATTATTTTAAATGCAGATGATAAATGATAACAAGGTTTTTCATCTCTGACCTTTGCATTGCTTTCAGTGACTCAAAAGGCTTAACCTTTACTTGAAAAGCCATGTACTGATCTAATGGGATCTTCAAGGAGAACAGATATAACATCCTGCTATATATATAATATTTGCACGCTATAACCTTTAGCTCATAACCATACTCCAAGGGCACTTTAAGCACAGCTGTTACCTGCACTTGGGACACTGTCAGAGGATAGCGAAATAATATCCAAGTGACACCTTCACTGCAGGGTGGAATGGTTAGAGAGCCCTCATACACCCAGTAGTCACGCAGAAGAGGGTCTGAAATTAAAAGAATGTGGAATTTTAATGACATTAAGGAAGATAATTGCATCTTTCAATTATGACAAACTACGATAGCCATGGGCTTGCTCACTTGATGAAGTTAGTACACAGTAAGCTAAGGTGTGAATTTATAACCTGCCAAGCACTGTCTACTACTTTCTCATGTGAATGTACATGAACTTGTAGTTATTATATTACAAGAAAAAATCCACCTCCCAGTAAGTTTTTTAAAGATGAAAATGCCACTTTATAGATGTGAAAAAATAACATAAGCACAACTCCTTAAATTAATAGAACAAATAAATAATATGGTGTCAAAATCTACAAGAGGCATCCCATTTTGAAGGCAGAGAGGCTGTGGTGATCAAACTTTAATTGACATCTACATTTAGGATATGTTCTCAAGGATGATTTTTTTTCAGTTTTTAGAATCATTCAGTAAAAACAGCTCAAGCTAAACTTTCCAGTTTGCAATTCTGGCAACATATTATTTGAGATTCACTGATGCCTTCTAGTTTTGGAAAAATTAGTTGCATTTTACAAGGGAAAAATAAGGTTTATTTAAGAAGAAAGTTAGTTAAATAAGTTTATAATCTTATTAATAGGTTTATAAATGATTGTTACAATAAACAATTGTCTCTCAATAAAATGTACAATTGTTTGCCCAAGCAGAGTTTTAATTCCATATACAACACATTTATCATTTTAATTATAATTCCTTAATGATTCCAGTCATACCACGCTTCATAAGTGAAACTACACAGGCGTCTCCTTTGCTGCTGTAGGTGACTCTCGCAAATTACTCCCTGACACAGTTTAAGAGGTATGGAGAGGAAACTGCCTGACTGTAAAAGAGGGGACAAGAAACAAACCTAGAGAGGGACAGGAGATAAAGGGTAGTTAATAACGGCATGGGAAAGCTAGGGGGAAGGTTGTAACTAGATTGACAAGGACAGAATGGGAGACTGGAAATAAATAAACTTGCTTGGTTGACCTAATCTGTTACTGTCATGTCACTACTAGCTCAGAGGAGTATTAGCAGAATTAAATTTCACTAATGAAGCCTATGATTGGCAGTGAATGGACTTTTTTTTTTTTTTGGTGGTGGTGGTATAATTTTCTTTCTCAGTTAGGGAATTACATAGCAAATCCATTGAAAGCAAGTTGCATTATCAAACACTCAAAAGTTAAGAACTGCAAGAATTAATTCAGCTCATCCTGTGCATGTATCATGACAATGTTTTGTTACATGATCACATATGTCTTTTTCTAGAGAACCTTTCATCATTTACTTGCAAAGATAGATTATTTTCTTTTGAAAAACATCTAAAAGCATTTGGATTTCTCAGTACGGTATGTGGTCCCTGGTCTTCTTTTTCCCATGCTATTAAAATCCTGCTTATTAGAAGGACCACATTTTCTCATTTTTTTGTTTCTACTGCACTCATTTCTTCAGTGCCTGAGTGCTTCAAAAGCGTGAATTGATTTATCCTTCCAACACCCCAGTGTAGTGAGGAAGGATGTATTACCCCCACACTTTAAAGCCAGGCAACTGAGGGACAGAGAAGTTAAGGTCAAATGCATCTACTCATTTGAGGTGTTCAATACAAGATGCTTAGAACCTTTCTCTGAGTAGTTAACTTTCTATAGCACTTAATGCAGTCAGAGAACTGCTCCCATTGACTTCAGTTGGAGGTGTAAGCACTCAGCACTTCTGCAAATCAGACCCCATGATCTCAAGTCGGACACCTAGAAAATGAGGAACACATAGTTAGAGATGACTTATGAAAAATCTGGTTTATGTGACTTGATCAGCATGAAACAGGAACTGTGAGGCAGGGGTCCTGTAAAAAATAACTTGTGGTCATACAATTAAAAGATATTTTATAATGCATATGCTTGAAGGGGCACAGGCAGCCTTAATTCCTGCAATTCTTAATTGCTGAGCACTTGACTTTGCAACCTAAATAATATTCTTTTGATATAATTGATATAGTTTAAAGTATAGCATAGCATAGAATAGAATACCACAGAATACGAAAGAATCATTTAGGTTGGAAAAGACCTTTAAGATTACCAAGTCCTGGATTACTTTGGAAAATTAAAGCTCTTGCCACTATGACATAGAATTTAGCTCAGACACAGAATGCTTCCTTGCAGAAGCATTTGTCTTGTAGAAACGCATTTTTTAAAAAGTTGCATTTATTTTCAAGACAAGGTAGAGGAAGTATTTGTTTCTTACTCTTACTTTTTAACTTTTAGCTATATGAATTTGAATTTGCATCTCATTGTCACTACACCTTCCATGCTACACAACTCTCATGGCATTATGGCATTGCCTTTTGATGCTGCCAAAAAGCTACCTTGGTTAAGTGGGTAACCGTACGCTTCCTATTTTATGCCAAAGCAGAGAAAGAAGTACACATAGCTTCCCCCATTAGGTGGGAGGATAAATCATCAAGAAAGTTAACCACAGCATTGCCACGAGTGCACAGACTACTGTATCATATCCCACTCACAACTCAAAGTTCCTGATTTGTCCTAAGTTCCAAAGGGGACTTCATCCCCGTTAGCACCATTAGGTGCAAAATGCATCATCACCTTATAGGACACACTCTCAGGCTTGCAGTCAGGCTAGGCTTAGCTCAAGATAGTCTCAGCCTCTGCAATTAGCTAGTAATCCACCCACACAAAAGTAAGCAAAGGTACCTACCTGGCAATAAAGAGTTGGGATTAAAACAGGGTATTGTTTTGGACTTTCCCTGAAAAAATAAATACAAATCCATCTCATCTCTAGATTCTTATTAAACTTAATTAACTGAAACTTAATACGAGTTCTCAGTTTGTTTATTCTTTTCCTCTACAAATCAAAACCAGATATATTTGGAGATACTGCTGCTGGTGTTCACTAAGCGTGTTGCACTGCTGGCATTTACACTGACTTCACATGTCACTGAATCGTTGAATCACGGAAGAGGTAGTATTTGCAATCAGTTACTGGTACAGATCAAAATTCCTGGCCACCAGAAAAGGAACTACAAAGACTGTATGTTATCTAAAAGCTGTAAAATACTGAGCTTCTGATGCTGGCCAACAAATGATGGCTTCCATACATGGTTTTACTGCAAACACATCTGAAACCCTTGGCTTCATATAGATCCTTCGCTCATTCACTCTCTCTCTAGTCAGTGAAAGAAGCATTTCTTCAGGCAATGCCTTACCTTGTACTGGATGTCCTGGAGTATTTCAGTTACAGCCTTTAGGCCTACATGCTCTTTTCCTATCTGAAATATAGAAAGCAAAGATCAGTTTCACTATTTTGTTAGTTCAGAAACTGTGAGGCAAGACAGAGGTCAACCAGAACAGTTAAGTTCTGTAGCTGTTTTTAGTTAGGCTACACAACCTTGTGTTAAGTAAATACACTGATACACAGCAATTACAAACAATTAAATCACTATAAAGCTTCCAAGCCATGGGCAGGGACCCGTTCCACTAGATCAGGTTGCTCAAAGCCTCATCCATCCTGGGATGGGGCTTCCACAACTTCTCTGGGCAACCTGTTACAATGCTTCACCATCCACACAGTAAAAAAAATTATTCTGAATATCAAATCTAAATGTTCCCTCTTTCAGCTCAAAACCGTTACCCATCATCCTATCACTGCACTCCCTGATAAAAAGCCCCTCCCCAGCCGGCAGCACTGACTTTACTGAGTGCCTTTAAAGCACAGAAGATGTGGCTGTCAAAGAAACGTTCTTATTTTCCATGAACTTTGTTCACTCTGCACCCTGACTTCAGCTGCTTTTGGTCTAGGTCATCCATCCTAGGATCCTAGGTTTTATCATGAGAACACTGTCAAAATAGGAAGACTCAGAATGGCCTCCACTTAATTTCTTTGCCAACATAAACACATACAAGGTGATGAATAAAGCAGACATGAGTGAGAACAGGAGAGCTGACCCCTGAAAATTTTGTTTGCTTTTTATTTCTCTTGGAATAGAATGGCACAGTAGTCACTGGAAGGAAAGAATTTAATGTCAACAAAAGTTAGTTCGTTATTTCTAGGAATTTAAGAGTATTTTGTTTTGTTTCAGAATGGGATTTCAATGTAAAACCACTTAAGTGCATAAAAGATACTGAAATCACTTCAAAGATGCTATTTCTAAATTAATAATAACCAAGGGCTGCCACTTAAATCAGTGAAAATATTTTCACTGATCTTAAAATGAGGTGTTAGAAAACTGTGGTGCAAAATTATATTTTCATGGCTTTAACAGGAAAATAATGGTTATCAAATTTCCTCTCCCTGCTCCTTTAATAAACAGCATAAATACTATTTTTCCTTGGTCAATTGTAATTATACAATGCCTTTCTTGCCTAATGAAAAAGCCCTTTGGAATGCTTAAGAACTCTGATGAAGTTGAGAGACCAGAAATGGAAAATGTATCATTGAAGTTTCAGATTTATTTAAGAACTTACATACAACTTTCTAACTAACTTGAAGGTTACCTCTTCTGGAATTAGAAGGTGACTTACATAAGCAATTATCACACAGCCCTCTAGGATACAAAACTGAAGACTTTATAACTTCCATTTTTAGCATTTCTATCTATCTGAGCGTTGGAGCTGTAACCAATACACCTTTAAATTTAAACAGAGGTAAAGCTCAAAGGCACTTACAAATTGGTTACGAAATATGACAAATTAATAATATCACTGTGAAGAAAATCCATTTGATCTAAGCACGAACTCTAAACCTCTTTCTCCAAACCTATTTAAATGAAACAATTTGCCATTTCTCATGAGGAGAATGAGAATCTGGTGTTTGAGGACAAAAACTTAACATTTTCTTTACAGGGTGCAGGTCTTGAAAAAACTTCAACAGCAATTAGAATATGGGGCTAACTTCCCAGTTTGCATTACATCTTCTCACCAGGAAGACTTCAGCCTGCTTGTTGCATGCTTTACTGAGGGTGTGTGGCAAGACTCATTACACTCTCAGTCCGGTGTCTCTGAAAGAAGTAGTACAACCCTACCTCACACTGGTCCTGTGTGAAGAACACACTTGCACTGCATTCAGAAAAGCACAATTGTACCAGCAGTTTCGGGCTGCGACGATGGCTTTTTTTTTTATCTCTTTCCTCCTCTCCTCTCTATATTTCCTCAATCTCTGCACAGCAGGCATAGCCAGGAATGCAGAAAAACACATTACAGGGTAGTGAAGCACCTCTACCTCCTAACAGCTCTCATTCTATCCTCAGAGGAATGAAGAATGGATGTCTGCCTATAGCCAGAGTCACAGAGACTGCCAACGACGTGTTACCTCTTCTTTAACTAACATACTTTCAATATTCTGTTTACACAAGAATTACTTATTTACCACATGCACACAAGACATGACTGAGAAGTCTTTTGAATAGAATACAAGCAGTCATGTATTGGTTTATTTTGTGAAAACATTAAAAATGGAAGAAAATGAAAAGGAATTCATTTTCCACAAACAATAGTGCATGATAACAAGTGTAACACAGGAAACTTACCTGCACAAATAATGCAATAATAGCTATGCCATGCTTCTTCCCTACTGCCTCATCAATGCTGCTGTAGAGTGTGGAGTTCCAGTGCATTAGGTGAAGCTAAAACAAAGCAGTGCAAACATCAATAAAGAAATACGTTTTATAATTATAAAACACCAGCAGTTAACACCAATTAAAAATGCCTAGTCATGTGTGTGTGCATGTGTGTACAAACACATGTGTGTCCCTATGGCTGTGCCTGTGTAGGTAGATTGCTATAATAAACACCAGATTGCTATTATAAACCCCTCCAAAAAATGTTTAGCTGCAGAGAAAGGCATGCACAGCCAGTTACCAAATGTGTGAATAGCTATGGTAATGATGATAATGATGATTTACCAACTCCGTCCTTTTGAATACTGAAATAATATCAACTATGAAACCCACCATTCTTGCATCTCAGCTAGCCAGCTCTCTTCCAATGCAGGAATATGTTTATGGATGTAGGCTGTCTAAATACATGTTTGACTGGTGGACTGTACTGTCTTAATGTCACTTGTCTCACATATGACCTCCCAAGATGAGTCAATCAAATGTCAGTAGTGAGAGTGTAAGAACTGATTTCAGGAAAGGCTAAACATACAGAAATTCAAGCACAGAAAAACAGCCAAAGGACCACTTTGGGGACAGCAGTGAAAGAGATGCTAAAGAGTAAACATGAGCCCTCGACTGCCACCTTCAGTAACATAACAGGGCCTGCAGGAGTTAATGCCTGAATACATGTCAAGCAGCAGGCACTACGGTAAACACAAAGTGTGCTCTAGTGAGGTGTCACAGCATGATTTGGGAATTGATGTGTGAGAAAATTGCTGAAAGACAGACTAGCAGGCAGTTTGGAAGGAAGGAAAGCAAAGGAGAGGAGGGAGGGGAGATGGGGGAAGAGGGGAAAGAAAAAAGTGCTGGTAAATAGACTGACAGAAAGAAAGAAGGAAAAAGAAAGGAAAGGAGGGAGGGAGGGAGGGAGGGAGGGAAGAGGAAAGAAATGTTAGAAGAAAGCAAGAGCGGAAGGAAGACCAGAAAGGTGGAAGGAATAAACGAACAAACAAACCAATGACAGACAGTACCATTCACTGAGAGGTAATATGTAATATGCTAAAATGTAACCTCTGTGGCTGGGTTTGATAACATTGAAGAGCTTCAACGTCCTAAGCACACCTGCTTTGAAGTTTATCTGCCAACAACTTTTGCACATTCCACATAAACAAAAGCTAAAAAAATACAAACTCCCAGATTTAACTCTCACTGATCAATTCTTTGCTCAGCCATGTGTCTAAGAAGTTAAAATGTCACTGTGTTATCTATCATTGTTTTTACCTTCAGTAAAATTAGTTTTTTAAACCAATCATGTGTCTTCCTATTGTGTGTTTCAATTCTGCCCAGTAATGGCCTCTGTGAAATACTTATTTCCTCTTATACAACAAGACTTCACTTGGGCATCTCAGCATGTCAGAAGATCAGTTTCTCAAGTTATTACTCTTCCCTTCTTTAAGCTCCAATGAGAATTTTGGGCACTCTTCTAGAAAACTTTCATTTCAAGATTAAATAAAAAAAATTAACATACTGTAAATCAGATTAAATTTCAAATTGTCATGCAAATAATTCTATTCATGCTGATCAAAGGCATCTGCCATGGTAAAAACACAAAACCTTTTTCCTAAAAAATGTCATAATTCATTTGCATGAGAACAGTAAAAAAACCATATTTGCCCATGGCTACAAAACTTCTAGATACACAAATACTCCCTGCTAGAACTGCACTGTCTCACTATCACCAATGGATTTCCCCGATGCCATGTATTTTTTCATCCACAAAAAGCTTCGTTATGCATTTGATTTACCTCTGGCTCTTAAAGAAACAAAACCACAGGAACAAATAATGAGATTTCAGTCTGTATCACTCGCGTTATAAGACACAGAACTACCACCACCCAAGAAGATAAAGTCAAAATCATTGCATTTTCCTCGAGTCTGGAGTTTGCATCAGCTCTCCACGAGAGGGGGCTCACGGAGTCCCACCATCCTCACCAAAATCCTGACAGTAGGAAGGAAAGGGGAAATAATAAGGTTGGGGTGACCACAGTCCCGATGGCAATGTCCTTGGTGTGGCAAGAGCAGCGCTGTGTAGCACCATGACTCAGGTGCTTGGAAATGTCAAAGCAAGCTTGTCCTTTGGTAGCAGGAACAATAGCGTGGAGGGCAATGGCCATATGTAAAGAGATCATGACTTTGACTGAGTCAACAGGCAGGTCTTGGCTAAAGTCGCTGTAGCATTCAGTGTGTTATGCTCCTTTGGAGGTGAAGTCTAATCTGACATTCATCTGGATTCTGCCAACAGCTGTTTTTCTATTCTTTAGTTGTGAAAGGAAATTGCTGAGCCCAGCAAAAGGAATATGAACAAGAGCTTCAGTTCCATACCAGCAATAACCTTGGTTTGTCCAGAAACAGATTGTTGTTCTGTTTTAGGCAGTCGGTTCATCAGGGCACAGACTTTCCTATGATAAGGCTATGTACCAGCTAGAAAAGTGATACCAAAACCTTTGTGTAATACTATAAAACATTAAGAGGTCTAGAATTAGTCCATGCTGCAGCATGAACAACCTGGCAAGAAGATGTGCTACAAAATACACTTAACTGCTGCACGAAAGGGTGACCACAGTGTGAAAAGCCCTGCAGCTGTAACTGCTTTTTGTGGAACACCCATACCAGCCTACTGGCCAGCACCGCTTCCCACATCTCCAGTGGACAAGGGGAGAGTAAGTTAAGTACTGGCTATGCATTTTAAGAGTATCTTTAGGTCTCTGTATCCCATCCAGGTTGCCTTCCCGCCCACCAGCTCAACAGATGTCAGGATGATCTGTTTAAAAAAAAAAAAAAAATCACAACAATAAAACAAAGACACAAAAGGGATGTCCTTAAGGCTGATGTAGACACCCCTAGACTAGGTTCAGGTGTAGTAACCAACATTACTAAAGGTATTGAAATATGCAGTCAGCACTTTCTGGTCCAAAGGTTTCTCTAACTTTGAGGTTCTCCTCAAGGATGCTTAAAATATATAATAGGCTCTTGAACAAGAAGCACCATTTTGTACTGGGTTTCTAAAGCCCAAGGCAGAACTTCTTTAGGACTCCTGATCTGTGTTTAAGATGTTACTGTGTTACTTCCTTAGAGCTGGAGATAATTACAGCAGATTAGTGACCTCTTTTTTACACAGCAGGCTGTAAACTTGCTGTCACAAACATGGTGGTGCTAAATAGTATTAGCAGGTTCAAAAATGGATTAGACAAATTAGTCCAAAACCAGGCACTAAAGAGAACAGGTGGAGATGCCGCTTCTAGCACTCTTAGACTATGATGGTAAATGACTACGGAGCACAACAAAAAGTGCTCAGGCTCGCATGCTCACCCTATACAGCATCCCTTACTGATCCTGCTAAAGACAGCATACTGGATGGACCACTGGCCTGATCCAGCAACATATTTATTATGTTCTCATGTTCTGAATAAAGCTGATATTCAGAACAGCTACTCACAGAAAAGGTTCTGTCATTAGGGATTTGCAAACTGAAATTAGACAGGCAACCTAATGGAAAATAATAATTAATATTTCCTAGCAACAGGCCAACAGGCCTCACATCTTTTGCTCTAACTCTGATAAGTCCATGCATACACACTGAAATAAATAAATTAATGCCAATGTAACCATAAGTAAATGGAAGTCAAATCAAATTAATTTTTCTACAGAACAGGAAAAATGTACCTCAGATAGGGGCTGAGTAAGCATATGAAAAAGTGATCAGAAAGGGAAATACTAGCATGGAAGTAGTAAAGCCTGAGTATTTATGGTAAAGTATTACTTTCAAATGATCATTTATCCTGTGTATTTGCGTGGTCCTCTGGAGCTGTTCTGCCTTTTGTTTGCTTTTTTATTTGAAATATGACGTAAGATTAAGCCATCAGATAACAGTTAAGGTAAGACGGCAAAAAAGTCTACAAACATTACAAAATTTGAACTCTAGAGAGTACAGTCCACAAAGAACACGGCCTGTTATTATTTATGGGAATCAGTTGTGCACAGAGGAAAGACCCCAGTGCTTTTACAGATCTTGAAACTGTTAGTATAAAATAGTGCCCATGCATAATGACAACTTCATGCCCACGCATCTGCATCTTACAAGCAGCAATAGCCAGAAAGGCTTATTAGATTAATGCTCTGTATTCTACTAACCTTCAGTTTTAGGTTCATTTGAGGCAGCTATACAAAAAGTGCATACTCACAAGGGGTGCCAGTCTCCGATACGAACATAATCATGTAAGGTTTTTTCAAATAATCAGCTGCAGTTTATTGGCAGCTTACCATTGTGTGCTTTTCACTCAGAGTACAAACAAGCT
Organism: Phaenicophaeus curvirostris; assembly: GCF_032191515.1. Classification (NCBI taxonomy): domain Eukaryota; kingdom Metazoa; phylum Chordata; class Aves; order Cuculiformes; family Cuculidae; genus Phaenicophaeus; species Phaenicophaeus curvirostris. The sequence goes on from NC_091394.1 coordinate 60,544,259, forward strand.
GCACAAGACAGGCTCTACTCAACTTGTTAGCTAATGTTTTGAAACTCCATAGTTATGATGTTCTAGCAGATGAAGTTGTCAAGCCACTATCCATCATATTTGAGAAGTTGAGGCAGCCCAGTGAAGTTGCCACTGACTGGAAAACAGGAAGCGTAACGCCCATTTTTAAAAATGGAATAAAAGGAAGACCTAGGGAAATACAGGCCAGTCAGTCTCACCTCTGTGCCCAGCAAGATCATGGAGCACATCCTCTTGAAGCCTGTGCTAAGGCACATGGAAGATAAGGAGGTGATTGGTGACAGCCAACACGGTTTAACTCAGGGCAAATCGTGCCTGAAAAATTTGGTGGCTTTCTACAATAGAGTTACAGAATTGATGGACAAGAGAAGAGCAACTGACATCATTTGCTGGGATTTCTGCAAAATACTTGACACTGTTCCTCATGACAACCTTGTCTCTAAATTAGAGAACATGTATTTGACGGATGAACCACTTGGTGGGTAAGGAATTGGCTAGACAGTTGCACTCAAAGAGCCGTGTTAACAGCTCAATGTCCACATGGAGACCACTGATGAGCGGAGTTCCTCAGGGGTTGGTATTGGGACTGGAACAGTTCACATCTCGGTCAGAGACATGGACAGTGGGATTGAGGGCACCCTCAGCAAGCCTGATGATGACACCACGCTGGAGGGTTGAGATGTCACCCAGAGGGACCTTGACAGGCTGGAGAGGTGGGCTCATGCAAACCTCATGAAGCTCAACAAGGCCACGTGCAAGGTCCCACACCTGGGTTGGGGCGATCTAAAATATAAATACAGGCTGGGCAGAGAATGGATTGAGAGCACCCCTGAGAAGAAGGACTTGGGGGTGATGGTGGATAAGAAGCTCATCATGAGCCAGCCATGAGTGCATGCAGCCCAGAAAGCCAACTGCATCCTGGGCTGCATCAAAAGATGTGTGACCAGGCTGGTCAAGGAAGGTGATTCTCCCTGTCTACTCTGTTTTTGTGAGACCCCACTTGCAGGACTGTGTTTGGTTCTGGAGGAGTCAGCACAGGAAATACATCAATCTGTTAGAGCAAGTTCAGAGGAGTCCATGAAGATGGTCGGAGGTCTGGACCACCTCCCATACAAGGACATGCTGAGAGAATTGCACTTGTTTAGCCTGGAGGAGAGAAGGCTCTGGGGTGTCCTTACAGTGTCCTAGTACTTAGGCATGGCCTACAGGAAAGCTGGGGAGGGGGTCTTTAACAGGGAGTGCAGTGATTGGACAAGGAGTAATGGTTTTGAGCTGAAAGAGGGGACATTTAGATTAGATATTCAGAATAAAGTTTTTACTGTGTAGGTGGTGAGGAATTGGTACAGGCTGCCCAGAGAAGCAGTGGAAGCCCCATTCCTAGAAACATTCAAGACCAGGTTGGATGAGGCTTTGAGCAACCTGATCTAGGGAAACATGTCCCAGTCCAAGGTCCCTTCCAACCCAAACCACTCTATGATTCTATGATCTTACTGTTAGAAATTTGCTATAAACCTGCACAATCTGGAATGACTTGCTACCTTAAAAAGGAGTCTATATACTGTAACTGCTTTCCTTATGAATATTTATTGCTAAACTACTGAAACTCTAAATTGTTATTGGGAACCCTATAAAAAGCTGTTTAATGTGCAGTGTTTCCACTGGTTAAGCCAGGCAGTTTGGAACAAAGTGCCAGGCCTACACCACACTGAAGGGGAAATGTGCCAACTGCAGAACTCCTCCTGACCTCCCTGGCATGAGAGCCAGGCCCCACAGGATATTTATGCCTGAAAAAAATCAGCAGCTGAGGAAGCTGGAGGCAACATGAAACACCGGCCCAGCCCAGTCGTAGGTCCTACCTCAACCTAACTGGCAACCATAGACCATATTGCAAGAGGCTGTGACATCTGGGATCCTTCTGTTCAACAGGCTCTCGTCTGTGCCCTACACACAGTAGATGACTGTCATTTTTAAATAATTCCTCTTCAGTTCTGCACATTAAACCACAGAACAGCAGACTGACGCTATCATCACTAGACTTGCTTGAATCTATGCTGCTCTTGCAATCACCCATTATGCTTCTTCCACTTTCAATGCTCTTAATTTTAACTAAGGAGCTAATTATTACAAAAGCTACTTTCTTCAATGCATGCTGCGTCATGTGTAAATTACTCTCCTGGAAAGCTTTGTCCCTTGGTTAGAACAAGGTTATGCAGCTGTTTCTTATTAGCTGTGCAACTAGCCATTGCAAGATCCAGGAAAGTTTGCTTGGTCTAGTAAAACACAGGACAAGAAGGATGAGGGACATATTATTGCTCTCATATGTTCCCGGCTCTTATTTCAATCCACATAGGCTGTACCTCAAAAGTCTAATAGTTAGGTGACTACTGCATCATCACATCTTAGCCAGTGTTGCATCTAAAACAGTTAGTCTGGAAATTTTTAGCATGTTGCTTTTTGTCATATTTCTGTCACTGCTGAGAAAGAGGGGACAGCTCTAACAAAGTTATGATTCTATTATATATCCCTAAGGTAAATTAAAGCAGCTTTAGAGCTGCTCTGCTAAACATTGTATAGCTAGGAACTGTTCTCCTGGACTCACACAAGTTTGTTAGTAGTAAGTATACCTCAGTTTCATTCACAACATGCCATAAAAGCTGAGAACAGAACAATACAAATGAGAAATTCTGGCTACCTAGCTAAGGTGAGCATAAAGGTTTTTTCTTGGTTTGAGATGGATGAAATGAAGCTGAGGATTTCAGCTAGATATAATGGAAGGTAACACAGCCTAGTTGTGCAAAGATTATGTGTAATTTCAACAACGCAGATATTGCATAAGCAACATCACAGGAGGACAAAATGTGGAAAAATTGTGTCTTGCTATTATGCATGTGAACAAGAATTTATGAGTTGATACTTGACTTGGCACTGAATTGTTTCAGGAAGCAATTGACTAAGCTGCTGGCAGTGACCATAACATACAGTAATTAAGTTCCAAATCTTCACAAAGGGGCCAAACCAAGGATATCACCAGGGTACACAGCTTCAAGAAAAGTGATTAAAAAAATAGAAAGTTAGTTATTAATAGCCTGAAGGAGAGGTGTAGGAAATTAAAGTTAATGGAACTGATACAGAGGCTGTTTGAAAAATACATTAGGAGAAGCAAGAGTATGTGTATGTACTCCATGCCACAAAAAAAAAAGCAATAAAAACCCATCAAGTAACAAGGCCTGCATGGTTAAACATTATAGTTCAGTTAAGGTAAATACACTTCATTTGAAAATGCAAATGTAAACAAAAGCAAATGACTAGATCATGAACTCTGGACAAAATCAAAGAAGAAGAAGAGAGGACGAGGAAGTAGCCAAGGGATTTAGGTTATTAATCACTGTGCTTTGTTTATGCTTGTAGACTTTTCAACGCTTCTGTTGTGGATAGGTGCCAAAATACCCCTGGATTTCAGTAGAAATTAGATTTTCTTTAAAATTTCATGCATACATCATTGTCATAAAAAAGACACGAAGAGAACTCTGTGCCTACCTTTGAAAGCAACGCTGATTTCAGTGCTTAGAAAGACAAACTGAAAGCAGTGCAAAAAAACATAGATAACAACACTGTTAGGGCTAAAAACCTCCTGGTTAATATAATGTGGGAGAAGAGAAAAAACAGCTTCTACTGAACTTCTGCTTGTTACAATTTCTTGAAAGTGTTAAAGATTTAGCAGGTCTAGTCTGTGGGTTGTCAGGCTCCAAGTATGTACAGAACAAGATGACATTCCCTGAACAAAGAAGTCTGTAATCTAAAATCAGAGAAATTAGGTGCAAACAAATCAGGTTGGAGTGAGTACAAGGTAACCCAGAGATATTGTTCAAACAACTTCACAGTCATACTGTAAGATACTATAAGTCTCAGCTGAAAAGCTAAATTCACAGCTGAAACATGCAGAATAAATGCTTGACTGGGACATCAGGGCAGTCTAGGACCCAGAACCCTTGCTGACAGGTGCTTTCCTCTCCATGAAAATCTTTGAAAGAGGGGTGAGCTGTAACATGGTCGCAAACAAAATTATTTTTCTTCCGCCATAAAGGAGTGGTTGCAAAGAAACCTTCCAAAAATCTGTTATTGTTCCAAAATGCCAGCCAAGCAACAGCCAGAGTAGTCTAGGCAATTGTATGGCATGTCTTCAGGTGTGGGACAGTAGGACTACTGAATTATTGGCATCATCTCAGGAAACACTTTCATAGTTGCTGTGGCAAATGACTTGTGCTAAAGAAGTATCTACATTGGTAAGTCATATTGAAAAAATAATAAAAACATTGCAACACCTAATATTAACACGGGATCCATGTTTCCTGTGAACAGTGTAATTGCGTGCAGTAGCCCTATTTCATATAAGACAAAGAACTGCTGGTCCACTGAAGAAATGAAATTAACAGCAGGAAGTACATATGTATATCATAGAATCCCAAGGTTGGAAAAGACCTTAGAGATCATCAAGTCCAGTTGTACCTGTCTAATATAAAATCATATCCCGAAGCACCTTATCTACCCGTCTTTTAAATACCTTCAGGGATGAGGACTCAACCAATTCCATAGGTAGCCTGTTCCAGTGCTTGACAACCCTTCCCGTGAAGACATTTTTCCTAATATCCAGTCTAAACTCCCGTGGCACAATTTGAGGCCATTTCTTCTTGTCCTACTGCTTGTTACCTAGGAGAAGAGACCAACACCCACCTCACTACAGCCTCCTTTCAGTTAGTTGTAAAAGCTATAAGGTTTCCCCTCAGCCTCCTCTTTTCCAGAATAAACAACCTGAGTTCCCTCAGCCACTACTCACAGGACTTGTATTCCCGACCCTTCACCAGCTTTGTTGCCCTTTGTTTAGCCTGGAGAAGAGGAGGCTGAGGGGAGACCTCATTGCTCTCTATAACTACCTGAAAGGAGGTTGCAGAGATGAGGGAGCTGGCCTCTTCTCCCAGGTGACAGGGGACAGGACAACAGGGAATGGCCTCAAGCTCTGCCAGGGGAGGTTCAGGCTGAACATTAGGAAAAAAATTTTCACAGAAAGGGCCATTGTGTACTGGAACAGGCTGCCCAGGGAGGTGGTTGAGTCACCTTCCTTGGAGGTGTTTAAGGGACGGGTGGACGAGGCACTGAGGGTCATGGTTTAGTATTTGATAGGAATTGTTGGACTGGATGATCTGATGGGTCTTTTCCAACCTGGTGATTCTATGATTCTATGATTCTCTGGACATGCCCCAGGAGCATAAAGTCCTTCCTGTAGTAAGAAGCCCAAAACTGAGCACAGTATTCCAGGTACAGCCTACCAGTGCTAAGTACAGGGGGACAATCACTTCCCTACACCTGCTGGCCACATAATTCCTGATACAAGCCAGGATGCCTTGGCCCTCTTGGCCACTTGAGAACACTGCCAGCTCATGTTCAGTCAGCTAGGTCGCCAGGTCCTTTTCCAACAGGGAATCTTCCAGCCATTCGTGCCCAAGCCTGTAGTGTTGCATGGGGTTGTTGTGAACCAAATGCAGTACCCAACACTTAGCCTTCTTGAATCCCATACAGTTGGCCTTGACTCATCTATCGTGCCTGTCCAGATGACTCTGTAGAGCCTTCCTCCCCTCAAGCAGATCAACACTCCTGCCCAACTTGGTGGTGTCTGCAAATTCTGAGGGTGCACTCAATCCCTTCGTCCAGATCATTGATGAAGATATTAAACAGATATTAAAGATATTAATGTAAACACAACACCAATCTCTTTATTTGTTTTTGTGAAGGACACCAGTCCACAGAAAGCTTTGTAAACCCCACATAGACCTCTTTTGTCCAGGCTCTGAACAAATGATCAAAATTTCTCCTCATTTGCTCACAGAGGCTGCTGACATGTGGCATTAGCTTGCCCATTTCTTACAAAAACCATTGGCAAAATACTGAGGGGTATAGGAGAAACTAAGGATTTCTGTAACTAAGGATTTCTGGAAACTAAGGATGCTGTAATTTGTAATTCGTGTGTGTTTATTTTTTCTTCCCATTTGAAAGCAAAAGCACTGCTACTGTTACAGCACACAGAGAAGTTTAAAAGAAAACCAGAATTAATCAAAAATTAATATTTTTCTAGCTGTAATAAAATTATACAAGCTAAGAAAAGGAATTAAGAGACAAAACACCCACTGATTCCAGATTGCTGACTTTCAATATCAATCCAATCAGTAAGAAAATTAAAAGCTATACAGTTATTACTGTAAGATTCATAGGTCAGGTTCTTCACTGTGCCAAGTTTCTGCTCAGTGTGTGAAACAAGGAGCACCACAGAGCGGGTTACTGTTCTCTGATACCACATCTGGCCCAGAAAACATGCCCTTGAACTATGAAGGCCAGGAAGGAAAAAGCTAGGATTTTAGAGCAGGACCCTCCATCCTGCATTTACTTTGGATTCCTGTCAACCTGAGCGGGTATATGCATGGGTCTGCATGTGCTTCTATAGCTCCACAGTCAGAAAAAGCAAAGCTTGGAAAAAAGGACTGGCCCTTGATGAACAGCTGATGGTATTACAGACTAGCAATGCCATCAGGATGACAGAAAACACAAAGTGCTACAGGCTAAATATTTAATTCTGGAAGTGTTATTTATATGACATAGCATTTTATATAAGCAAATCCAATTCCACAAAGTATTGACTGCAATTTGTTATCCTGGACTTAAAATCAGGCTGTTCAGATGTAGAAGGATTGTTCAACAATAGATTCTCTAATGAAGGTAGAATAAAAACACTCCTTCCCTGCTGAATTTCTAAATTTTACTGATAATTTATTTGAATCCCACAGTTCTTTGCATTTGAAAGCTAAGGGTATCTCTAAAGAAATGAGAAATTGCAACTGCAGTTATCTTCTTAAGTCATAATCTTGACTGTTCTCTAGTGAGCAGTTGCCCTTCAATACTGCACTCCTCCACGAAATTCAGTAAGGTTTTTTTTCTTTAACGATGGCTAAGCTTTCATTGAAATAACAAATTTTGTTATGCATCTCAAATAGTTCTCTCTTGAATTGCAAGTTCATAGACTGCCTAATGGATTTACGCTTTCCTCCTTTCCCATAGGTCCGTAAACTCTTAACATTTTGTCAAGCTTAAAATTTTCCCCAGTACAGTTCATTATGTAGCTTAATGCTGGCACAGCAAGAAGGCAGAAATGACCAGTGAGACTATCTCATCAGCAACAGTGTGGTCTATGGACTAGGGCATCAGATAGCCCTGTGGTTAAATTGCTGAAGTGGGATTTACAACCTAAGTTAGTATTACAGTACTACCATATCAGAAAGTCTTACTAGAATCCAAGCATCTAGGAATCATGAGTCAGTTCTCTGTCAGTTCTGGAAAAGGCATCATGCATGACCACAGCCAAATAACTTAATCCCTTTGAACTTGTTTTCTACTGGTTCATTGGCAACAGCAGAACTTGTCTTCCTTGCACTGATGTTTTAAAGATTATATTATTTCTGCTTGTGAAGCACTCAGCATGACAGAAAATACTTCTGGAAGCCTTCAAAGCCTTTTCAACTCTTAGATGACCTACAGGTTTTCATCTTTTACCTCTTAAGAACCATATGTGTTTCAATAACACAAATAACACAAAATTTTGGGCTTAGCATCAGAAAGCTATTATCTGTCTTTCTTAGTATTCCCTTCTGCACTTGGGCCAGCCTATGAACTGGTCCTGACTCAAGCATGCAGCATGGAAAATAAAAATATAAGGAATCCCCTTTCCCAGCTTCTTCCACAAGTGACAGGTCTAAGACAGAAAAACAGTTAAGCCCAGTTATTTGGGCCATTTCTTTCTTAAAAGAATACTGAAATTCTCCATCCTGGGAGAAGTTACAAATCACAGACTATTGTAACTGCAACCTCAAAAGAGTTTTTAGGTGCCTAGGAGCCATAAAGCTTCTCCATACACAACTGGAGGTAAATAGGCTAACTTTTTTTAAAAGTGAGACAAAAGGATAAAGGAGCTTCAGTAAAGACTGTTACTGCCATTCTTCTTTAACCTGATGTCTGGCAGCTTCTATGGCTGCCACAATCCAAAAAATAAATTGCAGGTTTTGCCCAGAAGGGAAATCACATTTGCTACTTCTGAAGACGCATACAGTTCTTCCACAGTTACAGTTCCTCCAAAGGGCTTAACTGAGCATTTCTCAGGCACCAGACAAGCTAAAAGCATGTTTATGCTAGCACATCAGCTGATTTTTGCACCCGCTTTTTTCATGAATCCACAGCACAAAGCACATAGATATATTCCCTGAAAAACTCAAAGGCTATGTGACTGAGCAAAACAAGGGCTATTTCAAGCTCCTATTGATAAATCACCTAGAAACAAAGTATACTTCAGAGGCTGTGTGTGCTTATTTAGGTCAAATTAACCCTCAACAACAATAAAAATGTAACACTGAAAGGGCTTAGCAACTAGCAATCTCAAGAGTCATAAGCTGTTCATGTGTGCTTTTACAATGATGGTAATTTTGTTTTTCTATTGTTGCTGATTTTCTGTTTTCCCAGTATACTAGGAGGGGACAGAGGCCTCCCAGCTTTGTACCATAACAGAAAAACCAAACAGAAGTCAAATCAACTAGGGGACTGCAGAGTGTACAATATATTGAAAAATATGGAACAATACTTGAGTATATGCACATATGGTGCTGGGATTCCACATAATACATTTTACTGAATGCCCTGGAATTGGTGCAAGGACCAATTTTGCCCAGGAAGTGCTGTGTAAAGCTAACTGTTATTGTTATGTTTGTAAATGGCATCTACATGATGTGTAAAAAAAATTGTTTCTGTATAAATCACTGCAGATTTGGAAAATTAAACTGGAAACATCTGGTTAGATATTGGCCTGATTTTCCTGTGTTTTTCCACAATTCTGTCCTCAAAAATTATCTAAGGTCCAATGGGCATATCTACTTTAAACTATTATTAAGCTGTTATTCATAACCTGTCAAGGATATAGCTGTTACATTAATGTCATCATTTTCTTACAAGATGTACTGTTTTTATCACGGCTTACTGTATTCATCTGCAATGATTCCAAATTTTAGAAAATTGTCCAAGCCTTTGAGTAAGAAGTTAATTTTCCACCACAAAACTTGGATAATTTTTGAGCAGAGTTCCAGACCTCAGCACATAAACTCTTCTGGAATCTGTTCATTTTGCCTCCTCTTAAATCCACAACTGTCTATGCAAGATATTCCTCATGGATCTTGTGCTGCCAAATTGAGTGGAATTAATTATATTTTTTTCTCACAAGCAAGTAATCAATGCAACCAGCTAAGGCAACAAGATTTACTTCTTGGTTTAAAATTTTTTTTCAAGGTCTTATGACTGAGATCATAGTCCCATTAAAGCCACTGGCAAAAATCCACAGATAGCAGAACTGAGCTTACATATTAAAAACTACTCCCACTATGGATTAAATCCCGCTTGCCATTCACACCTACCCAGTGCCACTGTAGTGTGTAAGTCTCTGCGTAAAAAGTGAGAGACGTGCTTGTGAGTACACTATGTCCCAGGTCTTCTATTACAATTATAAATACTGTTTTATTTTTTAACTCAAATAATTTGCTAGCAAGCTAATAAGAAACTGATTAAAACAGACAGCAATATTAAATAGCATTGGCAAAAAATATTAAAAGTTGGCAAAGAATAAATTTCCATGTTGAAAGCATGACACCTCTTCTCAAAAAATGCCAGAAAGGAGATGCACAGTCCATAGGTATCTGATTTCACAGCTGGACAGAGAGAAATCCCCACACCAAAGACTGTAAAGACTTAAGCATAATGTCAACAACCTAACCCGAAGCCCTAAAGCTATAACTCTGTTTGATGAGATCCTTAGGCAAGTACCATTTCACATGAACAAAGAAAAACTTAGCAGTTTAAATCAGATCAAAGGTAGGATGTGTTTCTGCATTGTATTTAGCTTCATTGCAGAGTATTTCACTAGATCTGAAAGAGCCTACAGAGTGAATTAGTCTGTTCTTCATTACACAACAGAAAGGAACTTTTTTTTCCTGTACAGAGCCGATTCTGGTCCTTCTGAATTTTCTTCTCTTTTACCCAAAAACTGTAGAACAATAACAAAGTTTTCAATCTTGCACATCCTGGAAACATTTTTTTATATTATTTTCTGTCAATCCTCTTCTACTGAGAGCTTTCACGTGGTTCACAGCTAATATAATCCTACATTTTAAAGAGGATGGATTACAGAGAATTATCCTAGTTGTATTACACTTGGTGAAAGGAACCTTTTTATTTTCTCAGATGCAGTTTTATTTCAGAGCAGCGGCCTGGAAACAACTGTTCCCTTATGGTCAGATAGTGCCTTTGGTCACGTCACCACCTGAGTAACTAAGAAGAAGAGATACCTCTAAGGCATAATTTTCCTTGTTTCCCTTCACTTCAGAAGCAGTGAAACCATTTGAGGTTTATTTTTTTTGATATATCAATACTGATGCCACCATATGATTCACTTTCTCCTGCTGTCTTTCCTGTCTTTATTGACTGTATATTGATTGGGCCTGGAACTATGGTATGCTGTGTTTATTGAGAGATCAGGTACAACAGGAACCCATTTTTAGATGCCCCTATTTTAACTTTGTTGGTAATAAAAATGAATAGTAGTAATTTGCTATTTCTGTCCCCTCTATCTCTCTCTTACACATCAAAGGTAAGGGAGACAGTCAGAGCTTCATTACTTCTTAATTTGTTCTTCCTCCTTATCCAAGCCACCATCTTGGCATGAAAGAGAGGAATAAAGACATCAAATAGTTCCTCTCTTTCTTACACATAAATCAGGTTCAGGAAACTCGCATGTGGGTATAAATGTGGATTTTACTGCTCTGTGGGAATGCGTACTGTAAAGTATAACCTGATCTTTAGTATCTTATCCCATTGCTTGGCAAGAAACAGTCTCTTAATGTTAAGACCATTACTAAATATTTAGCACAAGCACTGGCCAAAGTAACATCGGCCAAAAGGCAAAGTAACACGGTTTCTGTGAAGTAGAAGTACTTTGTGAGAAAGATTTCTGGAGGAGGTTGCACAAATGTCTCCTTCCAATTCCTGGCCAAAATGCAAGAAGAGCTTTCATGCTCTTGTTTTCATGAAACAAAGAGAGGATTATTGTACTGATACATACAACCTTCTGCTTTTCCTTTTTTCAGGAAGAGGTGTTATAGTATTTACCTTTGACAACTGTTTATTGTTTTGTCCTGCTTTCCTGACTGACTGCAAACACAAATGTTTCAGAGAAAGTTGGTGTGTTACTGTCAACATTCTGGTTTCTTCAGTCAAGGAAGGTGGAAAATACATCTTTGCTGCACTTCATATAATTACAAAAATAAAAATGAACTCAGCCTCCAAGCCACATGGATAATGTTCTTCAACACTGTGAATTATTTCAAGAAGCCATTCCAGAGGTTACATTAAGTTGAGTAGTCTGACCTGTTTCATCATCAACCTATATATCCTAACCACATGCAAAGGCCCCAGCTGTCTAGCAAGAAATAACAGATTTTTGCAGTAAGAGACACAGAATATCACCCAGCAATACACAATATTGCCTAACTTCTATAAAAGCAGCTAATGTATCAAAGGTGAAGAGCCTAAGGAAGTAACTGAAGAGTGCTCTTCCAAACTTCAAAAAATAACACTCTCTTAAAGTCATCCTTTACCAAGATCATTACGCCAATAATACGAAGCTATTACACAACTACTTGGTCCAACATAATAAAATAAAGCCTTACCGTCTTCAGTTCTAAAAAAACAGGCTGCTATTGCAGCCAATAAATACTCTTAGTCATCTCAAATAGATCTCTTCAAACTCAAAGTTGATTTCTGTAGAACTGAATAGTGCAATGGAGTATATAATCTGTACCCACTTCAATGAAACACTTATGCTTTCATACTACTGCTTATCCCTTTGACTTGTCTTCCTCTCACAAACAGAATTTAGAATCCTTACAATTTGTTTTGTAAATCTTCTCTAATTTCTTAGGAAAATATTCTACTAGATTTGCCCCACTGGTAGAGGATCCAAACTTAGTGCTCAACATATATCTAGGCATGCAGTTGTGCACAAACAGCTGCCAGCATACTTTGCATTTAGTGCAGAATGAAAGTGTAAAATACACCAGACTTTTACTTGTATATAGCCAAAATAGGCACCTATCACAGTTTGTGCTCCGTAACTAATGAATACAATGAAAATTAAGCCAAATATGCATTCAGAATATAGTAATTTCCAACAACTGTAAAAAACAATATTAATGTTAAAAGTGAAAGAACATGATTTCCTCCTGGTCCCTCAATTAAAATGCTTGTTCTCCAAAAAAATAAATAATAAAGAAACCTAGGTAGGGCAAGGCAGTTCCTGGAATAGAAACAAAACCTTCCATTCTAGAGTCTCAGGTGTCCTCCTTCATGAACATCTATAGTGGTCACTTGTTTAATTATTGTTCAAGTATAATATTTGATTTGGACAATTTGATATGCATATGACAAGTTATGCTATCATTTTCCACCAGAATAATTAATCTGCTTAAGGATCTCTTTGCAAAACTAAACACTCACATTGTATTGAAAATGTATCACAAGTCAATTTTTTCTGTGACAGAATTTTGGGGTTGGAAATTATTTCTTGGAGATTTGAGTCTAGCTGGAAGTTGCTTAGATGCAACAGACAGGATAATATCAGCTTGCTCACCTCCAGGTGATGTTTTTCAGCTGTATCAGAATCCTATTTGTACAGCTACCGTGCTGCTGTTTATAAAATAGAATGAAATCCCTTGGTGACTTATTAGGTTTGTTGTTTTACATCTCTGGGTCAAGCATAGTTTTCTCTGGACTGACTTGGAGTAGAGAATTCTGGCGGTTCTGCAGATTATTAAAAGACTGTTCCCACATGACGCCAAGATTGGAAAGTGGTCCTTAATAAACAAGGAGACAGGAGACCCTGACAGAATTCCAAGTACACTTCTTTACATAGACTATGTCAGTATTTCTTGATCACCACACGCTGGATCAGCCTTGAGGAAAACCACTAAGCAGATCTGTTTCACAATGAAAAAGCTACTTCCTAGAGAACTCTACAGTATCCCAAAGGCCTTATTGACCATATAAATCATATCAAATATATTACGCAACATAATCAGGATGCAGAGATGATTCCTCTGCTTTCCCTTTGGTTGAAAAGTCTTTCTCGTTCAAGTAACTTTCCTGCACTGCCAGGATCTGCCTCCGATCCACCTGAAAAGCTCCTGTGAGTCCCCTTATATATGGGTTTAGTTTGATGGAGCAGTGCAGAATAGGAAACAGCTGAGACCAAGAACTGACCCATAACTCTTAAAGTAAATACCTGGACAATGCTAAGAGTTAGATTAATGTTCTAAGTCCACAAGCTTTTTACAACTTACTCTGCTGCAGTTGCTCAAATACTTTTTATACTCTTTTCTATTAATGGGTTCTGTTTCCGTAGTCCAGCACTCCTGAAAGGATGCTACAATAACAAATTTCCTAGGACTGAACAATACAGAGATAATGGAAACAGAGTTTCAGGCTCATGAGGGATTTTGACAGATAAGTCAAAAAATATTTCAAAGAGCTCTGAAAAAAGAAATCTTGAGTTTCTTTAAAAACAATAGTGCACAACAAACAAAATAAAAGTTGCAAAGCTGAAATCACCAAACATCAGGGCTGTTATCTGTTAAAACTAGTTTTTCAGGAACTAAGGGATAGTCCAAGCCACTTCTTGACAAGTGTAATCAATAGGACAGTGGGCAGTGAAGTAATATGATGAACAGCTGCTGGGGGGCAGGAAAAGTAGGTTCCAGCACTTCGGGTTGCCTAGGAGTCCCAACAGACACCCCATGAACAGCATATTCTTTTTCAGACTGCATTATCACTTTTATTTATCACAAACTAGAATTCTCTAATTCATTGAGATATTACAGAACATACCTAAGAATATCACATAATCTTCAGAGCTTTCAGGTACATAAAGCTATTTCATGAACAAATTGCTCTACACTTACTCCACATTTACCTAAGATATTATTCACCATGGAGATATTTCCAGTTGTTAGTTCTCCCCATCTACAGCTATTAGTCAAGGTGACATAGGAAGTGTTGAAATGGCAGATCTTGTTAGAACACTAATATTATTAAGACAGAAGTTAATATTTCTGCAAGTTAACTTTATGACCAATTAATCATACAATGCGACAAGTGCTGGAGGCATTCTATTCCAGATGCATATCCTAATTTACCTGCACTAAAGCACACCTCGGCAAGATAGCTTTGTGGTTGATATATAAAGCAACAAAATGTTGATTTAAAAGAAACTCTCTTTTGGACTACTAGGAATTCAGGCTATGCAATAAAATCTTTTGCATTTAGTGAGTGTTATGCGATCCAGTGTCACTCTTACCTCCATGGGAAAGGCCTTAAAATTAACAGTATGTTCAGAACCACGCTGGTTTTCTCTGCCCCAGTGAAATCGAACATCGTGTAGTTCAAACTCATGTCCTCGAGGCAATGGACCCCCTATTAACACTGGAAAAGAAGACAAACAGTAAGGAAGTTGGCCTTCTAAGCAGACAAGCCACTGAAATATTCTCCAAATACAAGGGGGAGATTGTTGCAAGCTTCTTTAATATCAGCAGTACTAGAAAGGAGAAGAGTGAAGTTGACAGACTTGATATCTTTGCTTTTTTGAAGCACTGTGCAGGAATAGAAGGCAAATTCAGGCAGTTACAAACAACCATGAAACTGCTGCACTCTTTGCTTTATGAAGAAACAGCTGGTCATAACACAAAATAAAAACATTGTACCTTTATCAGTCAGAGTGGATATGTTTATTTCTCTTATCAAGACAGTAGCTGTGTGCTATAAACAGATGGTGAGGGTTCTGAACTGAACTAATAGCTGCCTCCAACTTCCCCATCCCTTATATTTGCTATGAGTCACAGAAACGGATAGAAAATTTTTGATTGCCAATATTTTGCCAGGTTAAGGTGTTCAGTCATACACCACCTGTCAGGCTTCTGAGATAGAGAACACTTCCGTATCCAAACATAATCAAACCTACACACGGGAGCAACAACATACCTCACTTACTCAAAAACAGTTTCTAGGCAGCCATAGGAGTTTTTATTAGTTCACTTTATAAAACATCCAGACTTTGTTAAAAGCATCTATCCACAATTGCAACACACATACACACACAAACATATAATAGCTTGATACTTCTGCATCAATAGAGGCTTCCAACAGAAGTAGTAAAAGCAAGCAATCGTACCTGGTGAAGCCAAATCTACTTTGGAATTAACCAATGGAAGGAAACATTCTGCTCAGGAATTTATGAATCTGCTTCAGATCAAAACATTAGTCCACAAGCTGCAGGTAACTTCCCTCTGAAATCCCTGAATATTGGATTCTAGGTAGGGCTGAATTTTACTTAGGAACATTCTGTCTTCTCCAGAAGCCATTTAATTCTAGCTTACATTTCATAGATTTTCAATTAATCTTTTACAATCTTTGATAATTTATAAGGATAATTTATTTGCATAACCTACAGTCTTAGGGAATTTAAGTTCCATAATATAAAGTTATTTTGACATACAAACTAAATGGTCTTAGGTTGGAGCACTTGACATAGTGTAATCTTAAAACATAATCTAGTAACTGGATCACACTGCAACTGTACAAACACAAAAACAAAAGTACAGAACTGTAATATAAAAAAACTGAAAGAATATTGACCAGTAATGGTTTTCATAAGCAATTACACTGGGCAAAAAAAAATAAAATATTCCAATTAATCCTCCTCTAATAATTCCTCATAACTATTCTAACAGCTATTACAGTTTCTAAAATGAAATGTCCTAAACAAGCTGCTTCTTGAACTTGCTTGATCTATATTCTATCCATACCTATATCCTACTGGGGAAAACTACATATCTGGTGAACACTGAGTAAAACAACAAATATTTAGGGAAATCTGGACAAATAAAAAGAAACCGGATACTCAACTAGTGCTGTTGCTTAGGAAAACAGGAGCATTTTCTCTGTTTTCAAATATTACTCCCAGAGAAAATTTAACTAGAACAAATGTTCTCTGTATGATGTAGTTCTGGCTCTGTGGGAGCTTCAAAGAGTTTATTTTTGAGGCTTAAGTTATAACATTGATCCCATTATAAAAGTATTTCAATGCGTGAAGCATGTTTATCTTTCTTTCGTCTTTCATCAAATCTTGATCTTTGTCAATGCATGAAACATGCTTAACTTCGCCTTGCCTTTCAGCAATTTTTGATCCTCATTAGACAATTATTCTGGAACCACTATCCACTGTGCAATCCACTCTGTTAGTGGGATATCCTCTAAAGCATTTTTCAATATACAATTCCATTACACAGTTGGTTATGCTTCTTCTACCTAATGCATACCACATGTACAATGATCAAACTGGAAGCAGCCTATGAATATGTTTGCAATTAAATAATAAGAAGGATTGGGGAATTCCAGATGGACTGTGTGGCCTGAATTAAAGGATAAAATCCATCACCAGTAATGACAAATTGATTTTTAATATGTGTCTTAATCAGTTTAGGTTTTTTCCACAAAGAAGTTTTTCTTTGACTGTTAACATTAGAGTAGATGAGGATCTCTCGCACATTAATTGGACAGAGTTTCAAAAGCATTTAGTGCTCAACAGTTCCCATTAAAATAATCTGGCTAAATGGATTTGTCATCAGAGATCCCCTGTGAGGAAAAGAAGCTGCAGGAGTTTCCTCAATCCCTGAAAATTGGCCAGAATACTAGGTCAAACACAGCTTATTAACTCTCTTCTCCTCTTGGCAGGGATAACAAAGGTTGTCTTCCCCCTCCTAGAAATGGCAAAATTATCCCCAGTTTACAAATGGAGAATGGGAAATTATTTAACATGAAATCTAAGGAAAAGGTGAAACTAAAATAAGATTTCCTAAATCATAATTCCATGTCTCAGTCATAAACTTTTATTCTATTTCACATTTCCTCATGTTTCAAGACTCTCAGATCAGCGTCACACTGCATTCAAGCCTAAAAAGAAGTCTTTCCTTCTCCTAAGGCCCCACTGTTTTTTGCACATTCATTTGGGTGTGCAGATCCCATGTTATTAATTATTCCTACTAATTACAAACTGTCCTTGAGGAAAGGTAAAGTGTTGAAAGCCTTGATGTAGTTTGTGGCCACACTCACTTCCTTCACGGAAGAATTCATGAACCTTCCTGCAGACAGAACCTTAGTCCTTGGGAAAAGAGGTCTGATGATGATGAAGGCAATAAAACCAATTGGAAGTACAAAATTTCTGTTCTACTGGGAATTTGTGGAAATTCTGTGGAAAGAAATATTCTATGTCACAATAATACATACAATTTATCATGGAAAGGAAACTATAAAAGAAAGCATCATTATTAAAATAACACACCCTTCTTTTTAAAAATTCAGTGTAAAACTGAACCAACTCCCACACTCCCACCACAGCTGGAGATCCCAGGACTACTGGGATCTCAGAAGGAAAGGAATGTCTCACAGTTTGACAATGTTCAGCTGTTTAAATGCCCCCAGAAGACTCTTACTAGCTAAAGTTGGTTAGAATAACTTGTATGCTCTTCCAAACACATGGTAAGAGCTACCACAGTGCTGGAAAGTACAAGGGACTTTTTTTTCTCTCCCTACTTCCTTGACAGTTGTCTTCTTCACACAGAATAGCTTATTCGGATGAAAGGTCTTGCTGAGATATTGCAATTCCACTTAAATTGGAACGGTTTCTTTTATTACTTGCTTCTAATTCTTATTTGATGAATGACACCGAAAAAAAAACTATAAAGAAATGAGGACTGCTTTGCTACCTGCCCTTCATTAATATTGTAAGCATATATAACTGGACTACCTATCTTAAGCTGCCCAATTCTGTAGTTAGTATTCACAGTGCACTGAAATTAACGGTAAAAGCTCTTTTAACCCACAGGGTCTTTGGACCAAGGGCAAATTTTGGCATCCCACTGTCTAAGTGCCAGTCCCTGTCTAAGTGACAGTGTCCCTGCCCAGGGTGGGGGGGTTAAACCGGATGATCTTTAAGGTCCCTTCCAACCCAAACTATTATATGATGTTATGAACGCAGAGAGCCACTAATGCCAGCGAGCTAGGTGACGGTAGCAGAAGGCAAAATTCTGGACAAGCCATCTGAGTATCCGCCCCCCTCCAATGTCAGAGCTCGCTGCTGGCTCTCGGGGGGTACAGGGAGCCTCGGGGTATCGCAAGCTTTAGCCAAGCCGGGTTTCAGCGTTACCTGATTTCGACTTCAGGGCAATCTGAATCGAGTGCCCGTCGTTGGTCACTTCGCAGTCGCGACACACGACGTAGTTGGGCGACAAACGCACTTCCAGCAGCGAGGGGTCGTATTTAGCCTCTCTCGAGTTCAGGTTGATGGGCGACTGGTACTCCCCGTTGGCATCGGGGAAGATCAGCCCCCACTCCACTCCTGGGGCAGAAGGGACGCCGGTCACGGGGGCGCCGGGGCAGCTCACTCCCCCGCGCCCCACACGCTTTCCCTCCTCTTCCCCCATTTCGATTCTCCCACCGCCGCCTCCTCCTCTCCCTGCCGCGCAGAAAAGTTTCCCGAGCCGCCCGGCCGCTCCTCACCTTCCTCGTAGCCCCACTCCGGAGCCTCCTCCCGGCGCGGCGCTGCCATCAGCCCCGGCTCCCGCGCCTCTCAGCGACCCAGCGCGGCGAGGGGCGAGGCGGCTCCGGCTCCCGCCCCGCCGGGGGCAGCGGGAGGCGCGGCTCCCCGGCCCGGCCCGGCCCTCGCCTCCTCCGGCGGGCAGGGGGTCCCCGCGGGGCCCAGGGAGCGTCTGGGGAGGGCAGCGTGCAAGGAGGAGAATCACAGAATCACTAGGTTGGAAAAGATCTCCAGGGTCATCGAGTCCAACCATTCCCATCAAACACTAAACCGTGCCCTCAGCACCTCATCCACCCACACCTTAAACACCTCCAGGGAAGGTGAATCAACCACCTCCCTGGGCAGCCTGTTCTAGTGCCCAATGACCCTTGCCGTGAAAAAATTTTTCCTGATGTCAAGCTTGAACGTCCACTGGCAGAGCTTGAGGCCATTCCCTCTTGTCCTGTCCCCTGTCACCTGGAAGAAGAGGCCAGCTCCCTCATCTCCACAACCTCCATTCAGGTAGTTGTAGAGAGCAATAAGGTCTCCCCTCAGCCTCCTCTTCTCCAGGCTAAACAACCCCAGCTCTCTCATCAATTCCTCATAAGACTTGTTCTCCAGCCCCTTCACCAGCTTCATCCTTCTCTGGACTCGCTCCAGAGCCTCAATATCCTTCTTGTGGTGAGGGGCCCAGAACTGAACACAGTATTCGAGGAGCGGTCTCACCAGTGCCGAGTACAGAGGGAGAATAACCTCCCTGGACCTGCTGGTCACGCCGTTTCTGATACAAGCCAAGATGCCATTGGCCTTCTTGGCCACCTGGGCACACTGCTGGCTCATGTTCAGTCGCTGTCAACCAACACGCCAGGTCCTTCTCCTCCAGGCAGCTTTCCAGCCAGACTTCTCCTAGTCTGTAGCACTGCACAGGGTTGTTGTGCCCCAAGTACAGGACCCAGCATTTGGCCTTGTTAAACCTCATGCCATTGGACTCAGCCCAGTGGTCCAGCCTGTTCAGATCCCTTTGCAGAGCCTCCCTGCCCTCCAGCAGATCCACACTTCCACCCAGAAGGGCACAGTGCTGCCCCTGGACAGGGACAAGCGGGGCACTGGTGCGGTCCCTTCCCAAGCTCAGATATAGACTGGGCAGAGAATGGATTGAGTGTAGCCTGAAGAGAAGGACATGGGGGTGTTGGTGAGTGAGAAGCTCAACATGAGCTGGCAATGAGTGCATACAGCTCAGAAAGCCAACCCTGTCCTGGGCTGCATCAAAAGAGTGACCTGTAGGATGAGGGAGGGGATGCTGCCTCTCTGCTCTGCTGTCCTGCGACCTCACCTGCAGCACTGTGTTCAGTTCTGGAGTCCACAGCATAGGACTGACACGGACCTCTGGACATCAGGAAAAAATTTTCATGGAAAGGGTCATTGGACACTGGAACAGGCTTCCCAGAGGGGTGGTTGAGTCACCTTCCCTGGATGTGTTTAAAAGACAGGTGGATGAGGTGCTCAGGGACATAGTTTAGTGGTTGATAAGAATGGTTGGACTCGATGATCCTGGGGTGTTTTCCAACCTAGTGATTCTGTGATTCTGTGACCTGTTAGAGCAAGTCAAGACGAGGCCATGAAGGTGGTCAGAGGGCTAGAGCACCTCCTGTATGAGGACAGACTGAGAGAGTTGGGCTTGTTTTGCCTAGAAAAGCAGAGGCTCTGGGGAGACCCTATAGCAGCCTTCTAGTACTTAAACGGGTTCTACAGAAAAGTTGGGGAAAGGCTTTTTATCAGGGAGTGCAGGACAAGGGGTAATGATTTTAAGCTGAAAGAGGGGAGATTTAGATTAGATACTGCGAAGAGGGGTTTTTGAGAGTGATGAGGCGCAGGAACAGGTTGCCCAGAGAAGTCATGGATGCCCCATCCCTGGAGGTGTTCAAGGCCTGATTGGATGAAGTTTTGATTAACCTGATCTAGTGGAAGGTGTACCTGTTCATGGCAGGGAGGTTGGAACTGGATGATCTTTAAAGTCCCTTCCAACCCTCACCATCCTAGCCCTAGCTGGAAATCAGTTTGACAGAAAAGGTCTTGGGAGTCCTGGTGGGACATGTGCCCTTGCCACAAAGAAAGTGAATGATATCTTGGACTGTATTAGTCAATGTATTGCCAGGAGGTCAAGCAAAGTGATTCTGCCCCTCTGCTTAGCACTGATGGGGCTACACCTGGGTTGCTGAGTCCAGTTCTGGTCTCCCCAGCACAAGAGAAATGTAGAGATACTGGAGAGAGTCCAGTACAGGGCCATCAAGACAGTTAAGGCATCACTCACATGAGGAAAGAGTGAGAGATCTGGCATTGTTCAGCCTGGAGAAGAACAGGCTCACGGTGGATATTATCACTGTGTACAAATACCTGAAAGAGAGGTTCAAAGAAGATAATGCCAGGCTCTTCTCAGTGGTGCCCAGTGACAGAACCAGAGGCAGTGGGCACACACTGAAACACAGGAGGTTCCCTCTTGAACATTAGAAAATGCTTTTTCACTGTGAAGGTGACCAAGCACTGGCACAAGTTGCCCAGAGAGGTCATGGAGGCTCCATCCTTGGAGGTATTCATAAGCTGTCTGGACATGGTCATGGGCAGCATGCTCTGGGTTTGAGCTGTTTGAGCTGGGGGATTTGGCAAGGTGATCTCCAGAGGTCCCTTCCAATCTCAGCCATTCTGTGGTTCCTCCTTACCTCATAATGTCACTCTTATGGAGGGATGGAGACCCTCAGTTAGGATAAGGGAGCCACTCTGCCCAGCTCTGCCCTTCCTGTTCTGAAGGAGGATTGAGTTTTCCACCCTCATTACAGTGACACCTTCATTCAAGCTACATCCAGGAGTGTGGTTTCAACACCTCCTGCAGAATACACAGTATGTAAAGTTTGAGTCTCTCCTCAACAAGAGGATACCCCACTTCAAGGATTTCAAAGGACTCTTCCTTCTCCTTTGCCAACAGCCATGTATGAACCTAGAGAACATTCATTCTGTTACAGGAAAAAAAGGACAGAAGGGACCTCTGTAATAGGCATCTCCCTAAGCAGTGACCTAAATGCTTGCCTCAGTGACAGCAAGGGGAATGGGAACCTGGGACTGACAATCTCCAGTCCCTGACAGCAACCAGAAAAGGCAGCAGAAGCAGTTGAATAGTGTTGCTACAATGATAAGTGAAGTGCCCTTTGCTTACCATCCTTGGCCACTTAAAGACAATGGCTAGACCTTCCTGCATTCGGATATCCCAAGAGGATAACATTCCCATCCTGTGCTGTTGATCCACAAGCTTCAATCTAGGTGTGAACCTCATTGTGCTTCAGTGCTCCCCAGCTCAGCAGTAGTGCCTGTGATTCCTGTGCAGGACTGACATGGAAGTAGAAATTATCATCAGCATGAAACTGAGATGAAAAGAGAAGGACTGAGCTGGAATTTCATTAACAAAGCAAGAGAGGTTTGTGAGCTGCATGCAAGGTAAAAATAAAATAGGACAAAGAATGTACTGGGTTGAGGTTTTTTGAAGATCGGGACAGAAACACAAGTTTCCTTCTGCAGGATCACTATTTACTGTCCTCACTATTGATGACTGAAAGGAATATATACTACCCAAGCAAACTACAACCATGGTGCGGTTTATTGAGAAAAAAAAATAGACCTTTTTCCTCATATATTGAGCACATGATATCAGTACAAACAGAACACTCAATTTTCTAACATGAATTTTAGTCATGTGAGATATCATGTTATATATGCATACCTGTCACTCATACCTAACTGGCTTTAGTTTTTGTTAAGTTTTATCCCCTAATCACTTCTTAAACACACGCTAGTTGTTTCTATTAATGTCAGTTCCTTTGAATCATTGCTCAGCCACATGGCTGAAAAACAAATATTCCCTTAAAGCATCTCTGAATCTGGTCCATCTGACTGGAAATTCATTTTCCTCTTCAAACAGTGTCATACATTTGGGAAAAAAAACAGTCCTAGGAGGCTGGGTTTGTTCCCTTGCTCCTTTAGGTACAGTACTTCATTCATGTCCTCTATTAAGTCCTTTCCTGCAGTAGCTTTCCTGTGGGACGTCTGTTCTAGAATTTCACACTTATGAGAGGGAACATTATCAGACCTGCGAGTTCCTGCAAATAATAAATAGTTTTCATGGCTTTCCATAGCTTTTGTGGCTTCCATTCATAACTGAACTTAAGAACTAAAGTACTTTCATTTGTTGCTCTTCCCTTCATTCTTTCCATTCTTTCCATATCTCTCTGTAAAACTGAGCATAGTGTGTAAAGCCTTACTCAATAGTCAGCACTTCTTTATTCCCACATATCTACTCAGTTGTGTCTGTACAAAAATCCTATTTCTTCCATAGTTGCTCTCAGGCAAAGCATGATCTAATCAGTAGTTTGTCTTCTGCTGAAGATTCCTACAACTTATTTAGTGGCAAAGTGTGTAAGTAACAAAAAAGTTCAAGGGTATGTCTCTACAATGAAATGGAGCATGAGACAGAGTGCTCACATTTAACTCCAACCACAAATGTAGATATTGACCTGACCAATCTCTGCACAAAACAGCTCATTCATTTATGGAGCCAGCTTCAAGTAAAAGGGTTGAGACAATTAGATGTTGATAGAGGCATGTTCTAAGCTTTGTTAAAGATCAGTGGGATTTTGTCTCCTTTAGTGATATAAGCACTCTTGAAAGTGTTGCAGTGTCTGTCCATCCGTTTTTGTCCCTGTGACTTGTATATTGACAGTGTCTTACGGACTGTCCTTTCCAACATGTTGATGTATCATGCAGTTATCTAAAACACTCACTATTGCAGAGTTATGTTACCATATATACTTGTCCCAAGGCATCCACTTCCAATTTACAGTTCCTTCCTCTTTAATCAAGTGCACTCTTTGTGGGGATCACATGGCTTGTGCCAGCCATCTGTGTTTCTTCTCTCTCTTAAACTGACCTCCTATCAATCTTCAGAAACTTCATTATTAGTAGGCATCTAAAGTTTTGGCAGAACTCCTAATAGTTGACTTGACTATAAAAATATATTAAATATATAACTATAATACACATTAGAACACTCTTTCTTCTGTAAAAATGCATTTATTGTGGTGTTTGAAACATTGGCTTAGCATATTGAAAATCTGCAGGGAGGCATAGTTATTTCCCTCGAGCTAGCATCAAACTGATGGGCAAAAAGTAGGAGAAGCCAGGGCACTGCGAGCTTTGTAAGTCACATGGCATCTCGCCAGCAGAAGCAGGAGCAGGATACCTCTCTCCCAGTTCAGCCTTTGATTTTGTGGAACATGCTGACTTCTTGTTTAACTGGGGTTAATGATCACACCCTTTGATGATACCAGGAAAAAAAGAAGGCTTAGGCACAGATCCAGTTCCTTTTTGAACTAAGAGGACAGTAGTTCAGAAGCAGTAGAGTCTCTGACAGTCCCTTTTGTCAAATGAGAAGTGGCATTTTGAAACATGTTTAGTATAATACTTAATCCTGATGAGGTTGCAAACAACTGTTTTTGTATTTCCTAAATATAAATATGGTTGTTATTACTTGTTATACAGTTACTGATTTTTTTCTTCAAATACAATATAACTTTTCTGAACACCTTAAAATGCATATATTGGGAAACCAAGGCTCAAACAAGATTTGGCATTCAAACAATGTGAAATCTATATGCATAAATTGTCACTAGTGAATAGCAAAAAATTCTGAGAGGTTAAATTTCAACTAGTGTGCTTACAGCTTCAAGTAGTCTGAAGGGGTGAGTCCAAGGAAGAGAACTGTATATGTTACTAAGAAATCTGTAGGAAAAAAATGAAAGCAGAATTACATACAAGTTATTTAAAACTCTACAGTCCTACCTACGGGACTCTGTGCAGGCCACAGAACTGATGGCTCTTTCTCTGATTCAAGGGATGAGGAATTCATGTGAGAGGATCATATTTCCTTTTTTATTCTTTTTTTTCCTTCATTACCTTGCTGCCAGCAAAGAGCAGTTGAGGGCACGCAGGATGTAATATTATGATAAGGCAAGAAATGTCCTGTGGGATGTTAGGATATTCCATTTGAGGCAATTTAGAGTAGACTTATGCTTCTCTAAGCCAGATCTCAGTCCTTGCCAAGGTGTCCTGAAAGAAAAGGCAATGTTCATACAGCAAAATAGGCAACTGAGGGGATCAGGAGCATCTAGCATTTTCAGTGAACAGGGCTTCCTATTTTGCTCCCTGTATTGGAGTATGAAGCTGGCCAGCAATCATCTCTCGCGTGATCCATCTTGTTTCTATCTTTATTTCTTGCCAGGTTAAAATCTCTCAAATGCGTTTGATTCTTTTCCAAACTTAGAAGTGTAAGCATAATGTTTCTGCATTTGATCATCAAAGTACAAGCTTATCTATAGCTAAATTGAAAATCTCTCCACATATTTTAAAAATAACTAGTTAATTATAAGGAATAATATTCCAATATTCCTGAAATAATATTATTTGCCTATCTTTTTTTTTTTCTGCAGATGAAGTGTTACAAAAAGGAAAAGGATGGTCAAGTAATATAAATAGTCCAAGATGAAAAGTTAAAGACAGACCATTTTCAATAAAGGGACCATTTATAGTAAAGAGAAACCATTTACAGTGAATGACTTTGTATGTTTGCAAGTCAGGTTTGCATTGGCAAATACTGTCCTGCAAACATTGCAAAATATGTCAGCTGGATCCCGTTTTCCACTTATATCCACACCAAAGTGCGTTTTCAGTGCCCTTGTGTGTTATATGATTTGTAAGCATAAATTTGTGCTTCTTGGCTTTACCATCTAACAGGATTCACGTATTTGACTTTAGAATATAAATGTTGTATAAATGTTGTTGGGGGGAGAATTAAAAGATCAAAACATTGACCTGAAAGTTTGTACACAAGTTTTTCTACAGGACAGTTGTAAAACTCTTCTGTGCAAAATTGCATCTGTAAGTCTGCACACATGATGAAGGGAAAATGGAAACAGGCTAATATTTCTAAACAAATGTGCATAACTGGAATATGTTCTCCCCATATTCAAATGTGTAAAATTGGACTGTTATAGCTGAGAGCAAGAATTCACACCTACATCTAGAGAACACTAAAATTACGATAGGATAGTTTCGAATTCTTCAAAGAAAATTCAAAGAACAGGAAGCCATTTCTAAGGACTAAAAATACTACTCTTGAAAGGAAAGCAAAGAAAAAAAAATACGGTGTAATTAAGGGCACACTGTAAAAAAACAGAGAACAATCTAGCGTAGTCTCCTGGAGCTTTTCTCTTCCCTAACAGGATCTAGCCCTGGGAAAAAAAAAACTGTAAAGAATTACAAAAAGTGGCAAAGACAACAGGAACTGCTGATGAAGTAAAATAAGTACAAAAGTAGAGTGAAATCCTGCAGACAACAGAAGAGTAGAAGGGAAATGAGTTGTTTCTTTTTTCCCCCTAGTAGGCTAAAAGGAAAAGACAGATAAAGGATGAAATAGGATCTCTCTGAAACAGAATGCAAATGATAATGAGGGGCCCTGACATGGCAAAACTCCTATGTAAATAGTTCTTTATTTCTTCAGGAAGGAAGCAGAACTAAAGATACACCCAGACCCAAATCCAAGGAAGAAGATGGGGTGCTCTGAGGAAAAATCTGCAATAAGGAGATGATAAATATTTATTTACCTAAGTTTAATAATTTCAGATCTTTAACATCCAATGAGATTCCTGAAAGGATATGAGTTTCAGCAAACACTTATTGAAATGATGTGACTTTTTGTCAGCGAAACTGACAGATGTTAAATACACCTGCAAATTAAATGTTAAAAAAATAAGCACTGAATCAGAGAAAGACATAATGTTTTCTGCTGTTTAAAATAAAAGGAGAGAATGAGCTAAGTAATGAGGCTGAGCAGTTTTTCACTAGAAGAGCACAGGCAGGTGTTGGCTTCAAGGTGTTGGATTTTCATCTGGAAAGCTCATGAGAAAGGGGAAGCGCTGATTAGGATCAAGTGGCAAGTGAATAACAACATATTTGAATCTGTAAAATGATGGCAAAAGGAGAGTCAGTTATTCATTTATCCATAGATGACAAAGTGCTCACATACCCTGTTCTGGTAAAGCTATGAAATTATACAGTGTGATCTGGCTTCATATATTACAAGCTATTACATTTCACACAGTTACTCATGTATTAAGTTAATTATTTGGTTATCAATAAATAATAACTCGCATTTTGCCACAGCACATTTTCCAGAAATGCATGACCTGAAGGCATCAAGAAATGAAGAATTCATTACTTTGACAGTTTGTTCCAGTGGTTAATTCCCTTCAGTGTTACCTAATGGGTACCCAATTCTAATTTGTATTTTATCTGGCTTTAACTTCCAGCCACTGGTTCCCATTATGCTTGTTTGCCTTGACGGAAGAGCTGATATTGCTTTGTGTTTTCTCTCTAATGTACTCACTCACTCACTTCAGTCTGGTTGCGTCTGTATAGTTCAACAAGAGGAGCTCATTAACACTTACTGGAGTGTTTAGACCAGGATATCTTGGGTTTAGCTACTTTTCCGCCCATTTTCCCATTTTCTACATTAAAAATATAGACACAAGAATTCTCCCCTGTAGCTCTGGTTTCCACCTCTGTGTTCTTATTCATTTCTCTCTTTTTTTTTTAATCTGCAATTGACAACTCACATTAGTCTTTTTTTTGCTTTTGAATCAAACATTGGAGCTCTTGTTCTGCTGCTGTTTAGCAGAAACATTAAATCCTCTTTCTGAGTCACAGTATCCAGGAGCCAGTCTACAGAATGTGGACACAGCCTGCATTATCATTTTACATTTAGTTGACCTAAAATGCCATTCATTTGAATGGGTCCTGGTGTTCATTTTTAATTAGAACCTTGTACACTAGCAAATCACATGCCTTATAAAAATCTGTAATCTCATTATATGTGTTTGTTTGACAGGACATACTTTCTATAAAACTATTGTCACTAGCATAAATTATGTTCCTCTCTATCAAGCTTTTATGACTGTAATCCAATATCAATATTTTTCATATTTTTCCTGGAACTGTTGTCAGTCTAACCAGACAGTAATTACCTGGGTTGTCCCATTTCTCTCTTTTTTTTCTTTAATATTTACATAATGTTAAAAACCTTTCAGTTTTATAACATTTTCCTGAATTTTTAAAAACTGACAGAAAAGACTGAAGGCCCTTTCAACCAATTCGTGTAGAACTCGACAGTGTCAGTAAATAGATTTAATCAGGTTTTTAAAAATCTTAGTTTTATGATATTTTATATCACTTTACTACCAATAAACTGCAAAATTCTTTACACATACACGATGTAAGCAGATCAGACTCCTCTCCAAACATGGAACCCCCAAAATATTTGTGAATATTTTATTTCTTTGTTATCATTAATTCCACAGTCTTGGCCTGTAATTGAATTTGGGGTTGTTTTCTTACTAATGTAGTTAGAAAATGATTGCTTATTTGTGTGAACCCTAGCTATGGATTTTTCCCTTAAATGTTTATCAATATTCTTGTAGCCCATAATTTCTACTTCATGTCAATATTTGTTTACTTCTTTTTCCACTTATTACAGTTTTTATTTCTAATATTTTTTTTCAATTTGCCACTGAATCAGCCAGTGCATCAGCTCTTTTTTTTTCAGTTGTGACACTGTGTCACATTTTATAGCAATTAAAAAGCTCCCTCTTTTCATTCAATTTTGTCTACGTTTTTCCTCTCAAGTCACGTCACTTGCAGTCTTAGCAACAGAAAACAAACCATATGATTTCTAAGTATATAAAGCAGGAAGCAAAAGATATGGAAAACAGTTTGCAGTTTCAAAGTCCAGTGGTCCAATGCAGATAATAATTATGAAGGAGCAGGTATTTAAAGGGAGCCCAGGCAGTAAATAGTAGAGGACAGTGTGAGGTAACATTGTAAAGCTGCTAGAGAGACTCTTGGCTCATATCCTCAATTTTGCAATTCAAAACAGTTCAAATGGAACTTAGGATCAGGAGATGTTTTCACTCAGATTTAGATTTTACCATTCATTAATCATGTTTTGATGTAGATAACTAGGAAGATGCAACTGATTTTCCTCTAATTTAAATGTTTGGGGTAGGAACACTGAGCACTGATTTCTTAAATTAGCATTTTTCTAGGGTAGTGGAAATGTAGTAATACCTGTCTTACATTAGATGTACTGTAAAATGAATCAGTAAAGGGACTTATCTTTGTATCACCAACTTCAGAATACTGAGGACTTACATGGATACGGAAATGTTTATATTCAGAACTGTAAAGGGACTACTAACTTTCCAATCCACTGAACAACTTCAAACAGCTGCCACTAAAGAAAATAAAACCCCTTCACACAGTGAATATGAAAACTTTGCCCAAAACGCCCCAGATTTCCATCCAGTGAGTTATTCAGTGGATCTGATATTTTATCCATGTCCTGCTATTCATCCATATGTGGGAGTTTTATATTAAAAAAAAAAAAAGTGAAGTCTTACTCACTAAAAAGAAGAGTTTGATCTAAGCTTGCTTTTTTTTTTCCTGTAAAATTTTGTATTTCACAGTTTCCACCCTCCCATTTAAGACTCTGAAAGTAGGCATTTTCTGGTTTACACTGAAACATGGGAGTCTTAAATATCTCTTTAGCTGCTTCCTAATGTTTGTTTCACAGGAAGGGAGTTAGTTCATAGCATAGCCTGCTTTGTTGTAGCAGCAAAGCAGATAAGCTCAGCCTCTCCTCATCTGTAAGGGGGCAGAGGAAGAGAACGAGTGCAGTACTTAAGGATTATCATGAAGGTTTCAGGGAACAAGGCGGCTGCCAGGTAAGCAGAAAAGGCCCTCTGCTATTTATGTTACTGTGCTGCTTTCCAACCTGTGCAACTATATGTAAGCTCTTCCTCTGAAATAGTTTATTTTAGGCTCCCTACTGTGGTTCGGTATCTCTCACAGCCAACTGAAGTTCTCCTAAATTCCTGCTTAAGAACTTGAAATCTCATTTTGGCACTGAAAAGTTCTGTCCTGGGTCTGTTAACATACATTTAGGTGTTAGGTATTCCCTTTATGCAGAAGATGGCCCATCTCCAGCAGTTCTTGACACGCTTCAGCTGGCATCACATTGAAGGAGCCAGCAGGGCTTTTTGATTAAAATCTAACACTTCAAGAGGCCTGGCCACCTGAATACTTTGATTAAACAACAGTTTGCTTGAGAGACACCTTATCATAAGGAAGGGCAGGCTCCTTGTTTGTCCCCACTCATTTTTTGCCTTAGCAGATCCCTGCACAGAAGAAGGGAAGCAGAAGACACTTTTCAGGTTGAAAGGGATCGTTTATAGCTTCTTGGGACATTTCCTGGACTGTCCTACATTAGCAGTAAGTAGAAGGCCTGCAGCAGTAAAACTGATGGCACTAAATCAAAGCATCTACAAAGCTTCTAAAAGTATGATTTTCTTGTGAGTTTTCCATGAGTACTTTCTCCTCTACCCTCACACTTCTTTTAGCAGCTCTGCTGAGCTTTTGGCATGGTCATTGACATACAACTTTGTCAAGTTGCAAATTATGAACTAAAAGTGTGGAAATACAAAATTAAAAGCTAATTTATCACAGAGCTTCTTTACTAGTGCAGGGCATTGAAGCAAGTTGTTCTGTGACAGGAGAGCTAGTGCTTTTTCAGCATCACGAGGAAAGTGAAATGCATGCCAGGCAATGCACTGCAGTAAGCCCAGGAAGCTGCAGGAGTTTACAAGAAAAACTTCTCCTTTCATAGATAAAACTACAGAGACGCCGCAGCATGGTGTTGAAAATGAGGTACTGCCAAAGTGGCAAATGAAAGTGGGCATGCTCTGCTAATGAGGGCAAAATGTGCCAGATCTTTACAAAGAATAGTGGTTTTCCACCCACATCAAAGCAGCTCTGCTGATAGATGTGGAAAGAGAGGGAAGACAGGCTATGGCACTCTTTATTTTTTTCTACTCATCTCTGGTATCTTATAGACATTATGGATCGTATTTAATCTTGTTCTTATTGAAAAACGGCAATGTTTTGTGGAAGAGTTGGATTACCTAGGGAGAAAATGGCAGTATTCAGATTCTCACCACACACCCAAACATGGCATGATGTCAGATTACATTGCTGTTCACTTTCACAGCAATAATATGATAGGCAACAATAAGATTGTGTCCATCATTAGGTTCAGTATTTAAGAAACTGATTGCTGTGAATCATAATATTTTAGAACTACTACTTCAGAGTATTTATATGCAAACTCAGGCAGTGCTGCAATGTATGGACAACATCCATTTGGGGAGTTCCATTTTATATGAAGATTTTTGGCTGTAATAGCATTCAACTAAGGCAGATATTTTTACAGGTATTAGGCCTTTTTTCATAAGTACTTTCTCTGGTAATTTAATAAATCATTCCTTATATCCTCATTTTTAAATTACATTTCCATACAAACTGCATTAATCAGATTTGATGAGAGTGCAACAACGCATGCTGTAACTTCCAAAGAGCTCACATCTCACACCCTCATTACCAGAAACATATCTAGAAGTTATAAGTGCCTTTCAAAATACACCTACAACACATCTCCCTGTGGCTTATTCACTTCCTGTTTTCCTTCAAAAGCAGCTGAAAGAGGCACTCTGCACCTGCTTTCTCCTTGTGCTGACATCTGTTTCTAAATGAGAAAGGAGGCAATGAATGTTAAGCTGAAAGGACTTATTTATGATTGGAAAGATTCTCGGCTTGAAAAATCAGTTCAATTCCAGTACCTTTCACCTCCCATGCTAAGCAGGGAGACAAAGAGGACATTCATAGACAACACATGTCACATGGGGCAGTCTAATGGCATTAGAACAGTTCAGTGAAGCATTAATGAATTTACAGTGAGGACAGAACAACAGTGCTAGGATCTAATCTGCTCTGTGGTAGGCGGTTTCCGTAAGTAACCTCAAACACAGATAACCAGTCAGAACTCTAACTAAAATCTTTTGTTTTCTGACATAACAGTCAACTGCTTTTCCTTTGAAACCAGTAGCCACTCCCTTGCTTGCTGTGCCACCGGTGTTTCTCCAGTCCCTGTCATATGTCAGGCTGTTCCCATCAATCTTAGATGAGACTTCAGCTTTTCCAGACATCTGATATTTCAAATGTTTTTTTGCCAATCATCTTTTGTGCTTTGTACCTCTACACGCAGCAGCTGCTTGGAACTGAGATGTGGTATGATCTTGTTTGTAATGCCGTACCTTTAATCCAACTTTATAGTCACATCCTTTTCTTCACCTTGGTACCTCCTTGCTGTCAAATATTTATGCCTACTCGTGAGTTCAGGTGACATGGACATGTAAGGTGTTAAATCAGATATCACAAGATTCTTGAGATAAGAAAGGATGTGAGCACTAGCTGTTCACACAAGTTTTTATTCTGCCTTCCTGACATCAAAAAGGTTATTGTTATTGACCTAAATGAGCATGGTGACAGAGATAGCAACCTCTGCTAAACTATTAATTTCCAAATTTGTAAAGAGGAAGTGTTGGATTTGAGGATATAAATGTATGTGGGAGCTTCTCTTCCAAGAATGATGATCACACATTCTTATCCACAAAATTATTCATAAGATTAGTAATTTCATTGTAGACATTCCCTCACAAGGAAAACTGTGAATTCTGTACTTGAAATGAAGTAAAGCAAAATACAATTATTTCCAGTATTTCTTAAATATCTGTGTTCTTAAATATATCCCATGACATTTCTCTGAAGAAATAGGTGTTCCTCCAAATGCTATAAAGATACATATTTTAAATCACATTCTTCCTTCCCTGGGAAATGGATAATGAGACTGCACTGGAAAGAAGCAAGGAGAACAAAGAAGAGAAAAAGTGTCCACCTCTGTTAGTTTTCAGAATCTGCCAAATCTCACTGAAGCTGGATTTTGGTTACTTAGATGGATGGGAAGAGATGACAGTAAGAAGTGGAGATACACTGCAGTCTGCGGTGTTCCTACAGTGCGGGTAAAAACAATGAAGCTTGCTTTACTTCAGTTTACTCCAGCACCAATACCAGTGAAACCAAGTAGTGTGGGGTGCAATACAGACCAGTAAGTTGCAGAAATACCCAGTGGTCTGGGAAGACTGATACGGCACAGGAAAAGCCTTTGTGTTCAGTACCCAAGTCAGCAAGACCAAAGGTAACTTTCATAGCAGCTAGAGTTTATTAGTACACCAGTAAGATCTATAAGTGTGCCCCAGATGGGCTGTAGCAGTTTTCTTCCTCAAAGAAAATGTCACTCTAAGGACATTGTCATGAGAGTGGAACTACAGAAGCAAGGCAGAAGTACATCCACAGAGTTTTATTTACTCCCCAGACTGCTTGTCAACTGATTTCAGTGAGACTTCTCACGTCAGCAGGGATTGCTAGGAGGAGCAGACAAACATTCCCTTTTTCTACCAGAAATGCTTTGAGAAGCAAATTTACAAAATAAATTCAAGTAGGTTTGATTGCCTTCAGTAGCTTCATTTTAGTAATATTATTAGCTATAAATCACAGTTTCATATGGAATCACATTCTTATTAATATCACCGCATCCTCATCCCTCTATTAGTTATCATGTTCATTCATTGTATGCTGGAAATTCCAATAGAATTATCTAACTGGAGACTAATAGCATGGCTAAATCTTTCCCTCTTCCATACATTCTGCTAGCTTGCATATATCTTTTTTTGTTCTCTGAATTTTTTGACATCAAATTGTATTGCACAGCACAGAATGCTTTTCTGGCCCTTACCATATCTCATACATTAAAAATACATTAGGGAAAATAACGACCTGATTTGCTTTAAAATGTGGGCTTTCCCTCATAGCCTCTGAAAATAAGACTCATGAATGCATTCATCTTAACAGAATAAGTGCTTGTATTCAGAGAGTAGTGGTAAATGGCTCAAAGTCCAGGTGGAGATCTGTGACAAGTGGTGTCCCTCAGGGGTCCACACTGGGACCAGTGCTGTTTAATATCTTCATCAATGATATTGACAGCAAGACTGAGTGCACCCTCAGCCCATTTGCAGATGACACCAAGCCGAGTGGTGTAGTTGCCACTCCAGAAGGACAGGATGTCATCCAGAGGGACCTGGGCAGGCTGGAGAAGTGGGCCTGTGAGAGCCTCATGAGGTTCAACAAGGCCAAGTGCAAGGTCCTACACCTGGGTCAGGGCAATCCATGGTTTCAATACAGGATGAGGGATGATGTGATTGAGAGCTGCCCTGCAGAGAAGGACTTGGGGGCACTGGTCGATGAGGAGCTTGACACTCGAAACTGCAGGGAAAAAATCAGGAGGGCTAAGGCCCAACTAGAAATCAGATTGGCCAAGTCTGTGAAAGACAGAGGGAACAAAAGTAACAGGGGATGAAGACAAGGCTGAAGTACTCAATGCCTACTTTGCTTCAGCCTTTAATAGTAAGGAAAGTTGTTCCCTCTGCGGACAACCCCAGGGGCTGGAGGAGCAGAATGAGGTTCCCACGATCCAAGAGGAGGTGGTTAGAGACTTGTTTGCCCAGCTAGACACCCACAAGTCTATGGGGCCAGATGGAGTCCACCCAAGAGTTTTGAGGGAACTGGCAGATGTGCTGGCCAAACCCCTTTCCATCATCTTCCAGCGGTCCTGGATTACTGGGGAGGTACCACTGGACTGGAGGCTGGCTGATGTTGTGCCCATCAACAAGAAGGGTCGCAGGGAGGATCCAGGGAACTACAGGCCTGTCAGTCTGACCTCAGTGCCAGGGAAAGTCATGGAGCAGGTGATCTTGAGTGCTACCATGAAGCACATGCAAGAGAACCGGGTGATCAGGCCCAGTCAACATGGGTTCACAAAAGGCAGGTCTTGCCAAACTAACCTGATCGCCTTCTATGACAAAGTGACTCGGCTGCTGGGTGAGGGAAAGGCTGTGGATGTGGTCTTCCTGGACTTCAGCAAAGCCTTTGACACAGTTTCCCACAGCATTCTGCTTGAGAAACCGTCAGCCTCTGGCCTGGACAGGCGCACACTCTCCTGGGTGGAAAACTGGTTGGATGGCCGGGCCCAGAGAGTGGTGGGAAATGGTGTGAAATCCAGCTGGAGGCCAGTGACAAGTGGGGTTCCCCAGGGCTCAGTGCTGGGTCCAGCCCTGTTCAATGTCTTTATCAATGACCTGGATGAAGGCATTGAGTGCACCCTCAGCAAGTTTGCAGATGACACTAAGCTGGGTGGAAGTGTTGATCTGCTGGAGGGTCAGGAGGCTCTGCAAAGGGATCTGAACAGGCTGGACCGCTGGGCAGAGTCCAATGGCATGAGGTTTAACAAGGCCAAATGCCGGGTCCTGCACTTGGGGCACAACAACCCTATGCAGTGCTACAGACTAGGAGAAGTCTGTCTAGAAAGCTGCCTGGAGAAGGACCTGGGGGTTGGTTGACAGCCGACTGAACATGAGCCAGCAGTGTGCCCAGGTGGCCAAGAAGGCCAATGGCATCTTGGCTTGTATCAGAAACGGTGTGACCAGCCAGTCCAGGGAGGTTATTCTCCCTCTGTACTCGGCACTGGTGATACCGCTCCTTGAATCCTGTGTTCAGTTCTGGGCCCCTCACCACAAGAAGGATGTTGAGGCTCTGGAGCGAGTCCAGAGAAGAGCGACAAAGCTGAAGGGGCTGGAGAACAAGTCTTATGAGGAGCGGCTGAGAGAGCTGGGGTTGTTTAGCCTTGAGAAGAGGAGGCTGAGGGGAGACCTTATTGCTCTCTACAACTACCTGAACGGAGGTTGTGGAGATGAGGGAGCTGGCCTCTTCTCCCAAGTGACAGGGGACAGGACAAGAGGGAATGGCCTCAAGCTCTGCCAGGGGAGGTTCAGGCTCAACATAAGGAAAAAATTTTTCACGGCAAGGGTCATTGGGCACTGGAACAGGCTGCCCAGGGAGGTGGTTGACTCACCTTCTCTGGAGGTGTTTAAGGTGTGGGTGGATGAGGTACTGAGGGGCATGGTTTAGAGATTGGTGGGAATGGTTGGACTCAATAATCCGATGGGTCTCTTCCGACCTGGTGATTCTATGATTCTATGATTCTATGACTATCCAGCAATGTGTGTTCACAGCCTAGAAGGCCAACCATATCCTGGGCTGCATCAAAACAAGCGTGGCCAGCAGGTCAAGGGAGGTGATTCTGCCCCTCTATTCCTCTCTTTCAAGACCTCATCTGGAGTACTGCATCCAATTCTGGAATCATTAACATAAGAAGGTTATGGAACTATTGGAATGGGTCCAGAGGAAGGCTACAAAGATGATCAGAGGACTGGAGCACCTTCCATACGAGGACAGGCTGAGAGAGTTAGGCTTGTTCAGCCTGAAGAAGAGAAGGCTCCAAGGAGACCTTATAATGACCTCCCAGTACCTGAAAGGGGCTACAAGAAAGCTGAGGAAGGACTATTCATAAAGGCTTGTGGTGATAGGACGAGGGTGAATGGGTATAAACTGGAGAGGGGCAGATTTAGGCTTGATATAAGAAAGAATTTTTTCACCATGAGGGTGGTGAGGCACGGAACAGGATGCCCAGGTAAGTTGTGGCTGCCCCATCCCTGGAGGTGTTCAAGGCCAGGCTGGATGGGGCCTTGGTCAGCCTGATATAGTGGGAGATGTCCCTGCCCATGGCAGGAGGGGTGGAACTATATGATCTTTAAGGCCCCTTCCAACCCTAACTATTCTATGATTCTATGATTCTGTGATTCTAAATGGTGGTTCCTCGTTTATTAAATGCAGATCAAAACTTACTATTAAAAGGATAATCTGATATAAAAACCAACCAAAAAAAAAATTATAGTTTGCTGCATATGCTTGATGCTCAAAATAATTCATCAATGATAATAATCATAACAATAATAGGAAGCTGAAGAAAAAAACAAAATTACCTTGTCTAATTCAAACCTGAGAAGGAAATGAGTTTTCCTGAACAACAAAAAATACTGCTTTCGGAAATGGTTTTATCTCTGTGGAATTGGTGCAAAAGTCATGCTGCCACATCTTCCTTCTGTTCAGTACCTAAAAGGCTGGGGAGATATTTTTTTTCACACATATTCCCAGTTCTGCTCTATTCCCTTTGTGCTTTGTGGGATCAGCACAAAAGGTCTAGAAAGTAGGCTGGAAAAACTAGCTGCCTGTTCTCCTTGAGAGAAGGACTCCCCAGCTGCTGCAGTGCCAGCATGGCCAGCTGTACCCAACCAGCTGCTCACTCCTCCACTCAGGTATCCTGGATGGACCAAGGTCACTGTGCTCCTTACCTAGGAATGGGACCACCTAGCTCCTAAGGAATGCAGCTGGTGAGGAGCAGCAAAGCATCTACCATCTACCCTAGATTCACATTCTGAAAGGTCCTTGGTGTCTCTGTTTGGATGTCAGGATCCTGCATACACCCACACCCCACAGGTGTAGGAAATTCTTTCCCATAGAACTAACAGCAGAAAAGTATGATTGTACTCATGCCTATAACATGGAGCTTCCTACAGAAACAGCATTTTTTTAAATTATATAAGCAACAGCATGGCTGAGGTTGGAAAGCACCTCTAGAAATCATCTAGTCCAAACCCCCAGATGGAAGCTGGATCAGCTAAAGTAGATTGCCTAAGGCCATGTCCTGTTGGGATGGAGACTCCACCACTTCTCAGGGCAACATGTGCCAGAGTTTAACTACCCTCAGAGTAAAAAAAAAGGCTTTTTCTTATGTTTAAGGGGAATGTCTGGATTCCCCCATTGCCTCTTGTCCTGTCTCAGGTCATCCACTGAAAAGAGCCTGGCTCCATCCTTTTTACGCACCTCCATCTGGTATTAATTTGAATTGATTAGATCCTCCTGAGCCTTTTCCTCTGACTGAACAGTCCTAGCTCTCTCAGCATTTCCTAATAGAAGTCATCTAGACCCTTAATCATCTTCATGTCCCTATGCTGGACTCTCTCCAGCATGTCTATGTCCCTCTTGTACTGGTGAGCCCAGAACTGGACACAGCACTCAAGGTGTAGCCTCACCATTGCTGAGCAGAGAGGCAGGTTCATCTCCATCAGTCTGCTGGCAACACTCCTACTAATGCAGTCCAAGAGGCTGTTGGCCTTCTTCATCACATGGGTGCATTTCTGGCTCATGTTCAGCCTGGCATCCACAAGGACCCCCAGGTCCTTGTTGTTAAAGATGTCCTCCAGCTGGTTGACCCAGCTGCCTGGTACCTGGGGTTCCTCTCCAATGGCAAGACTTGGTGTTTCCCTTTGTTGAACTTCATGAGCTTCCTGTCAGCATATTTCTCCAGCTGGTCAAGGTCCCTCTGGATGGCAGCACAAGCATCTGCTGAAGGAGACACTCCTCCCATTTTTGTGTCATCTGCAAACCCACTGAGGAGCCACCGTCTAGGTAACTTATGAAGCCATTAAACAGTGTTGGCCCTAGTGTCAACCCATAGCAAACACTTCAGGTGGCTGGCATCCAGATGGACTTTGTGTGCCTGGTTGCAATCCTTTCAGCCCAGCAGTTCAGACAATTTCCAGTCCAGTTCACTGTCCTCTTATCTTGTCTGTACTTTGTCAGTTTGCCAGTGAAGATATAATGGCACAGTGTCAGAAACCTTGCTAAACAGAAGAAACAACATCCACTGCTCTCCTATCATTCACCAGAGTAGTCATTTTGTCACAGCAGGCTACCAGGTTGGTCAGGAATGATTTTCCCTTCCTAGACCGAAGCTGACTACTCCTAATCACCTCTTGTACTTCATGTGTTTGCAAATAGCATCCGTGGTTTGTATGCTCCACCACCTACCTGAGGTGAGAATGACTGACCTTTCAAAGACTATCAAGAGTGGCCTTGCAGTGACATCAGCCAGCTCCTTCAACACTTGCTGTTGCAACCCATTAGGTCCCATGGACTTGTGTGTGTCCAAGTTGTTTAAGTGCTCCCTACCTGGTCCTCCTCCAAAATGGTAATTCTTCCTTGTTCCATATGTTCTGACGGTCACAGGGACATGGGATTCTTGAAATTGAGTCTTACCAATAAAGACCAATGAAAAAAAGGCATTGGTCTTTTCTGTGTCCTCTGTCACCCTGCCCCCTTGCCCCATTCAGCAGTGGGCCCACATTTTCCCTAGTTTCCCTTCTGCTGCTTGTGTATCTGTGGAAACCTCTCATTGCCCTTTATATCCACCTCCAGATTCCACTTCAGGCAGGCTTTGACTTTCCTAACAGGATCCCTGAATGCTTGGGCAGTGTCTCTATATTTGTCCTATATAACCTAACCCTACTTCCACCTCTTGAATGTTTCTTTTTCCATCTTTGAGTTTTGTCAAGGGCTTCTTGTTCATCCATGAAGGCTTCCTGCCACTTTTGCTTGACTTCTGATATGTAGGGATGGACCACTGAAGTCTGAAGTGAGCGAGCCTTGAAAATCAGCAGCTCTCCAGGCCTCCTCCTCTCTTCTTCAAGGTAGTCTCACACAGAGTTCTTCCAAGCAACTCCCTGAACACGCCAATATTTGTTCTGATGTCCAAAGCTGTTAAATGCTATTTGCCTTTTCTCAGGGTCCTGAGCTCCCTCATCCAATAGCAAGTTGTCCAGAGCTGCCCCTGACACTTGTAACCAGTTCTTCTTAGTAAAAATCAGGTCCTGTAGAGTGTCTGCCCTCTTCAACTCCTCAACCACCTCTGTCAGGGACCTGCCATCAGTGCACTTCAAAAATGTCCTGGATTGCTTTTTCCCTGCTGTGCTGCCCCTCTGAGAGATACCAGAGTTATTAAAGGCTTGTGTAAGAACCTGGGACAGTGAATATGAAATTTCTTGTGGCTGTCTGGAGGCCTAATCTACTTATTCTACCTGACCAGGCAGTCTGTAGCAGACACCCACACCAATGACATCCATGTTGGTCTACCAGCCAGCCCAGATCTGTAAGTTCTCAACTGGCTCATGGAAGAGCTCCACGCAGTCCTGCTTCTCTCTCAAATAAAAGGCAACTGTTCCTCCTCACCATCCTGTCCCATCCTTCCCAAAGAGCCTGTATCCAGCTCTGGTTGTGTGGGCATGATTTGCCCATTACTGAGAGATTTCTATAAAATGTAGGCTCCATCTCCTGAAGAATTCAAAGGTGAGCATTTTCCTTATTTTATATCTCTTCCAAATAATGGGCAACAAACAGGAAGCTCATTTCTCAGTAACATCACAAAATGCATATTTTATGGTCAAATACATCCTATGTTACTGTTAGTTTTGTGACAAAGAAATTTTATTATCAAATAGTTCTTATCAACGAATTTAAATAGAAATGATGAATGGCTTGCTAATATTTTTTTATGAGACAGTTTTTAAATGGGTCACATTGTTCTCCTCTTTACTAGCAACCTAAATAGAAACTATTATATCAACAGTGGTTTGCACATAATAGAATGTTATCTGAAACTGAGTATGTTTTTCCTTTAAAATTAGGGCTATAGTGGTATAGTTATTGAAAATTATCATAGTTTACTTTTTATTTTTCTATTTAAAAGCAATATTCCTGATAGTAAAAATTGCAGTTCGAGTTCTGACTAGAGAAAATTATCTCAGGCAATAAGGAAAATGAATGTTCATGTTGAGAGAATAACATTAGTGAGGTTTCTTTTCACTTCATGAAAGACAAATTCTCTGCCAGCATATTTGATGCAATTCCATAGACTTGAATGGGACTACACCAATTTATATTATGGAGAACATAGGACATTTTGTTGTTGTTGTTATAAACGAACTAAGTTATAAAAATACAGATAGAATTTAAGTAAAAGCAGTGAAAGCATTTTCTTTCACAAATCTTGGATCTGAGAGGTGATTTACAAAATTTATATTGTG
The DNA here is from genome assembly GCF_032191515.1 of Phaenicophaeus curvirostris. Lineage (NCBI taxonomy): Eukaryota > Metazoa > Chordata > Aves > Cuculiformes > Cuculidae > Phaenicophaeus > Phaenicophaeus curvirostris. The sequence continues at coordinate 60,584,954 of NC_091394.1, forward strand.
GTCCATTTCTCCCTAGAGTATCTAGCAGATGTGCACCTGCAGCTCTTCAACGCCAAGGAAAAGATGAGCTACCCACAGACGCCCTCAAAAAGCCAAGTACACACAGCACACCCAAGGCATGTGGGGCCATCCAGAAGCCACTAACCCCTCCAAGGGAGAGGACTTTTTGATCGCTTTGTAACACTCTGGGAAAATGGGAATCCAGATGTGTGCAGGGTGCAACTTGTTCAGCCCAGATTGTGCATTATTTCAGTGCTGATGGTGACTGTGTTCAGGCAAACGCCATGTGCAACTGTAGAGACTTCCTTCTCAGAGAATGGATTTCCCCACCATCACGTAAGCAGCTTCTGCTCCCACTCTGCTCTCAGTTCAGGGTTAAAGAGCATCTGAGGACTCCACTTTGGTGGCTGAATTTAAAGTAGGGCTACAATAGACAAAATCATTTGCAACCGCTAAAAACATAATAAGGGAAAATAAAGAGGTTTTTCTATCACCTGCTGAAGAGAATACAACTACACCAGGCACCATGTGTTAGACTCTTTGGGGATCTCTTCAGAGAGGGGTGACCTTACTTGCACTGAGATCAATGAAAACCTGTGCGTTCAATCTTTTTCTCATAAAAAAATACCTCTGAGCCTCTCTAGCATGCAAGTTAGAACTGTCTGAAAGTCACAGGGAAATGAAGGGTTGAAAGGCTAAGAATTTCATGCTTCTTTTTCTTTTTATATACTCCTTATTCCTACAGATCCTATGGGAAGCATAGGACTTCAGCACAGGGACAGCCAGAAAGATTCAGGGCTGTTAAATTAGTAGCTTGTTTAAATCCCAAGGTAAACTAGTTGTGCTAAATTAATCTATGAGCCTTCATATCAGATCTAGAGCCTGTGAGCAGTACAGATATTTTGAGATGATCTAATTGTGGTTTGAGGGAAGGGAGGCTATAGGCACAAGTAACGCTAAAATGTGTGCTGCCATGGGGTTAACAGATAGCACAGTGCAAAAAGCTGACACAGGCAACACCGCCAGAACATCAGGGATCAAAGGTGTCTAGGTGTTTCTAAAATTTAATTGCTGGAATAATCACAGGATACCAGATTTTAAATGCTTGCTAGGAAACTGAGGAAGATGTGTAAACTAAAAAATAAAAGAGAGTTTCTGGAAGTGGTGAAGGGACTGCAAAGAGCAGGGAAGACTACTGCTGTCAAATATCAGATTAATAGGCAGGGCCTGTCTCTCGTGGGATTTTTTCCAGCTCTTAAGCAGGAATTGGAGGCACCCCAGCTGGCTTTGTTTTATAAACTCAAGTAGGACCAGTTAACGGTAATGGCTCTCACTGGAGTGAATTAGAGGATATAGGTACTGCCATCTTTAACATCCTATTGGGAAACAGGGGACAGGTTTTGACAAATTGCAGGCAAAGGCTGCGACATGGAGCCAAGTGAGAGCAGCCCAGAGAGGAGCAACACAGGACTCCTTCTGGACAACACTTTTTTTTAAGTCCAGCACTGGCAGACACTGTGGGTTGAAAGCACTACATCCATCCCTGCTCTATACCTTGCTTAATGTCAGCTCTATGAAAGCTGAATAAATATCATGATGATATTGTCAATTTAATCCCTACAATCAAACAAGAAGGGAATAGAGAAGACTTCAAATGTGCTGCTGGTCAATGTGATATTATATTGGTTGGGTGGATGACATTTAAGCACTGAAATCTAAATTTTTATAAAATTCTTGAGATTACACATTTGATTTTTCCCCTCTGAATGAATGGTGGAAAACATTTTTTAAAAAACAGTGCTGCAGACAGAAAACAAAATGAACAAGCATTTTACGGTTTGTGACTCCTTCAAGATGTGATTGATCATTGTCTCATTGCCGCAGGTCAACCTCTGCCATAGAAAACTCCAGATAATCTTCAGCTGAATTTCCTAAACCATTAGTAGGATGGATGAGGCTAAGATAACAATGCACAATTTATTTTCCAAAAGCAGCTGACAGGAGGAAATGGATACCAAATGAATTAACTCATTAGAACAGTACAGTACATTTGGAAATTCAAAACGGACTGCCTGGAGTGATATAAATCTAGCACGCGGTTAATGTCAGTCCCTTGCTTAGGCATGTCAGTGTTGTAATCTAGTGCTCCAGTTTTAGAAAGGTTGAAATGTGCACACTCTGATGCTTACACATTAAGGTGAGCCCAGAATTAATTGATTATCTGACTGGAATGCCACCTATCACAGACACACACAGGTTGTGCATTATGTGCAGGGACTATGTTTACATGCCTGGACACACACACACCACATAGATGTACCAACATTTTCTAGTGCAAACAAAAATTTCTATTATTTGCTTATTGGGAGACGTCACTAAGAAGAGCAGGTATCTTATGGGCTGTAAATATATTCAGTCTTTAAGAAGCTGCATCTGTATCCAAGGCAAAAACTTGGCGGTCATCTCAAGGGAACAAGATTTCTCTCATGCCTGATTTATAAACAACAGAGAATTTCTCAGAAATTGGAGTTTACCATTTGTGAGCCACAAGTTGTCAACCAAGCCTATATTCTCCTGGTAAATTTCAACTTACATCTCTTTCAAAGTTACAGGAATGTATTTTTAGAAAACTGTGGACCTTTATTCAGCATACTAGAAACCATTCCACCACTGCTAAAGTAATATGTACATATATAGCTGTCATTAATAGCATATATTGAAGAGCTTTAGCTGTTTTTTATCGTTTACTTGGGTAATAAGCCATAATTAAAGGAGTCAGGGGCTGTATTACAGAAACATTTGCCAGCATGTTTGTAGAACAAAGTTTACTTCACAGACACAACCGGCAGCCAAAGCAGTTCAGGGTATTTCTTCGTAGATACACGGCAAAGGCATGATAGCATTTTTTGTTAAAAAAAAAAAAACCTCTAACACAAGACCTTGTTAAATCACTCTATCCGAAAATGGCTCAAATTTGATTAGTGTGTACAGCTACTAGGGACTAGACACCCCATGGTTCTGTTGTTGGCTATCTGAGGAGTCAACACACGTCTACAATCAGCAGCTGTAAAAACCTCCTAGCATACCTTTTGATCCAGGAATCACTTAGAACAAGGGTCATCCCAAAGCAAAAGCAATTCAATCAGCCTGTCTGAGAGGACGATGAGGAAGGAAGCAGGAAGACTTGTTTCATCTTCTGCAATCCCAATCATTTTTACATCATCCCAGATCATGCAATATATTGTAGCAGGGACTGTGAAGCATGAGTTCTCAGGAAAGGGCAGTCTTCATTAGCACTGTCTGCTGCACAATGTGCACTCTTAGATGCCTGAGGTGGAAAGGTCACAGCCACAGATTCCACAGCACCTCTGTCTGGCTTCAGTCTTCATCCACCCTTGATTATCCAGGGCTATGAGGAAGAGATGTTAAATGTTTTCACGTTAAATCTGTGTTTATCCTGGTGGCATATAAAGAAGAATCCAGTCAAAATCAATTTAAGTAGCTCCCTTCTTAAGAATGACATTGTCACTCTGCAGTACAGATGAAAATAAAATTCTATTAATTAGTGATCTGATTTTATTATGCAATAATATTTTGCAAGGTGTACTGTTCAACAAGATAGAGTTACAATCCTAAAGACAGCCCACGAGGATTTGCAATGTATAATGATGGATAATGTCTTTGGTGCTCAAACCCTTGTTCCCTTGTTTGCAACTAAACCATGGTTATGTAAGTTAGCTTGGCATAAGGCACAAGACTTTCTCATCTCAAAAAAAAAAAAAATCAGCTGAACAAAAAGGAGGCAAGATTACAAAGGTAAGGTCAGTATTACTCTAGTTCAAGGGACTATGTCATACCATCACAGCCTTTCCTTTCCTTGAGTGTCTGCATTAATTGTGATATTCCAATAATCTTCAGAGAATTATTGAAAATCCATTTTTTCAACTGTATTGGTCTCTTTCCTGTAATTGAATTCCCCACATTCGCATACACACATGGACATACACTCTTAACCTTTTTCATTATGCACCAACACATCGCATTACTGAAATCAAACATATTGGTGTTTTGTGGAAGCTATCTTGCAAATTCTTGCAGAACAGATGTGCAATCCCAGTTCAAGGCAAGCTCCATGGAACCTGCCAGCTTTGCCTACAAATTAAGAGTCCAAATCAGATACAATCCCCTTCCTTTATTTTGTTCTGGCTTAAAAAGTCTCTCTGAGATCAACCTCATTCATGCAAATGTCCCAAAGAGAGATGCTAGATTTAGCTGACAGATGCATAAAATCTCATGTTGCCACAGAATTCCCCAGTGTCTACTCAGCACCAGATGTCAAAGAATGCAAATTTGCAGCTGGGTCTGGTGTTCATTTGTGCTCCAAATTCCCTCCTTCACAGCTGTTGTTTTCCATTTCCATGTACACAGAGCCAAATTTTCAGAAGCAGTAGATAGACTATGGCTCCCTATCTTGATGTGAATATGCTATTTCTTTATTTGCCTGGAAAATGCCTGTTTGAATTGAATAATAGTGTATTTGCAAAGGCACATTTGAGTATGCTAACCCATCAGTATTGAAAACAACTTGCTTATCTATCAAACACAATCTCTTTTCAACAATTTCTACAGAACTGGAGTTGTCTTTCCAAATATCTGTTTGGAGATGCAGAATAAGATTTTCAACCTTCCTTAGGCCTCCTGGGCACTGTGGAAATAATAATCATAACCAAAGGAATGCAAAATAAAAGACATAAACATAAGGAACTGCAGAGTTGTGTTTCTTCAGTTATCATAGTGGGGGCTTTTCTGGCCATCCTATGCACCCCTCAGGAAAGGAAGCTCTAGCCTGGAACTGCAATTACTGTTTTAAACTTTTGTTCTCCCTTGTGTAGATATTACCAGCCTGCACAGCTTTCAAAATATAGTCAGTAAGTGTCATTAAAATAATATGTCTGCAAGAGCTGAGTTGATGTGAATTTTTCCTTGTTTTCTATCTAAATGGGGGAAATCCTGAAACAGATAAAGGTGAGTACAAGACTGCATATTTGTTTTCCTGATCTTCCTTTAAATGATTTCAGATTTCCATGGTTCATCTCCATTGGCCTCAAGTGTAGTTTAGATTTATTTTCTTGAATTAAGATGCATATAGAGACCTTTCCTTTCCCCTTACTTATATATTGATCTTCAATTCACTGAGTTCAGTTTTCTAGATAGTAATCATATTCTTACCAAATATTCGTTTGCTTACACCTCTGATTTTCAGCCAAATCAATAATTTATACTCTAAATTAAAGTTTGTTTCTCTAGGGTTCAGATGATACCTTACCGTGTTTAAAAGGGATGAGTTTTGCATGATGTGAGGGGAAACTACTCCAAACATAGAATCAAATTTAAATAGAAAGTCCAAATTGAACAATCACATAGAAAAAAATATTTTTAAGGAAAGCATAGCATGCACTTTACCCTTGCAACATGACTTTTATCAGATTCCATTAGTTTCCCAGAATGCTTATTCCCATTTTATTGCCTTCAGCTAGATGGAGATATTTTTGTCTTGGTTTTGTGCCCCTGAATATTTTGATGCCTACAACAAATGCAATTCATCTAACAACGCTCTCTCCCAAATTCATGGAGACCCAAGATGGTTAATCCATGCTATGAACAGCCACATGGTACAGATTTCTCATCCAGTGCCTGTAAACACTGTAGTCCAGCCTCACTAGAATTCCCACACACTTCTTCAGGTCTTGCATACAGCTACCACAGCTCTTTCTGTGGCACTGCTACCCAGTACCTCCAGCTCTGGCCTTAGGGCAAGAAGAACCAGGACAGGTGCCTGCATCTGCCGTATGAATATTCTTATGGATCCTCACATTGTCAATAAAATTGAATCAGATAAACAAATCTGGCTGAAAAATACTGAAAAATTGACTCCTAAAGCTGCATAAGCTGATGCTGGAGTCCTGTTATTGTCACAAAATATTTTAACATAATTTGAATGATAACTATGAAATACAGAAGGGGAACAGAGATGTAGTGAAAATCCCCAGCTATTTCTGTATTTACTAGCTGTGGCCATAACATAGAGCAATGGTAATGAAAACATTACTCTTGGGCAGTCTGGTAGTGTTTATTACTCCTATTATTTTGTAAATATCCAGAATGTGTATGTTTTTCAAAGGCGACAATCGCACCAATTTAGGAAAGCAGGGATTTAAGACAAAAGCAAAAGAGTTGTTTGTTAATTTTACCGAAATCATGAGCAGAGCTATCCATGTACTGGATAAGAAGAAAAGAGGGAGAAGAATTTAAAATACTTTGTTTGAAGTTATATGACCCAGCAAAAATAGCTTCAGTGATGATTGAAGATCAAATAGTCCAAGCATCAAGTACACCTACTTCAAATTATAGGGAGAAGTAGTGGCAAGTTCAGCCTTATCTGCCCAGCCAAAGGAGCTTTTATTTAGTTCTGATTTTCTGAAGTTTATCCTGCATATTTTCACAAGTATCGCCAGGTTGCATTTACCTATTTATTTGACTTGGAATACTTTCTAGGGATAATATCACAATGAATTGTTTCATACAGTAATTAAAAATGCATTTACCAAGTTACATTTTGGGGTTAGTGATTGATTTCCTGAAAGAATGGGAAGGAATTACTGTCAAGGCAAAACTAAATATTTCTGAAATTCATAAAGAAATACATATTCATATGGGTTTTTTAAAAAAAAATCCAGATATAACATTTAAACATGATGCTTTGCAAAATTATCATGTTTAATGCAAAAATGTTAAATATTAAAGAAAGAAGATGTGCTGAGAAAGGGAGGGAAGTCAGGGAGATTATTAAGTGGTCTGCAGCATCAAAAATACATTAAATCTGAAACTACAAGACATTGAGACCCAAGTTGTAAGAAGTCAGCAGGAAAACAAAATGCTAATTGTGCCCAGAGTGAAGCACAAGAGGTGCCTGAGGAGGGGGGTTTAAAACCAACCTGCAGTTGTGCCTGGAAGGTTCTGGAGAAGCATCATTCTGAGACAAACAGGCAGGTGGGCAGCTACTGCATTAAAAGTAACTGTGGGGAAAAGCAATGTTACCTATGAAAATCACTGGAAAAGAGGATTAGATGTATCTTCTGTTGCAAATCTTTTCATACATAGGAAACAAATAAAGGACATTTTTGCAGTAAAAAGCAGTCTGTCAAAGCCCGCCCCCAGCCCCGCAGCAGACATCACTTCTGTTTGAAAAGAAATGCACATTTTTAGCCATCGTCACTCTCTGGGAGTCCATTTGCCCCTGGAGACAGCTACCTCTGGGAGCACACTGAGCCCTGGCCAGCCTGGCATGAGAAATGGGGCGTGAGCCCAACAGCCAGGGTGTGGGGAATCAGGCCACCAGGCACGACCATCAGTGTTCACTCAATGCTCTCTGTACACTGTACAAAATCTGATGCCTTTGGATTAATTATATTGTATGCCTGCTTTATGTTCATTATGACAGAAATTTATCTCAGAAACAATGCCTCTGCCTCGGAAACAAATGTTTCCACTTTGCTTCATTGCCTAATAGCTGGAGGAGTCCATTATCCTGAGAAAACATTTTTTCCATTTACACTGACTTTTAAATATTTCATGATCATTTTCCTTTCTAGCTTTTACAATAAATACATGACAGAGATAAGACATTAAATAGTCACCAATGTATATAATTTAGCATATATATTGAATCCTCACCTATTTTCATCCGGACTTTCTATAAATTGTACTGTACACTATACTGCTTCCTTCGATTATTTCCATTTAATTGATACAGTCAGTGCTTAGTCTGACTACTATTCGGTCTCTGGTTATATAAGTACTTCATCATGGGCTTCGTCGGGTACAGTTTTTAAATTACATAGCTCTAAGAGTTGGATCCTTGTGTTTGAAAAGCATTTAATAATTACTTCTCTTCTGTAAGGATTGCCACAGTGTAATACCTCTGCCACTAATTCACTTTCAGTTAGTTTAGAATCAAATGTTATTTTTATCAGTCTGAAAAAGATAGTAGAAGACTTTTATTATAATCATATATAGTATGTTCCGTAGTTCTGCATATGCAGCCGAAATAGCTCATGTAATCCAGCTACAGTGGTTGAAAGCTCGGGGTGGGGGTGGGGTGGGGGAGAGAACACTCAAAGGCATCTTGGGGATGCCCTGCTTGAATATATTCCTGAAAAGTTATTTCTGTAACACTGTTTTGTTTTGCCTTCTCCCTGCTTTTGGGAATCCCAATGAAAGAATGGCAGTGAGATCACCTGCTTTCACTGGCATGTATCAGCTGCATGGAAGTGTTCAGGTATGTACAGGGAAACTGAAGCAAGATCTCCTTGAAGTGGGAGCAGATTCTGCTTTCTGCGGCTTAACGCTCCAGACTGGGGTACAGGTAAAAGGCAGGATCCCTGCTGCCCGTGTAAAGCACAATGTATGCCTGATGCCGTACAGGCATAGGGAAGAGCAGTATAATAATCACAGATGATGCACATGCAATTAAATCAAATAAAAACTCTGCAACATTGTGGGGAAAATACATCTAGGCTTATTATGGTATGTGAGATCTTGTAAAATCTGGGTTGGTTTTTTGAGTCTTGAGTAGAGAACAGTTTAAAGAGATATTCTTCTCGCTTTCTGAAATGGAAACAAAAGTAGGCCACTTTCATACGTTATATTTTGACTACCAAAGCCAAAAAATAATTAGTCTATCTGGAAAATCTCATCCTTTTCCAAAAATCTCTCTCTTCCTTTTGCTGGTGCAAAACACACGTTGCTACTGAACAAAACATTTTAGGAACTCCTTTGTGAAACCATTAAATTTACTATGTGCAGGATATATACGGCATAAATTTTCAAAGGTCAGGATATGAAATATTACTTTATTACAATATATTAACTGACTACCATGACTATCTGTGTAACACCAACCAAGCATCACAGCATTAATATGTTTTTCTTTAAAAAAAAGAAAAACACAGGCCTCGAGAATACAGTCTTTTACCAAACTACCTTCTCTGTACCTTGCAAGCTTTGTCTGATTGCAAGGAGTAGTTAGAAAAGAGGTAAGATTTAAGGATGGTATCAGAGCTCAGGAAATAAGCTTTTATGTAAAGTAAATGAAGTCGGGGGGGGACTGGAACTAGGGAACTTTGTATAAAATCAGCTAATAAATCCAGCCAGAAACAGAGACTGACTTCAGAGAATATAAAGGTCACAGATTTTAGTTTGGTATTTTTCTTTTTAATGAAATTCCTGATTTTGAAAGCATTAAATATGTTGTGGTGGTAGTTTTTAAACAAAATCTTTGACACATTTTTAAACACCACTTTTAATTACTAATCTTTTACTTCAGTAAGGTAATTAAAAAAGTCTCATCCCCAAATCTTTAAACAGCATTTTGATCTTAAAAAAAAAAAAGGAGGGGATTCGAAATGGGCTACACAAAGCCCTTTATATATATATATATAGTTATTTGTTTAGTTTCTCCTATGAACAAAAATGTTTGCTCTTCAGAGGACATTTTTTTGAGAGTGTGTGTAACCTGCTGAGCTGCAGCTCGTGCTACAATTGGATTTACTTTTTTCTGGAATGTGCTTTATAGATACATTCATTTGACCTAAATTTTACCTGAATCCCTGTTGTCTCCTGTTGGCCGGCCCTGGGCCTTCAGAGTCACCTTGTCAATAGAGAGCACTGCTACTCAGAAATTTAACTGGAGGTTATGCTCTTTAAAGGTGGTCCTAGATTTATTGCAATTCCTTACATTGAACTTTCAAAAGGAGATATAATTTCTAATATAATATTTTACTTTTTTTTTTCTTGTCTGTTCATCTGGTTCATTTCTGTCTTCGCTAATTGAATAGGGATATTTACAGGAATATTTTCTGAGACTGTTTACCAGACCATCATACTGAGGAACTGTACATCATGAGCAAACTTATTTCTTAAGTCATACTGAGAGGCATGACAGTGATGCTATTATGAAGAGCAACAGAATGAATCAAAAATATATATTCAGCAAATACCACAGAATGCTTGCTTTTGCGAAGCTGGACAGACAAATAACTCTATTTATAATATTAGAACTTAATTCTCTTTCTATCAAAGATGTGCAGCTTGCTTTATGACCTTTGCATGCCAGCTAAGACATAGTAAATAGTAAACCAAAGCCCTCGAATGCCAATTGCACCACTTCTCTTTCGTATCACCAAGAGATAACATGACTTTATTAACACAAGCAACTGCATCTCATGGTTTAGTTGCTGTACTTTAGCTAACATATATCAAAGGTTCACACAATATAACGGACAAGCTCTATTTCGCTAGGGGACTGGATAAGATCCACCCAGGAGTACTGAAGGATCTGGCAGAAGTGCTCATCAAGCCACTTTCAATCACACATCGGCAGTCCTGGCTAACCAAGGAGGTCCCACATGGCTGGGGATTAGCAAATGTGATGCCCATCTATTAGAAGGGCTGGATGGAAGATACAAAAAACGGCAGGCCTGTCAGCCTGGCCTTGGTGCTTGGGAAGGTTATGGAGCAGATCATCTTGAGTGCTTTCATGCCGCACTTAAAGGATAACCAGGTGATGAGGCCAATTCAGTATGGTTTAGGAAAGGCAGCTCCTGCCTGACTAACCTGATCTCTTTCTATGACAAGGTGACCCACTTAGTAAATGAGGGAAAGCCTGTGGTTGTTGTCTACCTAGACTCTAGCAAAGCCTTTGATACCATTTCCCACAGCGCTCTCCTGAAAAAAAACTGGCTGCTTATGACTTGTGCCGGCAAACTCTTCGCTGGGCAAAAAACTGGCTGGATGGCTGAGCCCAGAGAGTTGTGGTGAATGAAGCTGGCAGCCAGTCACAAGTGGTGTTCCCTAGGGCTTAGTGTTACGACCAGTTCTGTTTAATATCGTTATCAATGATCTGGACAAGGGGATCGAATGCACCCTCAGTAAATTTGCAGACAGGATCAAGTTGTGTGGGAGCGTTGATCTGCTTGAGGAAGGGAAGACTCTACAGAGCTATATGGACAGGCTGGATCGATGGGCCAACACCAGCTGTATGGGGTTCAACAAGGTTAAGTGATGGGTCCTGCACTTGAGCTATAGCAACCCCATGGAACACTACAGGCCTGGGGACGAATGACTGGAAAGCTGCCTGACAGAAACGGACTTGGGGGTATTGATCGACAGACATCTGGCTGAATATGAGCCACCAGTGTGCCTATGTGGCCAAGAAGGCCAGTAGGATCCTGGCTTGTGTGTGGCCAGCAGGACTAGGGAAGTAATCATCTCCCTGTACTCAGCACTGGTGAGGCTGCACCTCCAATACCATGTGCAGTATTTGGCACCTCACTAAAAGAAAGTTATTGAGGTGCTGGAGCATGTGCAAAGAAGGACAACGAAGCTGGTGAAGGGTCTGAAGAACAAGCCTTATGAGGAACATCTGAGGGAGCCGGGGTTGTTTAGTCTGGAGAAAAGAAGGTTGAGGGAAGACCTTATTGCTCGCTACAACTACCTGAAAGACAGTTGTAGCGAGATGTGCGTTGGTCTCTTCTCCCAAGTAACAAGTGAAAGGACAAGAGGAAATGGCCTCAAGTTGTGACAGGGGAGGTTTAAACTAGACATTTGGAAATATTACTTAATTGAAAGAGTTGCCATGCATTGCAATAGGCTGTCCAGGTAAGTGGTTGAGTCCCCATTCCTGGAGGTATTTAAAAGATGTGTGGATATGACACTTAGGGACATGGTTTAGTGGTGGACTTGGCAGTGTTAGGTTTACAATTGGACTAAATTATCTTAAAGGTCTTTATTAACCTTAACAATTCTGTGATTCTGTGCTAAAACAGAGAAAAGTGTATAGGTTCTTTGTGATGTCAGAAAGATCTAGGAAAAGACATTCCTTTAGCTGGTTTTCTACACTGAAAATATTTCCACACTGCAATTCAGGGTGAGGCAGTAGCATTGGCCATAACTTCACTGAAATGCTAGTCAAGGAGATATCCTCAAAGCAGACTATTTTCCTTACAAATATTTATTTCAGTGCATATTTTTTGTTCTTATTTATAGAAATTAATATGAACTCAGTTTATCACTTTACTTATCCAAAGCAACATCTTCCTTAACATTCTCTTCATCCCATGCGCAGTAATGACCACACAAAGATAACTCATACTTCACTCTTGCTTTCTGCCCCTTCCTTCAACTCCTGGAAAGAAGTAAAGAAGAAGAGGGGCTTTCCATCATGCCCTAAGGGAGAAAATAATCCAGGATTAAGGTCATTAGCAATTTCTAAAGTTGAAGGAGGGTACACGAAAAAACAGTTTTCCTTCAGTCCCACAATTCACATAGGTATAGCTGCAATTTCACTTCTTCCGTAGATAGGCACTGAGGTACAGTGGTGAATAAGCAACAAATGCTTGTTTCTTTAGAGGTGCTGTTTGCTTAGATTGTCTGGGTCATCTGAATTATTGGTTTTCTCTGGTATCTCTATTCCTCACTAGACTAAAAAATACGCAGACTGTAAAGGAAGAGATATTATAACCTTATTATTACCTACTTGCATTATTTATTTGCACCCAATTGCTGTTTGTTGTTTCATAACTTCAGCTTAATGCAAAAAGCACTTCTCAGATAGTATCCATGCAAGCAAAATCCTTCTGGCTCATCCAGTTTTTGTCTGAATAAAAGTAAAGGAACTGCTCCATCTTTGCCACATAGTCTCAGAATCTATTTGACAAACAGTGCTATTATGAACAGAAATAAACTACCTGCTGACAGTAAAAAAGGATGTAAGATTAGACTATTGGATTTCTCACACTGGAACTTAGCTCCACTGTATTTCATCTACTCTCTGGCAGAGGCCTCATCAAGATATCTCTGCAGAAAGCAATCCTAACACTCTCAGTGCCTACAAAAATTTTCCAAAGTGCATCTGATCAGTGTTTATCCTCATATGCTTGGGATGGAGACACATGAATGAGACTAACCAGAAGTGCATGAACAACAAAAAGATCATCAGCCAGTTTTTCTTTCTCTTTATATTGCTTTGTTTTCCCAGATCTCATTGCTGTTATCTGCTTAGTTAGATAGACACAGTTGTTAGGGATTTACAGAGAATGTCTAAACACTGTGTGGCATCATTTAATCTATGTCAATTCTCTTGATGTTTTTCAAAAAGGGCAGAAGCTTAGCTTTACTTCAGTCCTAAAGATGGCCCTCGGCTTTTGCAAGCCCTGTTTAAGTGTCTCTGTCATATGTGAGTCCCCAGAGAGCACTTTCTCTTCTTTCATCCTCTGATTTCCAGCTGGTATTCACTGCAGTTTGGTTTCTAGGAATCGCATTTGTAAGAGTAAAATGACTACACTGAGACTCTTCACTTGTTGCGCTACCTACATAACCCAGCTGACAAACCCCTGTGTTTTATGAAAATACAAATACGTGGAGCAATTGTGTGTTCAGCATGTGTTCAATGTTAACTTTGTTTACTTTCTATGGTTGCATTTCACTGTAAATTTCAGATCTAAACATTCAGTTTGAATCCAAGTAGACAGCTGCATTACTTACACATTTTTATTGCTACAAAAATAATTTCCCGACACCTTGATCCACTTACTAAACATACAGAGACATTCTATGCAAAAGATACTTAATTTAATAAACATTTACAATAAATCTTACATAGCTTAAGATAACTGACAAATAAAAACATACTAGCCTCCCTCTCAGAAACATAAAAATAAATCAGCAGTGTATGTTCGGCTGCATTAATGTACAAGCACTCCTATCATTCCTCGCTGCCTAGTGCTTCTTCTTTGACAGGATCTTTTCCCTATCTCTGCTGCCTTCCAGTGGCTCTATTGCCTTTCAGCTGTAACCTGCTCTTAACTTCATTCATTCTTTCTTCTAAGATCTTTGGTATTCCTTTAGCTATATTAATAAGTCTTGCTTTACCCTTATTTGTCTTATTTACCTAATGATAAACATTGAGAGTGGAGGTTACACAAATTTCTCCCAGCTTTTCCTTTTATTTCTTAATTTGAACTGTTTCTTTATGGAGGAAATTGGAAGGATCTCAGTTTCTGGAATACTTCCAAATGGTCAAATATCCTAAAAGTCCAGACATCTCAAATTCTTGATCTGTCTGGTAGTCCTCACTGTTATTTCTTTGCCATTCATCTCTACAAAAAAATAAGAAATCATTCTACTTCTGGCTACAAAAATCCTCCTCTCTGTGTGTCTCTCCAAGTGTGGCATCATTCCTCATCTGAACCAATGGAAACATCACAGTGTGATTTGTCATAATACATAACACATAATTGTAGCATGGCTGGGAACTTCTTTCAATACCAATAGTGATCCTACAGCTTTGTTCCATGCTTCTATTTCCTACATCCATTTACTACCTTAAGAGGAAACCCCATCTCTATAGATTTGTCTCTTCCTGATACTTGTGTGAATCAGTTTTCTTTCAGACTGTAGACAAGATAAACTTCTTATAGGAAAAAAACAGGATTTTTTTATATAGCAGAAGTGGATGAACAGTTTAACTCTCCTGATGAAGCTCAGACAGGGTTCATTATGCAGACAATAGAAGCTATTAAAGCAGAAAAACAAAATTAGTTCTTATATCATTCAACTGTGCCTTTGCCAAAACAAGAAGTAAATCACTGAAGCTGTGTATTATGCATGAGGTATATAACATTGTTGAAAATTGATTTTTTGTAAATGATAAAAGGGAATTTGCACAGGAGTGAAATGTAATTTTAAATTCTTAGCCTAATATCATTGCTAATTTTAACTGCTATTAGAAGAACCTTCTTTTCCTCTAAGGCATTGTGTAAAGAATCATTCTAACCCAAATATGCATGGGAAATGTTTAAGGGCCATTACAGAACAAACAATGAATATGAAAGCAACAACAGTAAATTAGCAAATATCCCTAGCTATGGTGCCAGGACTTGGATGTTTAGCTATCAAGCAGACGTTAACAGATGACAGATAAGTAATTATTCAGCAAAGCTGGATGAAAAACACTTAAATGCATTCAAATAATGCAAAATAAAATCTAAAATTTGATGAATGGAAAAATTACACATAACATAACAACGTAATTTCTGTGTAATATTCTTAATTATGAAATATTAACATTTCAGCGCGCAAGTTTTTTACCAGCAGTTTGGCATCCCATTTATGAAACTGAGTTCCACACATTTACATATAATTAGATCCGTGCAAAAGATTCCAGTTTGTGCTGAGAACAGCCTTTGGCGTGCAGTGCCTCAAGGGGAATCTGACACAAAAGCCATTACATCCTACATCTTGCCTAGATGCATTTCTGCTTGGAAGCAGAGCTGTCCTGTGTAACAATAGCAACAGCCAGAAGCTCTTATCACCTTACAGGAGGTGACCTTAGCAGGAAGGCAGAAAGTGTCTTTAAAGGCACACCTCTTTCCTCTCCTGACCTCAGGAAAGCCCTGCTCATTGCAGAAGGGAGAGAAATTACATTGGTTAAGTCCAACACATGGGATCCCAACAGCAGTGCCTGCAGGGGACAGTGACATATAGATAAAACAGAGTGCTTTGCAATGGATAGGAATTTTAACACCTCTAACTAAAATATATTAAATTACAGAGTAAAAGGAAGTGTTATATTAAGTAGCATGTAAGTAAGTGTGAATCAATGAAAAAAAAGCAAAACACAGCAAAACTAGACCTGCCTGAACATTCAGAATCACAGAATCACTAGGTTGGAAAAGACCCCCAGGATCATTGAGTCCAACCAATCCTAACAACCAATAAATCATGCCCCTCAGCACCTCATCCACCTGTCTTTTAAATACAATTGAAAACAGTGGAGGGATGCAAACAGAAAGATATTTATTAACGTTGTCAAAGATGTAAATAGATGCTGTGTTCACTGAAAAACAAAAAAACAAATAACAAAGAGCAAAAATATTTTTAATCAGTTTTTCTAAGTAATTTAGCTTCCCTTAAGGATGGGAATTGGAATAAAACAGTGCATACAACAAAATCTAGCATCAAAATCTTGATCATTGCAATGGCACAGACTTAAAGGTTTTCTTAATAAGTAGCTCTCATAAAGTGAATGACTAAAAGAGGGAATAAGGAAGCAAGAGAAAACTAATACAACACAGAGTCCAACTCAATAGCCAAGACATTCTCTAGTAAAGGAGCACATTTGTGCTATTGTGCAATATAAAGTTAGACTACTATCCCAAGTAGACAAATTTTAGGGTAATTTGTAAATAAATTACCTACTTGTTAACACTGTTGTGAAGAACACTTTGGACGTTACATAAATATTTGCCCAAAACAACAACCAGTTTGAGTTTAATAGCAGAGAAGTGCCTGTAGCCAAACATGCAGGCCGTATGTAGAGTAATTTCACAAAACTAATAACTGTATTTAGTCAATTTATAATCAGTTAATTTGAAGTAAAACAATAGTTTAAAATATCCCTTGAGACAAGTAGGTGCTAGAATTTTTGCTGTATGCTCTGTGTTCTAACTGGCAGGAACAATTTGGTCATAACAATTACATTTTAATTAGTAACAAAAAAAGAAGTTAACATAAAAGACATGACAAGTAAGAACAAGAAATCCTGGCACTATAGTCTGAAAAAGAACAAATAGAAAACATAAAGTATTAGTCATAGTAGTCACAACACTTAATTTTTAAATATTTGAGGGAGTGAGAACAAAACTGTATAATGGCATAAATATTATTTCTGATCAAGCAACATAAATCTTTTGCCAGATAAAAGAGTGGGAAAATATTTAGACTGAGTTGGGTTAAACACAATAATCTGAGGTCATAAAAACATCTGATTTATGTTTTATGTCATGAAATGTCATTTGTGTATAATACAGACAGATTGGTAACGGCTGGAAAGGAAGTCTGTATGCTAACTCACTAATTGCTCATCAACTATTAAGTTGGAATTGTAGTTAACTATTTCAGAATTTTTCTAATTAAAGGTTACTTATATTGTTTGACACGGATATGCATATTTTCTGCCATCCTTCATTGTTCAGTGCTTTGCCATCTTTAGTCACCAAATACATTCCCTGCTAACAAATACAACTATGTGAGCAGTTCAGTATTATTCAGTTATTATTAGATACATTAGACAGCTTCCTTTTTCTTTTTCTATTACTATTGTCCAGGGAAGCTCTGTAAGTCTCATGAATGAAGGGGAAAGACGTACAATAAAAACAAATCCAGCTATCTTTTAACCACATGTAATTTCCTGGCATGACTGAAGTCAATGGGTGCCTCCCCATTTGTTTGGGTTTTCACCCTACAATTACACAGAGGGAGTGTTCTCACTCTTTAGGGTTTTTCCTCATTTAGCAATGAGAGCAAGGATGTGCCAGATTCATAAAAATATTAGGGGCCAGAATTTATGTAGTGAATCTAAATCTTACCTACCCAAAGCCCTCACTCAGCAGCTCCTTGCTCCAGAAATGCTTACTTTCCAGATACCTAAATTTTGCCAATAAAATGTCTGGGGCACACCCAGAATTGCTTATGTCCTCAAAGGGAATTCCCAAATGATAAAAATATCATTGCCTTTCTCCCTTGTGAGCCTATATGCAACTGGTGTTCTTAGACAAAAAAAGCTGTTTCTTCTACAAAAATAAGAAAAGAGCAGTGCACCTTTTGTCCTTACCTTTTAATGTCCTCATCACCTGTTAAAAAATCAGAGGTTAAATCACTTATCCAGGATATACGGCACCTTTTGTCCTTATCTTTTAATGTCCTCATCACCTGTTAAAAATTCAGAGGTTAAATCACTTACCCAGGATATACGGCACTCAAGGTTGCATCTCAGGATGACTTGAACTACACCACCCACTTCCCAAGGGAATACATTACCATCGTGCCTGAAATAAACTGGAGTGAAAGTCTCTCAATTAGTCCTCTCAAACTGTCTCCATTTTGCATATAGCAACTCGATAGGAGTTCCAAGACTGAAAAGATCTGAACAGCCTAAGTCCACTCAACTACTTCATACAGTATACAAAACTTTCATCAGAAGAAACTTCAAAAAACACACTCAACTCTCCCTGCACCGCCACCTCTAAAGATGGAAACCCAAGTTTGAATATGGCAGTGAATGTTTCACAGCACTGAATACATTGCATTGGATCTGTCTCTTGCCTGCTTTAGGGATTTCTGAGGAAGGGCACCTAATTTCAAGAGAGAGGCATGGAAGGTGGGGAGCCTTAGCTTTGTATGGCATGAGATTTATGCTCATTGGGATTTCTTGTTATCATTGCATGCTGACAAGAGGCTCCCAAAGACCCTGCTCTTGCACACCTAACTCTCCATATATATAGTATGATTGCTTTATTGTTGATTTCCACACGTGGAAAAGATAATCCCTGAAAATTCTTTAATTGATGGAAGATACAGGCTAAGAGAATAAAAGAAAACAGAATTTCTTCCTGTCACTCTTTAGCTCTTAATCACTAATTGTACTGATCGAATGGGATATAATAATGCCAGTGGGAAACTGAACAATTAAAATATTTCCCTGGGGAAGTAAAACTTAGGAGACTTGCATAAATGGTCTTGTATTCATGAAAATATAGGGCTGTTTAAGTACTTCTGGACTGAAAATCAGTAATTCCCTTACACAGAAGAGGTCACATAGACTGTCTTATCCGGTTGCAAAATAGGCAAAAGATATCAACTTGGAAGTGTCTGAGCTGACAGGTTAAGATGTTTGCATCTGCTGTCTTCTGAACACAAAATAAGACTTTTGCTTTCCAGCAGACAGTATTTTTTCTTATACATTTCATTATGCAATTAAATGGTATTGTTGAGGTCACTTTTACTAGGTGATTTGTAGCAAGAAGAAGTTCACAACCTTCCTCCTGGTGAGTTTTCACTTGTTCTACAGGTGTCACACTTTAAACCAAAAATCTGTCATTACACCTGAACTTTTTGTCCTGTGATTTTATCTCTGTCTGTGGACATCTTGGCTCTTGATCTCTTGTTGCTACCTTAATTAAATGGAAAACAATTACTCAGACTATCCAGCTATCTCAAATGAGAGATCTGAAAACAGGAGGGTTTTTTTTTCTCAGTCTGACTCTCACTTCCATTGCTTTGAAGCACAACCAAGATAAATTACTTTCTATTCTCTGTCCATCACACAGTATTTGAGAGTATGTCAACCTCCTATAGTGTTACCTGCACTGGCACACACAGTCTGTTACAACGGTTAGAAAAGCTGGCAGAGCAAAACTTATGGTGAAGAATCGTCAAGAATACTCTTACACCTGGAAGATAGAGCTAGAGAATGGACCAACATAGCAAAGACAACAGTAAACCCCCCTTACCTGTGTTTAATTTAGAGGATTTTTTGCTTTCCTGATCAACTGATCTTTTTCAAAGCTGTGCTGGTGAAGGGGCTGCAGAACAAGTCTTATAAGGAGCAGCTGAGGGAACTGGGGTTGATTAGCCTTGAGAAGAGGAGGCTGAGGGGAGACCTTATTGCTCTCTACAACTACCTGAAAGGAGGTTGTAGAGAGGAGGGTGCTGGCCTCTTCTCCCAAGTGACAGGTGACAGGACAAGAGGGAATGGCCTCAAGCTACACAGGGGAGGTTCAGACTAGATGTCAGAAAGAAATTTTTCACAGGAAGGGTCATCGGGCACTGGCAGAGGCTGCCCAGGGAGGTGGTTGAGTCACCATCCCTGGAGGTTTTAAAAGACGGCAGACGAGGTGCTAAGGGGCATCGTTTAGTGTTTGATAGGAATGGTTGGACTTAATGATCCAAGAAGTCTTTTCCAACCTGGTGATTCTATGATTAAAAAAGCTGCAGTTCTATTAAGTGAATAATTTTATTAAATAATATTCTCTTTTCTTACCTACAGATGCTTCCTGTCCCCCTTAGCAGCCTCTTGGCCTGAGCAGCAGCACCAAGCTCAAGCTGCAAACCTCTCTCTGCTCTTCTCCCACAGGTTCCAGTCACTGAAACCTTTGCTCTCCAGCAGCTCCCAGATGTTCCCATGGGAAGAAACCATCTACCTCCTCCTTCAAAGAGGTCTCTTTAACTCAGTCATCCTTTTACCTTTTTCCCAATGTACAAGGTGTAAACAAACAAACTAGACAGATTCTGTCTGTAAGAGTTCATTCCTCTTTGACAATATTTTTCAGCTTGTACAAGAAAAAGAGATAAGAGAATAACTGGCAATAAGACAAATCACTAAAGGTTGTTGCAAGCTAAAGAGAGTATTAAATGGCTGGAGATACCCATTCATTTCTTTGCCAAAGGACAGAGATGTCCACCCTCCACAACTTTTGCAGTATCTTTTATACTGTGAACATTGCAGGCCAAGTGAAGAAAAGACTGTCATATCATGGTACAGCATACGCATTAATATCTACACTTGCACTAGTCTTTTGTGAGACCTCATCTGGAGTATTGTGTCCAGTTCTGGAATCCTCAACATAAGAAGGATATGGAGCTGATGGAACAGATCCAGAGGAGGGCTACAAGGATGATCAGAGAGCTGGAGCACGTCCCATACGTGGACAGGCTGAGAGAGTTGGGCTTGTTCAGCCTGGAGAAGAGAAGGCTCCAAGGAGACTTTATAGCAGCCTTCCAGCACCTGAAGGGGCTACAAGAAAGCTGAGGAGGGACTGTTTACAAAGGCTTGTGGTGATAGGACAAGGGGGAATGGGTATCAACTGGAGAGGGGCAGATTTAGACCAGGCATAAGAAAGAATTTCTTCACTATAACAGTGGTGAGGCACTGTCACATGTTTTCCAGGGAAGCTGTGGCTGCCCCATCCCTGGAGGTATTCAGAGCCGGGTTGGATGGGGCCTTGGGCAGCCTGGTCTAGTGGGAGGTGTCCCTGCCCATGGCAGGGGGCTTGGAACTAGATGATCTTTAGGGTCCCTTCCAAGCCAAACTATTCTATGATTCTATGATTCTATGATTCTATGATTCTATGATTCTATGATTCTGATTCTATGAGTCTATGATTCTATGATTCTGTGATAGAATTGTTTGTGTTGGAAGATCAGCCAGTTCCAACCACCCTGCCATGGGCAGGGAGACCTTCCGCTAGACCAGGAAGGTCTGCACAATTTTGATGGTCTCTTGAAACAACAGCAAGGCCTTTGGTCAGCAGCCTTTACTGTGTATGCATCACCAATGTTGGTCTGCCAGCAGGAAAGCTTTGACCACTAGAGCAATCGGAGCAGAATGGCTTTTTCCCCACCTTTCCTAACATTTATTACCTAACATTTACCTAACATTCCTAACATTTATTAACATTTATATATTTATTACATTATTATTATTATAACATTTACAGTATTTGGCCTTCATCTCCTTCTGACTACATATGCTGTCACTCAACCGATGAACATAATTCATGTATTTTTTTTTCAGTTCAAAGTGTACATCTCACCAGCCTCTAGTGTTATGCTGTTTGTCCTAGAGAACAATGCAATGGGTTCTTGGGACATGAGAGGGTGTTGGACATATGTCCTGGCAAACAAAATCAGGTTCAGTGCAACCTTCCTAGGAGTTACCCTAAAGCAAATTATCAGCTGAGCCTGAATTTACATTTGGGTGAAATAATCACCATCTTCTAAAAGTGGGAGGGGAAAATGGCTCATCAAGGAAAATGAGGCCCAGAAACAGAAGCAAGGAATTACCAAGACAGACAGCGTGAGAATACCTTTACGTTCCCCAATAACAATGCAAGCCTTCATTGTACCCACAAGGCAAATTCATACTTTACAAGAAAACCTAAGCCTTGACTACTGTTGTCACACATCTGTCTCACATTAGTACTTGCAGCAACCCTACACGCAGCCCCAAGGCAGTAGGGCAGGGCCTGGCATCCCATCCTCTTCCACAACCTCAGCCAGAAGCTCTGTCTAACCCTCAACTTGACTCTTGACTGTAATTCCTGACAGGGGTTCCCTTTCATCAGTGAGAAGATAAGGATGTATTACTGTCTCCTAATGATCAATTTCTCCTTTCTGCCCCAGAGGACCCTACAAAATGCCACAACAAGCTCAATTCTTCAAACACTGAGTTTCCAAATAATAACTCCAGCCCTAAATTCAGTCTCAATTATGCTTAACTAAGTATGGCCTTAATTACAGTAATATATTTAATATATTGCCTTTTCCAAGGACAGACCTTACATTTGAGAAGAATACACTGTAATTTTCAAATATTAGATTTCTAAACTCTAAATTTACTTTACCTGAACTTATTATTAGCAAGAGCCCCTTTTTCTAGTGTCCTTCTCTACATTATTTAATAATTTTGAAAGCCACTATTTTATATCAATTATTACTACAAATAAATATCAATAAATATTAATTATTTCTGTAAGTCATACAAAGTGCAAATCCCAATGCAAAATTCAGTTATATGAATGACTTGAAGGAAGCCCAGGAGTAAATGAGAACATAAAGCATTGGTCAATCCAACTGTTTTCTCTAATTGTAGTTATCTAGATTCTCTAGAATGCAAAAAGAAATAAAAAGGTTCCTTCAAGCATTAAACTCAAAACATTAATCTTGGCTCCAATCCTAATACTAACGTAACACCATCAGTGAACACAGCAATGAAAGTGAAAGAAAAACATTCCCATAGAGAAACATTCCCATAGAGAAACATGTCATCTTTCTATTTCCCCAGTCTATGGAGAATCCACCAATAAAGTGGGAACAGTAAAGTTTAGATCCTGATTCTTAGCACTACCCCTAGCCTGTACAGCTGTATAAATCTAGCTTCTACAAGGCAACACGCAACAGTGATCTCTCCCAAAACTTGCCCACTTCCACTCTTTAGTAAGAATAAGCTGCAACAATGATCTAGGCCCTTAGGAAGGAAGGCTGCTAACACAGAATACTTCTTAACCTGAAACTTAACCACAGTCCTAACTTTAAAGCAAGTTAGAGCCATACATAACCTAACAAATAGCTCACCACTAGACCTAATCTCCTTATATCCTGGTATACATCCAAACAATAAAATACACAGCATTTGTCTTTACAAACTATTATCTTTTCTTTTGAACTTTGCAAGCCACAGAGAATAGATCATAAACTGGAGTCTTGAAAATCCAGTTCCAAACCCTATTTCTGACCTTAAGAGCATAATAACAGGAACCTTCTACCCTGCCGTCCCCTGCTCTCATCCTAACTCTATCAGACCACTAGAATAAAGACATGAATAAATATCTTGAAGATCTGAATTCCCAAATCCCAGTTCTAAAGCAGTCAATAGTAAAGAAGGATATAGAAAGCCTACCCCTTTCTGCCATCTTCATGATTCTTCACTCACCTGAGAAAACACAAAACCTCAACTCAAGATGGACCTTGAAGTGTAATGTTAACTAGCGCATCCAAGCAAGCAATGACCCTTTCTGAATTGTCTCCTTCTGGACATGTGGGTCCTAGCAGCTTCAAAGTCTGACTCTTACACAAATCATATACCACTTTTTAATTCTTTCCAGTAGACAAATGTGTACACTGTAAATTCCTAGCAGATTTGTTGCCACAGATTAGCCTCAGCAAATTAAGAAAAACTGGTCCCGTTAGTCTTTCTCCTCTTCCCATGTATATGGGAACTATAGAATTCTGCAATGCACCTAGCTCCTGAATTGGCAAAAACTCCAGAATCAACTCCAGTCCTGATTCTACTTAATGGCTGGATGATGGAGAAAAATGTTTTAAATGGGTACATTTCACACAAAAGTTGATACATACTGATATCAACTTCTTCAGCTAACATACCTAGAAATATATGTTAACCTTGTATTAATTTTTAAAAGTAAATTAATATAATGTTCTACAATCTCACAGAATGTTTGTGCTACAAATTTAAAAGTGCTCTTCACCAGAAATGATAAAAGGAAAGTATGATACAAAACCTATTCAGTCATTAGGAGTTTAATTTTTGCAGCAGCAATGATATCAGCTGGCACTAACATTTTTAGTTGCATATTTGATGCAAGTTCTCCACCTAGTGGAGTAATTTTTAATGCATCACAGGATCACAATTCTTTGGATGTCATAATTTTCATTTCTGATTCATTTAAGGAGTAATAGCAACAGTTTCCTTACATATATTTTACGTAAGCTATACAATAAGGTTTTCCAAAATTAAAATTCATTTCACATGGTGACTGAAATATTTATAAATGCTTTGAAAAACATGAGACCAAGAGAACTACAAAAGAAAATCCAGTCACAACAATCAAACAGTATCCACAAAATAATCTGAAAAAACAACCCCAGATATTTTGTTCATTTAGATTTTTGCATGTGGGTAATACTCTATTTTAGCAATTCCTGTTTTAGATATATTTTAGACATTTTGGAGTAGATAAACAGATCTAATAGCTGTTCATATTGTATCAACAAAACAAGCCTATCCACATGCCAGAGTAAGGGTGCCAATTTGAACAACTTATTATGGGACACAGTAAGTTCCAAATCACTCCATCTTTTCAGGATGGGAGGGACTGTAAAGCAGGGATTCTGGTCTGACCACATACGTGTGTGTATATACGTACATCATGTTAGAATTCTGGGGACAGTAGAAGGAACATTGCCATGCATAAAATCAAACCAGACAAACATAATCATTCATGCTGTTTAAACATATGAATCATGATCGTATTCCTCCCTGGGCTTATGAAGAACAGCCTCTTGGAAAAAATGCAAAAGTAAAAAGTGCTCATAAGAAATACACAGTTCACATTTCTGACATTAAACGTTAAGCTGGCCCCCAGCTCCAGTGCCTGTAATCACAACTGTAGCACAGAGCACAGAGAAACAGATGTCCCTTCAGGTAGGTTGGTCATGACTCTCTTGGAAGATAAAGGTCAAAACAAAGGATACGAATTTCACCACCGTTCTTGCTGGCGGTGAGTGCACTCCCAAAGCAATTGGTATAATGCACTGTGCTCCTTGCATGACACATTACTTAATAATTGCACAGCTGCATTTCAAGTCAACTTCAGTTCACGGTAGTTTTTAACTGTGACTTGACAGCAAGAGTGGGCTACAGTTATCCTGCACTTGTGATAATGAAGGTATAGATTATAGTAGAGAGCCCACATTAGATGAAAGATGTCACACATCCTGACTCAACACATATCAACATTATAAAGTTGATCTCATATAACATGAGCATCAGAAAGGTGCCTTGACTCTTTCAGTGCACTTACCAGGACTCAATTTACCAGTATTGGAGATCATATTCCCTTGAGCTGACGAAGTTCCAGTTTAATCTTTCTGGCCGTACTGGCTGACTCCACCACAGCACCAAGTCTTGCAGATGCAGGTAGACTTACTTGGATGACCTCGCTCTCGGCCAGCACACCATCTCACATGCACACTATGCTGCTCGCACAGCAGCAGCAGGCAGATGTCCCTGCTGCACACAAGGGGAAACTGAGATAGCAGGAGGCTCAGACATAGCTGAAGGGATCACAAACAAGGAGCACTGGAGGAAAGACACTCAACGGAAATCTTTTCTGATGTGCTAGTAACAACCTTCAAAAGCAGTGCATTATACTTCCAAGCAGGAAGGTAGTACTTAAGCCAGCACAAAAGATTTCTTAATGCTAGATTAGGCAAGAGAAACACAGTATCCTGCAGGGTATGATGCAAGGCAAGTAAAGACAGGACAGTTCCCTTGTCATAATGGGATATACACATGTAATATTGTCTTTTACGGTGCCTGTGTTTCAACTGTGGCACAAACCCTAGTACATTAGGTCTGTTGCATTTACTCTTTCTTAGAGGAAAACTAAAATATAGAGCTATGTAGGTTGTGAAGTTATGGGGGGGGGTTAAGTTATAGAGCTCCCACCACATTTTGGCCACAAGAAGCCACATCAGTATGCTTTTTACTGTGATTATAGTCCATGATCCATCACCAAGGGCAATTTCCTCTTTCTCATTTCTGGCAGTCAGTGCGCAGACTTTATAAATATAGCTGCTCTGAGTGGAAACAAAAGGGTTAAACTGCAGTACCCACTATAACCACCTCCTCAACTGGAGCCTGTAAGTAATACAAGCGTACAGCAAAGGCCAGGAGCGGAGCTAACAGGCCCCAAATGACTGTGCTAAGAAAGGTCCTCACCTCCTCAGCAACCTTAGCTGTAAACCTTTCACTTCATTTTCAATGCACACACGGTAAATTTTGTGACCCCTCTTATTGCAAAGGGCTGCTCAGGAAGCTGGGGCTGCCTGATTGCATGCTAAGTTGGCAGTGTGTGTGCCTTCAGCCTACCTTCTGGCCCTTGATGCATTCCAGTAGTCATTCGCATGGTTGAAATCAAAGAAAATTGCTTAACAAGGGTTGCCAAATACAAGGGTGCAAATACACCAAGCACAGTGAAAAGGAAAGATCAGACTTAGTAACTAAGTGAGACCATACAAGCAATCTGGCTGAAGTGCGAGGGCAAGATACACGACCTCACTTCACCCTTCTGCCTGGAAACATCTTCTGCTCTTCAGTTGCAGCTATACTGGACTTAAGCCAACGTACTGCTTTTCAGTTTTTCTTCTTCAGTGTCAGTAGTCCACTGATTCCATCTGTCACTCCTGCTTATAAGTTCCCTTTATTTCTTCCTAAGAATCAATAAATATTACTGTCCTTCAGAGGCAGGAATGTAAACTGCGTAAGGATGTTCCCTGCATGCCAGATTCCTTCCACTGAGATTGCAACAAGGCTTCTTGGAATGAGCTAGAAAACATCTGCAATATTATTTCATCCTGCTGTCCACAAAGGAGGGAGTTCACGTGCTATACAGTTGTAGTCGATTAAGTTATAAGTTTTTGTAGTCTGACAGAAATTACCTTCTTATCTGAATGAAAACTTGACCTTATGTTCTTTGCTAAAATACAAATAAGCAGAAAGAGAAAAAGATATCCTTAGACATTTGAAAACATACCCTCAGTTTAGGAATATGCCTTGATTTTTCATTCTTTTCCACACATGGGTTGCTGAGAAATCTCTTGATACTGAGAAGTTAGTCACTCATGAGGATGTAGCTACAAGGCATTGCTTCAAGATAAGAACTAATGTAAGTGCACAGCTCTGGGGTTTTTTTCAAACTCCTTTATAGAATTGCATGATGTTTTCAGCACACAAGCAATGCAGACTGAAGGAATCAAAATGAAGTTTGGGAGCACAATTAAGAGTTCCTACCCTGCCAAATTTCATCTGCTGCTTTGGTGTTAGGATTGTAACTAATTTTAAAATGAATGATCATGGGAAGAACCATTTTTTACTTGTCATGATGAAAAAAAGTCTGAATTATCCTGTGAAATTTGTGCAAAAAGAAAAGCCCTAGAAATCAAAAAATGTAATTGATGCAAAGGGAAGTTTCTAAAAGTGATGAATACATGAAAATATTGACTGACATTGTAAGGCAGACTTGCAGCTACTGGACCAGAGTATGCAAGCTTGCTATGTACTATACTTTGCAATAATGTCACAAACATTTATAATTTACAATATTACCATGCCAATGCTCTTTTGCATTGTTTTGGGGGGATGGAGGGGTGTCAGTTACATTAAATTAAGCTGGCATCCAAGTTTGACTTTGTGTATTTTTTTAACAGCATGGCAGATTCTCCTTTCTTAATCACAGTTCATGAAAAGATCCCTTTAAAAAAGTGTCTATTGCAGAAACAGGCCTCACTGTTAGAAAACATATATTCATATATCTATAGCTGAAGGCAATTTTCTGCACATTGCCACTGTGCAGCTACAGGAAGAGAGGGAGCATTTCTTCATTATATTGTGACTATAATTAGGGTCATACTGGACACAGAATAAGTATCTCTTGAGATTGGACACTTATTCTAAATTCATTTTTTATTCCTAAATATGATAAATGCAAAACATTTTAAGTAGCTGTTGCTCCTTTTTTTCTAGAGTACATGGACCAAATCTGTCACATTGTTCTCTCGTGAACTGACCATTTACTAAGCGCTTCAGAAATTCTAAAATGTCTTTCACAGTCAGACTGTGTTGTTGGAAAGGAGTAGGAATGCTGATGGCTAAACCAAAACAGGAAAAAAAAAATGTAAGATGTTTGGGAGAAGATTTTGATGTAAATTAAGATAGCCTTAAGGTTAAACTCTGAGTTCGTTATTGGGGCAACAGCAGCTAAAGATTTCTTTTTGGAAAGCTGAGATCATTTTTCTTAAGAAAACAGCAATGGAAGTCTTGGATGAGCAAGAAAGTGGTTGTTATTATCATGACATTAAGATTGTGATATGCAGATTTTTTTGAACGTTCTTTCTATTCATACTTGCAGTCTTACAGTTAAGCAAAATGGATTGCCACCCTGCCCTCTGAATTGGCCCTCCAAATCCTTATGTTTTCCTGCCTCCCTAAGATAGGAAGAGATTAAGGATGACTGACAGCAGAAAAAAATTATGCGGCCACATATATGTTAATCTTGCCATCTTTTCTGCAGGATTTGGAAGGAGAGGGATATTTATAAGTGTTCCTTTGTCTTGCTTTTGGACTAGCATGGATTTCCCAGCACCTTAGAAAACATTTCTAAAGGTTTGGGGCAGAAACATAATTATTTCGAGACAACTAATCTCTCTACTCATGTCGTTCACATGAAAGTAATTCTACACGCTTAACATTGGCCACAATATTTGGTGTTGAGTCTCAGGCCAGGAAAAGACTGGGACGCTCTGATAAACATTTCCTTTATCACAATTTTAACTAACCCAATGTAATGTAACATTTGAAATTAAATCAGTATACTGTTGCATGTTAGCAAACTTGGGACAGCAGTCTGTTTCTGGCCACAGGCTGCAAAGGTTTTTTTTTGACCTCAGACATAACCAATACTTTTTTGAATTGAGAAGGGCTAAAAAACTTGACTTGTATCATCTGGCTATGTAGCTGTTATTAATTCAAATATGTTAGCCTGGTTTATAGGAGCTGAGATTGAAGCTTTTTTAACAATAAATTAAGGCCTATTCATTTATCAAAAAAACCCCCACAAACCCAAACTTCCAAATACCCTCTAACATCTGTACTATTTCACATATTTCCAGCATTGCTAGGTCCCACTTTTCCAGGGTTTAACTTCAGAATATTGTCATCTCTGCATCTGAAACAAACCCTTGTTTTTGCCTATTCAACCCCACATTAAGTACGAAACTGGAATATCATCTGCTACATATCCCTAATGACCATCACTTGTTCTTATGGCTTTTTTAAGATGGCCATATTGGATACTATGACAACATACTCTGGACAAGAATGATAGGGCTTACAGAGAACATAAATGAACACACTTTGTTCAGTTACCACTAAGCATGATCACTTCAATTTTTCACTTTATTAATATTTTGCATACATAAAGATCCTTTTGTCCTAATGGATTCCAAAGCAAACCATTAAAAAAGGAATAGGAGTGATTTAGATATTACTCTCCATAATTCGATTATATGGTCTTTGCTTCTGTGTTAAATTACTGTAGCAGTTCAGCCTACAGATGACCAAAGTCTCTGATTTCTCAGTTGAGAAACAGGCTTTTCTTTGAGCAACAGACTTGTAATTGTAGCACAGAATTTGTCAAAAGATCCATTCTATCCTCTGCTGAATTAAACTCATAAAAGATGCAAGAACACATTTGTGCTGCTGATAGTGACAGTGCTAGCTCTGCAGATGTCACTGTTGCTGTCACTTTACCCCACATATCTCAGGCAATCTTGGGCAATCTTTCCAGAAACTAGCACAAAGCCTGACTCACTCCTTCCCTTTTAAGTGGGGTCTTTTATAGTACACGGAATTATACAAGCAGGAAAAGGAGGATGCCATTTTGAGAACAATTTCTAATTAATTTATATTTTCAATGTCTGAACTATAGTTTCAGCAAACTATTGGTCTTTAATTTGACCCTTTGGGGCTGAGACCCTCTAGATATCTGGCTTTGGAACATATTTCTAAGCCAGTAAGTTCAGTGTGAAGTGCTGACTTTTGCAGAGCAAGGTTTTTCGAGAGACCAATATTCAATTATATTTCAAAAGTTCTTTATTGTAAGAGGTTAGTGGGATAGCCACAGGACTTCTAAGGGGAAGGCAAATTATAAGCATTTTATTTTGTTCATGATTACAACTCAAAGAAAGAGATAAAAGGGAGTAATCACCAGATTGTAGCAATCATGTTTTGTTTGTTTTTCAGAAACCTGACAGGCAAGACAGGTACCCATACAAGCCATGGTATGAGGAGTTTTACATGACTCAAGTTAATAGAACTCTAGTTTTAAAATTGCCTTTTGTAACATTTTATTGGTCTGGCAGGAGAAACCGAACTGTTAAGAGTTTCATTCACCTAATGCAGATTGCTCTGGGAGAAGTTACTATGGAAAATTTGGTTATTCAAAAGTGTAATTTAATGAATAATTGAAAGATTTTTGCATTGAGATAGAAGGACTCTCACAACAGCCAAAGAAAAATATTTTAGTATTATTTGGGGGGAAATGACATGGAAATACAGCAAAAATCCATTCCAACAGAATCAAATATTAAATTACTTACAGAAGAAGAGCTAGAAAAATGGAAATTAACTCAGTAAGTGGGGGGTAGGGGGGAAGGAAGAAACACTACAATGAAAAACTAGAATATACATACTGTTTCAAGAAAGCATAAAGGAAACTAAAGGCCGGTGGAAAATATGTTAGCCATCAGTGAACAAACCAGAACAATTAAAATAAAACAGTTTAAAATCACAGCTCCCTTTAAACAGACAGATAAGTCAGCTTTAACCAGCCTGGTTTATCATAATGAAAGTGGGGTCTGGTCAGGGTATCCAGGATAACTGAAAAAGGAAATGTTAATTCTGTGAAAGGTAGTATTGAAGTCTGGTGGCTGAGATACAGGATTACAGAGTAGTATCATCCAAAATGCCATGAAAAACAATAGCAAGAAAGCAGACACCAAGCAGAAAACATTGGCACCTAGAATACTGTGAATGAATTAGAATTGCTAATTTAGTTGGAAAGAGAAGAGTAAAAGAGGAGGTTTCAAGTGACATTGGAGCCCACAGGCAGAAGATTTTCAATGGATATGCCTTAGAAAGTCTGGAGAGCAAGGAAAATGTGTGTCTGACTGTCAGTGGACATGAACACATTAGAAAGTATGGAGGCAAATCTTATTTTAACTAAGCATAAAGGTTACTGAGTTAGTTATTAATTGTCCCCAACTGGACTGGACACTTGATCAATAGCTACAACAGTCCTTAAATTATAAACATAGTGCAATACAGTACAGTAATTAATATGGCTGTGTGGTATATGTTCTTCATCAGGCTACATTCCTATAATTCAGG
Organism: Phaenicophaeus curvirostris; assembly: GCF_032191515.1. Taxonomy (NCBI): domain Eukaryota; kingdom Metazoa; phylum Chordata; class Aves; order Cuculiformes; family Cuculidae; genus Phaenicophaeus; species Phaenicophaeus curvirostris. The sequence goes on from NC_091394.1 coordinate 60,616,380, forward strand.
CAGACTGAAAAGGAAAAGGGATTAATTGCCTCCTCAGACAAAGTCCCTAATGCATCATGTTGGGCTGGTGAACCTGGTTATTGAAAATTTAACAGCAGTATTTTGGAGGAAAGCTACTGCTCAGTGACTCAAGAGAAAATAAAACATACTAACCTAAATATTTTAAAGGATTATATTTGCATTATTTTAAAAAGACAAGACTGCTGGTAAATTTACAGATATGAAATTGCAGAGGACATTCAGCATGTTTAGGTGGAATCTATTCAGAAAAAGAAAGAACTTGTGTCTTGGATTAGCCAACACAGGGAACAGCTAATCTGAATCACCAGTAAGCCACTTGCTGGAGATGTACAGGAAAATAGCTTACAAAATACTCAAAGAAGAGTAGTGAAACATCTTTTAAGGCTTAGACTGGATCTCTAGTCTGTACATGTATATTAAGAAATATGACCAGTAACCCATAAAGAAGACTTACAAATTTTTTCCCTAATATATTAAATAATCAAGGAAAACAAAGAAGAATGATAAAGTATACCAAAATCAGGCTCTGAGAAAGAGAAAAACATACTGGTATGCAACAAAATTCTCAAGTCCAGGCCTTTCAGTAGATAAGTCTTGTTACTCACTCTTAAAGTAAGAAAAAGCCTACCATTAAGGGTTAACAGTAGGCAAAAAATCCTACTTGGTTGAACAAGTATACATGGAGCTTGTAACAGTGGATAAAAATATCACATATAACTTCCAAGGTGAGATATGTATTCCAAATGTGAAATAGCCTTATTGTTGCCATATCGCTACATCGTGAGTGTAAGAAAAATGTTGCAGCTATTGTAATAAAATAGAATACATCTGGAAGTTGGCGAGCCCTCAAAGAAATCTCTTTGTTTGATTAGAATTGGCCTGAAATTCATCCTCCTGTAAGGGACTTGAGGTTCATTGGCATACTATTAATTGTTGTTAAACTTCTTCATCCGCTTTCAGTGTCATGTTTGAAACTCTTTTTGAGTACTGACACATACAAAAACAGTAAAAGAAAGAAGGAAGGGAGGGAAAGGATATACGAGATCAACAAAGTTACCTGTACAGGGAAACTTTAAAGAATTTTAAACCACCAGACTTAAGTTCCATCTAATCCATCTGTAGGTGCTGACTTGTACAGAATTTTAGAAGGTAAGCCTAATAATAAGCCTAATAACTGACAATAGCTGAAAGAAATAATTACTTTTTTTCATGAGAGCTGGACTTTCAATTTGAATTAGGTTGCAACTGGAAATGCTGTAACCTTCTACAACACAAATTCCTTCAGGAATTACAGTGATGGCAGCTCCTCAACCTGTCTTCCATTCTCTGAGGCTGAAACTGAGTGAAGAGACAGTCAATTTAGAGGTTGAAAGGGGGAAAGATATTTATCTACTGAAGAGACAAATGCTTTCTCCAGATTGTTTCTGATTATGAGACACTGACCAGCAGATAAAAAAATTGCAAAAAGTGATAATTCTGTTTTGCAGTAAGAAGATGGGAAGGTATCTTGGTTATATGCTACTCCAGTTACCAGGCAATTGGGAATGAACTCTCTTTCCTCTAAGAGGGCTGAAGGCCCAGCAGCTCAACTGAAGTGCATTTAGACCAATGCACACAGCATGGGGAATAAGAAGGAAGAGCTGGAAGCTGTAGTAGGGCTGATGTTGTGCCAATCTACAAGAAGGGTCGCAGGGAGGATCCAGGGAACTACAGGCCTGTCAGTCTGACCTCAGTGCCAGGGAAAATCATGGAACAGGTGATCTTGAGTGCTATCATGAAGCACATGCAAGAGAACCGGGTGATCAGGCCCAGTCAACAGGGGTTCACAAGAGGCAGGTCTTGCCAAACTAACCTGATCACCTTCTATGACAAAGTGACTCGGCTGCTGGATGAGGGAAAGGCTGTGGATGTGGTCTTCCTGGACTTCAGTAAAGCCTTTGACACAGTTTCTCACAGCATTCTGCTTCGGAAACTGTCAGCCTCTGGCCTGGACGGGCGCACACTCTCCTGGGTGGAAAACTGGTTGGATGGCCGGGCCCAGAGAGTGGTGGGAAATGGTGTGAAATCCAGCTGGAGGCCAGTGACAAGTGGGGTTCCCCAGGGCTCAGTGCTGGGTCCAGCCCTGTTCAATGTCTTTATCAATGACCTGGATGAAGGCATCGAGTGCACCCTTAGCAAGTTGGCAGATGACACTAAGCTGGGTGGAAGTGTGGATCTGCTGGAGGGTAGGGAGGCTCTGTAAAGGGATCTGAACAGGCTGGACCACTGGGCAGAGTCCAATGGCATGAGGTTTAACAAGGCCAAATGCCGGGTCCTGCACTTGGGGCACAACAACCCTATGCAGTGCTACAGACTAGGAGAAGTCTGTCTAGAAAGCTGCCTGGAGGAGAGGGACCTGGGGGTGTTGGTTGACAGCGACTGAACATGAGCCAGCAGTGTGCCCAGGTGGCCAAGAAGGCCAATGGCATCTTGGCTTGTATCAGAAACGGTGTGACCAGCAGGTCCCGGGAGGTTATTCTCCCTCTGTACTTGGCACTGGTGAGACCGCTCCTCGAATCCTGTGTTCAGTCCTGGGCCCCTCACCACAAGAAGGATGTTGAGGCTCTGGAGAGAGTCCAGAGAAGAGCAACAAAGCTGGTGAAGGGGCTGCAGAACAGGCCTTATGAGGAATGGCTGAGAGAGCTGGGGTTGTTTAGCCTGGAGAAGAGGAGGCTGAGGGGAGACCTCATTGCTCTCTATAACTACCTGAAAGGAGGTTGTAGAGAGGAGGGTGATGGCCTCTTCTCCCAAGTGACAGGGGACAGGACAAGAGGGAATGGCCTCAAGCTTCACCAGGGGAGATTTAGGCTGGACATTAGGAAAAATATCTTCACAGAAAGGGTCATTGGGCACTGGGACAGGCTGCCCAGGGAGGTGGTTGAGTCACCTTCCCTGGAGGTGTTTAAGGCACGGGTGGACGAGGTGCTAAGGGGCATGGTTTAGTGTTTGATAGGAATGGTTGGACTCGATGATCCTGAGGGTCTCTTCCAACCTGGTTATTCTATGAGTCTAATCTCCTGACAGAAAAAAAACTGCCTGATTTAAAGTCTTCTCCAAGGGGGAACATTTCCCTACCCAAAAGGATCTAGATTTCACTAACTTTCTTCATTACAACACATTTAGTCACAAAAATTCTTAGACTTTAAAATATATTATGACAAGCAATTGACTTACTGGTTGAGCTGATTATGGTTGAGTACCCTCTTATGGAATTTACATTATATATAAAGTTAATCACGTGGGTTTTTTTCTGAATTCCCTAAACTCACTTTAGCAAATCTTTGCTCTGTTATAATGCATAAATTCATAAAAATATGTGACTCCAAATAGTTTGCTTTCTTGTTTTTTTCTTTCCTAGTGAACGTTGTTAATCTTTGCAATTGGTCAGCTTAAGAACTACTTGCACAGATGTTATTTCTCAATAAAAGGCTTGCACAGTGTGCTAAATGTCTTGTTGAAGATACATTCAACTCCAAAGAGTTGATAGTTACTTCTAAGTTGTTAGGAATTCATTACCTATTACCTATTACTAGAGCGATAAAATTTTAAGGAGGATAAGCTTAATCACTCTTTTAAGTAAAAGACTGACTTCAGCTCTGTTGCAGAGTTTCTGGTTATATTTCATAGTAAGTTCAGAAAACAGTTACTAATATAGCTGTATCTCATACATAGAAAATTTTTATATAGACAGTCCCAAACTCTGAGAATGTTTACCAAAACTAATATAAGATTAATCTGTCTCTGGGATAGCATTCTACAAACGTACAGTAAGATGTCTCACTGAAGATCTAAATGATCTTGTGTCATGTAATCACTAAAAACATTATTGCTAACCTGATCCAAATATAAATAGAGATATGGTCATTCCAGCTTGAGACTCACAGAAGATCACAGTAGTTTCTCCATACACTATTCTTTACAGAAGTATACTCTTTCTACTGAGTTATCTAGTTGCAGTTGGCAACATATATAACATGCTTGCATTGCCCCCATTACCATGCTATCTGAGCTCTTCAGTCTTTATTCAGATATTGATATCACCTGAGGAATGCAAGAAAGTGATAACCATAATTTTACCAAGGCAAATCCATGGTAGAGAAGTAATTTCAAGTCACAAGATGATGTCCCAGTTCTTAAGCCAATTTTCCATTATATGGCCCAAGTATAATAAATTTAAGCTCTCCATACTAAAAAATATCCTACTTCTAAGTGAAGTTTTGGAGAGAGAAAAGCTGCTAGTAGTAAGCTACTTTGCTGTTTCTAAGTTATTTAACCAGGAAGATGTGACTGAGAGGATGGTAAAAGTGACATTGAAACTTCTTTATATATAATAACAGTAAATTTTATAATGTAGCCCTCTCAATTAGCATAGAAGATTGCAAAAGAAACACTGACTTCAGTAACCTATGCTAACCTAAACTGTTTATTTTGACAATCACTCAAGAAACTGATGTTTCAGCCATGACTACTGACCTTCCTCAAGGTTTATGCCAAATGAGTCAAAGCAAACTCTCCAAATATCTAGAAGAAATGCAATGTCAAAACACTGTGCTTCAGAATAACTGTCAACATGTATGACTAAATTAAATTAACCTGAACTGAATATTAAATGCTGTTGTTCTGAAATGCATATCAATCTTTATTTTTATTGAGGGAACTGCACCAAGGTAACCTTGGTAATTTCTGTGGATTTGAGGAGGAGGACACTAACACACAGCCCCTTGAAATCAGTGGTCAGCAGTCAGTATTGGAAACAATGAAAAGCCAAAATTGTGTTAAATGAATCATTGATAGTTTCAGTTCTAAGATTTTATCTGAGGTATAGTTTGGGGAAAGCTCTATGTTCTGAAGTATCAGAACATTTATTTAATTGTATATATGTTATATACTTATTTATCTGTGGTAGTGTTGAGGAGGTTTCTAATGGTTATCACAAAATTCTGTTTCTGCAGTTCATAAGAGCATCCAAAGACTGAACTGGTAGCCTGTAGGAAACAACTGCGGTGTATCTAGATTTTAAAAGCCAATCATGTTACCCCGATCATTTTCATTAGTAATAATTACTGTAAAATGGGAATAAGCTCCACTGAAGACTAAATTACACAGGCTACTATAGCTGCTATTTACAGAAGTAAAGCCTGGAAAGATTTTATGTAGCTATAATTTATATGTATGATCATCTCAAATATTTAGGCTTCCCCAAAGGAGTTGGAGTTGCACTGCTTAGCCCTGAGTTAGCTATATAAATCTAAACTATCTGTTTCTCATTTCTTCACATTCAAATTCCTGGCAGCATAACTGTGAGAGTATTTGTGTGCTTCTATGCATACAACTTTTTATATTATTTAACTGAAAATAGAACACATTGCAAATTGAAAACCAAATACCTAGAACATGCTGTTAGTTGTGAGATCGACATCACTGTTTAGTATACACAAAGCCAAGGTTGGGAGGTTTTTCCTTCAATGTTTGCAGACAGGTTTCTTGCTATTTAAACTCTCAGTAACTCCTCTTTTAAAGATTCAGTATCACTTAACATGCCAGGAAAAGTACATGAGCCAAAATGCAACTTTAGGGAGGTGTTATGTTGCTCTGCATGGCTGACTGTTCCAACATCTAGAACCTATGGTCCTGTCATTAGATTACAGATGACGTTTGAGACTTTGGGATCTGTGAGGTTTTGAGGGTAAATTCAGTCCAGTTAAAAAATGAAGCTATTAGTAAATTTAAAGCAGTTTCTTTCCGTTGCTTATCAGTGGAGGCTTCTATTGTGTAAACTACTCCACAGCCTATCCTTAACCCTCCTGGAGTAACCTCAGCTCTAGGAAATGTTTGCATGCAACCATAATCCATGCAGTTAAAGGAGCTAAATTATTCAGTGAAGCATCCTTTCCATACTACAGATCCTGGTGAAGCCTGCTACTTAGAGGAAGACTCTACCAGAATGGACCATTGCACTCTGATTCCACTAGCTCCTCTTCCTTGTAGTTACTAGCAACTCTCTAGAAAAAAAGGCTTCTGAGGTTTGTGATTTCTCATGAACTTAAACGATTCTTAAGGCCTCCTTCCTTTATTATTCTGCACTTTTCAACCATAATAAAGATACTGTACCAAGCTTCCATTGCCCTTCCACAACTCTGACTTGAGGAAAAAAGGACCTTGCCAACCTTAGTCTATCATTGGAAGAGGGGTCTGGAGTGCCCCTCCTCTCCAATGCTTCCACAAGGTAGCCTTCTCTGATGAGGAATTACGTTTGACTTTCTGCTGCCTTCCTTTCAGTAATAGTTCCCTAGTCATTGTCAGATGCAACGACCATTACTGTTTGACAAAGAATTTAAACTGTTCAACTCAAGTCTAAAGTATGGTTGTGTTTCAGTATCTGGGGAAATTTGCTAGAGGCTTACCAGATTTACTCTAACAGATTCAGATTCTTAATCAGTAGTCTAAGTTCAAGATGTGCTAAATACACTCTGAGCCAAATTCAACAGCTGTAACTGAAATCTGAAGTCCTCAGGCGGGTGATCCTTGGTTACTTTGCAGTGTTTTTCATTTACAGTGTGCTTCTTGTTTTCTACAATGTACTCTATGTGATGTTAAATTTATCGGTATTGCATCACCTACTGTTTCCTCCATAGAGAAGCAACAGTTTGTAAGAAGTATCAGTGTAATATTGAAAATGCTTGTTCTTAAATAGTATTGAAAATCAGAGACAGGAAACAGAAACATCAGATGCAATTAACTGGGTATTTTGAAAAGAGCAGGATAAGGAACGTGACAGCAGAAAAGATTTCCTCATAACTAAAGAAGACAATACACATGACAAGATTGTGCTAGTGATCCTTTACTGCAGACAGCTTTATTTATTTACTGGAAAGCATGGTTGTTGTTTTAACAATAACATCCAGTACTTCATGCATATAATTTGAAGTAGGTTCAGGGAAAGATCATTCTATCTCTCTTTGTGCCAATTTTAAAGATACTAAACTTCTGAAATAATGTCATTATTCCCATCTATTCCTGATGCACAACATGTACTTTTCCGAAGTATTATAATGCCACAGAGGCATATCATCTATGTCTTCCAGTCTGTGGCAGTACCTCTGCCAAAAGCACTTTGAATTCTCGCTAATACAAAATTTTGTTTTACATTTACCGCAAATATAAACCAGCATATACATAGTCTCACAACTTTCTTTGGACTTATATGATATCTGTTTATCAAATATTACACTAATCATGTTAATTTGTTATAAATACACATGTAATAGGTAATGTATTTTTCCCCTTGCAACACTGCATTCATGAAAGTTAAATTTGTAATTTCTTTCTTCCCCATTCAATAGACTGGGCTAACATAACTTCAGTTCTGATCAAAATAATTACTTTAAAATAAGGTTCAGAAAAGTACTATTTCTTACAGGTTGGTTTCTCAGTTCCAGTCTACTTCTCTCTAAACCTCAGCTAGATCACACACATTTCTAACCATCGATTAGACCTCTGGAATTCTTTTTGGCAGAAAAGCAGAGCCCAACTTATATATACAAAAATGCATGGAATTCACTCACCTCAGGACATAAGGTCAAACATCTGCTTACTACAACTTACTTAAACCTATTCGATCTTTATCTGAGGTGTAGGATAAAATGTGTGCGTGTTTTAAGAGTCACTCATAAACTTAATGCTTGTAAAGCTGAACTACTGAACTATTCCAAAGAGTGGGACAAGTCCATATTCCAGATGGACTTACATAAAACAAGACAAATATGCCTATGTTATAGCAAAATTCTCATGTAAGAAAGCATAATGAAATATTCAGTATTTTTTCACAATTTAAATGTGAATTACAGACAGAAAATTCAACTTATTAAAGTGAATCCTGAAAGAATGACCCATGGGGTCATGCAGTTGGGTTCATATGTATGGCAAGAACTATTGAAAATTTCCACATTAATGTTGCTCATGGAAAAAAATCATTTGGTAGGCTGTTAGATGGCTAAGTAGTGGTGTTAAAGTTACCTTCTATTTCACTGGGAATTCTGCAGTGTCTGTTATTTCTCCCCATTAGCAATGTGCACATTTACAAATTCCCTTTTCTGACCAGATCTAGTTGAATCACATGAGATTAATTTTGTTTGTGTCAAACCTGAAGTCTAGAAGATCACATAATTTGGAAACTAAGAGACCAAATCCTATCAGTGAGGTAAACATGCTTGAGACTTAGTATCTAGGGAAGTTGAGGAGAGATTGCCAAGCCTTGACAAGCCCTCAGAGGGCTGGGAATACCCTTTGTGGCTCAACCATGTAGGAATCCCTGATGCTGCCAACGGAGACGTGGAATGACTGCAGGGCTCTGGTGGAGAAGTTGAAGAACACAGAAGCCCACAAAGTTCTCCCTCGTATTCCCTAATGCACCTAAGGTAGAGGCTCCTGTGGGGGAGCAGACAGAGTCAGTATCTGTCTGCATGACTGCTGTAAAAGAACAGGCTTTAGCTTTCATGACCACGGGACCCTCTTTAAGAAGTGAGGACTGATAGGAGAGGTGGGATCCATCTAGCAAAGCAGCTAAAAGCATACAAATGCATGTCAAAGCACACAAACGTACCGTTTGTACAGCTGTGGGGCAAGAATAGTTTTGCCTGAAAACTAACATGGAAAAATTAAAGTTTAGCCACTCCTGTTCCCCAGTTCATCATGTGACTGGGACAGCATCAGAGCACAGGAGGGTGCAAGAGCGGGTTTGTGGGAGTAGAGATGCCCCATCTCTATTAGCAGCTTAACTTCTTACAAGCTGGTTTCCTGCAGCTTGGTTTCCTGTGGCTGAGGTCACACAAACCCATGTGAACAGTGTGAACACCAGCTAAAGGCCTTAGGAGCACTTAGGAAGACATGTTTTAGTGGATTCTTAATTGGGTTTAACAGCTGACTCCCACTGCAGCTTTTCCTTCACCCAGGGTACCCTAGTCCATTCAGATGCCAGTTTCCGTGGTCATTATTTGGAAAGGGAACACAAAGGCAGATCCCTATACACATGCGTATGTGAAAATAGAAGCCTAACTTTCATCGGAAACAAGGCAAAAACTTGTTTTTCAGATAAAGCTAACCCTTGGTGGGAATCGTTCATTAACAAAAAATTAATTTTAACAATTTATTTAATAAAATTTCACTTATTGTACATTAAATAATGGGGAAGTGACTTTCTTCCATGTGTAAAGTCTTTCTAAACTACGAGAAAATTTCACATGCTGCTACCCAATATTCTGTCCTGTCCAGGCATGAGCTTTTCAATATGCTCATGAACAACTCGGATAACAAAATGGCTGAGAAAGAATAAAAAGACTAAATACGTTTAACAAACTGAATGGCTCTGACCAAAATTACTGAAAAGTAGTAAAATGAAAAACAGTGCTTAATAAGGAAATACCAAACGTGCAGATACATTTGGGTAGCATCCATCTATTATAGAACAGGGTTCCAGGATGAAAAATAAAATTCAGGTGCTGTTGGGTTAAAAAAAAATCAGAGTCAGAGAGGAGCAAGACAGGAGATAGTCCTACTATGACTTTGTGTTGAGGTGATGTGGTTGGTGTTATGGACACACGAGAACTGATGTTTTACACACCACTCTTGACAAATAATGATGAGAAACTGGGAGAAGTGCAGAGGAGGAAAAAAAAAAGGAGAAAAATTACTAACAAGGGAATATGAAAAGCAGGAATTTTTCACATGGAAAAGGTAGATATGATGTTTATAATATATAAAGGAGTTCCTTTCTCTTTATAGAAATCATTTGTTTGCATGCCTGCAGGGAAGAGGACAACAACAAAAAAGCTTAATTTTAGCACAATCAGCTTTATTAAAACTTTTTACAAGTAAGATAGATGCACAACTGTGAAAAGTGACGTAAGCCAATGTTGTCCAAGTTGCTGACCCGATGCACCACAAATAAAAATCTTTATAAAGTTAAAAGCTACCAGACCAGTACAGCCAGAAAGGTAGACCTGCAAGTTCATACCAAGAAAATGCCAATGGCTCTTCAACAGTCCCATCAATTCACAGTCAACAAACAGATGAGCTAAGGGGGACCTCAAAGCATCATCAGCCTTAGCACATGACTGGAGAGTCCTACCACTTTACCATTGCCAGGTATCTGATGTAGCCTCAGTGTGGAACCAATCCGTGAGCCAAGCTACCTTTGACTGCTCCAAGGACAAAGGTCTGGGTACACGCAACACTTTGTGAAGCAGCTTAGACTAAGGAAGACCTTGAAGCTTCTTCCAACTCACCAGTACCCTGTGAACTCTAAGTAGAAAGTCCTAAACAGTAGCTGTGAACTTACGCTACCTTCCTGGCTCATTGCCTCCAGTTCAACAAGGAAAGACAGAGACAGAAACGCAAAAAAACCTTCTCCAAGCCATAATTCAGGTTTGGTAAGTGATGAAAATAATCTTGTTCAGAACTGCTTGCTCGTGATTGTCTTTAAAGGCTTCTCTAGTTCAGAGCTGGCTTAGCAGCCTTAGACCCAACTTTTTGTCCCTGGAACTTTTCAGCCAGAAACACCACACAGAGAATCATAGAATCGTTTGAGTTGGAAGGGACCTTAGAGATCATCCAGTTCCCACATGGCAGGGACACCTCCCACTGGATCGGGTTGCTCAGTCTCACCCAAGCTGGCCTTGCACGCTTCCAGGGAAAGAGCATCCAGGACATTTCTGGGCAGCCTGTTCCAGTGGTGAGACCACCCCCACAGGAAAAAAAAAAAGTCTTTACAATATCTAATACAAATCTCCCCTCTTGCAGCTTAAAACTGTTACCCCCTCGTCCTACCCGGGCACTCCCCGATACAGAGCCCCTCCCCAGCTTCCCTGGAGCGCACTTTAAGTACAGGAAGGCTGCCATAAAGCTTCCCCCGAGCCTCCTCTTCTCTAGGCTGAACAACCCCAGTTCTCTCAGCCTCTTTTCCTTTATCTAAGCCAAATCTAAACACGCTTGAAGCAGCAGCATCGTTTTTCTGCCGAATCCCCCCTCCTGGAGCAAACCAGCAGCTCAGCAGGGCCCAGCACAGGCCAGGCTGCCTCCGCTCTCCTTCTGAATTCGCCTTTTCCCAGCTTCTCCCCGCAAGGCGATTTCCGTCCCCGCTCTTCCCCGCGGAGCCGCCTCGGGGGGCCCCGCGGGGGTCCCCGCAGCACGCAGGGCTCTGTCCGTTATCCCTCGCGCCAAGGCGAAGCCAAACCAGCGGCTGAAAACGCAGGAAGGGGGAAACCAGCCCGGTAACCGATAACCCGGTCTGCGACCCCCCCGCCGAAGCCACGCCCCTTGGCGGCTCAAGCCACGCCCCTCATCGATTAAGCCACGCCCCCTGCCCCTGGGACTACGCCCACGGTGAGACAGGAGTCCTGGTCACCCCCTCTGACGCTTAGGCCACGCCCCCTCCCACGGAGGGGAGGGAGGAGAGGTTAAGCCACGCCCCTATGGGGGCGGAACGCGCGTAGCAGCCGCGCCCCCTGCAGCCCGGGGCTGGGGACGGGGTAGCCACGCCCCCTGGGCTCGGAGAGGAGGGCTGCTCGACGTGACCGCGCCCGCTCTGTGCGTCACGTGACGCGGCCGCGCCCCCACGGCGGCGCGAGGCGGCGGCGCGCGCGGCGGGGCAGCGGCTGCCTCAGCACTTCCGGGTCGGGGGCGGGGCGGCGCGGAGGAGGGAGGGGGCGGGCGGGCGGCTGACGTGACGTTGCCGGAGGGGTCCGGGGCCGCTCGGTGCCTGTTATTGTTCTCGCCGCCGCCGCGTACTCCCTTCCCCGGCGCCTCGGGGAGCGGCGGGAGGGCAGCAGCAGCAGCCACTGAGCGAACCCCGGCGGCGCTAGGGGCGGAGGTAGGAGGAGGAGGAGGAGGAGAGGGGAGCGAGCGGCGCGCGCGGCGGCCGTTAACCGTTTGCCCCCCCCGTGTCCCCGCAGCGCGAGCCCTGACAGCGGGGGCGGAGCGCGCCAGGCGAGGAGCGAGAGCCGGAGCAGCCGGGCGGCCATGGCCTACGCGTATCTCTTCAAGTACATCATCATCGGGGACACAGGTAAGGCGGGCGGGGGCGGGGAGGCGAGGCCGGGCGGAGCGGGGCCCGGCTCCCCCGCTCCCATTTCCGCAGTGCTGGCGGCGTTGACGTGGTGGCTGCGCCCCCACCACCACCGCTACCACCCCGCCTCTGCGCTTGGGCCCCGCCCGGGGCCTCCCCCTGACGCCTCGGCCTACGGGCCTGGCAGCCGCCGCCGGGCCTGACGGGCTGTGTCACGCCCCGGGCTGCGGCATCCGAGCGGGACAGGCGGGCGGGAGAAGGCGCTGTCCCTGCAGAACTTGTGCCGGCTAGTGGTCGCCCCTTGTTTGCATCCCCGCGGCAGCGAGGCCTGATTGGAGTGAAGTATTTTCGGATCCGGCCGCAAGGATGCCCTTTCCAGCCCGGCTGGAGGTGCCGTAGCAAATTCTTAAAAGTGCTGAGACGTGCTGTAATAAAAAACCCTGCCTCTTCCCTTCTAATTTACGAGGACTGATTATTCGGTTTCTTTGACTACTGTTTTCCCAGACGCTTCACCTTGCTTCCGTGGTCTTTTTCCTTCCTCACCCATTTGCTTGCCACTTCTTAAAAACTTGCTCCATTCTATTTGTCGCTGACTGCTCTGTAACAGTTAATAATGCTTATGGATGCTGCAGAAATAATGATATGCTGATAGGAATTGCTGTTTGAAGCCCCTTTGCCAATGTAGTCTCTTTCCTCAGCATAGTGTGGATATAAGTGTCGTACTTCGATCAAGCTGTTGCCAGGACAGGGTAGCTAACATAGTTAACTATTGTGCCTGTGTATTGTGCATCTTTCTTGTTTTCCTCATACCTGAATAATGCCTTTCTTAATGAGTTTGATGACATAGCTGTCATTTTGCGTGCTATTCTAGGGATACCTGCATAATTGTACCTCATGCGTATGAATCAAATTGTCTGTTGCTATTCTATAATTTAATTTCTGTCTCTGTATAATTATGCATTGCGTTGCATTACACGTGAGGTTTTTAAACACACTGGATGCAACTACTATGTAATTTTATCTTTTTTTTTAAACCTACATTTAAACTTCAGAAGCTTTTTTAGATTACTGGAGTAGCAGCTATAGTAAAAATGAATCTTAAGAAATATATTATAGCTACAGTGACCATGTTGGAAGCATTAGGCTTTGGATGATAAGCAAAAATTTCTGCTTTTCTTGAGTATTTAGGTGAGTTGACAGCTCGTTAAACCAGAGAACAGGAAACTATCTGAGCAGAAGCAGGGGAAGAAGAGATTTGTCTCGCTCAAGGTGATGCAAAATGGTATTGCAGAATTCAGAATGATAGTGTTTCAGAGCAGGTGGCCAATTCTGGTGCATATCTGAAGAGTGTACTCATTAAAGTGGTAGAGATCACAGCAAACAATTGGTTTGGTACGTTGATTGTATACTGGTTAAATTTTTACAATGAAATATCTTCAGTGCAATGGTCTGTGTCACACTTTTGCATTTCAGTTGCTTGAAATGTGAAATACAGAATGGATGTGTGTCACTTCTGATGTTGTTTCAACTGCTTGAGAGCTAGATATGGCAAGACCAAGGCAAAGAAGGGAAACACAGAGAGGAAAACAGCTCACACGCTTGGTTTTGGGAGTTTTGGATTTTTTTTTAATTCCCATGGGTTTTATTCAGAGATGCTACAGGAAGCTAATTAAAACTAATGTTTTAAGTAAATAAAATATGCAAGTAATAGTAAGTTGGTTTTGCTTTTATTTAGATCTCCTATGAGCCTTTTAAATATTCTAATATAGCTAGTATAGAGCCAGTTTACGTTGCGCATGGTTGTTTGTTGCTAAGATGACTGTGATTGTTTAGGTGTTACTATTGTTCCTCAGATGAAGGCAGCTGAACTCAGAGCTCTGCTGATAGAAATGAAGAGTAGATAAGGACTGTTCAGTTCCAGTGGTTGTCTGCTACAGCATTCCAGCCAGTGAAGATATGCCAGTGGCCTTGCAGGCCGTGTAATTTTCATAGCAATCAAGAAATCTACCTCTGGACTTGATTTAGAGACTTTGGAAATGGATTGACTGCCTGGTGACTCAGCAATTAATTGTAAACAAACTGTAGGAGAAAAGTAAGACATCATCAGCTGAGGACAGATGTTAACATTTAGCTCCCCTTCCTTTTCAGATCTACAAAATAAAGCCATATGCAAGCCATAAACAAACCAATGAAAAAAACCCTGCAGTTATACGAGACACCTGCATGTGTCGTCTCTGAAATGTGGTTCCACATGCCTTCATCTACTGAAACACAGGAATTCAATATGATCTCAGTCTCTTAGAATGACAGTCACAAAAACTGGCTGTGCAAGAGCTCAACAGCTCTTGTCCTCTTGCATTGTTTGATTCATTGGTCATTGACATTCAGTGACTTTTGCTCATACTTCAGGTATGGTAGCTTTATGAACATAGGATTGATTCTATTCTGCTTGTTACATTTATGTATATTTTTATTAAAAAAAGCTTTTTGTGTGTAGTCGAAACTGTTTTAAGATCTAGTTAGTTTTCTGTTATGGGAGAGACCTGAAACGGCATGGCTGTCTTTTAGGTACTCAAACAACATTGTCATAATTCTGCATGGTTTTTGCATTGTATCAGTAGCACATTAGGTGTGGAATTTATGGAGTTGGTGTGTTTAAGGGGAAAATACAGGTATTATGGAATACTGACTGCTGTGAGAGTCAGCCAGGAAAAATCTTTTCACCTGGATATTTCCAAAACATTATAGGAGTTTGCATATGCATTTACAAGCATAGATGCTGCATTCAGCTTAGGGCTCTAAGACATTTGCCTTGGAGGCTGATAATACCTGTTTCATTTTGGTTGCTGGTAGGAGTTGGTGTGTTCATCCTCTCTTCCCTGCATGTCTGCTTTTGGTCACTAGTTGGAGTGAACTTCAATCTGAGCCAGGGTTAACACTCTTAGCACCCAAGTATTGCCTGGTTTTGTAGCTGGTGTCTGAAAGTCTGGCATCTTTTTTTCTTAAGAGTTTTTTTTGAATGATGGTGAAGTCTTTTCTGCTTAGATGTTTTTGTTACCAGCAGCATACCAAAGGGGACAAACTGTGAATGATACATGAGATTTCGGTGAAGACTAGAACTGGTATTTTTTCCCCCAGAATATTTAATATGCATTAAATGGGCTTTTCTTGTAATAGAGTATGTTTACTAGATTCCACAAAATAATGCTACTATATTTTAGTATAGCTTAAATACCAAGTTTGCAGTGGTCAGATTTCTTGCCACCAACATAACTTGTCTGTTGTATCCCATCTAAATGTCTCTCTGATCAGTGTGGTCTGTGACTGCATCTTCAGTGAGCAGCTGTTTTACACTTTTTTTGAATGTGTTATTTCAGCAGTGCTTAAAGCTTTTGCATAATGAACCTTCACTGGCTTTTCAATTTCAGCAGATAGTTGCTGGTTATAAACCAGTGATATCTCAAAGTTATTCTTATTAAGGGAAGATGATGAGAGAAAGTTTAATTGCTTGGTCATCTAGTTCTCCTTACTTTCTAGAGTAAAGTAAGCTGTCTAGTCAGCTATCTCGCATGTTGAGGAGATTTTCAAATGTTGAAATTATGCAATTGAATTGGCTTTATTTTTTTGTCCTCCTTGTGAAATATTTCTAGCGTCAGTGCACTTTGTTCTAGAATAACAGCTGTTACTAGCTTGCAATGTGCACGACCAGAGAGCCTCTTGCCCTTATTTTCTACCAGTATGTAACAGTAATTCTTAACTAAACAGGTTTTCATGCCCCTAGAGCTGGTGTCAACACATTATGGTGTTTTGAGAACCTGTTTGTACTGAAAATCAAAGTACTGCTCTGTACTACTTATGTCTGTCTTTGAGATCCTTTTGATGACACTTTGATCCCTAAAGGAACAGATGTTGGGCATTGTACATCTTCTTAGCCTCCTAGAGGGAGTTCACTAGAAGTAACAAACTATAAGTAGGTGACCATAAAAATGGGTTTGTGAGGCTGTTACTGTGTGCCATTGTACCAATTCTAACCTTTAATTAAAATTTTAAAAAAAAACCACCCACCCACCCCAACCGTGACTAAAACCATTTTGATGTGACTGACTGGCAGTTTTCTAAGTCTTCAGGACACAAAAAGGTTTTCTACAGGCTCGCACTGTTTAATTTTGTTTGGAAATAATTTTTACTTATTTAGTTTTAAACCAACAGAGTTAGCAACTGGGTTGTGTCATACTAAATTAAATGTGATAGAGATGAACAACTCCTTTCAGTTTGTAGGTCTGCACTAATTTTTATGTATAAAGGCAAACTTATATCACTGGCTTTGGATATGCTGTTGTAAATAATTTACAGCAGTGATTATTTATTTAAGTATTGAAGCTGAATCATCTTTTAAAAAGAGCTAAAAAGCCATTTTTACTGCTTTCCACAAACTTATGTAGTCTTTGTGAAGGATTTCGGAGATTATTTTTCTTCCCTTCTTGTCCATGCTGTATGTGAAGCCACTTTGCTCTGTAACTGGCATTTTGGAATTTTGTAGTTTGTCCTTCCTATTAATTTGAATACAAAATACCCATTTGATGACAGAGTTGTGACTAACAGCCAACTGGCTAAGAAGAAGTTAAGAAAAATCTTTGCTTTAGATTGATATCTTAGTATACTTAGACCTGCGAAAGGGTGATATTACATTTTGCTGAATTGCGTGAAGATGCTATGGTTGGAAAAGGAGAGGGGTAATGAGCTGCAGCCTGTGATAAGAAAAGTGCTTATGAAACATCTGGAAGCTGTAGAGAGTACTGGAAAGAACTAGAAGTAGCTCATTAAGCCAGGCTAAAGGTATATATCTTGTGACAATTGTACTATTTAATTACCTGTTTTAAATCTGAGTTGGTTTTAAAATCCGTGTTATTTTGAGACTTGTCTGTTGTTTGAGACTATCCTTAGCCTATTTAAAGATTTAAGTTTTGTTTCCTAAAGGAAGGTAGGAGAAGTAAGCTTGTTTCAGCTCAGTTGGTAGTGAGGCTTTAGTTTCATGGGCATTCTAGGTGACATAGTTGATTACACATGAAAGGAGAAGGTCTTGCTCCCCTTACTCTGTGGTGACTTCAGTAGTCTGCCATGAGAGGAGTCAGCCTGCTTTGGGTTAAGTTTTCACATGGTGGCTGCATCTGCTGCATTGGCCTGGGGAAGTGCATTCCAAGGTCTGGAGTGCTTACAAGGAAGGAAACTGGACCTAGGAGAATTGGTGAGAGCAAGATGCCACAGGGGGAGTAGGTCTTCATCTCTGTGTGTGGTGAATGTATTGATCATCCTGTCTTGTGAAGCAACAATGAGAAAAGTACAGTTCTGTAACATGGCTGAGTTAATCTCATGTTAATCTATATGTGGACCTAGTTCCACTCCTTGTCTCAGCTGTGAACTTCTGCTTCTTAGCTGTCAGCATGAGAGTTTTCTCCTTTGGAGAGCCAGTTCAGCTCACAAAGATGATTTGAAAAATAAAAGGAAACAAATTGTAGGTTTGATCAGAAAAGTCTCAGAGCCATTCTGAGGAAGGTGATGGAACTGTTTGGGAAGGAGTGAGTGTACCCATCGGAGGCAGCTAGCAGATTAACTGAAGGTATTTGTCTTCGGGATTCATTTTTGATACCTAGTTTGGGATGACTACTGTTGCAGTTTTTTCCTTTGTTGCCTTTGGCTACAGTGGTGCTTATGAGAACAAGTAAGAAAATTCTTGCCCTCCTCTCCCTGCTTTTTTTGAGGCAGGTTGTTTTGAGCCAGGCGAGCTTTCGAAGGCAAACAAACATCAGTGGAAGGAAACAGGACTGCAGCGGTTGGTTAGATTGGTTTAAATTGTTGTGGATCCTTTTCTTTTGGCTCTAACCTGACAATAGGTGTTTTTCATCTAGTGGTAAGAAAAGCCTGGGAAGTTCTCCTCCTGTTGACAGTAGTGCACCTTTGGTTTCGCAACTGACAACTGAACTTTCCTTGCCCTGTTCACAGGGAGTCACAGAAGCTGGAACAGGAGAAGGAAGCAAGTCAGCTTTCTTAGCAAAAGTCATTTAACTGGCTCAGCTATATCATCACCTGTGCTGTGGGTCCAGAGCTGCTTTTTAATAGATCTTTAATAGATCTGCAGCCTGCTTCTGAAAAGAACAACCTTTCTTTTTGCTGTATATATTGTAGCCTTAGTGTCATGTGTATACCACTGTTCTATAGTGTTATGCTGGATCCATTTCTTGCTTTAGCTTACTGCATAAGCTTGTGAGTCAGAAGGGAGAGGTCAGCTTCACCACTTAGCTGTTCCTGCTGGCTGAACACTGAAATGAGCATTAGTGTTGATATAAGGAAGGGAGGTGTTGGAGTGTGGCTAGACCAAGGTGGACAATAGCATATCTCTGGCAAACCTTTGCCTAGGGAAACTGACTGCAGAGCAGCACTCAGATAAAGAGGAAGTTGTTCAGGGAAGCAGAGGAATTCGGAGAACCAACTTGGGCTGATAAGTTTGGAATGCAGAGCCAGAAGGTAAAGCTATTGTAGCACAAGTTCTGCTTCCCGTTACTGTTTGGTTACTAAGATGAGGGGATCCTAGAACAGGCACTTGCAATGAAGCATGCCCCTCTCCTCTGTGGATATAATCTGTTGTTTTAATTTGTTCCTAAGCAAGAGCTTTTGTTTACTGTGTTGATGAAGGGTATCCAAGATCTGCCCATTTCTTATTTTAAGATACAAAATTGTTGTTGATTTTTTTTCTCTCTGGGGGTGTTTTATATGAAGCTATATTAAAGTAATTGTGGCAGTAAAATGGAGAATGAGTTAATAAATGAAATTATCTCTTTTGTGTTCTACAATTGACTATCATAAGAAGTCTGCCTCATTTCAGGTATAAGATTGACAGAGCAAAGTGAACAAGATATATGGTTAACAGACAGTTTGCTCCTGGAGTTATCCAGCATCGTTACTTTAAACCTTTTGTATGCTATGGAACTAGCTGCCATGCAACCATGAATTGATCTTCACAGAATCTGTTTACGTCACAAGGTTGTAAACTACATGAGAGTTCATCTACACCTCCTGTTCCTGATACAGGTTCCTGGCAGCGTCTGTGATAGCTCAGGCTGTAGAAGGAATGGGCCAGAAGCTATTCTGGGAAGAATATCCCTATTACAAACTTGCAATATCTTAAAACAAAGTATTACGATTGAACGTAGGCAATAAAATATTTCTACGTACTGTCTAAAATGGATTGTAACCTAAACTTTAACACTATAGCTAAGCACTACATCTTCATTTGCAACTTTTCGAACTTCTTTTTCAGTCATCAACAGTACAAAACTTAAGGAATTCCAGTTGTGTTTTGCTGGAAGGTTCTGAAGTTACAGGCTTGACATTAAACAGAAGCTAGTTATTTCTTCTGTGTGTGAACCCATCAGTGTGATGCTAGAAGGCCTGCTACAAAGAAGTAAACAGTGGTGCAGTCATCTTTTGCCATCAAAGGGACTGTGCTTGTCTGTCATTTTTGCTGTGTTGATGCTAGTGTGCGTGTTTTCTTGAACCAACAGGCTGGTCACTAGCTTTACAAGAAGTACCACCAGACTGCTACTTAAGAGCTAGTGCTGGGACAGCTAATCAAGTGTCACTTAGATTAGACTTCAAAGTGTATTTCTCATGTTTGTAAGATTTGTGGAGGGATATTGGATAGTTTTGAGGTTCTGGCTTATTTAATTATACTGAAGTCTCTTTGTAAGGCTAATGGTGAAAGTAATTGTGTTCTATTTCTGGTGTGATTCGTAGGTAAAATTTTTGTAAATGGGATGGCGATTATCTTGTGTGACAGGGCAGCTGTATTTCATTGGCGGTATAAAAGTTATCTGTATACGTAGACAGTCTTCTGTGAGTAGAAGATTTATTACTATTTTAAGGTTCCTTAGAGATTCGTCATCTCTGTCCAGTACTCTGCGTGTGTGTCTGCCTGTTTTTCTTTCCAATGTCCAGCACTGTCCCCATTCCTCATCCACTTCTCTCATGTCCACTAATTTTGTTGGACAAAATCTATACCTACTTCCAATCTGTTTTTATTTTGACAGCTTGTTATCATAAACCAGAGAGCTATGGAAGAGAGATCTGTTAAGGCCGATGCTACAAACTTTGCCTTGGGCTGTAGTTCTGTGCCACTCTTAAGCTGTTGATCTGCTGGCTGCTGCATTCTCTCATTTGAACTAACTGTCATGCTTGTCTGACTGTGTATTAAGCCATTTCTGTTTGCTTTGTCATTTTTCTTGTCAGGTTAGCGTGCTAACTCAGTGGACAACTGAAATGGCTAAGTCGGATGAGTTCTGAAGCAGGATGGAGAAAGGGGCGCAAACATTCTGTAGGGAAGAGAGTAGGGACAGCAGCACCAACAACTGGCTTAGGCTTTTGGAATTCCTGCCTCGCTTGAGATATTAATCTCAGTGTCATCATTTGTCACAACTTGTTTTGTGACAAAATGATAAGAAATGCAAGGCTGCTATTTCAGTGAGATTTTATTAAAACCAGCTACTAGTCATAGCTTTTAAGAGCCAAAATGAGAGACAGGCGGTGATTACGATTGGATAGGCTTTGTTTCCTCATGGAATCATACTAAAAAACTTAGAGAATGCTGAATTTAGTAGTAGAAAGACCAGTGTCACTATATGCAAACTTCCGGTATGCATTTCTCTTGTCTTGCAGTGGAATTTCTTTTTTCCTTATCCCTTTTCTCGTTATTTGCTGTTATTCATTACCAGATATGTTACTTCTGGTCAGCTGTTGCTGATCGCTAGTACGTGGCTAAAAAAACCTTATCTTGCTGATCAGATAAAGCAAAGTACAGCAGAAACTGGGATGCTGCAGTACTGTATGTTATGTGATATAGTTTAGAATTTAAATGTATGTAGGCCAGATGTCTACAATTTTTAAGACCAAGCTTTAAAAGGCTGAAAATAGAGAATTTTTATGAGCAGAATGAGAAGAATGACTCCTCCAAGTAAAAGAAGGAAAAAATAACCATAAAGTGTTACAATTTAGTTGTAGTGTTCCTGTTGACTGCATTAACTTTTGCTTTTCTGTGTTTTTACAAACAGAATAAATTGCCCTTACACCGACCTGTGTCCTTGTAGTGTGAAATAGTTCATCCATTTGGATTTGAAATCAGGATACCTGATGGGGACAATGTTGGCTGGCTGGCTGTAGCGTGAACTCCATTGTTCCTAGTTCTGCTTGGACTGCTTTTTTGGCCTATTGGAAACCAGTGAGCAGTAGCACACAGTGGTTACAAGGAGCCATATATGTACTGCCAGTACCTCAACTGATAAATTAAGAGATGGGAGTGAGGTGCTATTGAGGACGTAGGTAGCTTTGCAGAAAACTGAAAGTACTGCAGGGGAAGCTGGTGTAGAGTTGTGAGGAGCAGACTAACTTTAGAGAGAGGATGTGGTATTATACTCTGAAGGCCTGTTAGGAAAAAAATTTCTGCATAATTTTAAAGGCAGAACTACTTCTTCCAAAGAAGGATTAGGTTTTGTTCAATTTTTGAGAATGACTGATTTGACTTGAATGTTTCTGGAACTGTGAAAGCTGTTATGTTATAAAAAAGTTGCATATGCTTCAGAATATGTTAAATCTAGTATCTCAAGTTCTAGTAGTGAATTTAAACAATATATACCAGTCACTTGAATAATTTCTAATGTTTCTTAACAGATTTTTAAAGTTTGCTTAAAACTTCTTTCTTTTTTTTCTTTTAGGTGTTGGGAAATCATGCTTATTGTTACAGTTCACAGACAAGCGGTTTCAACCGGTCCACGATCTCACTATTGGTAGGTCTCTTGTCCTTCACAGCACTAATGGATAAGCAGCTAGGGTACCTCCTTATGCATTTGAGTTTGTTGTCCTGCAGTAATGTAGGATTTGTGTTGTATTAAGGTAACTTAAATCCTTAACTGATTAATATTTATTAGTTAATAAAGCCAAGTGGAGGTCTTTCTTCTTATTGGGAAGGTATGATCTGAAGCAATTTTTGAAAATTCATAGCTATCGTATCCCAACCATCTCTTCAGAAAAGCTAAAAAATGGGTGTGGAAGCAGAGTTGCCCAAGCTTGAAATGCGTCAGTCATGATGAAAATAGCAGAATTTTCACAAGGGAATAGAATATTAGCCTATCCATGGAACCTTGAAGACAAGTTACAAATAAACTGAACAACCTTAAAAATGAGTGAGCAATTGTGCTATTTGGGGAGTATAACTTCTGAATAGAGAAGGATTGAAGTGTGAAAGTATTCACTGTTTATCTTTCCACACAAAATGTGACCAATAGGGTGGGAATAAATTCTTCTTTAGACAACTTCATCTTCAAATCAGTTTCAGTGTTATGCATAACAGATGCTAGCCTCTGATAAGATTGCAGAACCTTTGAACTTGATGTTATTTTGAGGAACTTATCAGCTCTAATTATGATGAGTCTTGCATAAAATGTATCCCTAGTCTCTATTTTTAGTTTGTGCCCTGGAATAGGTAGGCTTCCTACGTTTGGGAGTACTGAAATAGACACTTAAAATATAAACAAATATTCTTCATGTAACAGAATATATCAAGTGGTTTGGTTATGGCTTCCCATTTTCTCTGGACAGTCCTCCCACACCTTGTGTGTGTCTGTCTAGTGTAACTCAAATCCTTAGGCTAACATCAGTTTTCAGGTATTTCAGAGGTCTTGGCAGCTGGCTGAATAAAGAGCCTGAGTTCTTTAAGGAGGCATGAGTTATTGTCATCTTTTCTTCTTTAGGCCTGCCAAATACATGATGCCTTATATATCACTTAGGCCTTTGGCAGCCCTGTCACATCAGAAAACTGATCAGCTGTGGGAAACAGCTTCATCTCCGCAGGGTGATTGTACTGCGAGTTCTTTGCCTGGCATATATCTAGCTGAAATCTAGGAGCAGAAACTGAAGCTAGTGGGACGGGGAGGTGAACCTAGATAACAACATAATGAGGGCTATAGGAACAGAGCATGGGAAGCTGCTTGGAAAGGGGAAGAAGGCATAGGCTGGAAGCAGACTTCTTTCACTTAAGTGGTAGGGCATACGTGTGCATTTTGGCCAGGAGAATGCTTCTCCCAGGTACCCAAACAGATTTAGAAAGACGAAGCTAAATAAAGAAAATGAGTTCAAAGTCAAAGGAATGCCCATGCACAGCAAGATGAGATGGGTTGATTTTACCTAATGCAAACTGCTGATGTTGAAATGGAACATCTGGAACAAAGTAATTTCATCTAGATTTGTGCAAAATTTGACCCCAAATTTTAGTATAGCTAGCCTAAAATGTTATCTCTAAAATTTAAGCAATTCAGAGGAAAGCTTTACCTCTAGTGAAAACAAGACTGGGGGAAGGGGGGGGGGGCGGGGAAGAAGAAGAAGATAATATACATAGAAGCAGGTATTTTTCCTCTTTGAGCTACATTCAGAATTGTGCATAATTGTAATAGTGTGCTCCAAAAGAACTTACAGTGCAACAGCTAGCTCTGTTTTTCATTTGGGAATTGAAGTAACTATTATTAAAGAAATTAGAGAGTGAGGGAGAAGCTGCATCATGCAGTTGAGGAAAAAAGAAATGAAGAAACCCCTATAAAACCCAAACCCCAGGCCTCCCCGAAAAACCAAACCAAACAGAAACTAAAACCAAACACGCACACACAGCACCCCAACCAGAACTCCTGCAACCAACATTTGTAGGTAGATGTGGGTGACTAAAACCACCAAAACATTCTGTTTGGTTTACCTATTGCCCTTAGGATATGCCTTTACTGCAAACCTGAACAGCTTTGATAGAGATAAACAGCCTCTTTTTCTGTGGGGTTGTGTGTGGAAACTAAGCATTTAAGGGGGTGGCTGGATTTAAGTCGGCAGCTCTATATCTGCAGTTGAATACAAGTAGTACCTGCAGTGTCGAGTTTATAGTAGTCCAAGGACCTTCCTCTGGATATGCAATCAACTTCAGAGCATTGTCATTCACCTGCTTCCTTCTTTCTGCCCTTCCTCCTCTATTCTTTCAACTTGTTTGCATACAGTTTCTCTAAGTTATTTGGATGCTAAAGAGAGCACAATGTTCTTTGGACCACAGCTTTCATTTGGCTCTGATATCCTGTGTGGGGGAGAGTGACTGTTTGGGAAAGGGACTGGGAGAAACCATTCTGCAGGAACACTACCCTCCAAACTGTTCCAAACAAGCTTTTGAACAGATGTTTAGAATGCTTCAAATCAGGGCTGCTTCACTGGAAAAAATCAGTCCAAATCTAGACAGTGACTTATTTTAGACAAAACTTAAGTTACCAGATCCATTATTTTTTTCTGAAATAATGGATCTATGAATCATAGATTAATGGAAATGTGGTAGCCTTTAAATGTCCCTTATCTCTAGGAATTTGTCAGGTTTTAACTACTGCAGTAATAACCTCAATTTATGCTTAATTTACTGTTAATGATCTTAAAGTTGCTTTAAAAGATGGCATAAAAAGCTGACTTCTTCCATTGAATAAATTCTTTTTGTTTACTTGAAACACATTATTTTTTTCCCTTGTTTGTTAAATTTAATTTTTAACCAGATAGAATTTTGGAAAGATTTTTTTTTTTGTGAAGGGAGATGAGTTTTAATTAACATGGTAATAACATTTACTTGTTGATGGTGACATTTTTATGCCCACTTAATAGAATATTTTATTGATAAAGAATTATAAGTTTAATTTCTGCTAAACTGGCTTCAGCAATCTATCATTGGTCAAGTTTTAAAATAACTGTGACTATTCATTTCCTGTTTGCATTCAAATGGATGTGGTTTTTTACTTTCTGATCTAGAGCTACTAAGTTGTTTGGAAAAACTTGCAGGAAATACCTCTGACACTTGTTTTAATTAATGCAGTTTTAAAGCACTTAGAAAGTAACAGTTTTCTTATTTCTGGAAAACTGTCCAGCTTTTTCAAGCAGCTGGAAAATTAAACAGATTGTGAAAAGATTATTTCCTACAAATATAATGTAGGAGTTTTATTCTTGTAGGAATAATGTTGTAGGAATTACATTCTTGTTTTCATAGTACTTGAAATTCCTCTTTCTGCTATATGCTAATAATGTCTTTTGTGAAATCTATTCAGGTGTAGAATTTGGGGCTCGAATGATAACTATTGATGGAAAACAGATAAAGCTTCAGATATGGGATACGGTAAGTAATAAACCATAGAAATTATTTAAACACGTGGCTTCACTAGCTTTCCCTTTGTTCTGTTTAAGCACTCTATCATCAGCACCTATGTGGGATTATATACTTTGTCTTGCTTTCTTTGGTTCCTAGGAAGACTTAAGATTTGCTTAAATTTCTTCATTTGTTGTGATGTATTCTTAGAACAGTGTACACTTCTGCTGTTTGCACTGTAACTTTGCTTCCTCAAGTAACACTTTGTCAGATTTGTAAGACTAGAATTCGTGCTGCTCACTTTTTTGTGAAAGTTTTCTATATTATTAAAAAGTTCCATTTCTCTAAATAGTCTTTCTGTGTGTGTTTGTGCAAGATCTGGTTAATATAACATCTTGATGGGAAGTTGTGATGTCTGCTAGCTTTAACCAAGACTTCTCCAGAGAAAATGTTTTCATTTCCAATATAGAAGAAAAACTATGGTTCTCGGTTTCACAAATGCAATATGTAGTGAATGACTTAAGTTCTAACTGTGGCCAGTATATTTACCTGTATACAATCTGACTTTCAAAGCAGGATATTTCTATTCTAATCCAGTCTTGACTTGTAAGGATACCTAAATTCCACTGTCTCAGTTCTGATCTTGGGTGCAAAGGTGTTGAATGAATAGCAAGATAAAGAAATACGATGAGATAATTGTCAAGAGAGATTTTACTTCATAGTGTTAAGGTACACAAATATGTGCCTAATGACCGAGATTACCATGTCTGTATTGTGTATCCTCATTGACCATTTAGACATTAGGAGGATATTCCCTAGATATTAGAGGAAATTCTTCACAATGAAAGTGGTGAGGTGCTGGAAGGGGTTGCCCAGGCATGCCCCATCCCTGGAAGTGTTCAAGGCCAGGTTGGATGGGGCCTTGAGCATCCTGATCTAGTGGGAAGTGTTCCTGCCCACAGCAGGGGGGTTGGAACTAGGTCTTTAAGGTCCCCTCCAACTCAAACCACTGCGATTCTATAATTAATCTCTTTTTCTTTTAGCAAAAACTGAGAGCTGTTATTGGTGCTGTCTCTGTATTTATGAAGCTGTAACAATTTCTGTTTGATGAAAGGAAGTTCATTTTACACCTTTGGTTAAGGAAATGTGAAGCTTTTGTTTTCAGTTTGTACTTACTGTGTCACAGAGCCAGCACTTCTCCAATTCAGTGCTAGCCTTGAATACATGCTTTTAATCCATCACTGAACAGGAACTATCTTGAGCAGAGACATAAGAAATGTCAAAACAAATTTTTTCTGTTTTCCTGGTTAACATCAAGGACTTGTTTCCTTAAGAGCATCAAGCACTAATTCAGATTTTTCTGACCATGTTATTTGTGTGGTTTGTGTTGTCTTTAGCACACTGCTACAGCTCCAAGGAAAGGCATAGCTTAATGTGAATATATGGAACCTGCAGCATACCTCACTGGAGGAGTATATCATAACTTATGGGGGCAGCTGAAGCTAACCCTATTGTATGCTGGCGAGATCCATTTGCAGATGCTCTTGTATCAAAACTCAAGAACATACGGCTTTTCTGTTAGCATCTTAGTTTGGATCAGGAGTGTGTTACAGAAGTTAACTCTGGCAACTGCACCCTGTTTTTCATGTGGGAGTATGCAAACTGAATTCCTTTCAAATGAGACAGAACTGGAAGATTCGCTCAAGGAATGCACGGATGCCCATTAGAAATTGTAGTCCAGCATTTGGTTTTGTGAACTGGTAGCTTGGTAAAACTAATCTGATACCAAAAAAAAAAAAAAGCCACACACCCAAAAAACCAACCAAACCAAAACAACACCCATGCCAAAAAAACCAACAACAACAAAACCCCATATTCTGTGAAAGATGTTCAGTGTGGCCCTTGCACACCTGGTGTTAGCTGTTGTGGCCTCTGCTGTACTGCTGAGCTGTGTCTACACTAGCAAACAGTGTGCCCTGTTATTCTTTGCTGGGAGCAGGCTGCTCCTGATCCTCCCCACTGCTGGGCTGTGCAAGCTTGCTGCTGTGTGTGTTGTGGCACACCCAGGATTTTAGGTGTGGCAGTCCCAGGGTTTCACTTTTCCCTTCTGATGCATTTAGTCAGTCAAGGGGAGTGTAGGTATTGGACCAAATTGTTTGTTCTGTCTGCCGTTAGTCTCTAGGTTTTCTTTCCTGTGTCTTTAATCTTATCAATAGTTTTCAGTGGTTGGATAGACTGAGAAATATATTTGTCAAAAAGTGGTTAGTTGGTAATTGCCTCCTGTGAGAAGTTACGCTGCTCTTGTGGAAGTGTGGTATTTGAGCTATTGTCAGTTAAAAAAATAGCTTTCGGAGAACTATAAGATGTCAACAGAAGCTGGTAAGGATCAAAATGACCATTCTGGGAGCTATTAAGCTTTGAGTTTAAACAAGCTGTGTAGATGAGGTTGTTTGTCTTGTGGCAGTGTAATACTGAGAAATATTAAAATTGTTTCTCATCAGGAAACTTCATTGTTGTAGCGAGATACTGGGCTTGTTACCAGGCTGAGTCAGTAGCCTCATTTTGTTGTTGAGGGGGATGTTCTATATTGTGTTGACTGTTACTGACTAGTCATTGTTAATGAGCAAAATAAGGAGTGGTTTAAAGGGAATTCAGGTTCTCTGACACTGCAGGGGGAGGCATCAAGTGATGATAAGTAATACTACTTATGTTCTCTAAATTAAATTGATTTGTGTAAGATTTTTTTTTCTTGTATCTTAAAAAATTAGTGGGTATAAATATCTTTCATTTCATGCAAATCTATGATTAAAAATGTTTCTTTTTATTCATTGTTTTTATGACAACTTAGTCTTGCTTAGACTAAGAGTAAATAGCTGAAATAATATTTTCTTTTTTATAAGCTAATTTCAAGTAATTTATTGGCTTCCATACAAGTGAGGTTTCTAATTAAATTGGTGGTGTTTTCTAGTAGGTAAGGACTTACACAAAAAAGTGTGTTTGTGCAAGATGAAAGGCATAACTGTTGGAGGCATGTCTCGCTTCCCTAAAACCACAGCATGACTTGTCCATCCACTATCAGATATTCTGAATATACTAATCCTTCTTGGAAATTCAGTTATTTTTCATGTATTTGCAAATATTTTTGATCTAGTAGAACCAAATAAAGTTCCCTTAATTCATTGAATGAATATTCATTTCATATTTGCAATACTGACAGTCACTAGTGTAGTGCTCGCCCTAAAGAGTTCTTTACTGATTGTCTACTTCATAATATTTTCTACGTGCTTTGGTAGTCAGTGCATATTTTTATGATCGTGGCCAGCTGGTGAATTCTTCAGACAACTAATACGACTTTTTACCATTGTACCTGCAAGAGTGTGCAACATCTTACAGCTAAAGTTATGATGACCCAGTGCTCACGGCCCTCTTTTACTGCTGTAAAGTAACATCAAGAGCTTGCAGGATATCTGCTTTGGTTCCTGAAACTAGTTTCATCATCAGTTCACAGGCTGTGTTTGCTGCTATGTGGGAGCAATAACATATTTCTAGATTCATGGATTGGGTAGGAATTTGTCCATTTAATAGTTATTCCTATTGCAGTTTGTGTAGTGGGATCGTCATCTGAACTTCAGTGCCAGTAGCTAAGTTACCATTCACATCCATGATGGCACGTCAGAGAGCCAAGGTAACTTGATACACCTCCTAGCCTTAATGTTCACAAACCTTTGTCTGTCACATGCTTAAATGTATTTGGTTATTGAAATACTATATTACTGGTATTTTATTTTCCAACTGCTTATAAGTTTCTTTCCAGTATCTGTGGTTTTTACAGTTATAGAGTAAGCACTTGCTTAGGCTAAGGCCTGACATGGAAGGAGGACAAATCACTTCCTTTTGTCCATAGTGGAACTCTCATTTTAGTGTGGGTAACCACTTGAAACCTGAAGGTTTCAAATATATTTGTAACCTGGAATAAATCATAAGGGTACTTTCATAATGGAGGTCTAAAGCTTTCTCTTTCTCTGTGTTAGGAGTTCCTTTGGCTATCTAAATAGTATGCATTCACCAGCATCAGAAGAAAAGGCACGTGTGCACATTATCCTTATTTAGACGTATGTACAGCTTCACCACTGGGGATCTTCAGTCCCCTCGAAATTTCTGTTCTTACTAGGACGCTGACAGGGTTATTCTGAAGCAATATGTAACTTGGCTGAATCTTCCACATAAATTCTGGCACTTTCTTAAATAGTTACAGGTTCATCTTCATAAGCATCTTTAAATTCTGGTTTTGTTCAGGAATGTCTTTGTGGGAAAGCAGCAAGGGTGGGGTTTTTTTAATACTGCTTTGTGTCTATGCTTTGTACTACATGCTAATAAATCACCTTAAAATGCTTGTTATTCTGAAGTAGAGACATGATTACAAGAAAGATTAACGTGTTTGTGTAAACAAGTTACCATGTGACTAAAAGGCTGTTAATTTATTTATAACTTTCAAAACTACGTTCAAAGGTATGTATTGCTCCTCTCCCTCTCTCTGGAACATTTTGTTCCAGGGATCCAGTTTGTGGAATGGTTCCCAACTGGCAGTTGTCTTGGGTAGTGTGACACTTCTGTGAGCTGGTTGTTTCTGACATGTCTCTTTAGTTTTTTATACGTTTTACAGAACTGTAAACAATTCCCAGTGTGAATGATGTTCTGTCAACAGGTTTGAACATACCACGTGTGTGCCCCTTTCAAAAGTGAAGGAATCTAGAGCTACTAGTTATGGTACATTGTAATTTCTCATTTTTCATGTTGACGCACACTAAGTTTCTTCCCAATAAAAACTATTGGTCAGCTTGCGTGTTGAAGGTCTGCTGGGATGCCCTCAGATCACTTTGTACTTGAAGAAACTTTCCAAATTCTTCAGCACTGGAAATAGACAATTCAGTAAAATTAACAGACTGTTTCCTAGAGAGATGCATTGTTGTGGATCCTAATTCATTATCTAACTACTTTCTAGTACTGCATCATGTCCTTCCTTCTGTTTTTCTTTCCTTTGGTTCAGATTCAAAAATACGTAATTAAGGAGCTTGCAAGGAACCCTTTTTGGTAGTAAAGACTTGCCTGCCTGTTTTGCAACTGGCACCTATGTGACTACACCACACACTTGTAAATGACACTGCAGTTTCCTTTAGAAATAGTAACACTTGGAGTCTTTTCTCAAATGTGCCACAGATACTGTGTCAATGGTAATGCAGTTATATAGTTATAATGTTCATCAAAACTGTAATGCAGGCCCTACATCTCTATATATCTTAGTGACCTAAAGTGATTGATAATGCTTTTTGTTCTGTTTACATCATTATTTTGAAGTCATGTTTTGGTATAAACTGAGGTATATTTAGAGAACCGCATGGAATATATATTCATGCAGTTCTACAGGTCAAGCAAGGGATGAGGATTTGTACTATTTTCAAGACTTGTAACTCCTACAGCTGTGATTTTATGTCTCATATGAGAAAATTTGTTTTAGTCAACCAGTATGATATGAATTGCAAAACTTTACAGTCCAGAAAACAATAAAGAAAATGTTACTTAGCACTTGAAAACATCACTTGCTTATTAGGAACCCACTTTTTTTCCATGATGAGTGAACTACTCATGTCAGACCTAGCACCTTTTTTACTGGAGAGAGAAGATGTGTTCGGGCCTGTTCAGTGTGCATTTATTGGTTCTGCAGGCAGCCTTGTCTGAGCTAGTTTCTGCATGTGAACTATCTGTCATGGTCTGTCAGTTACCAAAAGGTTCTTCCATTCTCCCACTTCTGCTGCAGTGTAACTCTGAAAGTGGGTATAACCAGGGATTGTTTTGGAGCAGAGGTTTGTGTTGCCTATAACTACATGTAATATGGCCTTGGGAAATAAGCTGTTTGACATTCGTTTAGTGTCTCCTACTGCTATTATTCGGCATGCTCCCTGCTTCACTGAGTGGTGGCACAGTTTGCCCAGAGAGGTTGTGGAGTCTTTATCCTTGCAGATCTTCCAAAGCCATTTGAACATAGTCCTGAGCAGCTGGCTCTGAGTGGCCCTGCTTGAGCCAGAGGGGTTGGGACTGGTGACCGCCAGAGGTCCTTTCCCACCTCAGCCATTCTGAAGTGCAGAGTTTTGGTGGAACATGCTCTCATCAAACCTCACCTGGAATACTGTGTTCATTGCTGGAGTCCTCAGCACATGAAGGACATGGATATGTTAGAGCGAGTCTAGAGGAGGACCATGAATATAATCGGAGAGCTGGAGCACTTTGCATATGAGGACAGGCTGACAGAGCTGGGTTTGTTCAGCCTGAAGAAGAGAAGGCTCTGGGGAGACCTTATAGCAGCCTTCCAGTACTTCAGGGGGGCCTACAGGAAAGCTGGGGAAAGACTCTTTATCAGGGCATGTAGTGAAGCAGTAGGACGAGGAACAACAATTTTAAGCTGAAAGAGGAGAGATTTAGATTAAGTATTAGGAAGAAATCTTTTACCGTGAGGGTAGTGAGTTACTGGAACAGGTTGCCCAGAGGAGCTTTGTATGCGCTATCCCTGAAGGTGTTGAAGGCCGAGTTGGATGAGGCTTTGAGCAGCCTGGTCTAGTGGGACATGTCCCTGTCCATGGTAGAGGGGTTCAAACAGGATGATCTTTATGGTCCCTTCCAGCCCAAACTATTCTGTGATTCTATGATAAGAACAATGTTAATACCGCTTAGGATAAAGAGCTTTTCTCTGGCATCAAAGCTGTTTTTAATTTATACTGAGCTTCCATGCTGCTACTTCTGTTGCTTCTTATAGCAAGCAGCTAAACTAGAGTTGGTCCTACTTTGCAAGACTGATGAAGTATAATGTACTTGTACTTATGAAAGAAAATAAAAAGAAAGCTGGTTTTGGCTTATAGTCTACACTTTTTTTTTTTTTTTTTGTCTTCTTTGAAATAGCTTGTCCTTCTTGGAGGGGAAAAAATAAAGTGGGGAGCAGAGAGCAAATTGTCAGATGAAAAATGCTAAAGTAATAAAGATACTAAGAGAAAAAGCTGTGGAGTATGTTCTACATGCATAACCCTGCTATACTGATCTTCTAGATGTCTCATTCAAAATGGTACTGTTAAAATAGTAGGTGTCTGTGATTATTTTATATATTATGTAAATGTAAGTATAGTGGAGATTCATTGTTGCTTTATCCTCTTTGGTGAAGAAGGGGTAACATTTCCAACCCTTTCCCCAGGCTTTCCTACAGTAAGCACTGTTGTTTAAATTTCACCATGGGCAAGTAATATAGTTAAAAACGTTACAGTATTTTCAGGATTTAGATAGTGAACTTCTGTAAATAAGTGATTCTTGGAAAAACTCACAGTTGTTGTTGCATTCTTCAAAGATCTGCTAGAACTGGACAGTCTTGGTAGATCATGATTACTCAGGGAGACCAACAGCTTCTTGTGTCAGGTTGGAATTTATGAAGGTGAAACAGGTTATTATAATGTGACAGGCGAAGCCACTGATTTTAGGCAACACATGGAATACATTGGTAACAATAACTTGTCTTTTGTCTAGTTAGGAGGAAAACATTTTATGTATCTACCATGCATTTAGGTTAGTCACCACACCAAGAAAAGGTTATAGAGCTTAGTGGGGCTTCTGGGGAGAGAAACAAGTATTGTACTAAAAATGTGGGGGTTTATAGTATTCCTTGGTACGTTCTGCTAGCAGACTGGCTGTGTTCTCTTCACTTAGTTTACATGCACCTGGACTCTCAGCCCAGTACTTACGCTAGTGTATTCTAAGCACATTTAAACCATTTAATATATGATCTGTAACAATAAATTTGTAACTTTTTCCACTGGAATGGCTAAGATGAAGTGTTTTCTTAAACTGAAATAACTGATTATTCTGGAAGATAAGGATGCTTTCTGAAGGCTGAACATGATGAAATTTGTTGTGCCACTGCTCTTGTTCAGTGAGAGCATCTAGATCAAGCTCTCCTTGAATTCAAGATAACCTTATCTTAAGAAAAGTAGAGCAACTGTGAGAAGAGAAACTGAACACTGTTTTTTTTATTTTATTTTTTTTTTAGATAGGGCTGAAGTGTAGCTTGTGTTTGATAAATACTTCATTCTTGCTTTTCATAGTTTTAAATAGCAGTAATTTCCTACAGTTCTGCAAATAACAATTGTACTGCATATAGGTTTTTACAGCATTAATATTAGTATTTCTTAATTGTATTCTGTGTTTGAATTATGCTAAGGCTTCTGTTGTTACTAAATATTGGGAGTAAATGTTTTCTTCTAACAACTGTCAGGTGCCTAGATAGCATTTCTGAAAAACATGAACGTGGGGAGGTCATCAAAGCCTGCAACTTTGAATTTTTTTTTCAGGACTGTGTTCTCTTGAGCATGTCCTTTAAGTGCTGAGAATTTTACAGAATACTTTTCTATGAGAACTGTCTTAATTTATGTAGAATCTCTGAAGTTTTTCACTAGTACATAGGATGATGACTCTTATATCCTGTAGCTGTTTGACAAGCATTATTTATCAAGTATAGAGGAAATTGATTAACTGTGGAGCAGAATTGTGTAAAATTGAGTTCAGAACCATCTTCTGCTTTTTTCATAATAAAATGATTACTGAAAGAATTCCATCTGAAGACTGTTGAAAGCTGGCTGCAGTTTATGATATAACGGATAAAATCTGCATCCTTGGCCTTCCAACAACCTTTACACCAGCAGATGGTGGGCGTAAAGATGTCATTCATCATTTATTTACAATGGGCTTTATTTATTCTAGTGTCAACAGCTGCCCCAGGGAGCGGGTTATTGAATTCAAATGTGAAGCTCTGGGTTATTTGCTTCCTTTCAAATTTGTCTTCAGAGCTTAGTTGCTAGGAGTCCATTCTGTGCTCTAATAATGATTCATGTATTGTGAAGCCATTCAGTAAATTGGGTTGTCAGGGATTGCCAAAAAAGGTTTAGAGGTCTTGTTCCGATTTTTTTTCTTTTTTTTTTTTTAACAGCCCTGTGCTGTAGTTGGTGTCTTCTCCTTATGTGCCTTCTCTTGCTAGTGTTAGAGACTTTGTCCCTGTTAGTCTCCTCTGACTTGCCCTCCATACCCCTTCTTGTTGCCATGCTCTCAAAAGTAGAATTCTATGATTCTGTGATTCTAAGTTTGGTTTTCAACATGAACAAATTAAATTTGAGATATGAAATAATGAAACTTTTGTCTTCTGCAGGCAGGACAGGAGTCCTTCCGTTCCATTACAAGGTCATACTACAGAGGGGCAGCAGGGGCTTTACTAGTGTATGACATTACAAGGTGAGAATACCGAGGAGGATTAAAATTATATGTCTTTGTAGAATTGTGCTGTGGCATATAGCAGTGTTAAAATGTCTAATTTAGTTTGGCTTTTTGTATAGATGTTTGTAATCTAATGTTTGGTCAACTTTCATCAGGCTATATCTTGATTTTGAGCACTTGTGTAACCTATATACTTCAAATTTTCTGTGTATAGTGATAGAGAAAAAGAATATAAAGTCTCAGGAAAAATGAAATAAAATGTAAGCTATTTGACCATGAACTCGGGATTACTTTTCTGGAGAAAGACCTTAAAATATTTCACAAATTCCTTTCTAGTGTTTTTATGATAACTTTTTTTTTTTTTTCAATTATAGCAGGTTGTTTTTTGTTGTTGTTTTTTGGTTTTTTTTTACCCAAAGTGCTATTCTGCAAAGGAGTGAAATAGTAAAACATAAAAGTTTAGTTACATAAAAATACCAGAAAACTTCTACTGTTGCTGTGTTTACGAGGTTGGGATAATGCAGTTCTTAGTAGGGTTTTTTTTCGTAGCAGAAGTGACTCAGTGTTCAGAAATTACTACTGTTCCTGCTGTGTTGAATAAAGGCTTTATAAAACTTATCTGCAAAACTCTGTGCACTGTGGCTGGTTATCAAAATGTTCAGGCTCCCTTTGTGAGTCTTGTGTCTTGTTGCTGAATTAAGCAACAACTTTTAAGAGCAATTTCCTAGACACTTTTGCATTTGTTCCCCATTTATTTTAAAAAATCAGGAAGCAACATATTATTTCCATTGGATTTCTAACAAATGAAACTTTGATTCATAAACAGATGGTTTTACTTATGCTAAATCATAAACACACTTTACAAGCATGTGATTTAATATTTAGTGTACACATTCTGTAGTACCTGTAACATGCCATATTCTTGTACCTCACTTGAAAAGGCTTTGCTGCTAAATTCATTGTTCAGTTTATAAACTCACGGAAAATTGCCAACCATTTTCTGCCTTCAGTAGAACAAGTATTCCTATGTGAATATGTGATTATTTGTACTATTGCTTAAATTGTTTGAGGCTGTTAGGGACTCTTTTATATGTATATAAAATTATGGATTCTTACAGCTATAAGAATCCTCTTTAGTCTTTGCAGCAAACATGTTTTCAATCACTTTTTAGGTAAAGTTTATGAATGCTCCTTGCTTACTAAATTTTTGTTTGCCAATTCTCACTCTTACAAATGGATTACTATCTTTTACCCCTGAGCATGAGTGCTAATAAATTAGTTAATCAGCTCCTTTACTTGAGTAACCAACAGAAGGGAAAAAAATTATTGAAATACTGGTTTTAATTTTCATTCTCATCCTTACTTAGGAGAGACACTTTCAACCACTTGACAACTTGGTTAGAAGATGCTCGTCAGCATTCCAATTCCAACATGGTTATAATGCTTATTGGAAATAAAAGGTAAAATTTAACCAGTTATGATTTTGTAAGTGGTAAAGATTCATGACTTCTCCGGATTTCAGCTTTTGTGTTCTCTTACTTGTAGGCAGTACGTTAACTTTAAATTACTTTCAGTCACTGGACATACTTCTATGGTGAATCCAAAACCTTTTGTTTTCTGATTAGACTAATACAACGTGCAGCACCTGTGGATCAACTACGTTATGTTCTCAGTACCTTTTTCAGAAGTAACTTTGTTTTAAGAGGGTTGACTGTGAATGCAGGAAGTCATGGATTATATGAATTATTTTTCCCATTATGTTTTTTTACATCTGGAAACACCACTTAGAAGAACCTAGATTTCTCTCTCATAAAGAAATTATGACCCCTAATTTTAGATGTTCTAAAGTGCTTTAGTTTTTGATTAAGAATCACAGCAGAGAAAATGTGGTTTAAAAAGAAGCCCATACTACAGAATTCACTTACTTCAAAACTTCTCAAACGTAAGAAGTATATATCTCAATGACTACATGAGACGTTTCGAATTGTAAGCCTTTTTAATATTCTATACATTCTAGCTGGGATTGGGGGCAGAGAGTGCTTTTTCACTCTCTGGTTCTGGTGAAGTCAGGCTGCTCTTAGACAATGGGTGATGAAAATACAACTAAAGGTTTTGAAAGTGTGTTACCCAATTTGTAAACAATTATTTACTTGATCTTATCAACTGGACTGTCCAAAGGTGTGGTTTTATATTAACTTTATCTGTACTTTTTCTAGTTCTTGATCCAGTGAACTGTAGCATCCTGTCTAGATTTTTTTTTTTCAGATGTAGTTTTTTTCCCAAATACCAAAACGATCATCTTGTAATTTAATACCCATTAGTTATGGGCCTTTGCCTAATTGACCTTAACTTGACTCCATGGCTCAGCAATTTTTGAAGGTAAAGATGCCAGTTGAAATAATGGTGTGTGTGCTTGTCCCTTAAATCTAATAAGCAACTGGATTGTTTATAAGATACTACTGAGAAACAGCCTTGTGGCAAGAGTATGATTTTGCTACTCTGGCCTGTTCACCTCTTATTTTCTTCTTCTTTACCCTTCTCCTTTCTGTTTGCCTCCCTCTGCCCCTCCTCCCCCCCAAAAGAAGCATGTTAAGCGTTAAGTAATTGTGAAGCTTGTCCACGTTTTTGTACATAATCTGGAAAATTACTAATGACATTCTTTGTAACTGAGGAATGTGATGAGTGCAGTCTTGACAAATTAATATAAAAATATAATCGGTCTTACAAAATGAAGCCTTGGTAAGCCCCTAATGTCCCTGACCACCTGCTTTTATGCTTATGTGAGTAAAAATATGGCACCGGGAGAAACAGCAAAGTGTACTGTTTGCTTAAATGTTACAGAAGGTTGCATACTTAGTTGACATCCGTAACTATTCCTGATTATTCTTAGCTGTTAAACTAAATTTGTCTTGCATTCTGCTGATGCAGAGTGTATCACATGGTTGTATGTTATAACATGCTACTTGCAGCTGGCACAGTAATTCCTAGTTATAGATTTTATTCAGACAATAAATAGATTTATGTATTTTAAGTTACAGATTAATGTGCCACATGAAGTAAAAGTTCTTTAAGAAATGGGATAATTTTCAAGCCTCAAAGGGGAGGACAAGAAGAAAGCTCCTTCAATCGTATTGCACTATCCTGAAAGCGTGTTACAGGACTTCTTATGGTAGGGCATACTACTAGAGATGGAAGGAAGAACCTGTATACTAGCATAATTTTATAAAGGATAAAATTTTGTTCTTATGAGTCCCAAAAGTGCGCTTGGTACACGTATGTAGTACTGAATTATTGCTGGATTTGAAGAATGTTGAGGAATTTAATCTAAAATAAAATACCTCCTTTTTGAAAACGTTACAGATACTAGTGTTAAAACATGACAAATATTGTACTTAATCTTCTTTCCAGAACAAAACATAGCTATATTGATCTAGTAAGACCAAATTCTTCGAATTGTTGGAATGGAGAGAGGAAGACAGCTGTGGTTAGTAGAAGTAGTTAAAGCTGTTTAAGAATATGTTTAGTTATCAGTAGTGAGTTTTGACTGGATTATCACTGCAGTTTTTGATGCAGCTGCACTGTTTCAAGTTAGAATTGAGTTGTTTACATCTATTCTGTCATGGAGATAATAATGTAGTGAATCAAGGTTTTAAATGTTATTGAGGGTAGTATGGTAGCAGCAGATAAAGACATTGCTCAAGTTCAAGCATACAATGTCAGGTAGCTACTTCAGGTACATGAGAATGAACACCTTGTTAAGATATCTTAAGCATGAGGCTGAGGTACTGGGAATGCTTGCATATAAAGAACAGCAACTTTAAAATTGTTCTGCGAAGACAGTTCTTGTATCCTTATCTTCAAATGCTCCATGTTTAAATTATGTGCTGAATTGTCTTAAATTTGTAGCTCATCTGAGCTAGCATGTAGTTGTAAAAATAACAAAAACCTACTTTGCTGCAAAATAGGTGTCACAGTGAGTATTGTTTATTTTTAATATACGTATAATTACAAAGATGGCAGC
Source organism: Phaenicophaeus curvirostris (assembly GCF_032191515.1). Lineage (NCBI taxonomy): Eukaryota > Metazoa > Chordata > Aves > Cuculiformes > Cuculidae > Phaenicophaeus > Phaenicophaeus curvirostris. The sequence goes on from NC_091394.1 coordinate 60,655,014, forward strand.
ACTGAGGCCCAGTATACTTTTTACTGGTATTCTGGCTGCAAATCAAACCTCTGTGTTTGCATGATGTTTAGTTTAAAAATGTGTATCTGAAGATAATTTTACATGCACAACTTAAATGAAACTTCATTTGAATATATATGTTACGTGATTTACGTATAAACATAGTATTTTTATTTCTTAAGATGTAGTATACTTGCAAGGAAGGACAAACTGTACTCCTTGTTCGTAAAGAAGCTTTTAAAAGTAAGAGTGAAATACTTGTGTCTATATGACTTAGGAAGTGGATTTTTCTTCAGTTGTCCGGTCCAAGAGGTTGGGGTTTTTTTCTGTTCTTTTGTGTAATAGTTACCTTCATGTAAACAGCTTGGAAAACAGAAAACAAATTGTATAACAGTCATATCAAATTCTTCTGCTGTTAGAGGGCTAAGTCTGGAGTTTCAAAACCTAACTGCTAGCTTGTTGGGAGAGAACAGTTAATGTAGTTCAAAATAACTTATTTTTGCTTTTAAGCCATTTTATCAGAACAGAAATTGACTGTATGAAGTTTTGTTACTTACTAGAAAGAAATTAATTCCATTTTTTAAATTATTTTTAATATCGTTACGAAATCATTTCTAAAACTCCCATATCAGTCCAGGTTTACAATGTGGATTGGTAGGTGACTTTATACTAGAAAAGAGTGTGATGTTTGCCTACAATGACAATGTCTAAAGTTAGCGCTCAAGGATAAATATGTACACATCTTGTTGCAAGCCATTCCATGAAGTCTTTAAGACTGTGTCAGCTCAAGCAATAGTGAATCGGTGGCTATTCCATATACTGTTAAGTGCAAGACTTAGAATAAATCTGCCTTGTGAAAGGGCTTGAATAGATATCTGCATGTACATAAGTTCTAATGGGGGCTTTTGTCTTATAAGTATGTCTCTGAAGAATAAGATTTACATGGATTGGATGGTCCATGCAAGTAACTTGCTTTTTTTCTATCATAGTGATTTAGAATCGAGACGAGAAGTCAAGAAAGAGGAAGGTGAAGCATTTGCACGAGAGCATGGACTTATCTTTATGGAGACATCTGCCAAAACTGCTTCCAATGTAGAAGAGGTAACTTTGAACACTGATATTTTATTAAGACAGTTGTTTTGAATTGTACTTTATTAGTACAGGTACTATTCCTCTAAGTTTTGGATTCCTTAACTTCAATTAACTACTCTTTAATTTATATTATGAGAAAGACTATGTCTATATTGTAATTGATTGCATAGTTGAGGCTCTAGTAGTTAATATACTTGGGTTTTTTTAAATATTTGATTGGAGAAACTGGTACAACTGTCTGCCTTGAGGTCTAAAAAGTAAGACTGGAATACATGTGCTAATCCAAAAGTAAGCCAAGCTATTGGTATCCTTGGCAGATGTCAGTCTTACCTGTTCTAAAGACATTTCACAAGCTTTTCAGAGCAATCTGTTGTAGTGCATTAGTATGTGTGTTGTTTTTATCTTTCCCCTCCACTACCTAGCAGGAATCTTCTTTGCTGCAATTCATGCCCACAACAATGTTTTTCTGTCCTCGGTAAGAGGTCATTATCTAGGTTGCTGTAGTCTGCTATGTATTTTAATAAGTTTTTCATTCTTTTAAGAAAGACTTTAACAAGTTCTTCATACTTTTAAGAGCTTAAGTGTTTTGAAGTTTTGCTTATAGTTCATATTTTTGGACATACACGAGTTCCTACGTATCTCACTTAGATTTACTGCACACCTTTCTTGAATGGTGGTTGCGGTGGGTGGACTTCAGTCAACAACTAAGTGCCCATCCGGTTGCTCCCATACTCTCCCTCCATCCAGCAGGATGGGGGACAGAACCAGAAGAGCCAAAGTGAGAAAAACTCAAAGGCTGAGATAGCACTTAATAAATGAAGGAAAGAAGTGGGGAGGAAGTCACTCAAGCTTCGCACAAATGGATTGATTCCCAGCCAGTATGATGAACAGCTACTTTGGAAAGACTACCCTTTGGTTGTTGAGCGTGCTGTCATATGCTATGAAATAGCCCTTAAGCTAATTCTGGTCAGCTATCCTGGCTGCATCCAGCCCACACACCCTGTCAGATTTTGCCTACCTTATGCCTAATCACTGCAAGGGGCAGAGAAAGAAAACATTGACACTGTGTAGGCACTTCTCAGCGATACCTAAAATGTGAGTGTGTTATCAACAATGATTTAGTTACAAATCCAAAGCACAGCACCATAAAGGCTGCTGTAAAGAAAATTAACTCCACAATAGTTAGACACAGTACAGCAGTGAACGAAGAGCCCCAGCTGAGATGTTAGTACTATGTGAAGTGGAAAGCGTCCTTCACATGTCTTCAGGCCCATGCTCACTTCATACATCCCTGCTTACTTTTTTATAGTAGCATGACATCATTCAGCTTCTCATACTATGTAATCTGCCCTTACTGTTTTCAGAAATTGAAATGCAAAATGGTGGACAACTGGTGAGGTATTCTTTCAGTGGTAAAGCCTTCTGGCTTTTAAATATTTAGTATTTTTAAAAAAGTTACATTGAGAGAAACAAACAGCATTCACTGATTTCATTATGGTTTGTTAGTACCCAATTCTAATATTAGCACCTCTATCCATGTAACGAAACACGTGCTAGTGAATGAGTTGTCCAGTATCTAATGCATCTCTGATTATCAGGAAGAAAATGAGCACAAAGTTGTTTGTTAAAAAGGTTTGAACAGAATCCTCACCTTCTGATGATATGAGTGAGCGATTGTGTGTATGTACCAACTTTCTAATTCTGGTTGAAAAGCTTTAGAATATAATGCTTTTTAGTGACAATCAAATGCATTCCTTAAATGGTATGATTAGTTAGCACTAAAAGAGTTGGCATGATCTGGGATAGTTACACCTGAAGGAGCAAAATCTTAATCTTTTGAGTGAGTAAAAGTAAGTAAGGAGAAATGGTAGGCACGGTAGGTGAAAGACCGTTTTGTGGACAGAAGAGACTGTTTTCATTTTAATGCTGATTCTGGACTGTTCAATATAAAAAAAATAGAAGGGAATGAGGAAAGAAATCATGTGCAATGGACAACATTTGAGGACAGAACAAGAAGTATGCAAAACAGGCAAATTGAGCAAGCCCTCAGTACTTGACTTCTGGACTGGAAAGAAATCATAGTTTTGTGACTGCCTGAACTAAATGGGAAGAACACCATTTGAGGTAATTCAGCTAAAATTGGATTAAATTTTAAGCAGAAAAAATCTGTAGTCCTGTGTTTACAAATGTTATCTTATGGAGAATATTTTTAATGGCTTTTTTGGCAAACTAAGGGCTAAGAAAGTAATACTGCTGAATTTTTGCATTGATAGAAATACACTGGATCTAAAAAGCTGGACATTGCAAGTCTCTAGATTTCTGTCTGGATTATTATATCAGATTTTTTCAAATGCATTTATTATAAAATTATTGAAGCAGACACTTTCTTCTGCTTGCTTTGTTTCCAAGTAAGTTGTCAAAATAGTTTTTATACATTTAATTGGAGTCTCGGCATACTTGTCTTTTCCAGAAGTGCTAGACTTCTTAGCTAAAACTATTGGGATCAAAGGGGCTTTCTCTAATTGTAAAGAGGTTACAAGGGGATGAGGGAGAGTGTGGAAAGCAGTCGTGCTTGAGGGGGAAGGAATACCCCTTTAATTACTCAGCAGCATTTTTAATGCATGCTGTGAAATTATCCTTTACTATAGTGTATGGGTTATGTGGTTAACCATTACAGTGCCAGGATACCTGCAGAAATCTTTGAAGTCAAACAGGCCTCTGTGGAGGCTTCTGAGAATTTAGTGTGGCCACAGAGTTAAATCATTGTGTTTGATATGGAATGAGATTGGATGAGAAGAGCTTCTTAGTCATTGGAAGGACAGAACAATTCCTGCGGGGAGGATGTTAAGCACAGGGTTATAATTTGACTGCCGTGCAAGGCCAGTTATACTTGTCTCTTCAGCAATATTATTTATTTAAATGGGGTTGTTTCTTCATTTCCTTTTAGTCTCTGCTTGAAGTATCAGGGTAGCCAGGTATCAAAACATAATGGAATTTTTGTGCTTTTTTTTTTCCCCTCACTGATTTCTAAGCTGTATCACTAGTGCTTTTCTCTCTTTAAAATTCTGTTTAAAGAAAAAAAAAATCTTAACTATGTTCAATGTACACTCTGAGTAAGCCCTGAAACACTGAACTTGTTTTCAGTTCGTGGTGAAAGGAATCTAGGAATCTACCTTTTAGAATCTTGGTTGCCATATCCATTCTACATTCCTGAATTGTGGATTGGGGTTGTGCACTCTGAAGTACAGTTTCCAGAATTCAATGTCGCTTATGTGTTTTTTTTCTAAGAAAACACTCTGATGCCTATCAGCCTTTTCATTTGTATACGGATCAGTCTGAGGTCCAAACTCCAGGCACATTTGCACTTGTTTAATGACAGCATGTTACTTTCTGACCTTGCATTAAAACTAAACATAATACATAAGAATTTTGTCTCATTTGCAAGAGACATGAGCAATTTTATCACATTTGGGTTTTCACTGGCAGTTCAACAACAGTATATGACTATTAATTGTAGTCTTATCTGAAACGTGCAGTTCAGAGCTTACTGAGTGCTTTCTGCTTGGGCGCTGTCAAACATTTGCTGGAATCACTATACATGCACTGATTCTCAAGAAGTAAAGACACCTAGCTGTAATTGGGAAGCTGGAATAACTTTGTGCACTATTCTTACACTCCAAACTGCCAGTTTTAACAATGATTAATGCAGTCAACCTTAAGTGAAAGAGTTTTCTGGGTACTTTTAGAACCGGTACGAGACAACATGACTCTTCAGACGCTGATCTCACTTGAGTTGTAATTATGTACCGCTGACTCCTGGTGTGGGAGTTGATTTTTAGCAAGTTTTTTCCCATATGAAGAGGATTATATAGCCCTATGCCAAGCTTTCATCTTAAGAGTATTGTCCGTGTTATTCCAAGTTGCCTGAACGTAAATAGAATGCAATAATGCATTCATTATTTAGGATTAAATCTGAGTAGACTAACGGTTTTGACTGAGCAACGGAGCACTAGTGCGTGTAGCTGGATGGTCATTCAATGGTTTTGTTTCAGCTGTAACTTAATTTTCTTTTCAGGTGGCTTCTTTCATACTTTTGCTTATGTGGATAATGAATGTTCAAAACCCCTGTAGCTTCAGACGCAGTACTACTCAGTCACAGAGAAGGGAAGGAAAGTTGTGTTTGTAATATTCTGAAGGTTAGAAATTACAGTCTCGGGGGTAGATGAGATTCTTAGCAGCTTCTAAATTTGGACTGATTTTTAGAAGTGTTGCCCTTCCTGAACACAACTAATTGCTGGTAAACAAACAATTGTTTGACCTGGTAAGATAGCTTGCACGGATTTAGTTAATAAAATTTGTAAATCCTAGGATGCTGATAGTTTCCATGGCAAGGTAAGGTGACGCACAAGATGTAATCTGACTAGAACTTGCAAAAGAGGAGGATTTCTAGTTCACGAGTCTTCAAAACAAACCTCAGCAGTTAGGTTTATCTTAACTTGTATCAAAACCAGTATTCCTTCAGGTTCTTTAAATCCAAGTTCTGTGATCTTTCAGATGTGTGAAGCTGGCACTTTAACCAGTTTCTCCCATGGGAAAATGGAGACGTGAAGCTCATGTCCTTTCAACTGTGGAAGAGAGGAGGGGCAGGACAGCTGGCTCCAGTGAAGATTCACAGCTTTTACCTCCTTGTCCAAGCTTTTACCCTGGGGCTGTGCCCCAGCTGTGCAATAAGGAACACTGGTTCTGCCATGGTTCTTGGGGCTTCTGGGCATCCCAAGGTATATTGAGGATAAAAAGTCTCAGTTAAAGGTTTCAGGCTGAATAGAAGAGCACGAAAAGTGTGATATGCCTGCCTGCCTGAGCTGTGGATTTTTGCTAGAGAGGTAGACTCCTAGTTCTGGGATTTTTATCTTTTTTTCCTCATGTGCTCTGTCTAGTGTAACTGTTCAGCAGCAGCAGCTGGATTTTTCAAGGCACTCTGAGCTCTAGTAATGTGCATCTTCCCAGTAAGATTGTCAGAAGGATTGCACTTCAGTGGGTACACATAAACAATTTACTGTCAAGTTCTCGTTTGTGCCTGTGCACCTTTACTTCAAAAATAAGGCTACAAATGCATTGGGGTGCTTTTTGTGGTGTAGGTTCTTTATATAGCACCTTCCTACTGCTTGCTAATTAACCCCTCTGTAGCCCCTTTAGTATCCTAAGCTTCTTTTTGAAGGATCGTTTACTTGTAAAAAGTATTGTCTTACTGTGCGTAAAACAGCTGCTCAGAGCTTTGGGATCTCAGTCTGTTAAGCAACCATCCAGCACCACTTGTTCACTGGAATAGTGAATGCTCTAGGGGTAAATCCAGTTGTGATCCGTGGTGTTACTCTTTCCAAATGCATCCTTCAGTACTAGAGTAATCCAACTATGTTGTATCTTACTGCTAAAAGATGAGACAGGAAAACGGGAAGGAGGAGAAAATTCTACGTGTTGTCTGACCACAGAGGTGAGGGTCATGCTTTAGAATTTGTGAGGTATTTAACTTTTAAGCATTCTTCATTGAATTGTAAGAAAGCATCCCGCAATAATGAGTACCTCGTTTTTATGTTAAAGCAAGGAATTTTAATTTAAATAATACCACCAGGGGGCAGCAGGTTACATGAGCTGGCAGTGCAGAATCTCATCTATTCTGATTTTAAGCAAACACGAATTTGTAAAATCTGAGTTTTGAAGAGTATCAGTGATTGCCATTTTTCCTGTTCTGTTCAGCTTGTAGCCAAGTCCTCAAATATTTGTCGTGGCATTGGCTTTCTGAGAAAGAAAAGTAAACTTATTGACGTCTGCCAAGTGAAGATGACATGTAGCCATTCTGTAACTCTCATTCTGGTACCCTTAAGCTTTTATACCCTCCTGCACACTATTTCCATAAGACAAAGATATCGGGAACTTATTCCCTTACTACTTGCGTTGTTTTTACCTGTTACAGAATTCATTCTTCCTGGTTTTGTCTCAGGGGTAGTAAACCTAGATTACTTGTTTACTTTTGTGTGTTTGATTTAGTTCTATGATCATTTTTTTTTTTAGGATTCATTTTTCTTAAATGCAGCTTCTTTACTGTTTGGTAGTTGGGGTTTTGAGTTTTGGGTTCTTTGGAGTTTTTTTGAGGTGAACGTTGAGACTTCTTGATTAGTGTAGCAGTATGATCTAGGAAACTCCTTATGCAAACCATCTAAAGTTTTATTATACTGGTATATTGTGACTCAAAAACCTCCTTTGTTAACTTTGCATTAGGAGCAGGTGGGACACAATGGGCAGATCACATCTTGCAAGACTCACTTTCCCACTTGTACAGTAATGTAATTTTCCCCAGCAGGCTATTACTATTATTTGAGAACCTAATTATAATGTGAAAACAGTTGAGAAATATGTTACATTAAAACAAATCACCAAATAACTTGTATATGACCTTTTTTAATTGCTGTGGTATAGATACATTCAGTAATCTCATGCATAAAAGCATCAGTAATTTGTAGTTTTGAAAGATTAAGCCCAAGAGTTAAACGCTAAATGTAGATGTTTTCATGAAGTTAGTTTTTCTTTAATTTTCCTGAAGTGTAGTCTAGAACTTTTATATTTGGAAGTCTTAACATACTGGTTTTGCAAAAGTCTCTTATCCTTGGATTAATGGAGGTACTGTGTTACTACACCCTTGCCATCTTTCAGGTGACTTGAGTATAAATCCAGATTGGATCTGGTACTCCCTCTCCTAGGGTTGTAAAAATAAACCTGGACCTGAGCTGATTTGAGAGCGAAGTGCTCAAGCGCTCAAGGAAGAGGAGCATGACAGGAATGTACAGCACAACTACAGTGTAGGCTTCGTTGGCAGCCAGCTGAGTCCATGTGGGCTTACTGGTTGAAGTCTTGTGTTGTGTGGAAGTGGCTAATCTGCACCTGGATCCGAGTTGGCATGTGAAGTGCTGCAGCTGTGTTCTTGCAGTCCTCTGCACATGGTCTAATAAATCCAAACTGGATTTGAGGGGAAACTGCTCTGTCTTTCTGAACACAAGGCTCGGTTAATCTGCAAATGGGATAAACTTCCCATAAATAATCGAGAGTTTATAGTACACTGCATGTTCTAGATAAGAATTAGAACGTGCAGTATTAAAAGAAGAGTTTTAGAAGTCTTCATTTATACTGTGTTTACTTTGTCCTTGCTAATTGGAGCACTAACGTGCAATGCCAAAATCTGGTAATAATACTCTCATGAGCAGACTGCTGTTTTCAGTAAAGTTCTTAGGTGGCTATTTTGAGTCTGCTTACACTTTGAAGTATAAGCTAACATAGATGCAAGAAACAAATGGAAGTCTTGAGGGATGCAAGTCTCTCTTCATGGCTGATTAGTAGTGATTTTTCAGAATCCGTACCAGGTGAAGAAAACAAGGTAGATTTATTATGTGCTATATTCTTGCGAAATCATTGTTTTCAAATAGGAATTATTTATATGTGGCCCAGCGTAACTTGGCATTGTGCCACACAGTAGCAGTTCGTGCTGCTTTAACACTAATACGTGCTGCACCAGAATCACCGATGGGAATGCGGTAGTGCGATTGTCTCTTCAGGACAACTGAAATGACAGGCCTGAGATGAGTGGAATATTTGTGGTTTTCAGCTCAACAGTGTCTTAGGCAATATGTTTAACATAAAAACACACTGTGCAGAACTCGCTATGCTTTTTTGCTTTGTACACTGTGTAATAACTATTAAATGGGGGATGGGACTGAGTGTTGTTAAATTGCAGTGTGTTTTCTAGTGCACTTTACTAGTTTTTGTGAGGATAGATGCATTCCTGCGGTGATGTGTTCTTGAGTGTAGCATCCAGAAGATATCTTATACTCAGATGTGTTAGTTTGGAGTTTGTAGTCTATTAAAACTCCAGTTTTGTTAGTTTACAGTAATTTTTATACATCTAACGTAACTCTCATGAAATTAATTCAACGAGCCTAGACATACTTAGCAAACATCATCTAGAATTTAGAAGTGTGCCAGCTGTGAAGTGCTTGTTTACATGAAGTTGTTATAACACATTTTTAAGACTTCAAGTTCTGTTTAATGTCCTGCTGAAATAGAGGCAGGCAAGTATCCTCACAGATTCCAGCTGTGTTAATTTCCAATTTTTGTTATGTTTGCCTTTCAGTGGGCCTATGTATGAGGCCATTACAATAATTAGTGTATTATCAGAAACCAAGATAAGTTTGAATTTTTTTTCCTACATTGAAAACTTCAATTTCTGAGGAATTTGAATCAATTCGTAGTTGGCCAAAAGCCAATTTTTCTCCTCAACTCTTAACGCATGTTTGAAAAACGAACTCACTTCCTAAGTGCCTTGTGAATCTGCAATGATTAATTCTTCTCATTATTTTGCTGCAAATTCTCATGACCCTCTGTGATGATTCGATCACCCACTTAGAGTTTATGCATATTCATATCTTTCCGCTCCTGCCGCAGTCGTTCAAGTCTCCTTCGCTGGCTGTGGTGTGTGCTTGGTGCAGTAATTGAGCTGCAGTAGATTGATTACTCTGGGGAGCTGTAAGGCCTTTAAAGGTGAAAACATATCAGTCCTGTTAATTAGGAAACAAAGCTCTGGTGGCAAGTTCAGCAGTCAAATGCTTCCAGTGTAGAAATGAGGAAAGGTATGATTTGTTCCTCTCTGTGAACCCTGTTTACTTTTTTATATTTGAATTAGATCTGTATTTGCTGTAATAGGCTTGTGCAGAAGATAGCGTATCTCATATGAATGCATGGTGTTAGTATTTTAAAAGGAAAAAAACTCTATATGTTTGATATTGATTGCAAGTATTAGCTGCTGTTAATCATCTCTTAAATAATACACTTTTTTAGGAATTACTTGACCTATAAAGTTAAATGAGAGGTGAAGAATGGAATCATTGGTTGTGAACTTTAACCAAAAACATTTATATCATTCACTTTTTAGACCTGAATCTCAAAATCTTTTCCCTGAATTAGAACAATGGATTTTCAGGAATCATAGTAAGACCTGGGGGTTCTCCTTTCTACTATTGAGATGTCTATTACCTATTGTGTACAAGATTAATTAAAGAGAATACGTTCTTAAAATTAGGTGAATATTAAACGATAGCATAAGGTTTCATCCAGCAGACAGCATCCTTACATCATCATTGTAAGTACCCCGTGGTTTTATGTTGCTAAGCACTCTAATCTAGAGTGGCCTATTACAAAGATATTAAGGGTAAGGGAAACCATCTGCCACACTATCTATCCATAAGGGTCAGAAATAAATAATTTAAAAGTAATTTATATATTTTCAAAACCACTTTTTCCCCTGTAATTACTGGACAACAGATTGTAGAATACAGATGTTACGAAAATGCCACTGTTATTGTAAACAGCGTGTGATCTATTGCTACTTCAGGGTGAGTTACAGGATGCTATTGTCATACCTGTTCCTGCTGAGGTCAGGAAGAAAGTCTTACTGAAACATCTGCACATGAGATTGGATTCCAATTAGTGCATCTTACGCTAAAAGATATTGCATTCATTGTGCTTGTGATTTTTTTTTTTCCTCTATTTTAGGCTTTTATTAACACTGCAAAGGAGATCTATGAGAAAATCCAGGAAGGAGTTTTTGACATTAATAACGAGGTAAGTTTCAGTACTCTTTGAACACTTGTTTGTTTGTTTTTTAAAGGTATGAATTTTACCTTCCCTAGAAGGCTGGACAGTAATATATTTGTCTGTTCCATTTGGATATAGAATTGCCTGCCATTGTGATAAAAATGGATTAAAATAAGTGACCCTATCCATCCATGAAGCATCACAAAATAATATAAATCCCCAAAAGAGAAGAAAATCCACTTTCATCCACTTCTCCATATGGTGTCATCTGTTTTCAAAGATAATTTTCCACTATGTAAATGGGGGACCATGTTGATATGCCAGATGCACTCCATGAGCTGTCCAGTGTAGGGGAGGGATTGCTTTGAGAGTTACATAAAAGACTTTTGAAATGCTCCTGGTTTAGGTGGCTGGATTCTGTAGGGAATAAAAGATTAGCCATTTTGCCTATGCGTGTTACTGAAATTACAGATTATTGAGGCCTGTCTCCTTGCTTGTTTGGGGTAGGGGGTGGGGAGGTGCAGTAAGGGAGCACTTTTCTCATGTAAGAGCCTAGAAAGACCTAGTCTCCCTTGAATTTTGAAATTATTGTCCTGTTGAAAATATTGAGCAGTTAGGAGAGAGGATGATAGCTGTAGCAGAAAGCAGACTGAAATTCAGAAGTAGTAAGTAGAAATACTAGGATCGCATAAGTTCTCTATTAATATTCACATAAAAAGTCACACTTTGTAAATTTCAAATTTAACAGTAGGAAGTGGTCAGTCCTTTCTGATGCCAAGGGTTTTTTTTTAATTCTGCATGTCCCTAAATACCATTGCTGAGGGACTTAGTGAAAACACATGTAAAAATCTGCCCTGCCGCGCTCTGTTCAGTACCTGTTTTGTGAATAGGTGCATCCTCTGTCTGGGACTGTCAATCTGACGCTCGAGCATGATAGTCCTTGCAGAATTGCTCAAAGAGTGGTGAGAGAATTGGCAGAACTCAATTAAATAGTTTCACCTCTTTCTGCTTAGTATTTTTCAATATGAGAAATTTTAGACTAAAAATTTTGCTTTTATGATTTTTGGAGAGGAAATAATGGGAAACTTTAGTATGCTAGATATTTGCATTAGGAAACTTGCAGCTAAATAAGACTTGGAATGGGAATCCTTGAAAGATGCTAATTCTGACTGGAAAAATGTGTGTGTGTCTATGGTGTGTTGGTGATACACTTTTGATTCATTTTAGTTATGAAAAAGGTAGTTTTCTTTAACATTTTTTCTAAAGCAAATGCACTCAGAAGTGCAATATAAATTGGATGGTAATCAGAATGTCTGAGAAAGCATGCTCATTGTATCTGTCGAGTTTCATATAGCAGCTGACTGCTTTACTGTGCCTTATGGAGCTTTGATTGCAATATGCTGTCAAGAGCCAACAGTCCATGCTATTTATTTGGCTTTATGCCAAGTCTGGCTCCTTGATTCCTCAAGAAGTTGCTATCAGCCCAGAGGGGGCAAAACCAATGAGCCATAGGGCATGCTTTTTATTAAAGAGGAGTCAAAGAGCGAAAAGAAACCACATCAGCTGCTGTCAATACTGAGCTAGTGCCAGAAACCCCAAGGCTACTACTGTTGCAGAACAACTGCCAAGCACTATAAATCTGAGATTTACTGTGACGCAAAGTTTCCTTAAGAGCTTAATTTCTGAAGCTACTGTATTACTTTTCTCAAAGTGCTGTATTTTTAGGTAAAATCCACTTGAGGGAGTGAGGGTTAAGATATAAGTGTGATTTGGATGAATGAAAGAGCTACGCTGTGTGTGGGTTCTTGGCAAGTAGCCACGTCTTTCGGGATCATAGAAATTATTGATGACACAGAACACTCATATGCCCTTAGCCTCTACAGCTGATACAACACAGAAAGAAATGCTGTCTAGAGAGGAAAAGTTTTATATTAAAAGTAATAGAGGTTTTGGTGAGAGGGGAGAGGTTATACATTTGTGGCAAATGCTATGTATTTTTAAAGCCTTATGCCAAGTAGTATTCAAATATAGTTCTTGCTCTCTGTTTTTGTGTTAGGATTTTAAGATGCAGAGTTTAACACACAGATAAAATTTAAATGAGAAGGAAAGCATCTTCTTTTAAATTATATTTAATCACCAAGAACATGTTGCTGAAAAAAATACATAAAGTTTGCTATATTTATTGCATACATTAGGAGACCTTGCTTTATGATCTTAAAAAAAAGTTTTTCAAGGATGTTGGTGTTCTCAAATAATTACACTGTGTATTAAACTTCATTTCAGGCAAATGGCATAAAAATTGGCCCTCAGCATGCTGCAACCAATGCAACACTTGCAGGCAATCAGGGAGGACAACAAGCTGGAGGAGGCTGCTGTTGAGCCTGTTTTTACTTTCTGGCTGCCTGGATGGGGCCTACTAACTTGTTTGTTCACCCTTCCCTCCCCCTCCGCCCCGCTCGCCTCCACTTCAATTCAACTGAGACATGAAACTTGTAAGTTGGTTTCCTGTTGCAGAAGAAGACTTTATCCTTCAAATTCTTGTATAACTTTGAATAAATGGTTAATGTTCACTTAAAGACAGATTTTGGATCGTATTCATATCTATTTGCATTTGATTTCTAGGTCAATTGATGTGATTCTTTTTGTTAAATGTTGTCTTGTGCCCTTGACTACGAACTGAATTGTATTAAACACTACAAAGTCATCTGAGTATTTTAATCAGTTTGTGTAGTTAGGTTTCCCAGCTCCTGCGGTTACCTAATGTTTAATATTGTAGAGCTGTCCTCACGTTTTTTGTCAATTTTCAAGGCTATAAAGAGAAGCGGAAGGACTCTTTTAATTCTGTATTTATCACTTTCTGTATATATAGTTTAATAACCTGCTTGGGTGTACTTGCCAAGCTAGAATTCTTTAATGCATTTGCATAAATTCTATACTACTTAGAGCTTGAAAACTACAGAAGCATTAATAGAAATTGCTTGGACGCTAAATTTTAAGCCTTTTTGACATTGTTAGCATGTTCATCCTCCCCTGTCATTATCCTGAAGTCCAAGAGAAATGCTTAATGTATATTACTAGAGGCTTCATACGTGCTATCTATTTTAATGCCAAATGTTTGCTGTTTGTCCACAATTTCCACAGCACCTCTTCAGAAATGGATTAGCTGTTTGCCTTAACGAATACTATAGGTAAAAGAAGAGTATGAATGAAAAGTAGAGGAGGAGTTGATAAATTTAAAATGGCACATTATAAGAACGTTAATCTTTTCTTAATGTTTTTTGTTGTTTACCACTTGATTTCTAGGTATATTTTTCATGCAAGGACAGTTTTTCAACCTAAATGTACAGTGGTTGTGTAAAGTTTTCTTTTAGTGACAACTTGTAATCCTAAATATATGGTAAGCATCTTGTCTATTGTGAAGAGGGTGTGAAAATAAAATCTGCCAGTTTGGAAATCCTGATGAAAATCAAAACTAGAAATGCTTTGGTACTTATTATGGTGGGGGAGGGAAGCTTGGCCTCAGATGGAAGGGCTGCAACATTACGATACAAAATCCTGTGTTTATTTGTTAAAGTGCAGTATAATCATGTCACTTTTCCCACAACTGGAGGAAACAACTGAGTTTCCACCTCATCTATAAATTGCAGATGCAAGTGTGACACTAATGCTAGGCCATACTTCATGCATCAAAAAAAAAAAAAGGTGGAGGAGGGCAGGAAATGGCTGCAAAACTCTTGTTTTACTGGACCAATACTGACTGCAACACAACACTGCGGGACGTGGTTCTTTGTGTCATCCATTCTTATTGTCAGAATATTAACATCAGAAATTAATAAACTTCCACCTGACAGGTGTAACATATAACAATGGTTCTGAGATTAAATAAAGTTTAAAAAATGCGTGGAACCTTTGTTTGTATCTGGGGAGTGGGACAACAGGTAAGGATTTATAACTTCAGTTGCCAACTTCATGTTTTTCTTACACATACTGGAGTGCTGTAAGGAATGCAATATAATTATTTCAACTGTTAAAATTCTTGAGAGGACTCCATTTAGATACATTCACCTGTTTGTGCATTTATAAAGCACAAACAATTATTGTTTCAGCTGAAGTTTGAAAATTGTGTTGCATGACAGTAAAACCATAAAACTGAACTGCACTGATGCTGAGGGAAAACTGGCTTGTAGTGATGGGAAGCTCGCAAGAGAGATGGATAAACAAGACTACTTGCTTGAATTGACTGCTTGAGGATTTTTTGCAATTTCAACTTATCAAAAATGCATGCAGTTTTAAGTGGTGATGATTACAAAGCTAAGGCTTCTGACAGCCACTCATTTTCTGAAAGCGTGGAAGATGCATAGAATTGTGCAGAAACCAATGGCTATTACAACAGAGAGCCAGCAGCATCTTTTTTTTAGGGGGTGAAGGGCAGGAAAATTGTGATGTCTTGTAGTCACATGTGCGTATTGGTTGGTTTTTTTGATCCTGTTGGTTGGTCCTGGCCCACATGCCAGTTTATACTGCACGTAATATAAAAATACAACACTCTTAAAAAGGAGCAAACTGAAGTTTTCTTGCATTCTACCTGTTTTTTTGTTACAGCCTTTGGGCATATATAATCCTTTTCTTGCCAGTCAGAAATCTGTGTATTTTTCTTGGGTTTTGAGAAGCCACTGATCCTATTTTATCCTATTAGAATTTGAAAATTACATAGCACAGAACCCAGCAGCAGTGTTTACTTCCAGAGTGTGTGCTTTGCAAGGTTATTCTTTCACAGGTTTAGGTTTTACCTGTACATGAGTGACTGGTAACTTGCCTAGCTTTCATGTTGGATTCCAGTAGTTGTGTTTTCATAACCAAACAATTAAAACATTATTCCCTGGCAACTTGGGCAGCTGTTATATGTAATGTAAGACTACTACTGATACTGAAAAATTATACCTCGGTGCAGTTTCCTTGTACTCCCAATTTAGCATGTAGTATAAACCATAGTTAACTATCAAAAGAGTATTTGGAGTGACAAATCCTCTAAACGTGATTTTAAGACTTGTCTCACTTTATTTCTACTTAAAATGAGAAGCTCCAGGAATTTTGGCAGCCATGTAAGAGATTAATGCTCACCCCTCAGTCTCATACATGTGTGTTTCTGTTGACTTCAATCATTCTGATTTATTCTTGTGCTAGATCAGACTCACCAGTGACTTAAATGACTGCCAAAACACTTACTGATAAGCTAAAATAACGAGAGGTTCTCTGAAGCCTCTAGCAGGTGGTGAATGCTCAGTTTCCTGCTCCAGAGATGTCTCCTTTCTGCCATGTTATGCTTTTTGTGACACTTAGTTCATAATGTTGTTGACTATTTGAAGAGCCTTCAACCACAATATTCGTATATTGGTGGGGTTAGAAAGTTGCAGATTAGTTTTAGGCTAAATACTATATATTTCAGAAAGTGATTTCTGCCTGAAGAAATGTTTTGTGTCTGTGGGCACAAAATCTGTTCTTGGGAACAAAGGAAAGCCTCTTATCAGGCTTTAAGTTAGTTACATGTGTTTTTTAAATTCAGATTTAATTCATTAAAACAACTCTAAGAAATATCAGAGGACTGTTTTGGCTAGAAAATGATTTGGGGTTTTTTTAAGTAATCATCCTAAATGAGGGCACCCCAATGTGCCTGCATTTTTCTCAAAGCTGTTAGCAGTAGGGTTTTGCTTTTGTAAATGCTGATGCCCGAGAGAGTGATTCCTCTTGGTGGACTGTTCTTTTGGCACTGCCGATTGTCATACAGCTGTCTTCTTAGGTATTTTTGTTCGGGTGGTCTCCCTCTCCCCCAAATCAAGTTTCTCCTGTGTGTTACCTCCGTTTTGTCTTCTTTGTTCTGGTATTCTTTCATTCAAACTGAATCCAGTGAGCAATGTGCTGCTCTCCATCTTTACCTCTCCACATCCATTACACCTACACCTAAGGAAATTTGCCCAGTATGGGGCATCTGCTTTGGAGATGGAAGGGTAGGGCAGATAGCGAGGGATAGACTATCTTGGTGCATGATAGGAAAGCATGAGGGAAGTATTGCACGGATTCTGTTGTTACGTGTACTGCGTGTACTGTTTTGCATAGAGGGGGGATATAATTTGCCTATTCCTCTTCCAGTATTGCATGGGAGGAGATCAGGGACAAGGAGGAGGAAGACTTAAGAGGTTTTATTTGGATATCTGAATGAAATTCTTTGTTGATATCAAACTTATGATTTGTATGTACTTAATGTTCCTCTCCCTAGAATCTCTGGGTTTTTTTCTGCCACATTACTGAAGTGTAACTTTAACAGCATGCAGTGGTGATTTATTTTAATACGGTACTGAAATCTCCATTTGTAAATAATCCAGGCTGCTGCTGTGTAAGTAGCTGATGAAATGTCTTTACTGGGTCTGCTGCCTATGAAAGAAACCACAACATTAGGCAATAAAAACTACTAACAGAATGTTACGAAACCAAGGCCATGACAAAAAAAAGCAGCATGTTGTGGATCCATCATTTTTATTCTTGGGACGGATTTTATTATTTTTGGAACTATTACAAGACTTATGTTAAATATTGTGGATGATAAGAGGAAACAGACTCTTGGCAAACATGGAAAACCAATTACAGCATATTACCCTATTCCCCTTCCAATAAAGGAGGGGCCAAGCTAGAAGTTTATTCTTTGCTTAGCAGCTGGATGAGGAGGGGGTGGGGGAATTGTTCCTGCTTGAGGATTGGCTTGAGGAAACAGCCTGTTGCTGTAGCAATCTTACCGCAGTCAATCCAAGCTGGAGAAGGCAATACCGGTGCGCTTCACAGTAGTGTTACCCCAGTCCAAAGAAGTACGTTGTTTTCACCGGGGCACTTATTAAAGAAGTCAGTATTCTGTACTATCAGGTATACTGATAAATTTTTAAAAATGTGTTTGGTTGCAGCCTTCAATAGTGCAAGTCTCCCTGTCATAAGTAATCCTTAAATTTTTTTTTTAACAAATGAATTGGAACGTGTATCTGATACTCAGACATCCAAGTTGACTGCCATCTCCCAGTGCTCTGTGTGGCATGGAGGTGAAATAAGGCATAGGGAAAATCTACTCAAAAGTTTGTTTAGAGGCCAGTCTACTGCAATGTCTGTACATCTATTTGAATTACTGTCCCAAATTACAGTTCTTGTAAAAATGTCCATGGCAACATGAATGTAGATGAATCACTGCATCAGCATGTTTTAGGTCCCCGTTGTGCACACACCAAGCATAACTGTGATTTTTAAAATTCCTTCTTCAAAGA
This sequence comes from Phaenicophaeus curvirostris, assembly GCF_032191515.1. Taxonomy (NCBI): domain Eukaryota; kingdom Metazoa; phylum Chordata; class Aves; order Cuculiformes; family Cuculidae; genus Phaenicophaeus; species Phaenicophaeus curvirostris. The sequence goes on from NC_091394.1 coordinate 60,673,046, forward strand.
GTCAGATATAAATGTTTATATTGGGCAGAATCTTGTTGATGGTTGGGACTACAGTAGATTTGGTGTAAATTATAGCAGTGTCTAATTAGCCTTTCTTACTTGGGCGAAGCCCAGTACCATCTATCAGACTAATTGACTTGTTTACTTTTCCTAAACTTAGACATAAAATACTGGGAGGCAGGAAAGTCCTTAAGCAAGAGGACAGCTCGAGAGACACCAAGGTACATTTCTAACAACTGTCAGTTTAATATTGTGCAAGTTAAAATACTCAAGTAACAGTACTTTTTCTAGTTATGGCTTGGGAAAGTGCTTTTGGATGCAGGAAGTGTTTGAAATAACATGACATATAAGGCAGTTAAATAACAAGGGTACTTAAGGAGACAAAAACCCACGGGGTTTCTTGAAGGTAACTGGGGGAGAGGCTGTCCCTTTCCCAGGCACTGCCCGGCAGCTGAGGTGCTCAGGAACTCAAGCACTGGGCTGGCTGGGATTAAGGAACTTTTACATTTGGACACCCTATTGCCAGGCGCACGTTGGCAACACTAAGACCAGAGCTGAGGCAGCTTTCAGACTTTGAGGATGTGTCCCTGTGGTTTAAGGAGAGATGAAAACAGAAACAGTGGCAGAGGGCAAGGGGCAAATTACCTTGTCAAGTGCTGGCTCAAAAGATACCTGAATACACATACAACACCCGTCTGGGACCGATGTAAACAAATGCAGCAAAGCTTTGTCCGGAATGTAGTTGGAAGTAGATTTTTTTGTTGTTGTTCATTTTTTTTCTATCGCATTTTTATTTCTGAGCATGACTGGACTTTACTCATGGGCTGCTTGTTAGGTTTATGTTGTAATTACTTAAGGTGGAGAGTATAAACAAAAACAGATTTGTTCCTGATGTCCTTGAGAGTCACTTCTAAGTGAAGTGTTACTGACCTAAACTGACGGAGGTCTGTCAGCCATCAGTGGTACAAAAAATCCAGTGAACAGGCTGTGCTGGGTCTCCTTGCCTTCTGTTGTTTGACTCTGATCTCACAAGTGAAACATTCCTACACAGAAACCAAAACCGAGGCAGTGTCTCCCATAGCTGTTGCTATGAAGCAGAAATGAAGTCTGTGAAGTAAAGTATGTGCAGTATTGTAACCCTGTCTGGGATGTCTTTCTGTAAAGATAGGAAACTTCAGGGAAGGAGGCATTGTTACTGTTAAAGAAAATTTAGCTTGTACAGTTACATCGCAGCACTGGCCTGCAGGGCTGAGCATCGTAAATTAATACTTTAGCATTTTCTCCACTTCCTTTATGGGTCTGAGTCTATTTTCTTTTCACTTTTTAGAGCTCCATGTCTGCTTTCTTGTATCTTTCTTCATGTCTTCTGCACCTCACTTCTCTTTCTTACTTCTCCAACCTTTTCCTTTCCTCCTTGGAGTCGGGTGGGAGGTCTGTTTAGGGGGAACGACTCAAGAAAAGGAGCAGAATATTTACAGTTACCTATTCTTCTGGAAGATCTTTATTGACTATCATTGGTAAAATAAGTTTCCCTACTTTGCATGAAGTAATTTTTGCTTTTAACAATGCTGCTATGTGGACTTCGAACGTGGTCAGAACCCCCTGTTTAACCCTGGGAACCTGGGAGAAGCACAGGACACGCGAGGGAGCCTGCTGAACCTTGCCTAGTGTGGACAGGCAGCTAAAGGTAGGATAACTGTAGCCAGCAGTGTGAACCCTGGGCATGGAACACTACATGGTTTGCAAGGCTGGAGGTTTGCCGTACGGATATGCCTGCAGGGAGAACACTAAATCCTCTCTCTCACGTCACCCAGCACCAGAAGCAGCTGGAGGCTTCAGTACAAACTCAGAAGAGAAAGGCAGTTGCCCAAGAGAAATTTTTGTTTGTTTGGGGCTTTATTTTGAAGGTACCTAACTTCATTCCATCCTGGCTTTCCAGCTTAATTTGGCTGCTATGCAAGGTGAAAAGTAGTTTGTCTGCCACGTCAGATGAACTCTTTTACATTCTAAGGTTGAGTCGTTGCTCACCAAGTGTAAAGAGGATCTCCACAAGGTTACAGGAGAGGAAAAGCCATGACTGCAACTATTGCTTTGTGAGCCAAGGAAACATTGCTTGATGGGGGAAGGAAGGAACCCAGCCTCGTTATCTGGGTGCTGGAGCCTCTCCTCTTCCCGCTCCCCCAGGACTGAGGCGGCTCTGAGATAGCAAAGCAGCAACGCGATACTCCCCAGGCTCATCAGCCGCTATCAGCTGGATCTGCTCTTCGCTCCGGCCTCCGCCTCGGCTCAGAAAGCGCTCGGCAATTCCCCGAGGTAATTCTTAGCGCTGGGGCTTGTTGCGACGACCCCGCGCTCCTACCGTGAGCCGGGACAGAACACGGGAAAAGCCCCCCCTGCCCTCCACTCGTCCCGGCTCTTTCCTCCCGCATCGTGCCGGGAAGGCTGCTGAGCTTCCCCGCTTTCCCTCGGGCAGGTGCGGGGCGAGGGCTCGCTGGGCACCGCCGGGGCCGGTACCAAACCCGACGCGGCTCGGGGCGATTAGGAACAGGTCCGGACCAGCGTATCATAAACACCTATTAAACCCGAATAAATACGTCTACGGGGGGGAGGAGGCAGGGCGGCGCTCGCCGTCGGCCGCGGCCAATCGGCGCCCGGCAGGGGCGGGGAAGCCCGGCCGAGGGGTCGCGGGGGGTCCCCGGGAGCCCCGCGGGGAGCGGGGGATGCTGCCCCGCCGTCGCCATGGCAACCTGCATCCCGCGGCGGGGCGGGGAGGAACAACGGTCCTGCTACCCCCGCGCCGGGGTTTGGGGGTCCCCGTCCTCGTCTCGGACCGGATCCCTCGGCAAAACGGGCTCCCGGGGTCTGGCGCGGGGCTGGGGGATGCGGGGAGCCCAAACCCCGGGCTGGAGAGGGGAAGATTCCCTGCGAGGAGGGAGCGAGCGCTTCGGGTGCGGGATCCCAGCCCGGAATTTATCGTGCCGCGGGCAGCCGCCCGCAAGGACAGCGCAGCGTGTGTGTCCCCTCCTGCCCCTGCAAGGGCAGCCCAGCCCGTCCCTGCCCGCAGAACCCGCCTGGAGCCAGTCCCAGATCCCTCCTCTGACCCAGCTCCAGCTCTGCGGCGACCGGCGAGCTGCGGTACAGACACTGCAGAGCTATTCCGCTTAGAAAAAATCATAGGAAATGTCAAGTTTCTAACTTCTTTCACTGCAATTTAATGCTTACCATCCTATCCCCAAAATAATTTCAACTTCTTACTTTAAAAAAGTTACTGTGGTGGAGGAAAACCACTTTCTTTTTCAATTTATTTCTGAACCTGGCAAAACGAAGGTGAGAAAAGAAGCGGTGAAGGTAAGTATTTTGATCTCTAAATGGTTAGACAATTGAACTTTTATGTCTGTAATTTTTTTCACAACATTAGCAACAAGTAAATGTTTTTACCGCCACATATTTTACTTGTGAAGGCAGCAAGAATCTGTCTGGGCTGTGTATCTCTGCACGTGCCTTCTGTACTGATAACTGACTGTAATTTTAGTACAAGCCAGACTAGACAAAGATAAAATAACGTTTTCTTTTTGCTCTGATTTTAAAAGTCCAGGCAGTGCTTGGAAGTTGACAGTGGGTAGAGCCGGTATTTGCCTGGACAACTCCTTCAGTTCTCGTTAGTGTTCTAGGCAGGTGGAGTTTACCCCAGGCGTGCCCGGACACTGGGCCTTTCGGAGCTGTTTGTCATTGAGGAGGCAGATAACTAAACTGTAAACTCAAAGCGAAACCATTTTGGGGCTCACAGATGAACACTTCTCCTTTTTTGACCTCACGATGTCCCTCATTTAGGTGGGTTTAAATAAACAGAGAAACATACTGTATGCAATACGTACTTTCAGGTTCACCCTAATAGTCTGTGTACATTGAAGTGCCGTTTAATAGAAAGACAAGCAGCATCTGAAAAGCGCATAAGCCTAATTGATTCCAGACACAACAGGCCTGGATTTTGTTTCCTCTTATTCCAACTTTCTGACCTTGTAAAAATTATCTTGATTGTGTTATACTAAAACAAGGCCACGATCTCGCAAAGCTACCATGTGTGCGAGCGCTGAGAAGCGCCGTGTACAGCACCGGGTAAGGAACAACTGAGGGCAACATTAGGCCCCAAGTTCGTTTGTTTGTTCTCCTTTGCTTATATCTAATCACGGTGAAGCAACAGTCTCACTTCTGCTGAAAGCTCTGAATCTGGGAGTTGCGTTTTTGAAAGGAGGTGAAAAACGCGTAGTAAAACTTGTGACTGATAGGTTTTAAATCCTTACAGCAGTTTAAGCTACTGGGATTTTCTGGCATTTATACGAGGGGAAAGAACAGTGAGGGTTTAAAAATATTTATCGCCTGTAATTTTCTCAGTACTTATGTGCGGTGTCTCTGTTTTTCAGAAGATTGTTTCTAGGGATTGGTAGGAAAGTTTGAGGACTTACTGACTTTGATGATAACCCTTACAAGACCACTGTGCTTTTGTATAAGCATATGAAAAAACCCCAAACAACTAGGACACCATAAAGTGTTAGATATGCGATACGCTGCTGTATCGCTTTGGCGCCGGGGAACTTCTGAGTATAATTTTATTTTCTGCCTGACAAAAATCCAAGGCCCAGGTACACCAGTCATTTCATTGCAATAAATGCTGCTGGTCCTCTGTTTGGGAATCTGCGACCTGCTAGCCTTCAGTCTCTGTGAAGTGTTGAAAGGAAAAATGTCTTTCCAGTGTGTTGATCTGAACAGATGATCCCTCTCTTTATTTCTCTGAAGGCTCTCCTTTTGGTTTTTTTTTCAGGATCAAGAGTAAACTATGTATTTGTGCCTTTGTCAGAAAGGCTCCCACGGGGCAATCCTTGGGAGCACTGGGACTGCCTGTTTGCTAGCAAGGAGGCTTGTAAAAAGAGCTCCAGGTGGAAGTGGGCCTTTTCCTGCTCCTCCCTCCATCCTGCTGCAGTTCCCTTTCATCCAGGCCCTGAGAACTGCCTGCCTTTCAGACTAAGCTGCAAATGTAACAGAGGTGTGGTCACTTGACCGAGGTATTAGAATATCTGCCTTTAATTGTGTTGATTCACTGATGATCTGGGGAGTTTCCTTGTGTATAATGTAGCACGTCTACCTATGGTGGTCACACAACAGTAAAAGTAACTTAAAAAATTAAGCCTTCCTCTAAAGAAAGCAGACAGCTTTTATGTGTCATTGAACTTGGTTTCTAAGAAGTTGGCATGAATAAGGCTGCCATCATGCTTGGGCTTTTTAGCGCCCTTGCCAACATTTCTTATTTCCCTATGGAATGCAAGGTGGACAGCGTTTGTGGCAGATTATTTATTAATACAAAAAAACCCTACAGCATGTGCAACGTCCTGACCTCAGAGTCATGTTGGTAACCTATGACACTAAAGATTAAACGATAAATGCATTAGTGCTACCGAACCTGTTGTCTTTATCTTCTAGCAACTGTTTTACATCATCTTTTCTGTTAAGTTGCAGAAGAGCTTCCAGTAAAATCCTGCCACTTCAGAAGCAGTGATAAAATCTGTGCTCTCAGTGCGAAAGAAAACAGTGTGTTCTGGCTTGTTTGGTTGGTTTTTTTTTAAGAGAGAAGACAATTGGTCCATTGCTTAAAAGTTGTGCCATTCCATGCAGCGATACCCGGTGCCTGGCCTACAAAGTATGACCTGTGGTGTTACAGGTGTGGTTGCCCTCCCTCCCTCCCTCCTCAGCAACCACAGGATGGAGACACAGGGTCTTTCTGCCTTAACTGACATGAGCAAGTCCTGTTCACCTGCCCAGAATGTACAGGTAAATATAATGATTGTATAAGTTGCTTGTAATACCCAAAGTATAAACAAACTCGTGCATAGGAAAGGTGAGTTTCTGGCAGGTTTTCAGGGGAGTTCCCTCAGCACTGCGCCTCCTTAAGGATAAGACAAATTCGGTGCGAGACAGGGACAGAAAAGGTGCAGAACGGAGGGATACAAAATGAGGCGTCTGCTGGTGGTGGTGCTTTTAACGCACCTGTGGCTCCGGATTTATTTCTCCGTGATTTGCACTCAGCAGAACTGAACACTTCTAGTTTCGAATCGTGTCAGCATGAACGACAAGAACGCAGCTTCTCGCGGAATCAGATCTAACACGTCTCCTGTGAAATGTGTGCATGAAGCGAGGTGTTCCTTTATCTGTGCGTTGGTGTTATCAGAGTACTTGTTGTTAAATTCAGTTTAAAATGTAATATTTGTAAGGTTTGATTTGTGGTACATTGTTTTAAACACGTTGATGACCAGACTCCACTTAGCCAGGCACTTCTTTTCTTGCAGCGAAGTGCTGCGTGAGGAATACACGTTTAGCTGGATGGTGAGAAACTGTTAAGTAAGTCCTTGCATGTTTGCTGAATGTATCTCACACTTTTCAAATGTCCCACTCCCCACAGTAATTCATTCAGGCTACAGTTCTGGGCCCCTCACCACAAGAAGGATGTTGAGGCTCTGGAGCGAGTCCAGAGAAGAGCAACGAAGCTGGTGAAGGGGCTGGAGAACAGGCCTTATGAGGAGCGGCTGAGAGAGCTGGGGTTGTTTAGCCTGGAGGAGAGGAGGCTGAGGGGAGACCTCATTGCTCTCTACAACTCCCTGAAAGGAGGTTGTAGAGAGGAGGGTGATGGCCTCTTCTCCCAAGTGACAGGGGACAGGAAAAGAGGGAATGGCCTCAAGCTCCGCCAGGGGAGATTTAGGCTGGACATTAGGAAAAAACTTTTCACAGAAGGGATCATTGGGCACTGGAACAGGCTGCCCAGGGAGGTGGTTGAGTCACCTTCCCTGGAGGTGTTTAAGGGATGGGTGGATGAGGTGCTAAGGGGCATGGTTTAGTGTTTGATAGAAATGGTTGGACTCGATGCGGTGGGTCTTTTCCAACCTGGTGATTCTATGATTCAGTGTGAGTGCATTATCCTTTTCCTCTGTAATCTGCTGTTTTCATAGAGTATTGATTCTTTTTCAAGAATTTTGGCCCTTCTCTTAAAATATTCTGTCCCAGTGAAATGAGGACCACAGGGGACAGCTTCACTACTCTGTCACAGCAGAACTTTTCCATAAGCTTTAAGCTTAACTATGTATGAGACTGTTTTCTCAGAGGTGGGTCTGAAGTAGTGGAAGGAACAATTTATTTTTCTTTTTTCTCCTCTACATAAATGTCATTTTTATGTATGTCCCTCTATCCTTCTGAAACCGAATTTTTCATGCACGCTCTTCTGGAGAGAGAAAGGGCAAGACAGAGAAGGAAACAGACAGAAGAGATGTCGCCAATTACTCTGCCGTAAGGCACCGAGATACTGCTGTGATAAATCCAGTGTAAGAAAACAGAAAGAATAATATGGATTGATGTAATGCAGAGCACGTTTATGAAATGTCTTAATTACACCAAGTTGGGAGGACGGTAACCACTGTGGAAGATCAGTTCAGAAATCAAAATGAACTTAATAAATGCAAAAGTGATATTCCGTTAAAACAACCGTCGATTTCTTGGAGAAATCAAGGTAGATGGTTATAGGGGGTTGGCAGAGAATCACTAACAATACAGCAACGGACAGTGCGATGCTTTTGCAAAATGCAATGCTCTCTTAGGATTTATCAATAGGTGGCATATGTAAGTCATAGAGAAAGATGTAAAGATGACTCCACTGAGTGCCGGTAGGGCCTCAGCTGCAGCATTGCCTTCAGTTTCGTGTCCTGTGCTGTACAACAAAGTATAGGACAGGGTAAGAAAAAACAGGAGATGTGGAGTGTAGAAGGAAGTGGTGAAGGAAGGGAGGATGTTGAGCCTGAAAAAGTATTTTTTAAAGAGATTTGGATCCATTTTCCAATGTGTGAAAGGTTAGATGAGGTTTGATCAACTGTTTTTGAATGCTGGGGGAAAAGATGAGATAAATTGGATCTGTATAGAGGGAAAATGTCTCAGAATGGATACTAGGAGGGTGGGAGGATGATTTAAATTGGCTATTAGGAGGGTAGGGGGAGATGCAACAACAACTTTTAAATTGTTATAGTGAAATACCAGAACAAGCTAGTGAGGAAGTGCGGGTATCTGCTTCACAGAGGGCTTCTAAGAACAGGTTAGACAAACATCTGTTGGGGATTGTCTGGGGCTACTTTATCCTGTCTTTGTGCGGCCGGAGGCGACCAGATGGTCTCTTCAGATCCCTCGCAGTCTTTTTCCTAGAAGTTTACTGAGCAGGGTGGGAGTGGACCTGAGTTTAATGAGAAAACTGTATCATCCTATTAGTTGATCCTCTTTCAGAATAGAAGAAGAATTGGGGAGAGGCCACATCTAACTTAACTATATAAGTAAATGGAATATTTTTTTAAATTGTTGTTGATTTGCAATTTTATGAAGCGTTTATCAAAAAAACCCACAAACAACAAAACCTGAACATGCTTAAGGTGTTCCTCACTGTACTAGTAGTGTGATTGTTTCAAGAAACAAATTTAAACACATGTTTTTCTTGATGAACATAAGTAGCAAAAATTACAAGTTTCTAAGTCTTTTTTCACGGATTTTATAAATGTGTGTTTGGCCACGGGCTTAAATTGGCTCCCATTTTAAAACAAGTAACAACTACATGCATAGGTATTTCTGACTGCACCAAAGAATGTTGCACCTGGGTGCTCCTTGCATGTCCAAATCCAGGAAATAATCTTGACAGATCACTCTTGCTCCCCAGTCTGAAGAAGGAACAAGTTATTCGGTACCTGGCTCTGAAAAATCTGTCTCGAAGGAAAGCTGAATGGAAACGTGAAAGTGAGTGCTTTACTTCCTTGGCAGGTGAACTCTGTAAGTTCAGTGGTGTTTCCCTCCCTCCCTGCATGACTCCCCTGGGGCTGCGCGCTGGGAAGTTCCAGTGAAATACAGCTGCTGTGGAAAGTCCTGCTTACGGCGAGGAGACGTGACCTCAGATCCAATTTTACAGGCGGCTCTGAGTCAGGGTGGAGCCCGTGAACTGAACTTTGTAAGAAGGAAGTGATGTTGGTGGCAGCTTCTGTTGCTAAGCAGATGAGTTGCCGTATTTTTATGTCAGCTGATAGTTTCGCTGGGTGTGTGACTTCATTCTTAGATATGGTGCCTTCCATTTATTGAGGACAAAGGTCAGAAATTGTCAGCACTGTGATAGCTGTTTCTCTCCATATAGGAAGAGGCTGTTCTACTGAGCCGTCAAAGATGGAAAAGGGAGTCCTTAACGCTGCTTTTGCACAGTGAAAACAAAACCGACTGTGAAACTGTCAGTTCACGTCATGGTCCAAGAGCAACCATCTTCATGAGCAGGGTTGTTGTGGAGTAGGTCATTCCCCGGCATTGCTCCATTTTTATAAGAACTCACTACTGTTCCAGATTAAAGAAGTGGCCTGTCTAACCCGAGTGTCTTGTCTCCAGCAAAATGGGAGCAGGGGTGCTGAAACAAGTGGTCGAGCACTGGCCTCTTAAATCAGAACTTTGATGGAAAGCTAAGCAATCCTGCCTCTTACTTGGGTAAACTAAGCTGGGAGTTTATTTGGGAAGGAAAGTGAGTTGTTTATCTGTGCCGCTGCCCTTGCGGCTGTCCAGATCATCACCGTGAGCGGCAGTACCTGGTCTGGGAGACCTGAAGGGCAGAGCACAGGCAGGTTGAAGGCAGCTGACCACAACCGCGTGTGCACCCATGCGACTACCCTGGCAAATCACACGGTGCTGTCTCATACAGCACTTCCACCTATTCCCCCTTTAAAGTCTTTGGTTACGTCCTTAAGTCAGCCTTCAGGCAGATGTGCTTTGTTATCCTTGTTCCGAGGGATTCTGCCATACCAGAAAGCTTCCACAAAAAAAGAATGGACTTTGAGAGTAGTATTAATTCTTGTTGGATTCTTGAGGGTGAGGCAGCAGGGAACACTGATGTCATTCAGAAACCTGTTCCCCTCTAAGGCCCAGGAGGCGAGTGGCACGGGACACGAGCTGCCAGAGCTTGCTGCCCCTCTGCTTTTCTGGTTCAATTCCTCACTTAAGGAGCTCCCTGCCACAGAAGTAGCTGTTTGGGCTCATTCCAGCTTTTGTCATTTTGGCTGGCCTTATTTCCGAAAAAAAAAAATAAATCAGCCCACACAACTGTCTATCCTGTCTTGCCCTCTGTTCCCTTAGCTTGATGGTGCCACAGGGTGGCTCCTTGTAGCACGTGTATTTCTAGTGCTTTTAGCTTTTCAGATGAGATCGTTAAGGTTGTTCTTTCTGATAGAGTTGTTCACTTCCTGATAGTAACCAAAATCCACACGCTCTCTGTGTGCTGCACATTGGTGAACAGTTGCTTCTAAAAAAGGAATATAATTTTCCTTTAGCACGCAGCAGATCATTAGTGCCTGTGCCCTTTTAGTCACTTTCCCCTCTCGATCCGATGTGCTTCCATCGCTGCCTAATTTTTGAGAAACTTTGAGTAAAACTTTCACTTGTGAAAGAAAAAGAAACCATTTGTCTTTTTCGCTTCATTTGGCTGAAACAATGTTCAGAGATGAATAAAATGTGAGCATGTGTCAGGGTCGTATGATTTTGGAGCCACTTCCCACCAATCATGGGACAAACCATGATGCTTTAACTTTTTGAGGCCACAGACTGGCGTCCCAGATAGCAAGCCTGAAGGGCAGCTACTCCAGGCATGAGCTTGGGCTCCTGGTGTGGTTTCACATCCCTCCTTGCACAAACAGAAGTAAAAGAAAGGCTGCGAGATGAGAAGTTGTTAAGGCTTGGTTACATCTGTACAGAATTTCCTTGGGAGCTGCAAGTTCCTTCATCAAAGCAGAAGAACCTTTCAGAAGGGATGGCACATGCAGCAGTACTTTCTGTTGGAACCGATGCACGGCTTGGACCATCGCAGAGCCGAGCAGCTGAGGATGCAGATGTACTCCACGGCGCTTTTCCCGAGCAGGGTCGTTTGCTCTGAGCTCACTGTACAGAGTCCTCAGCAGCTCTCAAACAAGCCGAATACCTGCCCTGGGTGGTCAGAAGCGAGGCACAGGCTGCTGGGGCCATGTGGCCCGAAGGCCTGGCTGCCTGTGCAGAGCTTGGGGGGCTTGGCATCGCGAGGTGTCATCTGCCGCCTGCGGCAGTGACAGCGTCTAGACACATTTTGCTATACCTGCTTTTTAAAATAGCTGCTGGTTCTTCAAAGCCTACTGAACAAATACGTTTCCGTTGTATTTCCATGCGATACTAAATCATTTGCATTTTGTAACACTGATGTTTTAAAACAGATGTAAATGCCACTCGCTAATCTCTCTGCTGTACTTCTTACGGAGTACATTAACTTATCTCTGTGTAGCGATGTCTGTCCTACACAGTGATTTGCTCAGCTTTGTACAAACTATCCCCACCTTGAAAGTTTACCTAGCTGAGTAAAGCGTAGCTATTCTTTTGGGCTTTCTTGATACACATACCCTTGCTCTGCAACTGCTGTTGAAATTCTCAGCCATTAATGCAAATTCTTTCTAATCTGCAAGCCAAATGGCTGCTGCCTGCATCAGATGGATTACCTTGTCCCAACAGTATACAAAGGGTTGGGTGGCTACTGCTGCATTTTCATCCCTGTCATCTCTTGGGTATTTTAATAAGCTGTTACCAATAAGGTTAGTCATGAAGACTGCCATGTGGCTGTTTCCTCAATCTCCTATGGACCTGCAAAGCACTTGTGGATAACTCGGGGAGTTACGACTTTCTCTTTAGGGACTGGCTAAAGCACGAGTCAAGGTTTCAAAACTTTTTCCTCTGTAGTAGCTACGCAATGATGTGTTTCATCCCCGTCTGGTCCTACCGTTGAGTATGCACGTGTGTCTGAACGTGTGCCACTCTGGGACCATGTCTCACCTTGGGGTGCTGAAATCCTTGCAGCACTTTTCCTTACTCTGCATGCCCTGTTGTCGCTGAGGAGATGGAGAGTGGCCATAATTCTCCCTGTTCTGCGAAAGTGCCGACTGCAGATTCTGTTTCTTCTAATGCTGGAAAACGCTGGGAGACTCCCTGGTAAGCCAGGCGATTTCATAAGCCACAGCCCAAGGATGATTTATGGGACGTGAGGAGATGATTCTGTGCCTTCAGCGAGAGGTGTGCACCAGGGGCTGGGGCTTTTTCTTGCCTCAGAACAAACACGTAATTGAGTACCCACATGTGACCCCCCTCGTCGCTATTGCCATGCTAACATACTTCTTTCTTTAAAGAAATGTTGCGTTTACTTGATTGTCTTCCCCTGTCGCCACACTACTCTTTAAACATTCTTCATGCTCAGAAGCTTTGCGATCTGATTTCTGTTCAACAAGAAACTGAAACAAGTTTCTAGGGGTAGCAGTGAGGCTGCTGGCAGTTGGTCTCGGAATGAGTTTGTCTCGCCCCTAAGTCCTGGAGAACTTCAATCTTTGAAAGCGAGGGGCGTTCCAGGTGAGTTTACACTACGCCTGGGTGCTTGGCTGCCAGATTAGGGGTGCAGCTAAATAATATGTGCAGAAAAACAGACTTGAAAGGGAGTATTTCTAGGCTGCTTTCTCCCTGGTCTGCATTCATACTGCAAGAGAAAACTGAAACTCATTACATTTAGTAAATTGGGAGGATACATCTGCGTAAGGTGGTTGGGGTTTTCTTCTCACAAAGTAGAGAAATACGCATTAAAAGCAGAACAATCGTAAACGAAGCAAATTTGCTGAAGGTATACTTGGGTCATATGCTGTTTCGAAGGTATTTTTAAAACACTATTTCCACTTGCTGTTTTTAACTTTACGGAAGATCATGGTGAGGAACAAAGACTGTATTCCACCGCACCATCACATGCTATCAGCTTTTCAACACATTTTTTCAGTTGAAAGCATGGGGCAGTGTCAGCTCCCTAGCCCCTTGCTGCGTGACTACACAGGCCTGGGTGGCAGGAGGTGGGGATGCCTCTCCATCCGCAATCCGTCCCTTCTCCTGAAAAGGTGCTTTCCCCCTAAACCCGAGAGAGACTGAGCAGGCCAGACATTAAGATAATGACATGGAAGCGTTACAGACTTCCTCGGGAGAAGCCTGAAGTATTTTTATGGCTGTAGTGGCCCTCACAGCTGCAGCACTGGTGCGGATGCCTGGATTGATGAAGCCAATGACCCCAGAAGCCAGAAGAGCTTTTGATACTCACATTGTCCAGGTCCAGCTTCTGGATCACTAACTGTGTGTTAAGGGAGCGTAGAGGAAAAACTGTGAGAGATCCCATGAAGATGCCTTCTCTCTTTCCCACAGAAGAGGCATGAGAGTGGGTGCAGCAAACGGTCCCCGAAAAGGAGCAGGGGAGCAGGTGGGGAGAGCGCCCTGCTTGGCAGCATGTGTCTCTGTTTTTTTCTTTTCCAGCCTGCTACAACCAACTACGGATAAAAGTTCTCTCTTCAAATGGCTTGCTGAAAATTCCTGTAATGCAGAGTGTCTTTACACTGGGTTTACATTTTAATTTCTTTATACTTTTAAGACGCTTATTTAGCTTCCAGAGCGCTGCAGGGAAGACAGTTCAGCATTCTACTGGTGGGATTTGTCTAATTTACTTACAGAATGAGTTTGTTTTGGTTCGTATTGCCAAATTTGAGTGTATAGCTTATAAAAACCACAGCAGTGGGGCTTGTCAGCCTTCATGGTGCCTGTCTCTGTCCTGCTCCCAGTCCCTGTCCCTATCCCAGTCTTGGTCCTGCACCCTGTCCCTGTCCTGGTCTTGGTCCCATTCCCCATCCCGATCCTGGTCCCTGTCCCAATCCCGGTCTTGGTCCCAGTCCTTGTCCCTGTCTTGACCCCTGTCCCCATCCTGATCTTGGTCCTGGTCCCTATCCTCATCCCAGTCTTGGTCCCTGTCCCCATCCCGGTTCCGGTCCCTGTCCCTTGTTCCTGTCTCCATCCTGGTCCCTTGTCCCTGTCCCAGTCACTTGTCCTTGTCCCTTGTCCCCATCCCGATTCCATCCCTTGTCCCCTTCTTGTTCCCTTGTCCTGGTCCATTGTCCCTGTCCCCATTCTGGTCCCTGGTCCGGGTCCCTTGTCCTGGTGCCATTCCCTTGTCCCTGGCTCTTGTCCCCTTCCCCATCTCCCTTGTCCCCATCTTGGTCCCTCGTCCTAGTCCCTTGTCCCCGTCCCCGTCACTTGTTCCTTGTTGCTGGCCCTTGTCCCCGTCCCGCTCCCTTGTCCCGGTCCCCGTTCCCGTGGCGGCGGGCGGCCCGCGCTCCCCGGCCGCTGCCCTCGGCCCGGCTCGGGACAAAGTGCGCGGCCCCTCCCCGCCCCGCCCGGCGGCCCCGCGGGGGGCGGGCGGCAGCGGCCCCGGGCGGGGTGCGGGGTGCGGGGTGCGGGGTGCGGGGCTGCCGGGCGCCGCTCGTTTCGGCTCCGCGAGTTGGGCGCGCGGCGGGGCCGCGGGGACGCGCGCGCTCGCCCCGCTCCGAACGGCACCGACACTTCCCGGCTCGGGACGCGGCCCCCGGCGCTGAGCCCCGCCGGGCACCGGGAGCCCCGGGGCGGGGCCGCGCGCACGCAGGTCGGGCTCCTCTTTTATTCGCACCCCCCCCTTTTCCTTCTTTCCCCTTCCCCCCCCCCCCCCCCCCACTTCTCGTCGCATAAATTATGCCGGGCGGGGCGGTGACGTCGCGGGGGCGGCGCTGTGCTCGCCCCCGGGGAGGGGGCGGTGTCGGGGGCGCGCCTTGTGGCGGGGGGAGGAGGGAGCGAGGAGGAGGAGGAGGAGAAGGAGGAGGAGGAGGAGGAGAGGGAGGAGGGGGCGGCCGCCGCGGCAGCCGCTTGGCTGGTGTCGCGCTCGGCTCCGGCGGGCGCGCTCGCTCCCTCGCTCGGGAACTATCGGATTAAACTTGAATCGAGTGAAATTACACAAAGGAGCGAAGCGGAGCCGAGACCCGGAGGAGACCCCGAAACTACCCGAGACCCGCGCTGACCCTTCCTCTCCCTCCTTTTCCCTCCTACCCACCCCTCCTCCTCCTCCTCCTCCTCCTCCTCCTCCTCCTCCTCCTCCTCCGCCCGCCCCGGTCAGGGATCCCCCTCCTCCCCTCTTAGCCCAGCCCCGGGGCGAGCGAGCAACTCCGTGCGTGTGAGTGTGTGTGCGTGTGCGAGACCCGCACCCGCCTCGCCCCCCCCGGCCGGCGGCACCAACTCCGGAGCGTGTCCCCTCCTCCTCCCCGGCCCCTCGGCGGAGGGCAGCGAGGGAGCGAGCGGGGGACACCGGGCCCCGACGGCCCCGCACCGGCCCGGTGAGTGACCCCGCACCTCGCCGGGAGGGAGGGAGGGAGGCGGCGCTGGAGCCGCGGGCAGCCTGCGGGTCGCTGTCCCCGGCGGCTCGGGGCGGCTCGGGGTGGGGGGAGGGACGCTCCGCTCGGGGTGAGCGGGGGGGGATGCTCGGAGATGGGGGGGGGGGACGGTCCGCTCGGGGATGCTCGGAGCCGGGGGGGGGGGGGGGATGGGGGGGACGCTCCGCTCGGTGCCGGGTCGGGGGGTGCCGCTGCGCCCCTCCGCGGCTCCGTGCCCGGCGGGGGGTGTCGCGGCGCGGCGCTTCCCCGGGTGTAAATGGCTTTTTGTTGTGCGGCGGCCGGCCGGCCGCCTGCCTCGCCTCGGGGGAGGGGAAGGGCACCGGGGAGACGGAGCGGCGGCGCCCCTTCCTCTTTCCACACCCCCCCCGCCCCCCCCGCCCCGCTCCCCGTGTCCCCCGCCTTCTCCGCGAGTTTAGAGGGTGACTTTCAAAAAAAAAATCCGGGAAAGAAAGTTGGTGGAAGGCGGCCCGGGACGGGGTGGCCGCGCCGGCCACGCTGACGGCTGCCGGCGGCACAACAAGCGCTAACAAAGTGAGGGCGCTTCCCGGCGCCGCCCCGCTCCGCACATGGGTCCGGGCGGTGGGTGGCGGAGGGCGGCAGGAAGGCGGGCGGGGAGGAGGAGGAGGAGGAGGAGGAGGAAGGAGCACGAGGTGCCGCTCCGGCCGCCGGTGCGTGAGAGCGAGGGCTGGCGGGGGGGGGGGGAAGCGTCCTGCCCCGGCGGTGGCGGCAGCGGGAGGAAGAAAGGGGAGAGGAGGAGGGAGGGAGGGAACGGGAAGGGACGGGGAGGGAGGACGCTGCCCGAGCGCGCGCCGCATAATAGGGGCTGCGGGGCAGCCGGGGCCGCGCACATGGGGTCGGGGCGCTCCCCCTCGCCACTCCCCTTGGCGCCCCGCTCCGGGCCATTTTGAGGGTGAGCGGAAAAAAAAAATAATTAACAAAAAAAAAAAATAATAATAAGGGTGTTTTGAGGCCGAGCGCGCGTGTGTGTGGGGGTGGCGGAGAGAGCGCTGCGTGCGGGGAGCGGGCGGTGCGTGTGTGCGGGGGGACGGAGGGGAGGAGGGGCAGGGCTGTCGGGGAGAGCCGGGGAGAAGGCGCTGCAGGCGATGAGCAGCCATCATTACGCCGCTTTCATTTATCCCGGCGGCGTCGGGGCGGGGGGACGCGGCCCGGAGCCCCCGGTGGGTGCGGGGCAGGGCCCGGCGCTCGCCCCGCCGCTTGTTTTTTTGAAAAAAACAGACAATGGACAAAAGGAAAAGTAGCGATGCCCGGGAGTTCCGGGGCCGCGCAACTCTCCCGCACTTACCCACTTTCCGCCTTTGTTTTCGTTTGGGAAGGGGCCGGGCGCTTTCCCACCGCGGGGGCGGCGGTTCGAGCACCGGCCGGAGGGTTTTTCTGCGTCCCCGGAGCCGCTCGGGCCCCGCCGGCGAATATCGGCGATAACCGCGGCGCGATAAGTTTGGTCTCGGTGCCGGGGTGGGTTTTACTTTCACCGGAGCGGATCGCCAGCCGTGTTTATCCTCGAAGATGGCTTTCGGCGGAGCGCCTTCGCCTTTTAATTTCTTTTTTTTTTTTCCCTCCCCCCCCGTCCCTTTTCTCGCGGTCTGTGGGACCAGCGGAGCTGCAAACGAGCCAGTCGAACAAAAAATGTTTCTGTTCGTTTCCTCCCAGATCATCCCTTCTAACGACGATTAAAAATCTTAATGACTGTGACCTTCTAGCAGCGCGGGTAGCTGGTTTACCCCAATTATCAATCCCGTTAGTTAGTAATGTGCGAGTATCGATACACGCGATCCGTATTAAAAAGCACGATCGGTAGTTATTACTTAATTTTTTTATTTTTTTTTAAATAAAAGTTGAAACCCGTCGCTTTCCACTGAGAGTGCTGCATCTGTCGCTTGGAGTGTTTTTGTCTCGCTGTTGCACAACAGAGGCTCTCTAGTCTTTAACCTAAAATGGCAGCTTTAATTTGACTGGGGCCCATTCATTGACAATGATAATAAAAAGGCTGAAAGCTAAATGTAGCTGGATGCTTGGGGCACGTTTGCAGAACTCTCTCTCCTTTCCCATCGCTATGCGCTGCTAAGCGGGGAACTTCGAAGCTCTCTAGTTTCTATCCTGAAAGTTTCCAACGCGCTTTTTTTTTTTTTTTCTTTTGAAGAAAAAAAAAAAAAGAAAAAGAAAGGAGTTTTTCTGTATAAAACACGTTGCAGACGGCAGGATTGCTGACAAACTTCATGGTGAGGAGACAGGGAGGGCTTTTTCCGAGAGGTCTCCCTCTTTTAGCAGCAGCGGAAAAATTCTAGTAATGCCTTTTAAAATATGATGCAGTCCAGGGGAAAATTAACCGTTTGTTCCTGAGGTTTGTAACAGGTGATTAGAACAATTACATTCTGCACGTTTTCTGATCTCTAGCTACTAAAAGTGAGAATGTTGCTTGTTTCCTCTTGTTTCGTGTTGTAAATGCGCTCAGGGTTTTGCTGAGATCCTTTTGATAGCGTGCTATTTTCCTTGAGGATAAAACCACAACTGCTTGGAAAAAGTTATTATTTTTTTGTATGAGACAGCATTTGAAGTTTGAAACAGTTTTAGAAAACAAAATTTCCCCTACTCTAGCGCTGGAAAATGCCACACATTCACACATCCCCTGTCCTGCCTTTCTGTTAACCTAGACTGCTTATTTTCAGTCTCTTTTGAGCTTTTCTATAGTAAGAAACACATATGATCATTGTGAACGCTGTAGAAAACACTCTTAGAAGAGCATTAAATGTGATTGTGATTGCAAGTTTAACTGAATCAGTGATTCACTGATACTAATTGGATAATCATATTTGACCAAATCTCTTACTAAATATTTAGCAACGTAATGATATTTCTGTTATTACTTGTTAGGTTATTTAAACAGTGGAAAAATACTTGCTCAGGTTTGAAACCCAAGCCGATTTTATTGCCCCTTCAGTAATTAAGGAAAGTTTTGATCACTGATAAAGATCATGCAGTCCTTTTAGGAAAATAACAATTTCTTTGGATGCAGTGTTTTAAAAATACCAGTCGCAGCGAGATGCAGTGGAATACTGTGTGTTGCAGTCTAAATTCTGTACAGGGGTGGGAGATTTAAGTTGTAACCATTTTCCTTTGAATTCATTTAATGCGGAAACCTGAAGAATTAGGTCAGAGGAGCCTGGTCAAGACTTCCCAGGCCACGTAGAGGGGTCAGTTAACCAGAGTGTAGCTTTTCTCACGCGAGTTATTTGCTGTTTTGCTGCAGTTGCCCCTAATACTCAAATAATGTTGGGACTTCATAAGACATAAAACGAGTTATTCGCAAGTAGAGGCGAAACAAGCAGTTAGCAGAGCTGAAAAAGCTGTATGGATGGCGGAGAGGCTCTGCTCATCCCGGGCTTGGCACGGGTGTCCTCTCGGTTTCCAGAGGCCCGTCCGGTGCCCTGCGGCAGATGGACGTGGCCTAGGCCCTTCGTTGGAGGAGAATCTGCAGTGTAAGAACACATCACCCCTTTAAATCCTTAACGAACAACCCAACCCAGACGTGGTTTTCTGTAAAGGTGGGAGGTCTGAGTAATAGGAACTTGCAGTCTTGCAGTGGGACTCTGTGGTTTGCCATATCCATGACATCCTATAGCAGCTGGCGCTTCTTTTTTTTTTTTTTTTGTTTTTAGCGTATTGCGTGGTACTTCAGGGTTGTTAAGGTGGGAGGAGGAGGAAGAAAGTAACCAGAAGGAAGGAGGGTGGAAATAAACACATTCGTTTCCTTGAATCCTGTGCCATAACTCTCTCTCTTTTTTCTTATTCACCTTACTTTTGCATTAATTTTCAGAGGGAAAGCTTTCAGAATCTGCTGGTTGGCATTTGCTTCGTGGATCTAGTGTTATTCATATAAATTTGCGTGGCTAGCAAGGATACAGGCAACTGTGTGACAAGTCTTATGTGTCTGAACAGCCCCCTTCTCTCAGTTCCCTTAAATCCCGACTTCGAAACGCTTTTGTATTTGTCTGCTACGAGCGGATCGCTAACTACTCAGATTTATGAGCTGGTTAACTGATGCCCATAAGTAACACGGGTGATACTTTTATGTTAACTTTTATGTTCCCTGTATACATGAGAAAACTGCAAATTTTAGTAAATAATTAAACTGTCTTTTTTACAAATGAGTCTTTTGTGTATAGGTGAGGCTTTAGACTCCACTTTTCCAACAGAGAAGTTATTGTATTAATTTACTGCATCTATTTAGCTTCATCATTAGGACAGACATTAACTCCATCGCCTCTCACCATTTATATTTCTGTGAATAGCTTGTTTGCATAAATACAAGCTGCTGGATTTTTATGGAAGAAGGTCTCAAATATCATCTGTATTTTGGCAGCAATAAAAAGGCAAAGTGAAACTCCGAGTATAATTTATTTTTGCGAACTGTTTCAGAGGAAGGGATGAGGTACCATATGCAGAAACATCCCATGTTGTTATTAGGATTCTGACAAGATACTGAAACTTGATGAAAGCATTTATTTCTGTCTGCAGAATCCAACTGTAACTTGTAGTGGTTGGTATCTTAGCCGAGATCAGTGGTCATGGAAATACACCACTTCATAGCTGCACACTAAAATTCTTACTTGGAAAATGAGGTTGGAAAGCATGATACGGAAAAATAAAAAGGAGGCTGTGACCTAAAGGACACATTCCAAGCGCCTGAATATGACAACAAAGCTCTTAAGGATATTCTTAAGTATACAAAAGCTGATTAGCTCTTAGCTTCCAACATTGTGACTTTTCAGAGATGTAAACACGCACCTAGAAGAAGCCAAGTCAAAACCAAGGATCTTCGTGCTGATGGGTTCTCTCTCGTTTCATGAATGTTGCTCAGTAACGGTTTCAAAGCATCCTGATTGTGTTGCTGCTGCTATGCTATATGCATGCTCATTTTAAAAGAAAACAAAAAAACCCAACAAAACAAACAAAAAAAAAACCAAAAGAAAAAAGGAAAAGACACTACTTAATTTAAGCATTTTCATTTAGAAGTGGAAATTCAGTGAAAGGGCGCTAATTATCAAATAAGTTACTGTATTGGTGGAGCATCCTAACACATGACTTTGAAAGCTCATTGGCATATAGGAACTAATCAGAAGCCCTAGCTGGCATGGTGTAGGGCTCGCTTTGCTTTCTAGTGACCTATATAGCTATTTTGGGTGTGGTTTTTGCCTGGCTTTCATGGGAGCTGAATCCAACCTTCCTCTGACATAGACAATTGCTGTGACGAGAGGGCCTTGAGGGGAATAGTGGGGAATAAATAACTTTGAGAATCAATTGTCTGGAAAAAGTCATTGCAGCCAAAATGTCTGCCTTCTTCCTAATGGTTCTGAGAAGAAAATTAAATTTCATGTATACGGTCCTGATCCTAGAGGTTATTCTGTTCAGGCTTTGTTTAAATGTGGGCTGGTGATCCCAGCGGGCAGCGCAGCAACTTGCTTGCCTTGGGAGTACCAGGCATGTGGAGAATCCAATGCTGAGTAGTTTTGGAAGTGCTTTAATTTTCCTGTCCTCGAGCTGCTTTTTAAGCTGTCCAGTTGAGCTTTCTGTTTACTGCTAGAACTTCAACAGGTAGCTGGCTTTAAAATATCTTTTTGGTGATTTTCTTTTTTTGAAAGAAACTGGCTTACCCACAGTTTATTTTGATTTCTAGCTACAAAGTAAGTGTCACTTCTTACAGCATTTTATGAAGGTGTACATCATATTTACAAAGTATGATTCCTCTTATGCAGCAAAACAAGTTCTGCTCTGAAATCTAAGCCTTTTATTTCCTTCTGTTTCGCTTTCGTGCCTCCTTTCCCCCACCTTTCCTGTAGATTTTTCTTCCTCTTCAGACTGTGCTTTTCCTATTAGTTTTTTTTAATCTTCTTTCCAATTTATATTTCTCTTTGCTTGCTTAGCGGAGTTGCGTTTTCTTGCCAGTCTTGGATAATTAGGTTATGTTGCAAAACAAACATGCGTTTTAACTCCTAAAAATGCTGCTTTCTACCCAAAGCATGGAGGATGCCTCTGTCAGTGTGGGAGAAGTTTGTTTGCTGCACCAAAGCCTGATGAAATCTCGTGTTGGACCCTGGGTGCTGCCTGGCAAAGGGGATGGTCAGCACTGGGAAGCCAGAAAGAGTGACCTTGGGTGCTGCAGCCGAGAGGTTCTTCGTGACCCTTTGAATGCCATCTTGTCATTTCAGGTTTTGTTTTCATGAAAATTTAATAATAAATTCAGCTGTATTAATTTCTCTTGCTCTGTGAGCGGAGTAGTTGCATGTGGGGAGAGTTTAATCTCACCACAGTTGGTGTGAAATGGGGATAGCTGTGAAGGCAAATAGAAATTTGGGGTGTGGGAGGGAGCTCCTGTGGGAGATCTTGACATTTTTGAAAGAAGTAGGGAATGCTGGGAGACGCAAGAACCAAGACCAGAAATAAAGCAGATCAGAACCTGGAGCAGTCCAAGGAAGACTTAATAAAGGCACTTTTGTCCTGGATGTTAAAATAGGTAGCCTGTGGATTTATTTACAGGGTAAACAGGATTTGTTAAACGGGTAGTTTTTAGGTGCAAAGGAATACTGGTCATTCTTTGAGAGAGAGTTCAGGGGAAAACTAACTAAAACTGAACTGGAAAGCTGGAATTTTGGAAGTCAGCAATCAACGATGGGACAAAACAAGGTGGAAAAAGCCTTACATCATAGGAAGTGTTGGGGTAGTGCTGTTTTGGGAGAAATGTGAAACAAGCCCCGAAGTGAGAAAAATGAAAAATTTCTGTTAAAGTCTTAGCTGTTAACAACTTGTGTGAGCTAGTAAGTGTGAAGTCTGAGTTGATGATAACTTATTATAAGAAAATACTCCTTGCTTCAGAGAGGATTCATCAATGTGGCTGTAGAGCTTGAAATCCAAATGGTGAAATGCTTTATAGGAAAGTTTGTCTTGGTCTGGACTGTACTGAATGGCAGTTCAGCATTTCTTCGAGTTGAAAATAAGACAACCAGAAGGGAGATGCGACTGACTGTGTTTTAAATGCTTGACAGGAGAAGGACTAAAGAAAGAAGGGAATAGTGAGGCTAACAGATGTTCAGAAATCACTCTGATAAGGCTGAGATAAAATTGCACGTAGGTGAGAGACTGGTAAGTTTCAAAGATGCATCTTAATTAGTCATTTAGGGCAAAACAAATGTGTTCAAAATCTTACCTGTTTCTGGGTAGGAGAGCGTATCTGAAGTCTAGAAATCTGGCATCCCAGATAACTTGCTGCTTCTAGTTCTGTATTTGAATGTGCACCGCTTGTTCATGCGGGATCAGAAATACCTTAACCATAACTGGGGTTATTACCTTGAAATAATATCTAAACATGTGATTTTTTTTTTTTCTTTTTGTCTCAACTGCCTGGCCTGTATCTAGCTTTTTGAGAATGTGCTCTGGTCTGTGTTGCTATTGGACCCGAGAGGCAATGTGGTGGTTTATTGCAAGGCAAACAGGCAGGTCATCATTACCAGTTGTTGGTTTGAGAGGTACTTGGACGGTATTGCTAGTTCCCAAGAAGATCTTGCAGACTTGAGAGTGGTGCAGTCATGTCAGGGTGGCTTAAACGAAGGTCCTCTGTCATTGTAGCCATTGCTTATGTGAGTACTCCTTTAAACTCTGATGAGGGGACTCTTGCTAAGAGTATAATTCTTGCCTCAAGTTGTTTTAACCGTGAAGAATTAAACTGAGAGTTTATAGTTAGCAATTTAATATCTCTCTTGATTTAGGAAGGAATCATTCAGAAAGTGAGTTAAATAGGGGTCTCCTGACTGCCTCAGGAGGCAAGTCTGGGAGAAACCTGCTAAGTAATTCACTTTATTTATCAGTGCTGTTCTGAGGTGCCTGCTATGCTTTGCATTTGCTTGGCTCTGTGAATGGGGTGCAGCCTTATTCATCCTTAGTTGAATCAGCATTCTTTCTTCGACGGGGAAGTGAATAAGCGGGCTTCAGCTTCACTTCCCCCCTATTTCTTTCTTCATCTCTGGAAAGGTATATTGTCATTTTGGGGTGGGTTTTTTGTACAGAAGGAAGTGAAGGCAGTTAACCTGCTTCTTTAATTTCACTGTAACCTTAACAGAGGTTGCTAAAGAAATTGCATCAGTTCCACCTGCGTTTCTCCTTTACTACATGCAATTCTGCAATAATCCCCAGCCCATGCTGCCTTCCCTCACAGAAGTGGCTCTTAGTGAGCGTACTTTTTTATTTTAAGCTGGATTTGAACTTTGTGGCAGACATGCAGAAGGAAGGGGTTGTTTCTTGGAAATGTCATGTCTGTTGGAAAAATCAGCCCGTTAAAGGCAGTGCTAGACCAGAAGCATACTTTCCAACTTGGGTCGATAATTGTTGTAGTAGGTAGTCTTGGAAGTCGAGAGTGTTAGGTGTTGCACTGAAACAAAAAAAGAAAAATGGAATAAATGGAAGGGGAGGAGGTGTGGTTTTGTGTGGCTTTTTACTTACCATGGTTAGATTTAGAAAAATGCCATGGTTAAGGCGACCGAGTTCTTGAATGGCTAACTCTCAAGGAAAGACACTAATGCATCGCACCCCTCCTCCCCCATGCCCAAATGGATGATTACTTAATTTTGGGGGGGTTATAAAAAAGAAAACCTTGGCTGCAGAAAGGATGGCAGGTGAAAGGAATTGCTTCCATTGCTGTTCTTGTAAGAATTTTCCCTAACATGGTTATTTAAAAGCTGAAGCTCCCTGATCTATTCCTCTCCTTCCACCAACAATCCCTTTTCCCTGCCCCCTCCCGCAAAAGAAAGGAAACCAGAATGCCTGCCTTTCTGCCTGCTCCTAGATGAAGGATGGCCAACCTTTGACTTGTCAGCGGTTCACGTGTGATTCCCCTGCTGAGTTTGTCGCATGACGAGTGGCACAACTGGACTGTGCAGTGTGGGGATGGTTGGGCAATGCGAATTTTTGTTGTGGGAGGGACTGGACTAGTAGAGGCTCTTGAAGGTGGGTATTACAGAGCCAGCTGGGATGCAGGCTGCATGCCGGATCTTATTCCCCGGTGGGGCTCTTGGGATCTGCTGCTGTCTTCCTTTGTGGCTCTGTCTGTACGTCACTTGGAGATTCACGCTGTCCTCTGCGGCTACTCAATGCTAAGAATTTTGGTAGGCAGCTGGTAGAGTCAGGAAGGCTGAAAAAGCTTTGTCTAATTTGATAAGGTGAAATGATGGTGGTGTTTTGGGGCAGAGTGCTTTTCCTCTGACATGGGTTGTTTCTGTTTTGAGGTACCTGCAGGTAGGCAATGAACTTTGAATAGTGAGATAAGGACTCCGGCAGCCGAGCCGTCCCGTTTGCTGCTGTCATCGATTCAGTTTGGCTGTGGGAGTGATATATTTAATACGTGTTCACTTCTTGCTTCTCAAGTGAAATGGCACATCCACAGTAGGCAGTCCATCACAGAATGAGGCAGATCGATCTGCGGAGAGAAATCACTGTGCAGGAAACCTGGGGACTAGACTTCCAGAGCATATTGTCACTAGCCAGTGGTACAGCACCTTGCAACGGGCTGGCTCGACTGCCTCCCTCACGATTTTTTTCTGTTGGAGTTTGTGAAAACGGGCACATCAGCCTTCCTGTAATTGGTTTACTTGGGTACTGGTGACAGTGTCAGGAGAAAAGGCACAGTTCTTGCAGTTTTCTCCTTATCGAAAATCCCTGTAGCTTTTCTCCGTCATAACACTTCGCGAGATCGGTGGTCACTTTCCCAGGGCTTTTTTTTAAAGTAGGATGAAATCTGTAAAGCTTTTTTTACCTTCCTCTTCTAATTAAGTTATCCTTATCTTGCTGTTATATTTGTAAGAACTTTTTTTGTTTTCTGCTGCTGGAGTATCACACTTTGATCGTTACAGGTTTTGTGCAATACTTATTCTTGTAACTCTGAAGATAGCTGAAAGCTGTTGCATGTCTTCTTGTGTTCCATCTAATCATTTATAAGTCAGATTATGGTTTGAGGAACGCAGTGAGCTGATTTAACCGGACATTGTTCTGAAAGGAGAAGTTTCCTCTCTGCCTTTGTCCCCCTGCACCCTTCCTCCCAACCACATGGCTCTGCTACTTTGTTATAGCAGCAGTGCTTGTCAGGTCCTTCTGTGAACCACTTTAGTTCACTAAAATGGCAGAAAAATAACTCGGTAAAATGGAGAGCATTTTGCTGTTGTAATGAATCAAACTGGCTCATAAAAGGATCTGATGAAGACCAGAGCTGGTACTAAGGATGAGGGGGGCCTGTGGCTTGGAGAGCAGCAAGCCCTTTTCATCTTTTCATTTTGGTGGCAGTGAGCAAGTGGATTGGATCAGTTGCCTGGGAACATTCATGGAAGAAATAGAAATAGAGTAATCATCTGTGAAGGAAAGGACACCAAAAGAAGAATGGGCTGGCCTGAGTTCAAATTGGTATTAAAATTTGTTTATTCTATGGTGGTATGGATTGTGTGCTATAAACAGTTTGCTAGAATTAATAATCCGCTGTCCAGAAATAAGTTTTCTTGAAATAGGAGAATAGAAGCCTTAAAGATTTACTAGTGTATAAATGGCTCATCTGAGATTTCAAATGTAAAGCATTTAATCTTTAAAACTATTTTTCCACAAATGCTTTGGAAATGCTTTTTTGCTATTTTTCCCCATTACTTTGGGGGGAGCTGATTCTTTTTTTCTCGGCAAGCTTGAAGTTCTCCATTAGGTTCATCAACCTCTGTGTTAATTTGTATGCCTCAAATTTTATCGAATCGGTGTTTCTGATATGCAGAGTTTTATCCTAATTATCTACATTATTCCTGTTAGTTTGAGATCGTGGGAAAACTCTTGGTCATGATAGGTGGCTGAGCTTGTTACTTCTACCGTAGTGTAGAGCTTTCTCATAGTGAAATGAGCGCACTCGTATCTGTTAAAATAGTTGAAAATTTACATTGTGAGTAAAATATCATTCTGCTTAGTTAACTCTTGTGGCAGGACACTCTTGCTGCTCTCCAGATAGAGGGATGGGCAGTTTACACTGTGTGGCTCAGCAGAGGAATGAACACCTTACAAAAAATCAGGGGTTCTGACTGTAGCTCCTGCTCCAGCCACCTGGCAGCTCAAGGTGACTCTTTCAGCATAGCAGGAATGCAGCAGAGTCCTGGATATTTTGTGAAGTTACTTGTGTAAACTGCCTGCTATGGGACAGAAAGGGGCTTCCTTGCAGGTGGAAGAGTGGAATCTTGTGCTTCCCTTCCTGTTCTTCTCAGGGTTTGGGCAACTGTAGGTGCCTTAATGGAAGGTAAAGACTTGCCATAGTTATAAACCCTTTCTCCCGTGCACTCTAGCGTGCTGCTCCATCTAGATTCCTTTCTGTAGATTTTGCATCTAAAAAATTCCCTTCCAGGAGCTACAGGGGATGGTAGGAGGAGCAGGAGGGTATCTCAATTCACCTCAAGGCACCGAGGATATTGCAAACTGCTCTTGGTGAAGACTGTGAGGAGAGGTGGCCCTGACTAGCATTGTGTGTGTTCAGAGTGAATATTGTAGTTACTAAAAGCAGCTTGTTTACATTAGGAATTGTATGTGCTAGCTCTAATGGGCTTTAGGAAGCCCAAAGCACAGCTGTAAAACATCTGTCTCTGGGACCAGATCTTGTCTATCTGATGAATTTTTGTCCTGCATTTCATGTTCAGTTTTAAAATAGAAATAAAACTTTTTTATCTTAAATAGAAAAGTTCTTTGTCGTCACACTTGCAGACCGGTTTACACTTGAAAGACTATCATGCTGTTGTCTTGAATGCGGAACTTAAAATAGTGACTCAGTATTAACTTAACTCTACTTCCTCTTTAATCTGATCATCTTGCTTGCTACATGACCTTATAACACCTTAATTTAAAGCCTGCTTATTCCAGTGGATTAAATTTGGAGGTGTCTGGAGTGGTGCACATCCTGCAGGAAGGGCTTGAGAGGAACTGAAAAATGGTGTTGCCTCAAAAAAAGGAGAAGGAGGGGGGGAACAGGAGCAGCAGGGGTATTTTCCCACTTGCTGATGTTGGCTGTTGATAATGTCTGATTTGTGTAGTAGCACAAGGCTTGATGAAAGGTCAGGAGGAGTTTTAGGCACATAGTTCTGCTGTACTCTTAAGAAAAATTACATTCATTTCCAGTGAGTGAATTTGATGCTCTTTGTCTCAGTGATGCATGGAAGTGATAGAAGGCTAAATATGTTTACTGCGTGCATCTCCAAGCGTTTGGGTGTTTTTTTCTTCTTTTCCAGGCTAGTGGGCTGAGCAGATGGTTGGAATCCAGGAATCTGAGTGCTACCCCAAACTGGTATACCAGGTTCCTAATGATGTATTTTGAGGTCTGCCATATTGAGATTTGTAATAGTTGCTGTTTACCTAGCAGCCCTCATTAGATGGTCTTGGTTCTTTACCAAGTGTTAATTTGGCCTTGCTATCGCTCCTGTGAAGCAGATACATACTACCCCTAAAAGCAGAGTTGATCTAATATTTAGTGCTTAAAAAATCCGTTTTAAATGTTAAAAGTCTGTGTCTGAATCACCTGCCTTTTGTTTTTTTTTCCTAATTTGTTTTCTTGTATTTATCTCAGGAGTAAAATCTGAACAACTATGTTACGTTTTGTGTATTGAGTTTAGAGACTTCTCCCTCATCCTACGCAGTTTCCTGAATAAGCTCTGTGATAGTCTCTGATTATTATAGGTTGAGCTTAGGTTTAGGAGTGGAAGGAGTTCAGACAGTATGCTCCCTATGCTGTTTTATTAACCATTTTGACCCACTTTTTCTGTAAGGTTTTTCTTCCATTTCAAGTCAAGAATTTAACTTGCCTACACTAAAGTACAACCAAACAATCTCTTTGAAGATCTGTGTGGTTCGAGGCAAGGGCATGTTATTTGTTGAGTGTGATCTGGGGGTTATGGTGAGTTTCACTGTACCTGTGAAAACTTGGATCATTGCAAGGCCTTGAAAATAAACCATTGGCTTGTTCTGTCTGATGGAAGTTTAGCAGAAGGGCTCTTCTGCACTGGACACAGGCTGCTGTCTTCAAGCTTGAGCTGTGCTCAGCATAGAGTGGCAGCAGTGCGTTTCTTCTATAGGAGGAAGCAGGAGTAGGCTGGGATATATAAAGAGGCAGAGTTCTTCCGTTGCTTTACAACACCAATTGCTGTTTTTCCTGTATTTGTCCAGGGAAAAAATCATACCCCTAATTCAGGAGACAAGCGTGGCCCTCGCTTTTTAGGTAATGGAGAGTAAGACGTTGCACAATGACTTGTGGATTGGAGCTCAGGATTGAATTCAGTCTTCCAGTAATTCCTTTAAGTGCTTAACCTAAATATGTTGTAGTTATTTTAAGTACCTTTTTATAGCAGTAGTAAAACTTCAGGCTGGGGCTTTGAGTTGGTATTATCTCTTACAACTGCCGTTTATTCAGAAAAATATGAATATTTCAATTTTTTTCTCCACTTAGTGCCGGTTTTAATTCTTTCTCATTCAAAGGTGAAAAAATGTTTTTAATACAAGTTCAGTATTCTTAAAATCAGTGTACGAATAACATAACCCATGTTATGCAACTTTGAGTTATTCTGAAACTGAACTTAAGAACCACTATAGGTACTGAGTAGCATAGAGAGAAGTAGTGCTTGTACTGCAGTATTTCATGTTGTCCGTGTTTCTGTTACTGCCTTTACCCAACCTTTTTTTTTTTTCTCATTCAAGGGGTTAAAGCCAGATCATAAAGTCTCTTTGAATTTTTGCAGTTGGAAAAGGAACGTTTAGAGCTTCAGCAGAGTCTGGTACTCATTATTTTGGGTGTCCTTGTCTAATTCATGCTGTGGTCCTCTCAATGTAATCTTGCTTGCATTCTTGACGTGCTGATATACTGGAAATTGTATATTATCAAGATAGCATATTTGTCAAGAGCAACTAAAACCATGTTACAAATATGATCTTGCTTTTTTAATACCAGAGAACAGCTCTGCCAGTTGAGACCAAAGGTCTGTTTCATCCAAAATCCTTCTTCACAGTGACCGTGCTGGAGCCCATCCAGAAATAGAGCAAGCCCCTTTAGTCTCCACAAGTTTGCCACTTAGAATTACCTTGGAAAGGGTGATAGGTAACACATAATGGATTTTTCTTGCATGAATTAATCTAGTCTTTTCTTGATCTGTGTAAACTCTTGGCTTCCATTGGGACCGTGGCAATGAGTTCTGAAGCTTAAGTACACATTGTATGAAGCACTGCTTCCTTTTATTTGTTTTATTTTGAACCTACCACCTGCTAGTTTTGTTTGATGTTCTCCAATTTCCTTGTTAAAAGAAAAAGGGAACAATGGTTCAGTACTTACCTGCTCTGTACCACTCCTGATTCCATAGATACTCTTATTCTGTCCCTGGTTGTTCCTTCTTGAGGCTGGAGATTCTGAAGGGCATTCAGATGCCTGTCCAACCCTCTCTGGTCTGTCAGTAATTTGACTCTTGAAGTGGAAGTGGGCAGAGCAAACACTGGCGCTGCAGCAAGGTGTGGGTATCTCGTAGACTTATGCATCTCATTTCTCTCACAATTTTATGTTTGTGAGTTTTTTTTCTTTTTTTTTTTCTTATATGCTTGGCATTCTGTTTACTCTTCTGATAAATCTTGTCTTCCTACATCTATTTATTCTAACTCCCAAATCTCCTTCTTGAGAATGAGGTAATGGGGTCAGAGCTTAGAAAAACGTATGTAAAACAATCGGGTTGTATATTCTCAGGTGCATTGTATTCTGTTTACCTATGCTGAATCTCATCTGTATTTTATTACACCTTTCCTGGGTACAATGAAGGTCTGCTGCTTCCTGGTTTTCATTTTTAGCAAAAAGAACTTGTTAATATTATCAGCAAACTCACTTTGAGGCTCACCACCTGTTTCTAGATTTTTTTTTTTTTGTGAATGCTGAGCAACACAGGTCAGGTGATGTTTCCTAAGATTTTTTTTTTTTCCCTGTTTTGAACTGGTTACTTACCCATGTGAAGTCTTTCCCTCTTTTGTTGTTGTAGCTTTGTTTCTTGTAGAACCTTTGTTCAGCAACTGGCATGTGTTTTGCTCATCCAGGTTAGCTCAGACTTTGACCACTTATCAGTTGCTTCAAAGGATTCTTATGTGTGAGTAAGACAGGACTTTTAAATGGGAATGCATCAATGTCACTGCTGTAGTCTGCATTTATGTGCCCATGAATGTTGCTTCTTGCATTTTCTGCTAATTTGCTGTGTTGAGACGTTGGCCTTGGTGGTCTGTAGTTCTTGACAGTCTAAAGATGTGACCACCTTTCAAAACTGGTGCACTGTTGACATGAAAGCAGCATTTGCCACCAAGATATTATGCGGTGTAGTAGATAGATTGGCTATTTTATCCTTCAGCTTTTTTAGACCTCTTGGGTGAATGCGAGCTTGCTTTGGTAACTTGCTGCTGTTTGCTTTGGTTTGACCAAAGCTACCTCTGAGGCTTTATGCAGCCAGAAAGATTAAAGCCTCCATTAGCTTCTCCAGTGACAGTAGATGCAGAAAAATGTAAATTTTTATTTATTTTCGTGAGGCATTTCTTTCATATCTTGGTTATATGTTAGACCAGCGGATTCTCTAGCAGGCTTCCTGTACCTGGTGTTTGTGAAAGGACCTTTTATTGCTTTGCCCCTTTATTGAACATACATTTTATTTGCACTTTACCTGCTAGTTCTTTTTTTCTGATTTTGGTGAAAAATGTTCTTACTGATGGCCTCCTCAGCTTGTGGTATAACTGTGATGAATTGTTTTTTCCTTGGGTCTCTGCATTTTCAATGTAGTATTTTTTGTCCATTGTTTGCTAGTATTTTGTCCAGTTGTCTCATTTTGTTCTATTACCAAGCTTCTTAATTTCCATGAATTTTCTCTTTGAAAGTAAGCACTCCAATAATGTGGTTTTGTTGGTGTGCTTTTTCAGGAATACTAAGCCTAAATTTATTTAATGGATTTCATTAACAATAGCCATGATTCATGATGCAGTCAAGTCAGATATGACATGGACAAATCTGAATGCAGTATAACTTGTTGGATGTTGAAATAGTCCATAATCTAGTTAAAATGCAGCAGTGTTGCCCTGTGTGCTTCTCTGTAACTTTGGAGAAGTTGTTTGATAAATATGGTTTATATGCTTTTATAGCCTGTTTCCTTCTTGCTGGCAAATCAGTCACCTTACCAAGCTGTACAGGCGGCATGGAAATTTATTTTGAATGCCACTGATTTATTTAAGAGTGGGACGAAGTATGTGACTGTGTCCTTCAGTTATAATTCCCCATCAATTGTAAATTGGTGCATTTGTTCAAATATACAGTATAAAACAGTATTACAATCAAGCTGTGGTTATCATGGGAGCCATAACTTTGACTTTTCTTTTTCTTGGCTTCTTATGTGAAAAAACGTACTGTAGTATATTATTTAATTGTTTAATACTGAGGTTTCTCTGTTTTATCATAGTATGTGACACGCTACAGTACCACTCTGTGTAAAAACCTTTGGTGCTTGAAGCAGTGGTGGAACAGTAAGAGTTTATTCATGTCTTTGTGTATAGTGTAGTGAGTACCATATTTAGAAAAACATTTGCACAAATAATAACCACTTCGTACTGGGGCTTTTATTTTTTGTTTTTGAGAATTATGTTGCCAAAGTACTTGTAAAGCAGTAAGTCTGTAAACTTAAAGTCATAGGCATCGACTACTTGATCTGTGTTCCATTTGGTAATTTTTAGAGAAGAGGCTATCCTGGAAGTTACTTAGGCTTTCAAAGTCATCTGTAATATGCACTCACGCAGTATTTCAGCATAAGTAACTGAATTTGGGGGAGTTTTGCACCTGCATAATAGAAAAAAATGTTTGCAGTATAAAGATAGTGAAATATTTGAGACCCCATAGTCATGACAGCAGGCAAACTGATTTTATAAAGAAGGAGCAATTGTATTTTCAAGATGGATGCTCTGAAAGGTGGCGAGTATGAGTTCATTGCACTCGGAAATGAACAGAATTTTAAGAGGGATCTTACAAAATTATTTTAATGTTTCCTGCCAGGAATGCAGATGTCATGAAAGGCTTGTGCCTGTTCCAGTGCTTGAGGAGTCACGGTTGTGCTTTGATAAGTTAATTTTTAAACTTTCTCGTGCAACCTACTTCAGCTTCTAGATAGCGTACTACGTGTACAAGATAAGTCGTCAGTTATTTTGTTTTCTTCTGAAAATACATTAAATTGCTGTGAATATGCTTACAGGCAAATTTGTTGAGTGTAACA
The DNA here is from genome assembly GCF_032191515.1 of Phaenicophaeus curvirostris. Lineage (NCBI taxonomy): Eukaryota > Metazoa > Chordata > Aves > Cuculiformes > Cuculidae > Phaenicophaeus > Phaenicophaeus curvirostris. Next base: position 60,705,705 of record NC_091394.1, read on the forward strand.
GGTGAAGAAACTATATGTAAGTATATTTTTATCTTGGCTTAAGAAAGGACTTAAAGGAATTTTAGGATGGAGTCATTTCTTAGTTCAAATAATACTAGCAAAACACCTGACAGAAAGCAGAAGGGTGGGTTTCTCTCTGGAAGGTACAGATTGGTAACAGAATTTGAAGTAGCACGAGTTGAAACTAGTCCAGCCTACACACAACCAAAAGCAATGTGTTGTGAGAGGGTAGATTCTCTTAGGTGGCATTTAACAAGGGATGCTCTTGCCATTTTTTGTATTTCTGCCTGAACTAATGCATTCTGAACTTCTAAGTAGATTCCAGGGGACAGGACAAGAGGGAATGGCCTCAAGCTCTGCCAGGGGAGGTTTAGGCTGGACATTAGGAAGAAATTTTTCATGGAAGGGGTCATTGGGCACTGGAACAGGCTGCCCAGGGAGGTGGTTGATTCACCTTCCCTGGAGATGTTTAAGGCACGGGTGGACGAGGCACTGGGGGGCGTGGTTTAGTGTTTGATAGGAATGGTTGGACTCGATGATCCGGTGGGTCTTTTCCAGCCTGGTGATTCTATAATTCTATAATTCTATGATTCCATGAAGAATAGAGGGGAAATCTGGTGTTTGTTTAAAAGCTGCATAGTTGTTGTGCATTAGTACGACATATCTCTGCTGCCGGAAGATCAGAAAGTATCATTCATTCAGTGCCCACGTTTAAATGGAATAGGGGCTTTTATAGGCTGATTTATTAGAATACATTGTTTATAGGCTTGTTTAAAAGTGTCACTAGTGAATTTGATATGAAAAAGTGGCACAAAGACAGTTGGAGGGGAATTTCGTCATGGTCTATGAATAGCTGATAAACAAAATGAGGTGCTGTAATGCTGTCGCTTCCTCCCTTAACCTCCTTGTCCTCCACCTCCCCTGCACATGGGAATCTGAAAGTGGCATTGGGAGAGGGAAGTAAGTTTTAGTCTAGTAGCATGACCCAAGCTATTGATTATTGGTGTCTGCACCTGTTTCTGTGGTCCCCCCACTCCCAGCAATAAGGCAGTATCTTCTGGAGCTGGCATCAGGCTTTTAGAAGACTGTGCTCCATCAAGTACCTTCTTAAAGACCTCTTAAATAGCTGGCTACAGCACCACAAACAACAATTAATTAAATTGTAACTTTGAATTGCTGAAAACAGAGCAAACTGTATATTAGAATTCGTTATTTTAAACTGTGTTAGAAGCTCAGTGTTTTAAGTGTGAACTGTCCAAACAGTATCAAACTAAAAGGCAGGACAGCCTTGCTGCAGGCCAGATAAGTCTTTTAGATAAGCTCGGTGTTGATGATTTAATGATCTTGTTAGTATAATGTTATTTTTAATTGAACAGGTGTATGTATTGATGAGTGGTGTGAAAAGAAATCATGTGCTTTGCGTTCCACATCCCTCTTTTAGAGGATTTGTGGAGGCGTTATACATCAGCAGTGTAGGTTTTGTAGCATAAAATCATAACTGACTCTTTGACAGTAAGTTGACAGTTTTCCAAAGCCTTTGGATATATATTTGTTCCTTCTGGTCTACCCTGAAGCTTAACAGTGGTAGGGCTTATCCTGAGTTAAATACAACAGGAAGATCTTGGAAATTTTATGTGGAAAGTATATGAAAATGTTCAGAATGCCAGACTGTCCTACTGTCCTGACGCCTCCTTTTTTCCCCTGAATTACTGTTACGAATGAGACAGACGTATGTGATTGGAGCATGAGTTGATCTGTGTTTGCCATCGCTCAGCCTCGTTTTCTTAGTTATGACATAGATGAGGATAAGTAGGGGGGAAATAAATTATTTGTTTCTTAAGCACAGTTTCTGCACGGTTAAGAATGATACTTTCTTTCTCTTTTCTTCCTCTTTTACCTTTTTATGTCCACAATAGTCAGACTACCCATTATGTGTTTTTAGCTGGAGGAGTGGAGGTATAATCCAGCCATTTAATGTATCATTTATAAAAAGGAGGTGCAAAAAAAAGTAATATGAAGAAGATGTAGATTTGGTGTAACTTCTGAAAAGCGTGCAGCTGCAAAGGGAAAAAGAACCTCAACAAACTAGTATGGGCGATTGTTGGGGTTTTGAAAGCAAGTTGGGGCCTTAAGGTGAAGGGGTCTGGATAGTTTAAAAATATGGGGATGCAGTTTAAGACACGAGTCTGAGTCACCTGGCTTGGAAGGAGAAATACAACTTTGCGTTTTAAGTGGATGTATATTTAGAATTGGTAACTCTGGTGATGCTAACGTTACAAACACTTTGCATTTTTAGAGACTGAATTCCCATCCATCATCTCCGGCCTTTCCCAAAAATCAAGAGACCTGAATTCTATTAGCACGTTGTGTCTTGTGATAATTCTGATTGTACCTAGATATTCTGCTCATGAAATGTAATTTACCCCATGTGATTACAGGGCTGTTGTGCATTAACTGATGGAATCCATAGTATGTTTAAATACATGCACAACTGGCATTTTCTATGCTAACAACTCCCAAGGTTTATATTTGGTTTCCTTATGTCTTTTAATTTCTTTTAAAAATCTTTGTGAAATTAGTAACTTGGATAATCTGTGTAATTGACAGCATCCTTAAAAGTGATTTGTGAAGGAAAGATCACTGGGTTTTTTTCAGAGATGAATGGAATCTGAAGTCATATCTGTTGTCCAAGTCAAGGTTTTTGTAACACAAAATGTCACTCACAGGAATTAAACTGATTTCATACGGAGGCTTCTGTTTTAAGATACAGGTCTTTTCAACAGTGGAAGGTTAAAAATGATATCTTGAAATATGTTCCTGTTATCTTGAAATATGTCTTGAGTCAGCAGCTAAGTCAAGCTCTAGTTTTGAAACTTGATAGATTCCAGCCTCTGGTATTCGTACAAATAAAACTGTCTCATGTTCAGAGATTGAACATTTGGAGTTGGTCACAGATGTAAGCTTTGTGAAGTCGTGAAAATGAGGCTTGGGTTGTACCGCCAGAAATCACTCTTTGAGAAGTTTTATGTGTTCGTTGGAGAGATTGGGCGTAGTTAAGGGTAGAAACCTGTTATCCAGAATGGCATTAACTTTCCATATATTGACGTATATATTTCATTTTTTGTTGGCTAGCTTACTGACTAGAGTGAAGTGATTATATGAGGTAAAGCAGAAAAATTACGGAAGAAAAACTGTCCTCTTGCACTAATTTTTGTATATGGATTGCAGGTTATTCTTCACTTATGACCCTGAAATCCCACATTTCCTACTGGAGAGCTAATAACTCTTTAGTGGTTAAAATCTTTCTCTCCGATCTGTAATAAATATAGCCCGTGATGTAGATATTTGCTATAATCTTTAGAATCGGATTTTTGTCAGTCTATGAATTTTCATTTCCTTCTTACACTATTTGTTGAATATGATTAGGATTCAGTTGATGATCACTTTATGATCACACTTGATAGACGGAGCGGATGCACGGTATGCAACTTCAGGTGAAAGATCGTCTGTATAACGATGCTGAAAGATAAGGCCACTGTAGTTTATTTTCCTTCAGCAATAGTATTGCAATTCCATGATATCACAGTTGATACCCCTTTAAAAACACTTCTAAATTGTTGGATAAGCATCCTGTGTGATAGCTCTTGTATTCAATGAGTTCTTAGATGTTTCTGAAAGATTTATAGTAAAGTCCAAAGTATTTCAAGGCCAAGTATAGCAGTCTTGTCAGATACAGCTTTACAGCCGAGTGACTTATAATGAGAGTAAAATGTAATTAGAAATTGTCCATGTCTTTTCTGAGTACTGATGAAAACTGTGGCTCAAAGGTTAATTCAAATAATAATTAATATTGGTTTCTGTCAGAACAGGGTGGTAATGGAATCTTTGTCATGTGATGACTGTGATTTTAAGAAGTGGGTGCATAAGAAATAGAGGCAACAGTTTGTTTTCTGTTTATATTCAGTTATCTTACAATCAGCATGGTAGCTTGACAGAGCATAATTTAAGGGCAATTTAAACATACTCGGAAATATTACAACCTATGGTGAAAATCATTAACATGTTGCATCTATTTGTGGAGACAGTTTCTAAGATGGCTAGATTGCTAAAGGAGGAGATGGATTTGCTACAAATGATCCTTAAGGACTGCATAAGAATTTTTTTTGTTGTTAATAACTGAGCAATACCATGTGTTTGTGGAAAGTATTCTTAATAAGATTTGCGAGCATGAGAAATGTGGGATGTTACATTGATGTTTGTTTAAATTGGACTAGTTTCAAGGAAAGCGATAGACCAGGTTTTGCTGGCAACCAAAACAAATTCTGTTCAGTTTCTTTTCCTTAGCTGAAATTTTCTACAGGAGAAAATGAATGCTGTTAGCTTTTGCTTCAGCTAAACCAATGATTTTTCAGTTAAAAGTAGTGAGTTAGCTACTAGACCTGTTATTTTGAGAGGCATTTCATGAATAGTTTGCTATCTTCGGGATTTTTTTCTGTGTATACTCTGATGGTATTCTTAAAATCAGCCTACAGAAAAGCTTCTCCAGAACGTTATAGCTATAGCTTGGTTTTATGGATCCAAATAGTTCTGCATAACATAACCTTCTCAAACTTACTTCTCCAGTCTGCTTGTCTTAAAATGTTCATAGACTGCCTCCTACAACTTTAAACTTGCTCTAATTTTAAGGCTGTTTCCTCTATTGCCAAAAGGAAACTTAAAATATCTCTAAATTAGATCTGACAAAGATCAGGTATTTTCATTCTTATGCTTGTGAAAGGGATCACAAGATTGATTCTTTTGTTTCCCTAGTCTGGATAGTGCTTTCTGTACAAACTGCTTCAATTCTTGGGAACCAAAGAGAGTCTGCAGTCAAGATTGGACCTCTTGGGAGCAGGGGCACCTAATGGGAGATGAGTTACATGGGCAAGGAGAGTTGAGAAAGGGGGTGGGTGTGTGTTTGAGGGGTGTTATAAAACTGTTGAGTTGAGAGATGTGAAGCATTATGTTGATTTCTTAGAGCTATTCCTGCTGTTCTTGCTTCTTTCTTCATGCATTTTTCTCAATATCTGGATTAGAGAGTCTGTCCTGTGCTGAGATTTCCACTAGGTGAGGTGGGAAGGAAGCAAATAAATTAATGGTAGCACTGGGTAAAAGCTCACAGTGCAAGTTACGCGCTTAAATTTTCTATCCCTCCTGTTACTGCAAGCAAAGAAATACTGGCTTGGAAAAAGAACTGCACTTAGAGTCTTACAGAGATGTCTGAAGCTACAGTGTGAAAACTAGTGAAGAAACTTGATCAGGAAGTAGAGACTTTTTATCTAAAATGAAATCGGCACACAAATTTTCAAAAGCTAACAAAAGAAAAATCTAAAGGATGGCTGAAACATTTTTCTTAGCGAATTAAAGTTAATGTTTATGCCTAACAACTTAGTTCTTAAAGAGAATCCATTGCCTGTGGAGTTGGTCCAGCGTCTGTTGTAGGTCTGCTGTAGAGACAGTGAAAAAAATACTCTGAATGTGAAATATTGAGAGATTTACTGAAATGTAAACTTATAGTGCAAAAATACTCCACTTGTAGCAAGACCTAAATGTGCAAAAATTTTTGCTAGTTCTTTAAAGCGTCAGAGTACAAATGTGAATAGTAAGGAATTTAAAAGGAGGTGCTTTGTTGAACATCCTAAAAACGTTTTTGCTTCTGTTTATTTCTCCAAATGGGAAGCTAAGCTACATATTAGATTGCATTCTGCTGGTCTCTTTCCATGACAGGTCTACGTATGGATATGGAGGTATCAATTCAGACTACTGCTATTTAACTAGAGACCCATGCTCTGGTGTAAATACGCCACCTCCAAAGAGCAGTGAGACTGCATGGTGGGGAGGGGGGGAAGGGAAAGGGAGGATGGTCATTTCACTTCATCTTTTTTAGTAGCGTAAGTGGCAAAGTTGCTGGGGCTAGGTCTGCTTGAAATGTGCCCTAGGCTGTCCTGTAGCTTGCTTTCTTCAACCACTTGAAATTCTTTGGGAAGGGAATCTTCTAGAGGATTGTATCTGTGCTGTGGAATAAACAGTTGTCGTGTGAAACTGATGTGAGCCTTCATTTTACTCTGCCTCTACTAAAATACACTTTTACGGTAGTTTGTGCAGGATCAGCACAGAGGAGTACAAAGAGGGAGCTTTTCAGTACAAAGGCTGCCTGTTTGGCCTGCCCAAACCACCGTGAATGTGTTTAAAGGGGACTTTTATTACCATGGAAACTCTCAGACAGGAAGGAATTTGTCCTGCCATATCTAGAAAATAGTCTGTAATGGTCAGCTCTTGGAACAAAAGTGTTTCAAATAGTGGGATATATTTAAAAATTCTTGTGGTGAATATACTTTTTAAAAAAGAATATGTAAACCTCAGTCTTATGCAAATAGACTTTTAGTGTGGGGATTTAGGGAAGACTGCAGACAAGGACAATGTGAGCAGGGGAAATGATACAAGAAATCTGAAAGTTTTACCTCTCTGCGTCCAGAAGGCTTCCTAGGTGTTGAATGGATTTAGATGAAATATTCTCCCTTTAAGTAGTGTGTTTATCCATCACAGCTGTTTATGGAGGGACTGTGCGTGTGCTTGGCTTGAACCGCTGGAGGCAGTCCTCTGAGCATCGTGGATTAATTGCTTTTGGAATGTCTTAACTGAAACGTGTTCTTTGACTCTCTTGACAAATATCCTTAGTCTTCACAAATGGCCTTTATTTTCCTAAATCACACTGAGATATAGCATTTCTTGTCTAAAATAGATAGATCCCAGAATATCTGCACATCCTTCACTGGAGTTCTACATTGATATGAAATAACTCCAAGTCAGCAATCATACCTTCCAGCCAGTAGGAGTAGCTTGCGGTACCAGCAAGATATTTTCCATGCTTTGCGTAATGTTAAGTGTTGATTTTATTGTGCATTAGATGCAAAACATTTTTTCACATGTTTGATCAAATTAGAATTACTTCCCCCTTGGCCCCCTGGAAACCTTACCAGGAGACAATGGTTTCTCATGTTCTTTCTGTATAGCAGAGGCTGGTTTTAATGCTGTGCTTTTCAGGTTAAGTTGTGGAACCACGTGGCTGTGGCCTGAAGGCAGTTTGGATGAGGGTTGTAGTAATAAGCTGGTCCAGTGGGTTGTGCTGCTTGAAATCGGCTGTACCACTCCGGCTTCTTTCCTTGTGTTGTCATTGCTGTTCAGCTGCCCCTGTGCTGACAATCTTCTGATGGCAACTAATGGTTAGATCAGTTTATGTCTAGTGTCAGACTGCACCCGAACTTTTTTTTTTTGAGATGTTTGTGGTAGGCAGTGGAACGAAAGCATCTTGTTTGTGGTTAGGAACAGGAATAATTAAGGAGGAAAAATTGTCATGAAAACTTTCCACTGCCCTGTCAATTTTGTGCTTGCTCACAGCTGCTGCAAATCAACGTTCAAAGTCTAATTCTACATGGCAGGCCAGGTAAAGAACAGTTGCATATACATATAATAAAGTATTTCTGTGTGCCTTTTACAAACACCGAATGACCTTGTTTGCGTTATCTGGGTTAACACGGTAATCTGCTGCTCTCATATGAGGACTTCCGTCTTACCCATTGATCAGTTTAGTTTCTTGTCTCCTGACTCAAGGAGCCAAAAGGATTGCAGAAGGTAGTTCTGACCCAGATTAAAAGAAACAAATAAATCAAAAAAACTCACCCTATCACTCTTGATTATAGAACTGGCTCTGCTGAGTGGCTGTTTCCCTCATCCGGGACCTGGGGGTAGGCTGCCATCCAGACTGCCAGGGGATGGGCATCTTAATCATGGACAGTCATTTGTCTTTCCAAAAGTTTACAAAAAACCTGTTGTATTTCCCTAATAGTGAACTAAGTTGAGAAAGGAAATACCGGTGGCATCATGTATAACTTAATGTGGTTATTAACTGCACAGGTGTTGTAAAGCTGTGAATCTAAACTGTAGTGGAGTAATTGTACCATACATCAGAGTTTTTTTCCTTCGATTTTTATTCTTCCTCATTTACCATGTTTGTTTTTTCTTCTTGAAAAATATATGTCTGTGCTGCTTTGGTTCTGCAATACCTCTTCTTAAAAAAGAAGAAGGGGGAGAAACATCCCTCTAACCTTGATTGGCTTTGATCTCAATTCATCCACTGTTTCCTTCTCATTTCTCCAATATGCCTGTGTACCCTTTGTCTCCTTCCTCACCGTTCCAGTTCTAGGCTCGCTTGAGCTGGCAGTTCTTCACCTGCTGTGCTTTTCATGAATGCAAATGCCCAGCTTGCTCTTCCCCGCTACCTCCTCCTCTCCTGATGAGCTCGCACCCAGTGCCTGCAGTCCCGTGTTGCGTGGCTCGGTGTTGCTCTCCTGTTGGGAAGTCTGGGAAGCACTAAATCATCCAGCCGCGTACTATTTCCTTCAGCTTTCTCACCAGCAGATCCATGGGCTGAGTTTGCAGTATGGCTTGATGGCTGCGTGCAGCTTTAAAGCTTGGGAGCAGGGATGGGCTTTCTGCCCCCACTCCACCCCCACGCCCGCACAGACATTTCCCTGCTCTCCAGCTGCTCTGGTTTCCATCTGTTACAGAGCCTTCTGGTGTGACTGTTTCCTCATCTGCTGAGCCGAGTGAAATGTTGAAGGACCAGACACCGCGCTGACCCGGGAATTAGGGAGTTGTGGTTTAGAGAAAAAATGGCTCGCATGCTTATTTTCCTTTCCTCTTAGAAGCCTGGTGTGCAACACGCACATCTAATACCTCAAAAAACTTGCGCGGATTTTCATTTCTTCATGGCGAACGTGTCGTGTATGCGATGCTGTAGGCCTGTCCTAACATGGCAGCTGCCTCCCTGCCCTGGGAGAAGCGCCGTGCTTCACTGTGATGGGTTCAGAAACGTACAGCGATGCTACTTGTGTGAGAGAAACAGCTGTAGCCTTATTTGTGAAGACAAAACCACGCAACTGGTAAGAAGCAGCAGAGAGCAGAGGGAGGCATTAGAAAACCCTGGAGTGGCCACTGCTCTCTTGGGCAGCAGAGCTGGGGAACTTTACTCTGCGAGGTGTCTTCCCTTTTGGCAGGCAGATGCCTGCTGCCCATCTTCAGACTGCTATTTTGGGCTGCTCTTGTCTTAAGCACTTCTTCCATCCTGCAGTCACTTAGATTATCCTTTTCACAGATTGCTAGGCTATTGCTTTCTCTCTCGGGTGACACTGGTAAGTTACCAACACCAGCAGAGACGGTGGCAATACAGGTGTGCAACTGAGGAGTATCCCTGTAAAGGAAAATAAGTGAAGAACACAACGCCTGTTTTATACATGAAGTATCATAACCATTTCTCACTTGCCAGTACTCGGAATCCCTGCAAAACTTCATTAATTATTCCTGCCAAAGTATATAAATTTGTCAGAGTGCAGTCCCTTGCTACTCAAGTTGTCCTAGTGAGTGAGCAGCTTCCCTTTTTCTGACTATTATGTCTTTTTCCTTTTGGAAGTATTTGTTCCTGGCTTTTAAAAATCTGTTTAGACACTGTCAAATTGGTTTGGATTTCAAAATTATATGTGTAAATGAAAAACATACCTGGCACCCACTTTTGTAATTGAACAAAGCTTTTATTTCCAGAACCTGACTACTACTCAGCGTGTGGGAGAAGTGTGCTCTGACAACTCGGGCTGTTTTTTTGAGGACTTCTGTGATCTCACTGAAGGGTTTTAATATTAATTCATCACTAGTGTTATGGTTGGGTTTTGATGATAGTCACTTAGGAGATGGGTGTTAGGCAACCGGTTGAAAATTACTCTAAAGTGATTTCTTTTTTTAAGTGGTTCATACATTCAACTTGAAATCCCAGAGCACATTAGAAGCGCTAATGTTCATTCTCCTGAAAGCAAGGTTTCTATATATTTCTCAAGTTAGTCCCCTTCTAATCCTAGATCCCAGCTAATGTTGTATATGTAACTTAATCACTGATTTCTGACTGTGAATCATGCATTTATTAGCTCGATGTTGGCAGAAATTGATAATAGGGAAATAAAATATTACAGAGTTGCTGACAGGAGCAACTGTTTGCCTTTTGGGAGGATAGATGTATTGCATTATCAGAGATGTAATACACTTCTGGAGGGTTTTCTATGCAAGTGCATGACTGTGAGTGCAGCTGCCACATGCTGTTCTGTGCAGAGTGAAAAGAGAAGCTCCGCGCCCATGAGATGTGTTGCCTGCTTGAAAAACATGGAGTGAATGGAACCGTGACCAAGAAGGAGGGGACTCGGTGAAACAAGACTGTTTTTATTGATGGGTACCAGTTCTATGACTTAGTGTCTCAGCTGTAAGCAACTACTACGTTGTCAGTAGTGTCCCATTTTAGCTGCGTAATGAAAGTGAGTGGGTATAGAGATCATAGAATCATGGAATGATTTGGGTTGAAGAGGACCTCAAAGGTCATCGAATTCCCACCGCATGCCATGGGCAGGGACACTTCTCACTAGATCAGGCTGTCCAAGGCCCCGTGGAACCTGACCTTGAACACTTCTAGGGGTGGGGCATCCACAACTTCCCCGGGCAACCTGCTCCAGTGCCTCATCACTCTCATCGTGAAGAATATCCCCCTTACATCTAGCCTAAATCTTCCCCTCTCCAATTTATAGCCTTGTTGGGTAAGATGGCAGGAAAAAGGCTCTGCAATGTTTTGGAAAGAAGCTTCCCTCCCCATTTTCTGCATTTGGAGCATTACCAGGGAAGATAGAAGATCAGTATCAACAGGAATCCAGCATTGTGATTTCTAAAGTTTGGGAACAGCAGACAGTGGAGTGAGTGTCTGCTGAGAGTTTAAGGAGTTAGATTATTTGGTAACTACTGTATGGTGCAGCTGAAATGGGAAATAATTTTAGTGGATGAATTGGTAGTTATCAGACTTTGAATTCAGTCAAAGCTGTGGATGCCTAGGTCAAAAAAGCAGGGGAAAGTGACTCGACAGTTTCCTGGCTCCAGTGAACTGTGAAGTTTTTGGTAAACACTGAAATCTTCCATCTAGTTCTCAAAACTGTGGAAAGGTTTTGGAGGATGTTCTGTAGCCCCGTTTCACTTGTTTCAGTTATCATAAAAGGTGCTATGTCTTTTGTGAAAGAACATATAGACACTGCTTTTCTAGCAAAGTATAAATGATTGGACTATATTGCCGTCTTAGACTTGAAATAGAGGCCCTACATAGATTTCTGTCTTGTAGATGTTCCTTGCATCGCTGCTTTGTTGATGTATACTTCGTCCTTGCCTCTCAAACAAAAATCTGTCTTTAAACATGTTTTAGGTGGCTTCAGCTCTGTAAAAAAAGGGTTTTATAGTACTGCTCTGGACCTTATATCTAAATTCACTGCAGTTTTAATGCTCTTCCTTAATTCAGTGTTTGAGAAGGTGTGAGAGGAAGTTCAGTTATGTCGTTGTGAAGAGGACATAGGGAACAGGTGTGAGGCATGAAAGATTAACTGGTCATCCTCAGGTGAAGTAATATGTTATGGCCATATCAATAATCTCAAATTGTGAGATTATCAGCAAGGGCTGTTTGTGGACCGGGCTTATAATGGGGGGTTGACTCTCCTGGTTTAAATGAACTAAATTCAATTACTTTTAGGCAGGTGCCTAAAAGTATAGGTATTAAATAATCAGAAAAATAAGTCAGATGCCATTTATGGTTTTGTATAAATATAGATATTCTCTTTTTTCATAGGAGACTGTCAATATTGTCAAGTCTAAGGCTTTGCCCCTAGAAAGTTACTTTATAAGTAGCCACAAATCAAACATAAATGCAGTCTTTGCCATAGGGAAAGAAAACACACAAAAAAGTTAATTTTAAATAAATACTTCTGGGTTTTGATTGCAACAGCTTTTGAATATGTTTGGAGCACAGCCTGTGCTGTAACCCAAGCTTGCTGCGAGAGGCATGGCTGCCTAGTGAGGAGTACATCTGAAAGGGAAGGTGGCAGCTGGCTTACCTAGATTCTCAGAAGCAGGCTGGGGCTCTGACAATCCTGATGAACAAATCTGGTTGGCAGCTGTTGGTATTGCTACTGCCTTGCAGACTTATCTTGATTAAGCTGGTCCCAACATCTTTCACTTAATTCTTCTCTTTTAGTTTTTGAGCAGTTTGCAGATTTGTAGTGTTGGGTCCTATGGAGATGTGATCGAGGCAAGTGGTGTCAGATCCTTCTGTTGGCATCCATTACACTGAGACATGAGACCTGAGTTAGAGGAAAATCTGGACAAAACAGCCTCTTTAACAGTTTTTATAAAGACCAGATGGGAGAAGATCAGTCTATCAAGTTAGGTCTTCATGTATTTTAGAGTGGCAAAACACTGAAGTTTCTCCAATAGAATTTTTTCCCTCAACAAGTCCTTCTGGTCCAAGCTTGGCACTCTGGTGTGCAGTGTCCAGGGCAACTGGATTCTGGTGACTGTTACTGAGGTGAGGTGTCTCGTTGCTTGCTTTGCTTCAAAGCTGCAGTCTCAGTTGAGGACATAACGTACTTTTCTGAGGTGATCGTCTCTATTGCTTTTACTTCAAGACTCCATTCAGGGATCGCTGTTACCAGAAAACACAGAGGTATGTGTATTTCAGGTGCTGGGCAGAGTACAAAAGGAATAATCCCACTCAAGCATTTCATATTTTTGGATGATGCTTTGCAGTCAGACAAAGTAACTTAGATGGTGCTGTAAATAGTTGGTTGGGAAACCTAATTGTGGAGGTATGTTAGCGGCAGCAGGCAGTTGATCATTCCTTTCAAGTGCTTTTATTTTCATAGCTAGTTTTATATAGTACATATAATTGGGGGGACAAGGAGCTAGATTTTATTGCTTTGCAAACATCATTAATTAAAGTTACCACAGTCTCAGCTGTAGATCCAAATCGTATTTGCTTATACAGCATAAGCATTTCATCTGCCACTAATTCCTGTGGCTCCCAAATCAGTTGATCTCTAGCAGGGCCTCATTGCTGCTTTTTCCTTAGCTGTGCACTGTATTATTGGGTTCAGGTGATGCAAGTCTTTACGAACTTAAGCCGCCAAGATAGTTCTTCATGTGCTTAGGAGGCTATAATAATGCCTCACTTAAGTAAAGCATAATGTAGGCGTTCATGCTTTTAGTCTTTTGATGGCTTTTATTCTGAATGAGGGTTTTTTTGTAGAGAGAAAATAAATTTGAAAACTTTATTTAGCAGTAGGACTTCAAAGATCTTTGTACCTGTTCTAAATTATCTGTTCTACATAGTTTGTAAGCAATAGAATATGGTTTTAGCTGTTTGAGTTTATTTACCTTTTACTAGTAGGTTTGACAAAGATTTTCATAGTAGTGTTTCTGTAACATAGGTAACACAGGAGCTGTCGTAGATCTTGTTCTCACAACTGGACTCTGACTAGTAAGTGAAATAGCTCAGAACTTGGCTGGTTACAGAAATCTGTGGGGTAGCAGTCTTCATGTAGTTCTTGAGAGTCCTGAATTCTGTATTTCTCTGATCTTTGCTACTGAAGTTTTTTTTGGTTGTTAGGTTTTTTTATGAGCTATTTTAATGGTCAGACTTTGACTTTTCTGGGTATGCACAAACAGAAAACAAAGAGTTTGCTAGTCCAACTAAGTTTGCAATATAAACTCTTCCAAAGTTTTCAAAGTAAATCTATTTCACACATTTATAAAATAGTACTCTAATCTTTTAGTCAGCCTGCCCACTCCTTTAATTTGCTTATTTTCCTACTTGTGAAACAACTGCACAACAACGCCCCCCCCCAAAAAACAAAACAAAACAAAACCCAAACCAAGACCCAAAAAAACCTGCACGCTACATTTTAACCTCACATGTTTCTAGTGAGCAGAAATAAATTTTTGGTTTCATTGAGGGGAGGGCCATGTTGGGTATGTGGTTTTGTTTTGGTTCTGTGTATTTATTTAAAAGGACTTGGAAACTTCTAGTCCTCTGTAGGTGCTGCAGCAACACTGATAAGGTTGAAAGGGAAATTTAAATGGAATGTGAATCATTAAGAACAGTGAAGGTAGTACTTTTTACTATAAAATCAAGTATAGCCCTGCTTTCTGAGAGAAAGTGGACCTACCTGCCAGAAAGTGGAACCAATTTCCAAATTTGTTTTCATATGAATGAAAAATTCCTTTCACATGTTATCCATGAACGCCGCATTGCTCTTGCGTGTTTGTCGTGGATCTCTGAAAAGCGTGTGGAGAACTGAAGGTAGCTCAAGAACTTTCTTGTTGGGTGTAAAAGATTTTGTGGTCCATGAATGTCAGCTGCTTCTACTGTTTGCAGTAGCTCAAATGACTATGGCTCTGGATCCTGGGTCAGGAATTATACTGATTTGCAAACTATTTCCAGTTTCTTCAAAATCATGGTGAGAAGGGGAGTGACGTTGCATAGTTCTAAAATATTAGATGAATTTTTTTTCCCTGGAAGGCTTTTTTTATTTGTTTGTTTTTACATAAAGTCATTGGAGTAATTTTAGAAGTACACATCAGTTAAACAACACACTTGAAAATACCCTAGCTGGTTTTCTTCTTCACAAAGAAGTTGGAGACCCATTAAAGTTTTGCACGAGAAAATCTGGTTCTCTTCCTTTTGAATCTCCTCTGCTTTTTCAGAGAGGCATTCTAGTTCAGTCCTGCCTGGAAGGAAAAACCACACTGTACACCGTGCCTGATGAGGGTTGCACTCATCTCACAGTCCCCGTTTCAACTTACAACTTTTGGCACTGTTGCTTATACTGGTAGGCACCCTTTTTCTGTGTCTAAATGGACTTGAATTCAGCACAGCAGTTTGTTTACTCTTAAATATCTTAGTCTCACACACTGAGAGCTGTTGAGAGCTCCAAACTCTGTTCCTTTTGGCATTCTCCATTGCAGAGAACAGCTTGATGGAGTCATTCATGTTGTAGTCTGAATAAGCACTGATGATCACTGTGAGCCAGGCATTATGTTAAAACCAAAAATAATAAAACGTCATTTGTAAATGCAAGAGCATGCTTCCATTCCACAGGCCAAAAATAAACCGCCCTTTTTGGCATATCTTTCTTCAAAAGAAGCAATAGGATGTTTAAGATGCATATCTTTATTTTGTTAAAACAAACAAAAAACTTAAATAAGTAGTCCAGTAAGCAGGAATGTGGAACGTCTTCTTGGTATCTGGCCTGTATCTCAGCTGTCCCCTGTACTCTGTGGGACTTTATGGTCCAGGCAGTAAATGAAGATGCCTGAAATCTATTCACTCAATCTACTGCATTGTGTCCTGCGATGTACTGTCTTTCTACACACCCTCCCTCCTCAAGCCTTTTTCTTTATGGTGGACTTCAATTTAGTGAAATAATGCAACACTTCTTTTAAGTAGTCTATTGCATATGATAAAATACATTATTAGTCTGGTACTTATTTTTTTTTCCTAACCACGTTACGATTTGTAAAAACCAGTGGATACATCATGTGTGATTTCATTTAAAATGCTTTATAAAACATTGATGTTATTTTTCTTTCTAAAAAGGATAGTTGTAAACCTTTCCCATGTGATAGGCAGGTATTTTTTTTCTTTGTTGTAAGGTTCAAGACACTACACTTAAGTGTATCGTGCAAAAATTATCAATATTGGAAGTAAAGTGGGGGCTTAAGTTTGTATGTAGGATGATACGTGGGGCAAGATGAAAAGAGCGTAAGGGAGAACTACAGGTTTTTTCCAACACTCCTGAAATATATTCTCCTTAGTTCTGTGAAAGCTCTGGCTTTTCACTTTGGATGTATAAGGCGTATTTATCTTCGCAGAAATGAGTGTGGATATGTGGTTCCTGTACAAGCACAGACTGCGATCTGCCAGTATTTATGAAGAACACATGTACAGGAAAATGACTCTTAAGTACAAGTCATAAATTGAAATGATTATGGAATATACGTGGATAAATATACCATGTGTGGTATCGGTAGACTGTAATTTCATCAAGTGGTTTTTCAGACTTCATAAACTATGAATGAAACATGATTGTATTGGCCTTATAACAGGTAAAGTAAAATACAGGGTCTGGCTACTTTAAAGCGCTCATAATTCTATGGTTGGAAATAGCCTTTTGGGATACGATTAAGTCTTAAAACCTGTCCGTGATTAAAAAAAAAACCAACCCAAAACATTTCGGTGAAAATCACACGTTCAGGGACCCTGGGAAACATTTTGAATATCCACCTCGTGAATTTTTACGCTCTCTGGCTTTCGGGGTGTGAGCCCTGCGAGCCGCTTTCGGCAGCAGGAGGGGAGAAGGCTCCGTTTTGGGTCGATCCTTGTCCCCTCTCGGGTTATTTTGCCGTTTACAGCGGGGTTGGGTTTTTTTTTTTGGTTGTTTTTTGTGTGTGTGGCTGGGGCTTTTGTTTCCCCGGGGGAGGCGGCCGAGCGCTGCCCCCGCCCCCCCCGCTCTCCGCGGCCACCTCTGCCCTTTTGTATCCTCTGACACTCAGCCTGTCTTTGTGCTCAAGTTTATTCCTGATGGATACGTTTCCCCTCCCCATCGCAGGGCCCGGCGGGGCGAACAGAGAAATGATTTTCAGCTGCAAGGGCTGCGCTGGGGGGAGGAGAAGCTGCGTTGCCTCCACCCCCCCCACCCCCCCACCCCCCCCCAGTGCAAAAAGGGGGGTGGAGGGGTGGCCCTCGGCCTCTCAGATCCTTTTTAAATGCAAAAGAATGTAGGAAATTGCCAGATCAGTTGGTTAATCAGTGACAACTGCAGTGGGTGCACAAAAAGCACGGTTCCAGCCGGGGGTGTTTGTTGCAGCAGGGTCGCTGCCCGCCCCACCTCTCGCACACCCGAGGTTTAGTGGCTGCTTTATGGGAGGGTGTAATTGCTGGGAGATCTCTTGGTGACTGATGGCAACAATATAAGGCTTTTCCCTGCCACCCCCAGCTCCCCCTCCAGCCCTCCTGGGGCATGGAAGGCACAATGGGCCAGTCTCCCATCGTCTCCCATCGTCTCCCATCGTCTCCCATCGTCTCCCATCGTCTCCCATCGTCTCCCATCGTCTCCCATCGTCTCCCATCGTCTCCCATCGTCTCCCATCGTCTCCCATCGTCTCCCATCGTCTCCCATCGTCTCCCATCGTCTCCCATCGTCTCCCATCCTCTCCCATCGTCTCCCATCCTCTCCCATCCTCTCCCATCCTCTCCCATCCTCTCCCATCCTCTCCCATCCTCTCCCATCCTCTCCCATCCTCTCCCATCCTCTCCCATCCTCTCCCATCCTCTCCCATCCTCTCCCATCCTCTCCCATCCTCTCCCATCCTCTCCCATCCTCTCCCATCCTCTCCCATCCTCCTTGCCCTTCCCGCACTGAAACGGGATAAATTTGGCTCCCTGGGCTGCACCTGTGGTGTTCAAACCTCATCTGGGGTTACCTTAAACGCGTCGCTGTGCCCCTTTGTAGAGGTGTTTGCATGATAACACCGTTATCAAATATTTCAAACAGTATTCCTGAAGTATTTTTGTGGCTGCAATTGTTGCTCTTGCTTATCTAGGACTATTTTTAGATAAACCTCCTCCTCCTCCTCGCAACTGTATTTTAAACTTCTGTTGGGAGAGAGAGTGGTCGGGTGACCGAAAAAGGCCTCTTAAAATTCCAGGCTACATAACACTAAAACTGACGTGTTTCTGGCGCAGACTTCTCCCACCTCGGGTTTGTAATGTACTTAAATGTAAAAACCAATCTTTTTTTATCCCACTAGTTACCTCATTAAAAACCTCAAAGTGTGTACTTCTAATAAATGGCCATAAACTTTCCCCTTTTTCTTCTGGACTGGAAAGGAAAGAGACACTGAGGCTTCCTACTTAATATTATGGATCCTGACTTAAAATTAGCAATGCCCCACAGGAGGAAGAGAGTTTGCAACCCAACTGGCAGCAGAAATGGTTCACAACGGGAGCGTATGATGTAACGATGAGGCTTGGCAGGTTTGCGTCAGAGTACTCCTATGTGATGCTGTTGTGGTCTTCTATCAGAGGTCCTGTGAACTTGAATGACGTAGGATATTGTTTCCAAATGTGTGGCACAGGGTGAACTCTAGCTGGTCATTCCTGAATCAGCTGCTTGACAGCACCAAGCTGCCAAATATTTGAAGGGTGTTGTGCCCTCAGTTGCCTCCGTACAAGCCTGCTCTTTGCCAAAATACACGATGCTTTAAGGAATAAAATGCGGTGTGTTTTTTACCCAAATATTGTGTGGGAAGCTTAGAATTTCGTGGATTTCTTTCCTGAAAGGTGTTACTGAATAGCATTCATGGTGTTTAGTTGACTGCACATATTCAAAAATTGTGACTGTTGAGGAAAGGCATGTGAGGTTTTCACCCACACCCCACCTCCCCAGTTCTTAGTTATACAAGAGATACTGCCTTCAGTTTGCTGCTGCAGATTTCTGTAAGGACATGTTTCTGTCAAGAACTAACTGACTTTTGCTAAGACAGATGTGAAATCAAACTTTGCAGAAGTGCTTATACCATATTTGCTGATTCTTGCCACTAAAGGCAGAATATTCCTGAAGTGCGTGAGGTCATTCTTTTCATCCTTGCAAGTCCCATCTCCCTTTTGTGGGGCAGAGGGGAATGAGATTCCTGCCATCCTTTGATCTGATATGAAGTATACAGATTTAATTTTTAACACAGTTGTACCATGTGAAGTGTATTCTAGGAAAGCATTCTATATAAAGAAAAATATCTTTAGGTGTTCAAATAACTATGTTTCTTTGGAAGTTATAGTCAGAAATCATATTGTAATCAGATCTGCTCTTCTCTTTTGGCCAATCTATACCCTGGAGGAACGTGTCATGCATGAGGAGCTGTCTGTGAGAGCAGTGAGAACTAAGCATTAAAAGTGCAGGGGACTAGGTGTGCTTCCCATGAATGTGGGTAGGCACTCGCATAACTGTCCTGGCATCAACAGTGCTGTTTGCTCAGTAGGTAAATTAGTTGAAAGGCAGACTTCTCATCAGCCATCTTCCACCACTGAATGTCTCAGCATGATTTTTGCTGTGTTGAGGTATTACATGTATATATGAAGTTTTTGGTGAATGTTTTCCTCCAACTTTGTTCATAAAACAACAATATGACTCTAATTGCTGTCATTTGTGTCATCTACTTCAGTGCAGTAAATGTTTAAATTACTACTCCTAACAGCCAGTAGGAGTTTAGCAGTTTCAAAAAGCAGTTTAAATGTGCAATGTTTAAATGCAGATTTAGTAGCCTCATGTTTAATCCTGCGTTTTGAGGCTCCAGTCTCAAAATTACCTTTGGCATGGCTTTGGTTTTTTAGCATGAGAGGTCTTTTTAGCCTCGTTCTTCAAAATCAGATAGCGTTTGCAGTGTTTATGGTATTGCGTTGTAGGTGCATAGGCCCATTGTATGAGTAACTGTTTTGTCTGTCTGTCCACTACTTAAAGTTTTGTCTGAGATATCAACTGGTAGCTGTAAAAAATACCTACTTTGCACGACACATCTTGCTTCAAAGCTTGAAACAGTCATCATTAGCTGCCTTTTCACGTTCTGTTTATCTAGTTTACTTGCTGCACGACCATCCAGAAATGGTGCTAAATTTCTTGTATGGAAGGATCGATAGCTGAATCAAAGGACCTGTGGATTTACAGAAAGTTCTTCTGAATGGCAGAATGTGAGGATGGCTTTGTGCAGAGCATGTGCATCTGTGTGCTGCTCTTGCTGCTTCCTGGACTTGAGTGCTGGGATCTGCTGCTTTGGGAGCAAGGCTAAGGAAGTTCAGGTTTCCGTGTTTATAGCCCTAGATTGGGTTATACATATGCAGCAGCCAGTTTTGTTCCACTCTTGAAAGTGGGAAGCTGCCCAAGCCTACTGAGTCTGTGTAGCTCTGAAATATTAAGTTGAGCAATGCTTAACTGCTCCTCAAATTTGAGGTCTAGCTGTTTAGGACTGGAATGTTGCAGACTGGAGTAAATGTAAGCTCTGTCTGTTGAGACAACAGGGTTGTTAAGCAATTGACTGTGTCCTCGTAGCTTTGAACAGAAGTAGGTTTGTCTAGGCAGTCTTAAGGAAATATGTTTGTTGACTTTTTAGTTCAGTCTTATTGGTGCAGTCTTTCATGTTAAGGAACGGAAAAGCTATAGAATTTTATAGCAGAATCCATATAGTTTGGTTAAGATTATTAAAAAAAGAAGTTTCTCTTCATACATTCACACTTTTATTCAACAGTCTTCCTTTCTAAAGCCTGGAAAACAGTAATTGCTTCATGAATGTGTGTTGGTTTTAACTTATGGGACAGTAGAGAAGATGAACAAATACATATGTATTTTTAAGCCGTGTGTGTGTCTCCCTTTCCCTTTCCCTTTCCCTTTCCCTTTCCCTTTCCCTTTCCCTTTCCCTTTCCCTTTCCCTTTCCCTTTCCCTTTCCCTTTCCCTTTCCCTTTCCCTTTCCCTTTCCCTTTCCCTTTCCCTTTCCCTTTCCCTTTCCCTTTCCCTTTCCCTTTCCCTTTCCCTTTCCCTTTCCCTTTCCCTTTCCCTTTCCCTTTCCCTCCTTACCAGACTGCAACTTATAGTAAGGCTGTGACTTTAGTGACTTGCTAAATTATTTAGAAGACATCTATCCTACTAACGTAGGAGGTTGAACACTTACTAGGCAATTCCAATATTGACTGTTTTCTTATAAAAAAGATTGTGCTTTAGCTGCTACTGTCTTTCGTTCTTCAACATGTGCTGTTAGCTGTGTATTGTATCAGAGGTGTGACTTTTATTTGTAAAAGTAGAATAGGGTTTATGAGAGCACAACTTCTGACTGTAAAGGGCTGTGGTCATTAAATTTAAGGCTAAACTTAAATCTGAAGAAATACTACTGCAGTTTTGAGACATCTTCTCAAAGACATTCTCATGCTGTGTTTCACACCTACTAGTTTTAGCATCAGCGTCTCAAACCTGAAATCAGTTCACACTTCAGATAAAAATACTGAACTAAAATCATAAAACAGTGGCCAGCAGTGGTTTTGTTCTTAATTTTTAAATGATGGATTTGTTTGCATACAAACTGCATCATAAACTTCGAGGTTACTTTTATTTTTAAAGAGTGTGGGCTTTGGAAGCCAAACAACTGCTATGTTCCACAGCACATCTCCTCTGTTGTAAGGGCCAGTCCCTAGCCCAAACCTGCAAATTGGGGTGGAGTCAGCTGGGCAGAATTAAGCTGTGTTTAGTTAAACAACACCCTTATCCATCTCTAGCTTTGTTTTCTGGGTATGGTAGCAGGTCCTAACTACTGTTATCCAGTGTTGACTGCTACCAGTGGCTGACTCTCTGCTTGATACGTGTAACCTTGTTTCTGGAGATGTTCTGGTAGCTTGTCTATAACAGGTAGCAAAGAGAATTTTTCTATGTAGATTCCAGTTGTTTTTATTGCAAAGTTTCTTTAATGCTTCAGAAGAGTAGAGCATGCTTGCCTTCAAAAATGATTCATAACCTATTATGACCTATTCGTAATTTGGCTGTAAACAGGTTAGCTGATGGTCAAGATCCTCTGCTTAGCTCAAATTTGATATCCCCCAGATTACATCAGTGGCTGGAAGGTAACTATCTGTGCACTATGCTTTTTAGCAGGCAAACAAAACAGACTGTTCTGCTAAATGGAGACTCTCAGTACACAGTGATGTCCAGCTTTGTCAGCTTCTGATGGCAGTGTGCATCAGCAGAGCTAGCAAGGTCAGAACTCCTCGAGTAATCTTAACTCACTGGAGGGATTTTCATCACAACAGAGTCTGCTCTGGAGCAGTCTCATACCAAAAGCTTGTTTTGATGAAGGAGGCTCCTCACCTTGTTGTCGAAACTTTATTATGCTGTGCTTTAATCTGATTGAGGTGGTAAATATTGTGAATGGCTTCTGCTTAATAAATAAAACGAAATAAAAAGAAATAGAATGGATATGAAAATGGCTTACAGGAATTTACCCCCAAGTGATTTAGAAATATGTGTTAATATCCCAGCCAAGCACTAAAGCGATTTAAGAGTTTGGTTTTAAAGGTGACATTCAAATGCTATTTTAAGAGGAGTGATAAATGCTTGTGCTTTTCCTCTTGCCCTCTGCTTCATGCTGTAGAAAGGTCCTCTTGACAATGGTACAAGAAGTGTAATAAATGTGCTGATTTTTTTCTCTCCAAAACTTGTCTGGGACAAATTGCCTTCAGTTAAAATAGTCCGGCCTGGCATTTTGCATCCTAAGTGACTGAAAGCATCCCTCCTCTGCAAGAAAACATGAAATGTGAAAGTACAAACTTGTAAAATTTCCTTTTTTGATAACTTGATTAAGGGCAAGTTGGTATCTGCAAGTATAGTCGCTACTAAGTTACGATGAAGATGCAGAAATAGGTTTTTTTTTAATTTGCTGCATTGATGGGTTTCTTTGACTATCGTCTTAAAGTTTATATTGAGATATAAGATGTAGCATTTCAAATTTTGATCTTAAGAAGGATATATAGTATTAGACTAGTTTTTCCATAATAAACAGGTATAAACAAAATCTTTCAGGCCTTTGCAGGGAGAGGACTAGGGGTGCATTTTAGAACCTGCCAGTCTTCCATGAGAAAAACCTAAATGGGAACTTTTTTCTCAATCTGCTCCCTTACTGTGTGTTGCTTTTTTCTTTTCTTTTTTTTTCCCAAGGCCACGTGCGTGCCTTGTTAGGTTAGCATTTTATTATTTAAATTCTTTTTCTATTACTAATTAATTTTCCTGAATGAGTTTACAATTGCGTTTCTGAGGAGAACAAAACTTCAGTGTGGTCTTCTAAAGTGCTGTAGTTGCAGTTAGTAGCATGATTGCCTGAAGATGAATAATGAACTCCAATGATAGCATTCCCTGTTGTCATCATGAGAGAAATTAGGATATGGATTGAAATATCTACACTATCATAGAATGAAACTTTTGAATTTAATTTTCTTACACAAATTGAGTCTATAGTTTTGCTTAAATGGGAAGAAGTGTCATATCTTTCGGTTTACAAGTCGTTAAATGAAGATAAATTGTATGGTTAAAAAAAAATGTATTTTTTTTTTGGCTTCCTGAACATTAGGTCTTGGCATTTGGTACGTTATAGAGGGTCACCTCTGTGTGTGTGTTTGGAAAATCTGTCGTCCGTATAACTAACTTCGGTCTGTCGGAGGACTCGGTGCTTCTGCTTGCTCATCTGATTACGCAGCTCAAGGGAATAAGGTTAAGGACATGCTGTTGGTAACTAGAGCGTTTTCAGGGCTTTAGTTCGGCAGATGGGCTGCTTGGCTATATTCATACATCTGCCTACCTGCTGTGGCAGCTGCTGCTGCTGCATGTTGTGTTCTTTTGTTCTGTTCCACCCAAGAAAGGAGCACTAGGAAGTGTAGTGAATGGATTAATTTAAGGTTAAGGCAAGTGTTTTGCTTGCTTCCTCATGCTCTATCATAATAAAGCTTCTGATAAAGCTAATGAATCCTTTGTAAAGTGAAATAGATTTTTAAGATGTATTTCAGAGGCTGAAATTAGCTACCTAGCATTGTCTAAAAATCAGTCTAGTATGTTTTCTTTATATTGCCTGACGGTATTTATTTCAATATCTTTCTTTCTTTCTTCCCCTTCCCCCTCTTTTTCTAGGAGCAGTAACCAGACTTTGCCTGACACTGCGTGGTCCAAAAGAATTAAGGAAATATGGAATGACATGAAGGAGATTAGTTGAGGATTAAAGGCTTTGAGGACAAAACACCTCGCCGAGGTGAAGCACAGACTAGCATTCTAGTTGTAGCTCTGAGGAGCTGTGTGCTGAAAAAAGATGGCAGATCCAGGAATGATGAGTCTCTTTGGAGAAGATGGGAATATTTTCAGTGAAGGGTTGGAAGGTCTTGGAGAATGTGGATATCCTGAAAATACAGTGAATCCCATGGGGCAGCAAATGCCCATGGATCAAGGATTTCCCTCTTTACAGTCATCTCTTCATCATCCCCCTGCAAATCAAAATCAAGCCAAGTTGACCCATTTTGATCACTATAATCAATACGAACAGCAGAAGATGCACCTGATGGATCAGCCAAACAGGATGATAAGCAATGCCCCTGGGAATGGTATAGCATCTCCTCATTCACAGTATCACAACCCTCCAGTTCCTCAGGTTCCTCACGGCAGTGGTGCTGGCAGCCAGATGGGAGTCTATCCTGGCATGCAGAACGAAAGGCACGGGCAACCCTTCGTAGACAGTGGCTCCATGTGGGGGCCACGGGCAGTTCAAGTGCCAGACCAGATAAGAGCACCATACCAGCAGCAACAGCAGCAGCAGCCGCAACCGACACAGCCGCCACAGGCGCCCTCCGGACCCCCAGGGCAGGGCCATCCTCAGCACATGCAGCAGATGGGAAACTACATGGCTCGTGGTGATTTTTCAATGCAGCAGCACGGTCAGCCGCAGCAGCAGAGGATGAACCAGTTTTCTCAAGGCCAAGAAGGCCTTAATCAGGGAAACCCTTTCATTGCCACCTCAGGACCTGGCCACTTGTCTCATGTGCCCCAGCAGAATCCCAGTATGGCACCTTCTTTGCGACACTCAGTCCAGCAATTTCACCACCATCCCCCCACTGCTCTCCATGGAGAATCAGTAGCCCACAGTCCCAGATTCTCCCCTAATCCTCCCCAGCAGGGTGCTGTTCGGCCGCAAACACTTAATTTTAGTTCTCGGAGCCAGACGGTACCCTCACCTACTATAAACAACTCAGGGCAGTATTCTCGATATCCTTACAGTAACCTTAATCAGGGATTAGTTAATAATACAGGGATGAATCAGAATTTAGGCCTTACAAATAACACTCCAATGAATCAGTCTGTACCAAGATACCCAAATGCTGTCGGATTTCCATCAAACAGTGGTCAAGGACTAATGCACCAGCAACCCATCCACCCTAGTGGCTCACTTAACCAAATGAACACGCAAACTATGCACCCTTCACAGCCTCAGGGAACTTATGCCTCTCCACCTCCCATGTCACCTATGAAAGCAATGAGTAATCCAGCAGGTACACCACCTCCACAGGTTAGACCTGGTAGTGCTGGAATACCAATGGAAGTTGGCAGTTATCCAAATATACCCCATCCTCAGCCGTCACACCAGCCCCCTGGTGCCATGGGAATTGGACAAAGGAATATGGGCCCCCGAAACATGCAACAGAATCGTCCGTTTATGGGTATGTCTTCAACACCACGGGAGATGGGTGGTGGGCACATGAGACCAAATGGTTGTCCAGGTGTTGGCCTTGCAGATCCGCAAGCAATACAAGAGCGACTAATATCTGGTCAGCAGCTTCCTAGTCAACAGCAGTCTTTTCAACAGCAAATGCCAACCTGCCCTCCCATGCAGCCTCATCCAGGGATACATCATCAGTCTTCACCACCCCCACATCCTCATCATCAGCCTTGGGCACAGCTTCACCAGTCACCACAAAACACACCACAAAAAGTGCCTGTCCTTCAGGTAAGCTACTTCTGATTAGTAGAAAGTGTTTTAAATTACTGTAAATGCGTTTCAGGATACACAAAATCTCTGGTTTCAAAGTAATTGTTCTTAGTTGACATTCCTCTTCGTTACTGGTTATGGGGTTGTTGCTGCACAGAAGCTGAAGGTAAAATGAGGCACAGGTAGCTTGCTGATGTCTTTACAGTAGGACGTCCTTTTTACAGGGTAGCATTAGGGGTAGACTGAAGTATGATAAAGCAAGAGGACAAGCTGAATAGCTACTTTTTTTTTTCATGTTGGTTCCTTTGAAGTGAAAATGGAAAGCATGTGTGAGAATTGTCATTTAAGCTATTAATTTATGTATTTGCAAATGGGAGAAAGAAATGTGTGGGTTTGTTTTGGCCAAACCAAGGGTTTTCTTTAAATCCCTGGGGAATGTTTTGTGGTTTTCAGTTAAAGCTGATTTTTTCATGTGTGAAAAAATTTCCGAAATGAACTTATACACCACTAACTAATGCAACTGAGAAGTGATGGGGCAGCAGTTCATGGAAGAAGAAGACAGCAGATGTGAATCATTGTCTGAAATGAAGTCTTCTGAGGCTTAAATGAAATCTCAAATAGAAGAGAAGTTCTATTTTACTGAGTCTCTGATCTGCCAGGTTTTGAGGAAAATGTATTAATTTCAATTAAAAGCAAAATCGGTAAAACATATCGAGCCTCTGTAGCTTAGCAGTTTTGACTACATGCTAGTACGTTAAGCTTCAGCTGAAAAAGAGCCTTTTGGGGTCTTCACGTTTGCCATTGCTTGCCTTTGGCTCTGTCAGTCATCAGATAGTGGTTTTGGTACTGAATTGAATAGGTGGTCAAAACACTGGAGATTGAATTTTATTTTATTTTTTTTCAAATCAGACACTAATTAATGCCAAGCTCTGCCCATAAATATTTGGAGACAATTGTTGGAATGCAGTCATAATGATATGACACTACAATAAGCTTAATAAATCATTAAAACAGCTGTCCTAGCCAGTGTCCCAGGCCTGTGTGGAAAGCAGCTGCTCAGCAGTCCCTTCCACTGCTGCCTGCCGGCTGCTTCTGTTAGCCGCTCCGCACAGCGTGAGGTGGGTCTGGGAATCAGATGTATGTGCTGCAGAGAGGCAGCTGACAAGGAGTGGTAGGTAGAGCAGCTCAGCAGCTGGGAGAGGCTTCCACATTCCCTGTGGAAGAGCAAGGATGGGGGGGGAGTGCTGGAGGTGCTGTAGGGTAGGGGAGCCGTAGGAGGGGAACTGGAGACTAAGCTGGGCAAGGGGAAGGACGCTGTCTTTCGGGGAGAGAGGTGGAAACCTCCCCTCTTGAAGGGGCAAAAAAAATACCAAGACTCTTTCTCTCACCTGCCTCTCTCAAAATTGGTATGAACTTTAGACCTGTGTTGGTCCTTCCTCTCACCTTCCACCTCCATGTACAAGCTTTGTTTGGAGAACCTAAATTATTACACTCACGTGGGGTTGCGTGTTCCTTCTTAAGAGAGCAGCTCTTAACAATGCCTCTTCTGTTAGCGACTGTGCAGGTAAGCAGGCTGAAAAAGCAGAGAACTTAAGATTGGAGGGAAAAAAAAACCCAAGAGAATGAGCAGATACTTGAAAAGGGGATAGTGACAGCGCAGAGAAATCAGTACAGAAAGACTGAGGATCAGAAAAAGAAGTAAAAGATGTGGGTTTTACCCTGAAGCATGAGGGCTGGCACATCTAGCAGAAAAAACCTGAAAGAAAACTGTAGCAATGGTAACATAAGACTTCTAAGATAGTAAAGGAACAAAGACCAGCATCACAGGGATCTTTCAGAACTAGTGATGGTCAGGGTTTGGGAAGAGAAGACTTAAGATCAGTTGTGTCCTAAAGCTGTGGTGGTGTTCTTCACCAGCACTAATTCCCTGCTTTCATCTCACCATCCAGTAAAGCTTTTCTTAGCAGCAAGAGGTGGTTTAGGAAGAGAAGGTTTACTTGTAT
Source organism: Phaenicophaeus curvirostris (assembly GCF_032191515.1). Classification (NCBI taxonomy): domain Eukaryota; kingdom Metazoa; phylum Chordata; class Aves; order Cuculiformes; family Cuculidae; genus Phaenicophaeus; species Phaenicophaeus curvirostris. Next base: position 60,733,206 of record NC_091394.1, read on the forward strand.
TAAACCTTGGACAGCTTGTTAAATGTTCCTGGGACATGTAATTTCCCTTTAATCACTCAAGAAGTAAAATGCAGACAATTCAACCCTTAAAATGAGCTATGCAACCTCTTACAAAGTTCTGAGCTGCAGATAAATAGCTTGAACCAAAGGTAAGTACTGAAACTAAACAATTAGAGCAAAACCGCATAACTGAAGTTACTTGATTAAAATCAGTAATTAAAAAAGTTGTAGCTAGCCAAGTAACTTATCTGTTAGCTACTTCTGTTAAGTTTTTATTTGGTAAAAGTTATCGTTAACATACCTTCCCATTAAGTAATTAGTTTGAGACCTGACTGTAGTAATGAAACTCTTGACAGGCAGGCATTTCCTCCACAAAAACTGTTTGCATGAAATAAATATTGTTCAGGTCAACAAGAACTCAGCTCCTCCCCAGCCTCTGGGCAAAAATGCAGAAGTATAAAACCCCTGCTATTAAGACTTGAATACCAAATTTGTAGCTCTCCTGTCTGTGTCGTGGTTTTCCCTTCACACCAGTTGGCAGAAAACTGTTCACTGAAGAACAGTTATTGAAATGACTGGTTTGGCTTTATTTGTATAAAATGAATCAACAAAATTAATATAGTCTGTGAAATGGAAATCACTATATTCTTTTAAATCAACAGAAGCCATCTTTGTAATAGTTTCTCAGTGATTTGAAGCTGGCCTTGTCATGGGAAGGCTGTAATACTTGTGGTTAACCAAATTACTGTTTTGTTTTTTAGATATATTGGAAGGAAAGTGAAGTTCTTTTGCTTTTGACTCAAAAGAAATTGCCATGTTGATTCTAGGCATTATTATTTCTTTTTTTGTGTGCAAAACTGCAAATTATTTTGTCTAGGACATAGAGCTGATGATTGACAATTCAGCTGGTTTAGATTAATAGCTGAAAAGCAGATATGGTTATTAGGACCTTGTTAGCTGTGAGTTGCTGGCTTCAGTGAAGTTGGATAGATTCGTAGGAGCCACCATAGTGTTAGGACATTCAGTCAGCGTGCTTGGTTTTTCATGCTGCCTTTTGAAACATTATTCACCAAGGGCTGTTGGAAGCGCTCAGTGGCCCTGGGGTGGGGAGGTGGGCTCTGCTGTGGCCAGGTAATAGGCCAAGGTGCTAAGCAGAAACTAAAGAGTAGCTTTGTTTTCACGGTGGAGGCATCTGCATTTGGCTTGTGAGCTTGTGCTCTTCAAAGTTCTTCCAAATGATCTGGGAAAGAGTGAAAAGTCAGGTGGAAAAGTTTGCTGCAGCAGTTAACATACTCAAAGCTGAGTACCAAGGGCAGACGTGATGAGGAGCCTGATGATAATGAAACTAAATAATTAGAAATAAAATGGGAATATCAGTCGCTTGGCTGTAAGCTCTGTGAATCAAGGTGCGGTGCCTGTGTAGTGAAATGGCAGGCAAAATGCTCTCCTTAGGACCAGGGGCTTGGATTTAGATGGCTGTCTGAAAATGTGCTGTGGCAGGCAAAGAAATTAAATGGTAGGAATTGTTATGGAAGTAGTAGAGAGCTGAACAAAGGTTGTTATCACATTGCTACATGTATTCATGGAATGCCCGTGTGGCAAGCGCTATGCAGCTCTAGGTCCCTTCTTTGGGTCTCAGGAAATAGTATAATAGAACTTTAAATCACCCCCTATTTGCTTTTGGGGAGAAGGGATGATGAAAGCCTCAAAAATTTAGTTATATTGGTGTACAAAGAAGGTGAATGTGAAACAAGGGTTGTTTGTCACGTCACCTGGTTTTGTCTCCTGGAGTACTTTTAGAGTATTCAGCAAATTATCAGGTGGTGGGCTCAGAACTGCTCATGAAGATGCTGATGTCTGAAGTGTTGTGCAGAAATATGCGTCATCATCTGATCAATGTGAAGGCATCAAGTTTGGCTCAGCAGATATGTGCTGTAAATAAGAAGTGGCTGAATGTTATTGGGGTGCATCTACTCTGTGTGTGTGTCCAGTTCTTTTACTCTTCCACAGACAGTGTTGGAGACAGGATGTCAGGTTTAGACAGGCCTCTGGGGGTCAGATACTGTGTAGTTACTCTGACATATCCTTATTTTCAGAGAATTTTATTAGTGACAGAGCGAGTGTAGGAGTTTTCTGCCAAGAATAGGCTATCCTGGGTGTGTTGTTATACAGAACTTCTTATTTACCCAGAGCTACTGTGTGGGCTGAAGTTTCGAGTCATCTTAATTAATCATGTTCCACAAATGTGATCTACATTATTTATAGTCAAACATTGGAATGTTTAAAGGACAAACAGTTATGGTATAGCCTTCATGGTAGAGCTCAGTGGTGGGTGTCAATGGTGTTGAGGGATGCTGGGAAGCAGTGGAGAATGAATTAGTTTTGTGTGTGTTACCAGTTCACTGCCAGGTTTACTCTGCTGGCCTTGCTGTCAGTGGGCATGTGGCTTCGCTTTAAATCATAACTCATAGCTGTGTTTGGTAGGAACACATTCTTTTGAAATTTCCTGCCCTCCCTTTCAGGGGAAGAGGCAGGGAAAGTCCTGCTGAGTCACCAGCTGGGTCACCCCTGTCACAGGCCCTTCCTGCATTTTCCAGCGCTATGTTGCTGCCTTAGTTTTAGTTTATACTTGGATGTACCTGGACAGAGAGGAATACTAATGAAAACCACTGTCAGCTGGAGCGGTTTGATGCACTATCCTAACCCAGCAGAGTGCATGTTAACTCAGTTACTGCTGGCGCACTAGAACAAAGTTGACTTTCTCACGAGTGTTTTATTGTTTTAATGTATAAGAGCAGTAGGAAGCGGCTCGCTTCTCTCCTTACTGGCCTTGCATAACCAGTTATCTTACAATGGGTATCCTATAATTTTATTTAATAAAAGTGGTACACTTTCAGATGGTTAGCATTCTTTCCATAGATTAAGCAATGTCCCACAGCTCCAGGGAGAACCGTTAACTTTTTCATCCCTCGACTGTTTAGCTTTTTGACTTTTTTCCTATCAGTAAGTAGGACAACTCCAAATTTTTTTTAAAACTTACAAGTGCTGTTGGGTACTATTTCTTTTGATACAGAGGCTATTTCACATGACTGGTAGCTGATCTTTTGGGGTACCATATGTGCTGCACGTTCACCCCTGGAAATTCTGGTTTCCCTTTCCAGGTGTTCACAGACTAGCAAACACGTGTATGTTGGAAAGACGGCTGAAGGTGCTAGACTAAATGAAATTAAAAAAACACTAATGCTGAGCCTTGATTGATGACAATGGTGTATTATATTTATACCTAGATAAGCATCTGTGTGCATCTGTGTATTTACATAAAATGTACGTAAAAATATACATACAAATATTCTGGAGTGTGTCCAGAGAAGGTCAACAAAGCTGATGAAGGAGCTGGAGCACAAGTCTTAACGAGTAGCGGCTGAGAGAACTTGGGTTGCTTAGTGTAGAGAAAAGGATGCTGAGGGGAGGCCTTAGCACTGTCTGCGACTACCTGAAAAGAGGTTGTAGCGAGATGGATGTTGGTCTCTTCTCCCAAGTGATGGGCGATAGGACAAGAGGAAATGGCCTCAAGTTGTGCCAGGGGAAGTTCAGGTTAGACATTAGTAAAAATTTCTTCACTGAAAGGGCTATTGGGCTCTGGCACAGGCTGCCCAGGGAGGTGGTGTCACCATCCCTGTGGGTATTTAAAAGTTGGGCAGACGAAGTGCTCAGGGGTATGGTTTGGTAGTGGACAGGTGTGGTTGAACTTAATGATCTTGAAGGTCTTTTCCAACCAGGCAATTCTATGATTCTGTTCGATATGTGGAAAAACTAGGCCATATCAGAAGTTGTGGAGAATGATGAAAGAAAAGCCAAGAAGAAAATCCATAGTGTTAAAATAAAAGTAAAGGGTTAGGGTAATAATAGTAAATTTTTCTTAAAAGTTTACAAGTTTCTGCAGTGTTTTGTCGAGGCTTTGAAGAACTCTTGTATTTAAGCCATGTACACAGTGTTATTAACTATACTTCTCCATACGAAATAAAATAAAGCTGTTAAAGCTATCTTTGGTTAAAAGTATTGATGTTATTTCAGCTCTGTGGAATAGAACAGTCTGTTATGCTGATAAGCGGATCTGTCTGTGAGCTGGTTTGCATGCAGGTCTCTCAGAGGATGTAGTAATTAATAGGAACTGCTTAGTCCAACAGAAGTTCATCTTCCTGTGATATATTCCAGTCTTAACAGTTAACGTTAAAGTAACCAAAGGCTTATTTCCTCTTTACCCTTGAGAAGCCTGTATGTGCTTCTGTAAGTAAGGAGTTGCAGTGAATAGGCCTTTGGGCCGAAGATTTGTAGTTTTGTGGTGGTTTTGCTATGGGTTTTTTTGTCTTTTTTACTGTACAAGCAACTTGAAGAATACTTCTTCCCTCAGGTGCCATGATTTGACTGTGATGAAAATAATTTGTGCTGTTAAGTTACCTGCTTTGGAGTTTTGGGTAAAGCCAGCTTGCCGCAATAGTGTAAAAGCACAAGTCTGCATCAGCATACTTATTTCGTAGGCTTAAGAGTTACCAGACTCGTTCTTCAGCATGAGTATGTTGAAAGTTTCTATGATGACCTGTAATGCGTGTTCGCTTGAAATAATTTTCTGAGGAATCGCCTACCTAGAAATATTTCTAAGTTCATGATGCTGTTCAGTACTTAAGTTACAGTATCCTTATCTGCTAATGGTCCCTTCCAGTGGGACTCTTCACCATGAGGGTGGTGAGACGCTGGAACAGGTTGCCAAGGGAAGTTGTGGCTGCCCCATCCCTGGAGGTGTTCAAGGCCAGGCTGGATGGGGTCTTGGGCAGCCTGGTCTAGTCAGATGTCCCTGCCCATGGCAGAGGGGTTGAAACTGGATGATGTTTAAGGTCCCTTCCAACCCTAACTAGTCTGTGATTTGAAAATAATCTGTATTTGCCATGGCTGAACACATTTTCCTATTTTACTTGCACAGATTTAAATCTGTTGTTTCACAGAAGCTTTCTTCAATGGCTGAAATCTGAGAGTCAAATACAGACCCTCTTGTCTGTGTCATCATCAGTCTATATAACTTAGAAGGGTCAAACGTTGGGGCAAATGAAATAAGTGCTTGATATTTTTTTTAACATTTTGTTTTCTTTTCTTTAATTACAGTGACAAAATTGCAGGCAAAGTAATAATTTCCTGCCTTTTTATTATGGGTCCTTCTCCTGGTCTTCCGTTCTGCTCTTTCACATGGAATTTGAGTCATCTTGTTTTAAACTAATCTGTCTTTGCTTGTATCTTGAATGCAAGTATCAAAGACTTGTGTAAGTGTCCTCTTTTATTTTCCCCAGAGGGAAAAAAAAATGTATCCATTCTCATTGCTGTGGGACATCCTCACTCTGAAGTCTGTTTTTTTAACTTTAATCATAGAGGTTATTTTCTCCCTCAGTTCAGTGAAATTTTGAAATTTCTGTTGAATTTCTGTTGAAAATTCACTGTTGAATTTTCTTAATTGAATTATAAAAGAATTGGTGGCAATTATGAAGTTTAAGTACTGGAGTGGCATTTTAAAAAAGGAATGGTCTCACCTGAACAACTTCTCAGAAGTACACCTCACGTGTAGTGTACCCCTCGTGTTCCTTTCTTTACGCTCTTTGGGAGCTTCCCTTTCTTGATACGTGTGGGTTTGGGGTGTATATACAGCTGGTAATGTAATCTGGCTTGTGGGAACAAATTGCGTGGTTTTTCTTCAGAGGCGCTACCTATAAATATTTGGTATCTTCTTCTGTCAAGAGAGTTGTATAGTTTTGTAGCTAAGGAGCAGATTAACACCTATGAGTGTTTCACTGTGATTAAAGCGTCTGTTTGTACAGATCTTCCTGTTGAAATATTCCCAAGTTTGCCGGTGTGGTTTAAAGATAGTGAAGCAGCTCCTTGGGAGCTGGTAGGAGCTGAGTAGGAAGCATGGGTGAGATGCGGTGATCAGAGAGGGGGCAGTGAAAGGCTGGCTGAGCTGGTGGAACAGCACTGAGCAGTAGGAACAGCAAGGAAATGGCCAGTGTCTGGGTTAAGACAGGGACAGAGAAGTTCAGGGAGTCACTCCACCTTTTCTGCACCAACTGCTTGAGTCACCAGCCTCCTGAGCCCTTGCCAGAGGTGCCCACCTGGCACAGAGGTGCCTGTTACTGCTCTGAGCACTGCTTCAGGGTGCTCTTTTGTGTCACGGTGCTGTCTCTTGCCCTTCTCTGGTCTGACAGCTTCCCAGCATAGTTGTGTGAACTCAATAACTCTTCAGTATCTAAACTACTTTAAAAAAAAAATGCATGCAAATAAGAGGGGATGAGGTCTGGGATACAGAACCATAGCTCCTTCCTTGCATCACCATGCCTGATCATTTGGTGAACTGGCTTATCTGGCCAGGTCGCGTTCCTGGCATCTCTTCACTGTGTGACCACAAGATCACAAAGGCTGGTGTGGGAGTGGGAATGCTTGGTGAGGGAAGATGGGCAATGCCTCTTTGCTGACAGTGAGCTTTCAGGCCCTTTAATACCCTCACACAGTTCAAGTTTCTGTAGCATTTGCCCTTAGTAACGAGCCATTGAGTCCTTCTTCAAATTTTGATAAATCAAAACTTCCATTAGCATTCAAAGCTTTGTCTTGTTTTATTGAATTAGCAACAAACAGTTCACATTCTGACTTCCCTTGTGTTTTTTTTAACTTCTACCTTTTGTTTCTTTTTTTCACACAGATTTGAGTAATTTGATTTCAGGGACGTATTTTTTTTTCTTTTTTTTTCGAAAAGGAGGACACTTTTCCTCTTCTGGCTGAAGTATTTGCAGCTATTTTGTTATTGATACGATGAAAGAACATCCCCTTTCTAGCAAAGAGAGGTTGGCACTGTTTCATTAGACATGAGTCATGTGCATGGAAATGAGGGAAGATGCCTCCAGTATCTGTCAGTGTATTGTTTTCCTTGAGCACCGAATGGGATTTTGTTTCTTCAACATAGAGAATTGTTAAAAAACATGAAAGTTGGAAGTAAAACTCTTACTAATTTCTTAGTCTTCTTTATGAGGAAACAGAACTGAGAGAGAGAGATGGGCTTAGTGATCTGAATGTGGATTTGATAAACTTTGGAGTCAACATTCTTTCTGATTTTGCTGACCTTGATGTGCCTATCACCTATTTAGTTGGAATGTTCTCAGTTACTGGGCAAGGTTGGTAATAGTGTGGCCTCTTTATCAAGAGGAACATGTAGATGATGGGCATAAAGATTGCTGTTTGTTCAAACCCAAATTCATAGAGCTCCCCATTCCAATTCTTACTTGGGTATCTGTTACTCTAAGGCGTGCCATCTCCCTGCTCTCCTTCTCACTCACTTCAGTATTGGTTTTGCTTAAGAATGCAGCCCAAGAAGATGGAGACAGCCAGTATAATAGTTCAAAGCAGGAAATCTCACTTCTTGTGTAGGAATTTGGTAATTGTAGAGGTTAACCTGAGAGCAATGCATTATATGAGATGTTGAAGAAAACAGGTGGATCTCTCTCTGATCTTCCGCTGTTGGGTTGGGAGGAACCTTTGTCCCTTTGCTTCTGTTGTTCCATTATCCGTTCATCCCTGAATCAATACCGAGGGCTTGGATGCTACTGCTTCCCGTACCTCTCATTGGTTTTACTGTGTTAGTCAACCTTAGGAGCCAGCAGCTCCAGAACAAGTAAGAAGCTTAAGAACTTCTGGGAGTGGGTTCATATTACATGAATTGTGCCACAGAAATTAAATGTCAAGAAATCTTAACTTCTGGAGTTTGACAGGTTTCTATGTAATATTGTTAACCTTTTAATTTTGGAAAAATTGCAAATATTTGTCGTCTGTTCTTCAGTATACAAGACCAAATGCATCTGTGCTACATTCATATAACATGTTGTAGGGAGTGCCGAACACTTAAATATTAAGTTTCATCTTTCACTTTTTAATATTCTGTTAAATACAAAGTCGTGTTATTTTAATCAGAGATGTAATTTTCATATGTAATACTAGAGTTCCCACAAAGAGTTTATACCCACCTTCTTTTTAAAACTGGCTGAATAATTTTATCAGCTGATTCAGGAAAACATGAGTCAATTTTAATTGTGCTAATTAAATTGTGGTTTATTATGTCTTTAACTCCCACAACCGAAAGGATATAATGACCAGAGTTACTGAGAAGTTAATACTTATATAGATTTTTGGATTTAGTGTTCCTGAAAGAAAAGAGAGAGAGGACTTGCAACAAGCTTCATAACAAACTTCCTAATATCTAGTGGTCGATATGAAATCTGTTCTTTCCACTCTCCTTTTACATCTGCTTTCTCTCCAGATGGCCTTCCATCCACTTGCATTCTGGTACTTCCTATCTTTTTTGGCCCTGCAAGACTCTGATAACTGTGATAATACTGTAATTTTCGTTACATGTGAGCGCTAGATGATATGAAGTGCTTTATTTTATTTTTGGAAGAAATCTTTCTGTACCAGCCAATTGTTGCTAAATATAGTTGGTGGATTATAAAATACAGTGCATGTTTGAGTTTAAAGTGATATCTTACCGTAAGAAATTGACATCACAGTTTACTCATGCAACTGTATATGAAATGTATGGTCATTAAAACTAGTCTAAAGCTTTAGGCTTTATAGATGTTATTCGTATCTCAGTTTGTTCATGGGAGATCACACATATTTGCTGGGGCAAGCGTCATCAGTTACGGACATAGGGATAAATGCCTACAATACTGGATGACTGCTTAGTTTTTAGTCTTTTCTCTGTGTTTACCTCCTTTGAAATACATCAGGACAACTTGTTGAAAACCAGGTAATTCTGTAACTTAACGCATTAGACTGAGGAGTTTTTAGTGTCTGACACAAGTTGCTTGTTTCGTGTTTGTATTGCCAGCGTTGCTGCTGGGTGTGTTTGAGAGGCGCTCTGTGGCGGCGGTGAGCAGGGCACGGCAGAGCAGTTCCTGCAATTCCTTGCTGTGCTGTACACCAGCACCTGAAAATGTGACTCAGAAACTGTTACTGACAATGAGGAGAAGATAGAAAAGGTTGGTTTAGGCACAGCTCTCTCTACTGTTACAACATAAAATAAAACCTGGACCTGATACTGCAGTAGACATGTCCCATTTAAGATCTGTGTGCAGGGATTTTTACGTTTCACTATAGCCTGTGTGAAGAATGGCTGGAGCTAAAGATCTGTGTTAAAGATGAGTTATTTAGACTTTCATAGAGCAATGTTAATCAAACTGGTTGGACAACTTAAAGTATGATTTAGACATTATAATTAAGAGTTACCTCAATTGGTGCTGTTAAATGAGGTGTTGGTCCACAGAAAAGGAAGTGTGAGGTTTTTGGGTTTTTTTTTCTTCTTCTTTTTCCACTCCCCTCCAATTCTAATGGTGCTTTCTGATTTAGTTGTTAGTTTAGTTCAGTTACAAGAGGAGCTTGGAACAGGCCTATCTGTGACATACAGTAGATGACATATTCAAAGGCATTTTTCATTTGTTACTGTGAGTAAAGAGCTAGAGCTTGAGAAGTATTTTGGGCTTTTTGACGTGAGTGGATTGTGTGCAGCACATAGAACATCAAAAGATTTTTTACAAGTCTGTGATTTCAAGCCCATTTTGTCATGCTGAAGTTAATAAAATACTGTAATGGAAAGGCCATTTGGTGAGCTGCTGTCTTCCCAACCCAAGATAAAAATAGAGTTGATTATTGATTATCTTTTTTGATTTTGTATCTCACGTATATTCATTAAGATATCATTCAGTTGTTGGTTTCAGCCTGTGGTATTCCTGTGAAGTCCCCTGCAGGCTGCTGTTAAGTGGCCTGGGAAAGGTGATTAAGGAGAGCAGGTTTATATGCTAAGCAACGATACGCGTATGGGAAGTTTTTAAAGGGAATTATGTCTTCATTGCTGTGTAGCATAAATCTCTCTTCAGTTGAGGTCTGCTCAGGCTGATGTCTGAAATGACAGGGATTGCACCTCTCTGTAAAGCGAAGTGTAGGGGCCCCCTGTCCCAGCAGAATGTATTGGGACTGGTGCTGTGTTAAATCTTCATCCATGACATGGATGGCACAATTGAGTGTACCTCAGCAGGTTTATAGGTGTCACCAAGCCGAGTGGTGTGGTTGACATGCCTGAAGGATGGGATGCTCCCCAGAGGGACCTTGACAAGCTCGAGAAGCGGGCCTGTGTGAACCTCATGAAGTTCAACAAGGCGAAGTGCAAGGTTCTGCACCTGTGTTGCGGTGAAGAATGGATTGAGAGTAGCCCTGCAGAAAAGGACTTGGTTGGAGGTACTGGGGGTGAAAAGCTAGATATGAGCCAGCAGTGTGTGCTCACAGCCCAGAAAGCCAACCATATCCTGGGCTAAGCATAACCAAATGGGTCAAGAGAGGTGATTCTCCCCCTCTTCTCTGCTCTGGTGAAACTCCACCTTGATACCGCATCCAGCTCTGGAGTTCTCAGCACAGGAAAGACATAGACCTGTTGGAGTGGGTCCAGAGGAAGGCAGAGAAAGACTGAAAGAGTTGGGGTTGTTCGGCCTGGAGAAGAGAAGGCTCTGGGAGCACCTTATAGCAGTGTTTCAGTACTCAAAAGGGGGCCTATGAGAAAGATGAGGACAAGATTTTTAGCAGAGCCCACTGCACTAGGACAGGGGGTAATGGTTCTAAACTAAAACAGGGTAGATCTAGACTGGATACAAGGAAGATGGGGTTTTTGAGCACAAGGGTGGTGAAACACTGGAACAGGTTGCGCAGAGAGGTTATAGATGCCTGATCCTGGAAACATTCAAGATCAGACTCTGAGCAACCTAACCCAGCTGAAGATCTCCCTGATTGGTTGGACAGGGTGACCTTTAAAGGTCCCTTCTGACCCAAGCTGTTCCATGATCTTCTCGGGGGGAGTCCCAAGAGTGAGTTCTGTGTTGGCTGATTGGGAAGGTATATCTTCACCTCACTCGGGAAGGAATAGGTTGTACACTGCCCACTTTTTGGAAAGGATTTGTAAAGAGTGTAGAGAGCATATATAAAAAAATCCTATATTTGCCTTTGGATTTGAAGGGAACTGGGCATGACTGAGCCTTTCTGTGGAGCTCCAAGACTTGTAGTGGAAAGTGACAGGATGAAGCCACAGTTACCTGAGTTGTTTGACAAGTTAGTATTAGTAAGTAAGCTAGAAAGAGATGGCTTTAGCCTGTGGTAAGTACCCTCCATGTCTGTTAACTTCTTCCATATCAGGGAACCTTTGAGTAATTTGAGTCAGTGGGAATACACTGGCGAGGCAGGCAAACCCAATCACTGTTTCCATTTCACAGGGTGGAAATGTGCAGCTGGGGAAGGCGATTGGGGTTACGCGGGCGGCCACAAACCTCCTCCCTCTTCCGCCCTGGGCAGGCTCCTGCTCTACTCAGTTCAGCAGCTTGATGCTCTGGGGGGCATCTGCCTCAGGAGCTGTCTCTTGAGAAGAGTTAACATTGTTTGTTCCTTAACTCCTGCACTCTTGCTCAAATGCCAGCTTGACTTCTTCTGTGTGTTTGTATGTCCTTAAAAAGACAGAAAGCCTTTGGGTGTAGTTTTCTGTTCTGCTTTGTCTTTTTGTGTATCCAAAATAACCACTGCAGCTTCAAAAAGTAACTTCGTGCATTTAAAGGACTTATGCTAACTATGTATAACTGGATGATCAAAAAGTCTCGTGCAGAACTGTGAGGACTAAGGCATAAAAGGAATATTAGCTGTGCACATGAAAATACCTGCCTTTAATCCTAGAAACCCACCAATTTTTTTTTTGCAAGTCAGAAGCATAGAATTCCTGAAGTCTTGATCAATGTATTTTCTTTTTAACCTAATAGAACATGTTCTCCAAGTTGTAGAAGCTGAAGTACATGCTTGTATTCATCAGTAAAGCAAAGAACATTGTCAGAGGGAAAACATATATACATATATGTATATTACACAAGAAAGCCTGGACTGCATGTAGTTGAAGCATGATCTACATATTGTGTTGCTCTTTTCAGTGACTTAACTGCTTAAGTCTGATATACTTAATATTAGGTATGAAAGGTAGAAAATCTTGCTCCTCTCCATCTCTTCTAAGTGTCTCTACGTGAACTAGGATAAACTTACCCCAAAACAAAGCACTCCTGTGAAACACCTAAATGCCTCAGTGGGTGGGGATGGAAGAAGTGTTTTATGTGGTTAAGTAATGATGAGAGTGGTCAGAGCAGGCCAGGGGCTTCTGGGCTGGGATTTCTGGGGTACTTTCTACAGAAAATAATTCTTGTTTGAGGAAAAAATTTGTTCTGCTTTCATTTACCTGCATTGATTCAGAGCTTTAGTATTAAGGGTGTTCTGTGTAGGAAGTTCTTAAGGAAGAACAAGTTTTCCAACACAACATTAGAAAGACGTTAAATTCTCTCTGAAGACATATGCCCAGCAACTGGAAACCGGCATCTCATACACTAACCCACTCCTTACAAGTATATTGCTAATATTTAAATAATGTAACTATGTAAATGAACAACTAGGAATCAGTAATTTCGTAAACTGTTTGCTTCTACTTCTCTCAAATCTGTCATCTAAAGTACCTTAAAAAAATGATTTCTGCATTGTTTTGGGAAAACTGTCCAAACCAGGGAATAGAAGAACTATGGCCGAAGGACACTGGGACTGTGGCATCTTTATTGAAAAAGTAACTCTGTTCTAGGCAGCGGTGTTTCATTTTTGTATGTCAATCATGATATAAACAAAGACAATTTCTAGTAAAAGAAAGATGTTACAAATACAAGTGTTTCAAATCATAGAGGTTTTTGTTAGGGCGTCTGAGTAGTCATGTTCATCACTGTGGTGGTTTGAAGAAATGAGCAAAGTAAGGCTTGTAAAACAGGTAATACTTAAGGTTTCTTTTCTGACTGCATTGGCAAGTATAATTATAAAAGCTTTTGGGGTAACCAACCCCTTTTTTTCAGGTTTGAAGGTAAAATTTGTGTGACTGGAAGCTTGCCTTACCAGCCCTGTTTGTCTGCTCAATAGAGATTTCCTTCCCTTAGAAAACTAAACACAAGTGGTTGTTCTAAGAATACTTAACTCATTTCTGAACTAATATGTTTGGTGTTTGTCATATGCCAAATTACATTTGTTAAAATACATTCAATCTAAACAAGCCTTTGCTGTTGGTTTTTACTGTCACCAGTCATTAGGAGCAAAGTACTTGTAAAGACTGTCTGGGCCATTGAGTTGAGCTTCCAGCTGTCGCATGTGTCGTCTTATGAACTACTTCTCATAACCTTATCAAACTTCAATTTAAAGAGCACTTGGCTTCTGCTCCCAGTACTTCTTTTTATAAATTCTTGCCCAAATCATATTACAGTGAATGTTGGAACATTCTTATTAGTCACTGGTTTTATACCAAATTTGTGCTGGTGCCAATTTTACCGATTTTAATTCATTTTATTTCCTGTATTAGGATCCACCGATGTTTTCATAAGTAGCAATCTTCTCTAAAGTAAGTTAAATATCCTCTAGATTTCTCCTTCAAAATAATCAATACCTGAGTCTGAGGTCTTACCATTGTTTATGTGGATGATCAGATTTTTACACAATTTTATATTACAGCACAAATACTTCCCTGGAAGCAATCTTGAGGGGCACTTCAACATTTTAATTTTCTTTTCTTGATTGTACGTCACATCAGTTGTTTATAGACATCCTGTAGTTAAGCACAAACTATTTTAGTCTTTTGCTCTGCAGTCTTACTCTGTTTTATGTAAACATAAATGAATACCAAAAATCAAGGGTAATAACATAGCACAAAAATTACAAATACTCAAGTATTTAAAGTTTGGAAATGCCTACAAAATGCCAGTTAAATTTGTTTGGGCTTTACACTAATGAGCTTAATTTCTCAGATAGTGTTTTGAAATTGTGAGGTGTCCACAAATTTCTGAGCATCTTATTTAAAACTACGATTCTGAGTAACTGCAGGCTGCTCCACCGCTGCTAGAGTTGCAGCTGCATAATACGTAAGGGCTGCTTCCCTTTGCAACAACATTTAAAAATACTTATTCCTCTTACTCGTCTGCAATCCTCTTCCCACAGCTTGAGCTCAGGGCTATAATGGAACCTATTATAGGCATAAAGGTCTATGACTCGGCCATTGAGCCATGCAAACTCTTGGCTTCTTTAATTGGCACCATTAAATCTTCAGTAGTTTTTCTCTCATAAAATAGGTATCGTTGGTGTAAAATGTATCACTGCTTGAAGATATATTGTGCCTTTTTCCCCCTCTGATTTCCATGAGCCGATCAGCTATAGGTATTTAAAGGCTGGTTAATTATAGCGACTTTTCTAGAATTACTGCATTTCCCTAACTATTTAGGAGTGTATCTAAACCAAAATTTAAGAAGGCCATTGCACAGGTTATTACATTTTCAGTTTATTTTCCTTTTCTGTTTTGAGGGGGAAAAAACGTGCCTTTCCGTCATGTTTTATCTTCATAGAAATTATTTAACTTTAGGACTAGGTATCTTATGTGCTGCGGGCTGGACAATGTTAATCCTTGAATATGTAACCAGGGAAGAACCTGCTTGATTCAGCTGATTTGTTTTGGTTTTCCTTTTGGAGTTGGGTTGGGTTTTTTTATGTATTGGAAATTGAACATGGAAACAGCTGTAGTTTGGGAAGGAGGTCAGACATCAGGAGAGGAAATTTAAAGAATGCTGGAAGTTAAATGTTTGAATACATATATATATATTTGTAAATATATATGTATATATTTACAAAAAAAGTAGCTTTTAACTCTTATTTTGTTGTCTCCCCCCATACCTGAAGTGTGACACCTTAGAGCTCTTAAGTGTTTATATTTCTGTAAGCGTCGATGCCTCAAAGTGGGGTGTGATGAGGATGTACAGAAAACTAATTGTTTGTTATCATCTACAGTCTGCGTTGTTTGTATCTACAATTGGCATGAAGTATTTGGTTGTTATGTTTGTATATACTTTGTCTGTTGGAACTAAATATCAAGAAACAACAAAATTAGTTACGGAGAATGTTAAACTATGTAATTTAATACATATATTTTTAGTGATTGTGTTTGCAGAATGATAGCGAGGAGCAGAGCTGGAAGGTACAGAAGAGCTGAAGTAAGACTGTCTCTCTACGTGTTCCTATGACATAGCATGTAAACTGCGTATGCAACCCTGTTTTCTCTGTTCCTTCTACCCACAGAAGAACTTCTGTGATATTAGTAGCTGTTCAATTACTTTGGTTTTGTTATTTGCGGTATGGACTGATAATTTATTTACTGTATATTATCCAGTAAGCCCAATATTGAATATCACTAACTCTTCATGAAACAGGCTGAGTCTTCCCACACTGTCTCTCTTCCTATCTTGGTAAGGAATTAATAGCTAAATGAGTTTTTACTGTGGTAATTCTAATTATAACACAGAATAACCTCAACAACCACTAACTCATTCATCTTCTGAAGTCTACCACAATGTGTATCCTCCTTTTTGTTTAAGAGGTAAGCTGGACAGAAGGACAAGGAGGCTAGAGGGACGGACATGGGACCTGGGGCTTCTTGGTGAGCATTTTGCTGATTGCCCTAGTGCTGAAGCCAGTAGTTACCAGAGCAGGTACTCCTTTGCAGTCAGAGGGAAGAAGAGGGTCCATGGCAAGTCCTTTGCTGGAGATCTGTGTTAGAAATAAATGAGTATGTAATTTAAAAGAAAAAAAGGAACAAAAACCCAAAACCTTCTGGAAAACGATAGAAAAAAAATCACAGTGAGTTGAGGCTGGTGGAAGAAAGGACAGTAAATTACCTTGCCTGATGTTCACTGCCTTTGTGACAGGCCATCTCCTTGCAGTCCTTCTCTTTTCTGTACTGAAGGTTTCAAGGTAACATGAGGCTTCTCTTCGGGATAATGTCTTAGTCATTGAGATCTGATTTAATCTAGGAGTCTCATCCATGCTGTATGCTGAGTGAGGCAGCAATTCTGGAAGTAACTAGGGAGGAGTCTTATTACTGTAACAAGTTAACTACCAGGAAGTAGAGTTTGTTTCATAAGTGATGCTAAAGGACATTTACCCTTTGTTTTTGAGTATTTGAAATGCTTATTAATTTAGACTCCTATTTTAAAAAATTAAAAAAAAAAAAGGTTTATAATTTACAGTAGTTTTTCTTAGGGTTACAGTGGACTGTAAATAATCCTTTTCCAAGACAGCATTGTGTGTTTACCTGCAGGGCGACTCATTTAGTCAGTGTCTGAAGAAAGCTTTTGAGTTTCTGCTGGACAAGAACAGTTTAACGTTGGATAGAAAAAGGTTAGAAAAGTCGACTTCATCTTGCTAGAGACCGCTAATAAACATAGAAGTGGTAGTGGGGCTTTGGAGTTTTTTCCATGATGTGGAACCTCTCTGTGATGAAGGAAGTTGGCATTTAGAATGGCAAAACAAAATATTAACTTTTAAATAATGTTAAATTGTGACTCTCCTAGTACTGGGTGTGCTCACCTGGTCTGTGAGATTGAAACAGCGGAAAGTAGACATAACAGTAGAGGTAGGATGATTTAGCTAATATGGATATAATCTTATGATATAAGAAAATGTTTACCAAATACATCCTTTAGGGAAATTCTGAAATGAGGCCCTTTTAATCAGAATAAGTCACCAAACTTAAAAGATTAATATAATAAAAGTAGTAATAATTTTTTAAAAAAAATTTAGACTGGTTTATCTTTCATTGTTTTTGCCTTATGGATTTCGTGGTATTGGAAGTCCCTGGGATGGGAGAATTTTTGGTGTTTTTTAAAGCTGTAGCAGAAAAGCCTTGAGTACATGTTGTAGTTTACTAAAAAGGCAGTAGCTCAAGTAATACAGCGAAAAGATTTAATCTTTTGGTTGTGGATACAGTGCAACTTCACATTGCAGAGAAGGGAGATGGCAAGAGAAGAAAATAGGTACTGTATTATCTGTCTGATGGCGTCTGTTGCAAGTCACCCAGATAAAATATTAATGAACTAGAAGTTTGTCAGTTCTGAACTGAAACCAAAGTGTAGCATCTGTGCTGGCAGTGTTTCTTCTAGTACTTTAATCTCATTTTTTTTAAGCTGGTGCACTCTATCTGCAAGATATCCTGATGAAAATAGAAAAAAAAAATCTTGGTGCTGACTGTGAAAGAATTCAGAGTGGTTTATTATTTAATAAAAATACTTATAGATGGCATTGTGGGAGTATTGCGAATTTTCAATGGGACTTCCTTTCTAGGGACGTGAGTGAAAACTTAGGTTTTCAAGTCCTTTGTCGCATCTGTTGAAATCTTAAGCATGTAAGGCCATTGCCCTTTTCTTAAGCTATTAGAATGTGATATATATTTATACCTTTGGGGAAAGCTTGCTCTCTTTTCATGAGGGCTTGAAGACAGAAGTGATAAAGTTCTTTGTAAAGGCTGTCTATGAATTGTCTGTGAAAAGGCTGTTTTCACCAGCCTCATAATCTGTGTGTTTGTCGTTAAACTGTTGATTGATAAATATGTGCAGGCTTCTTAAACATGTGTTTAGCAAGTCTAGAATCTGATGGGGGGAACTTCTAATACAAAAATGTTGGGATTTTGTTTTCCTAGGTGTATAAGGAAGGGGTTAGGAAACTGATAGAGAAGTTATATCTTACTTAAAGTGTTCTTAGTTTGTTGGAACAAACATTGTATATTAATAGATTGTGATTATCTAAAAATACATTTGTAACCCTTTTGCTGGTGGTTGCTGTGTGTTACTGCTTTATGAATACACGAAGTAAAGCCCTCCAGTTCCTGCCCTCATTCATTGTTCAGGAGAGGGCTTGGTGGGTAGCTGAGATCCCCAGCTTGCCTCCTAGGAGCTGGCTTTCCCCGAAGTGAAGTAGACCTGTTGAAGACCCTTGCATTAAAGTGCTCTCAGATGGGGGGGCAAGAGGCTGCCCCAGGGCTGGTGTGCCTGGCAAAACAGAGCGTGGCTTACTGCAAAAAGGTCAAAAAGGACTGGCAATGATGTGTCTTTCTAAGGCTTCCCGAGGCTGACAGGGAGAAACTGGAAGATAACCAAGCCTGGAAGAAAGGAAATGGTGGTGTATGTACATCAGCGTGGCACATAGTCATGAATATGAATTGTATAAAGCTGAGTTTGAGGGCTTTCTGGCACAGGCATGATGTAAAACATGTTCATATACACATAGTAGTGTCAGGTAAATAGACTGGGGCAGTATGCATTTACATCCCTGCTGCTCCCGTCTGTGTTCATCTCTGCTCCTGGTGTACTTCCTCACAGTCTTTATTGCAGTTTGGTCCTTTAGATTCATTGTTGAAAAGTATTTCATATTCTTCTGAGAAGCAACAGACTAGGGCTCATGGGATGTCCTGTCAAACAGGTGGTATTTCTGAAGCTTGTATTTAACTTGATCCTTAGGCACTGCAGAGGAGACAGGAGAAATAAAAAATTCCTGGCCTGATAGTCTTTGGCTTCATCTAGTGTGGGGAAAAAAAACCAACCCAAACATGCTGCTTTCCTCTCTGTTATTGTTCTGCCTTCCTTTAAAATGCACTTTATTTGCTGTAAAATGTGGGAAGGTAAAAGTGTGCTTTACCTGAATTTAGATAAAGCATACATTACTAGGGGTTTTGCAAATAAAATCACTCCTAAATTTATGTATGCACTTTGCATACTATTAGAAAAAATAAAAATATCTCTTAGGTAAACATGTAGGAAATACATATATGTCTTCCTACCTTTCACTTTGTGTTTTTATATATATAGCCTGTTAAGTAAGTTTTTCTTTTAACTCTTCTAGGGCTAGAAGCGGGGTGGAAGTGGAAGGGAAAGTACCAGAACAGCTTTTAATATTGCGGTGTGTAATGCTTTTGTTGTTGCTGCTGCTTGCAGCAGTGAAAGCACAAATGGAACTTTTTTGGTTGTCTGCGGCCAGAAGAAGCAACGTTTGCACCGAGATGCAAGTCTTTGATTTTCTCCTTAGTCCTAAACCTGATGCTGTTTGTTCTGTGTCACTGTGATTTAGGTTTGATAACAGTGGAGAAACGTATTGATAGAAAGATGTAAGCTGCTTAAGGTACCTCTTGAAATGGTTCTCTGAGTGACTTGAAATCTTCTGTAGAAAAATTTTCGGGTACATTGATAACCTTTAATTACTATAAGCAGGCTGTAATCACTTAATACACCATGTCAGTCGGGACTGTTTTGTTAGTTTTTCTGGGTAGGGTACGGGGCATTAAATGAAATCATAGCTGGTACCAAAGCATCATAACTTGTGGTGATGGCAATACAGTGTGATGTAGGAATGGGTTATCCTTTAGAGATTATGGATCTCTATGTATTTGATGTTCAGTAACTGGAGGGAATTCTGCTGGCAGAGGGAGGAGGCTGCACGTGCAGGGCAGTGCGCTTCCCATCTTCCATCAGGACTTCGAATTTGAAAGCATGACTATGAAATGTGCCCAAGAGAGGAGAATGTTCATGTTTTACTGTTTTGGAGGAACTGTTTGATTTTGACAGTGGAGCTGAAAGGCTGTGGGAAACATGGAAGAAAGCCCAGGAGCAGCAATCCAGCCTGTATATATGCTTAAAATGTCATTTTAGTCTTCCTAATGCTTATGTGTTTAATGGTTTCAGTGTTATTTTGGTTGTGTATGTCAAGGTGTTTCCTCCCCTACTCCCCCTCTTTCCTGGAGAAGTTAAAGTATTGTACTAGGTCCTCTGGAAACCGTTTCATCCTGACATGTTCTTACTTTACCGTGTGACTTCTCTATCTTGCCTGCAGATGGGCAGCCACCAGCTTCTTTTAAGAGGGGTTGGAAAAGACTGGTGGTAAATCTCCTGGTTATTCTCTAATCCGAGGAATTCTCTAGTAAGCACTAGGTAGCTTGATAGCTGTGCTTGGGTGTAACTTCACAGACACAACTTCACGAAGAAAATATCCACATTTTTAAATAAAGATCCTGCTTGGAAGAAGTAAGGTATTAAGAAAAAGTTGCTTATGGACCATTTTACAGTAGGTCTCTTGCTGGTTTACCTGTCATTTTCCCACCAGAGCAAAAACTCTGCAAAACTCCTAGGGTAAAACTCATGTTGGAATGTTTCTGGCATGTCTACTGCTTGACAGGGGAGGGTGTGTAGAAGTGAGTTTTCCTTTGACCGTGGCTGTACAGGGAAGGCAGGCTTGAGGTAGGTGAGATGTCAATATTAGCGATATGGGGTTTGCCAGTAGATCTTGATACCTAATTGACCCACCCTTTCTATGTGTCTCTACAGCCAGAGCTAGCAAATACTTGTCGAAGTGGTGAGTACTTGGCCAGTCCACGTGGTGATGACGGAGAGTGGAGAGTCTGGCTACTGTTGTGTAATATTTAGTACGTGCTCTGCTTGCTGGAGGAGCAATCTTGCACTGCTGTCCAAGCCAGTATATAGTAGATATGAAGTAATCAGTAGCAAAAAGTATTAATAAAACATTTGTCTTGTGGACCATCACATCAGCAGTTATATACATAATCCATGTGGTAACTATTGCAGTTTCTTAGGTGGAAAGCTAACCTGGAGCCTACGCACCTCGTTAACCATATGAGTGGCAGTGGTCTAAGATTGATCAACACTGATGTCATTTCTGATCGATGGACAGCAACCTAAGAGCGCTCGTATTGGCCAAGTTAGTTGTTTTTGAGCTGTGAACAAGCCATCAGCACTTATTGCACTGGCTGAGTAGTATCTCTCCCTTTATGTGAGCCCAAAACAATGTTGCTACCTAGCAGTACTGTAAAATACAACAAAACATTTGCTTTTTGGATGGCCACATTAGTATCATTCATATTGTGTAATTTGTATTACTCCACAGAGTACATGACCAGAAAATAAATAATTCTAATGCTGTAGCTGTGCTGAGACTCAATTAAGGTACTCTGTGTTTCAGATAGCGTGCTTTTGTTCTTCCACATAAAATAACTGTGTGATATTTGCAGCTCCACCAAATCAGTAGTGGGTGTACCTTTACAGTGGTGGCTGAGGGCACATTAAGACGGGTTTTAATCACTTCTCCACTGTTAGGATGCTGCTGGCATCAAAATTCTAGGTTTTTTTATTTAGAACTTTTCTGAAAACTTTACATTGGCAAGTTCTAACTTTTTAATAGTTGCACCTGTGTTTTAAAGATAGTCTCCATTAGCAAAAACAGGGCAGGAAGACTTGGGATAGTCTTGGAACATTCTATTGTGTTCTATTCTAAGACTTGCTTAAGAAATAAAATGATATTGCAGCGGCACTTCATGTTTTAGTGAATTGCTGTTCACTTTCTTCATGCAAAGGGATTTTTAATTGTCAAGTTATGTCTTGCTAAGAAAGTATTAATAGAACTTTCATTTTGCATACATTTGCATCTGTGTTTTGTAGATGTATGGCAAGAGATTTAGTAAACTACAAGATTCCTGTCAAGTCTGTTTGCAAAATAGACTTCTTTCATCCTCATCTGGTGTGATGCCTTTCCCTTTATTGCTGAGATCACTGACAACACTTGTTTGTTTATAAATGCAAGTTGTCACTTTAGAACGACAATTTTTTTAGAGGCATTTCTGAAGTACTGAGATACCAGTTGTTTCTAAACATCATCATATCACCCAAAATATTTTCAGATAGCACTAAGTATTTTCATGTAACAAAGTAAAAAAAAAAAAAAAGACATCTACATCTTCAATTCAAAGCCATAGTTTAACAGGAAAGGGGAGGAGTCATCATTCACAATAAAAGAGAAGAAAATGAATGGCAGAACACATTTTGGAAAGAATTACAAGTGTGAGCATGGTTTTGAAGATGTTTGTGGACTTTAGCTACTATAGTACAGCTGTACTGTTGTTGAATGTAGGTGCTGGTATTTGGTTGTGATTTTGGAGGTGGCATTAATTCCTATTTACTGGGGATTTTTCACCAATATGTGAGCTTTGCAGACAGACAATGTCTAAGAAGTATTTGCGTTGCTCTAGGAAAGCATGTTTCAGATGGCGGGAGCACCAAGACAGACCAAGTGCTGAAAGTGTTGACGAGACAAGTTGAGAATTACAGGGACAAAGCAATGTACGGAGACATGACACGGAAACTTTCCAAATTATTTGTTTGGAGGCCAGTCAAGATGAGTAGTTTGTTCTAAGTAATCCAGAGGGATGATGTGTCCTTTCATTAACCCTTGTAAGGGAGGAATCTTGGAGCAATTTCTACACCTGATGCCTTCTTACACCTTGGGAACTGCCCTATCAGGAAAGATACAAGTAGAAAATGGGTGATCTCTGTGACAATGAGTAGAGGAGCTGCTTCTGATTCTGGAGTCCATCTTCTGCTTTTGTGGCCGGTTGCTATTTTAGCTCCTCCAAAGTAAAGGTGACAATTTAACAGGACTGCAATTGCTGCAAATGAGAATATTCAGGAATCATTTACCCAAGGTGGAATTATCCATGGTATAGCTATCATATTGGAGTGGTTTGTATTTTGGAGCCAGTGAGAACTGACTGAGCACTTGCTGTACCGTTACACAACTTAGTTAATAAACAATGTGAATACAGCATGGTTACAGTAGATCTTCTTTAAAATACAGAAGAGACCAGGGAATCTGGAAATAACTGTGAGGGAAATGAAAGTGCTTCTGGTAAAAAGGAGCGGGTTTTTTTTTGTTTGGTGCTGATATTTAAATTTCACAGAGTTAGCTGAGTCATGTTGCATACTTTGCTGCTCTTGCTTCATACTTGGAGCTCAATATTGGCTCAAGTTGCTGTTCTGCTAGGGAAGTGACACTCAAGCTACTTTCAGTGCTTAAGTACAGTTGATTGTGGTTCAATCCTTGTTCAAGCAACAGAAAGATTTTCCTGCCTGCTGCTAACCCTCACTGGATTAATCCTACGTCCTGTCCATCTTGCTACTTCACATAACAGGCCTGGTTCAAGACATTTATCTGTGCTGTGCTTTGGGCGGCAGAGAAGGAGCTTAGCTCTAAATGTGTAAGCAGCTGTGAAAAGCAGGCAGCTTCATTTTTGAAATCTTGGTGTTCAAAAATAAGTTTCAGTTCCAGAAAAGTGAGATTTCTGCACTCCAGAATAATTTTCTCCAATAATATTTTCATTTACAACATTCTTGGATGTGGTTGACAAGAGTATATTATTGTCCTGGATAACCTGTTGAGCTGTAAATTATTTTAACTCCTCAGAGTTCCTGAGGAATCTCTGTTTTGCTGTAGTAAGCTGCGATCTTTAGGAGTGTCCTGCATTGTGATGTTGCATGTTAATAACATTGATTAACTGTCAGGCAGTGGGAATTGATGAGGAAACGTCCATTGTAAAATTAAATGGCATTACTGAAGACAGTACCGTGCTGCTGGTTGGGGAGGTGACCAGCCCCAGTAGTCGGTGGTAGGAGTATTAATGTGAGCTCCAGGTTTTTTCGCATGATTAAAACAGGCCATCTGTTCTTTGTTAAATGTTTACAAAAACAGCTTTTCTCTAAAAGATTTAAAGAGATGTGGGTCTAGTAAACACACCAATATTTTTGAGCACCTTTTTACTTTATTTGAAATAATACCAAAAATAATTCTGCTGTAATATCAAATGGGACAAATACATATTTGTGTTTAATCTTCACTAGTTTCTTTCCTGTGGATGATTAAATTCTATACCAACGTGCTAAATTATGGCTTTGTTATTACAGAAAGCAGCAGGAGAAGTGATTTCTGTAAAGTATGTTGATAAATTTTTCAATCTCTTTGCAAAAACTTGTAATATACATTTTAAAAAAAAATTGTAAATGGAAAATGGGTTTCTTTCATTAGAAATTGTGACCCTGTAACTAGAGTTATCCTTTGTAGATGTAAAGAAGTAGAACTATTTGAAATAATTCCTTGTGGCAGGCTTAATCTAATATTTACTAGTGAAAGCCTGTTCTTTTTCTCCCCTCTTAAGAAAGAGCAAGCAAGGTGTTTGGGGCAAGAAAATGCACCTTTTAAGCTGCTTCCGATCTCCTCAGTAGGTTTGTGCTGCTCCTACACGGCTTCACACTAGGGAGCAATGTGGGGTTGTTGATTAGGGATAAACTGCTTTAGTGTATTGCAGAAGTGTAGGCACAGACTTTCCAGAAAAATAATCACGTCCATTTCTTTGAAGAATTGCTACGAATCACATGTAGGTGAAGTACAAAACCTGCCCAGCTGCAAAAGGAGTGGCACGTGGCAAGTGTTATGTATTTTCAAGTAATAGGAAATATTAACCAAAGCCTAACTAGGGCAGAGTTGGCTTTAGTAGCTCAGTGTTTGGGGGATTGTGAATGATATGAAATGAAAACATACTATTTTAATTTGTACGCTTGGTAACACACATGACTTGGTACTGTAAATAAAAGGCTATATATATTTTTTTTAATATTTGTTTTGTGTGTAATGTTTAAGTCTAGTGTAAGGTATAGTCTAAGTTGTGTTAGAGCCTGAGAATTAGTCTTGTGGATAACCTCTCTGAGGTAATAAGAAGCTGAATTTTCACAGGACGGCATCTTCCAGAGTGAGTTACTGAATACAATCACTGCCATTCTTGGTGCTTTACCTTCTGGCCAGACCTTATATTAAAGTTACAAATGTCGGATCATGAAGGGCTGACATTGCTGTTGTGGGCACTTGGAAAGCTGTGTGCCTTTTATTCAGATTTGCTTATGGCTGTGCTAAATGTTGTTCAGACTCCTAAAAGAAACAAGCAAACAAACTAACCCACAAAGAATAAGTTTTTCAATTAGATTTAAAAGGTAATGAGAATATTCAAGTATGTATAAAGCTTCATACTGATTTCAGTCATACCACTAATGAATGAAAATTTTGTAGAGTTAAATTTACATGGCATTACTGGGTTTCCTGTGTTTTTAAATATTTGTTGGCTTGGCTGTTTGATGTGCTTAAGAGGAAAAAAAAGAAATGAAACTACCAATCATGATTTGTTCTAGAAAGTTGTACCTTATGTGTAAGCTTCTAGGTAATTTTAACAGTCTCTCTTAATATGGCAAACAAGTACTATGATGTTAAACACTTGCTCAACACAAACTTTACAAATAATGGAAGAAAAACGTAGACACAGCAAATGAACAGTACTTAAAGAGGACTGAGTTTTGTGGTAGACAGCTTGGTGAAGACATTGATAAAACTTGCACTTGAGGTCTCTGAAGAAATGTGGAATGCATGAGATAGGAAATGGTGTAAATATAGAAATACGCTGACTACCTTGGGAAAACATAGGTTTAAAATACTACTCTGGAAACGTATGGATAACTAATACTATGGGTGATTTATGTAATATTCCTGTCTTTTCCTAACTAAAAATAAGTGTTAGACAGTACAAGTACATAATGGCTTGAGGTACAGAGAGGACGGTTTTGTTTCAGGATCACAGAATAAATCTGAGATGTTCAATTCAATTCAGTCAACTAAATTCAAAACCAATTAGAAGATTTTAGATTGTCTCAATTTTATGTAATGCTTAATTGAAGTGCAGAAATCATTTGCACCACTGGCTTCCTGGAATTGGCTTTTTCTCTACAGATATCCAGTCTTTGTGAACTTACCAGCATGAAAATATCTTAAGTGTTACGGTGACTATGGATTTCTAGAAGAGGTGTTGGTTGATACTTCAGGATGCCTAACCTGAGAGATTGCCTTGAGGTGGGGCTGATTGATGTGGTGCTGATGCAGTGGGTGCATCAGGTTTGCATTAGAGCTCAGTTTCCACTGCAGCCAAGGCCCTGTTGCACTAAAAAGTGTTTTAATAAACAGGTGGAGGACAGAAACCTGCGTAAGTCACCCTGGGAAGCTCTTGGTTGAGCCAAGTAGACCCAGATCTTCAGACTGTAGCTGAGGCCTTTACCCTTTTCCTGGAGTCTCTTCGATGAAGTAGAAGAGCTTGTAGTGTCTAGCTTGTACTCTTCAAAGAACAGTAAAGAGTTGTCTTCATTTCTTGACAGCCTTGCTCTTTCTGATGTTTGGGGACCTTCTGAGTATGAGAGTATGCGGGGCACAGTATTTTTTTCCTACTGTGACGAAATGCTGCAAATAGTTAAGGACTTCACTGGTTCAGTTTGTTTACGTTCAGGAAACTACATTAATTTAGTTGGAAAAATGCACCTACGTTCACTTTCTCATTTAATGATATTAAGAATTTTATTTCCTTAATCTGTAGTGCATTGTTTCAGGTTGTTTTGTTGGTTTTTTTTAAGATAAGGTGGCTAAAATATACACCTGCCTATGCCCATCAGTTCTCATTATGCTCAGGGGCTGGTTTTATAGTCATTTGTTTGCATGCTTGCCTAAGTAGGTGCAGTTTAAATAAAAAGTGGAGAAAAGGAGACACAAATAACATCACAAACAGTTAACACAGGCAACTGCTATTCCTAGAAGTAAAATTCTGCTTTGCTATAAACCTTTCTTCTCTCCCATTCAATGGCTCAAACACCTGGAATAGCTAGACTTTGTGAGTATGGCCAATGGGGAGCTCTTCCACCTACAATTGTCCCAACTTAATTTTCAGGGAAGAGAAAAGGGGAGAAACAGAAAGAGGATGGGAAAATGGTCTGACGCTATATGCAGTTGCAAGAAAGGCATCAGTACGGTGTTGTGCTATTACTTGTCTTCTTGAAAAGTGCTGCCGTCCTGCATTTCCAACCACGTGCAGGCAGTGAGGAGAAGCAGATTAGAGCTTTGATATGCTGCACTGTTAACAGCAAAGCTTAGAGCTTTTCTTCATTGCAGACTGATGGATCTTTGTGTAGAACAGAACCATTAAGAGGAAAAAAGCTGCAAATATATCTAATATGTTTAGTCCAGGCACTTGACATTGGTGTAATTGTACATAGGTTTTCATGTACTTTATAAATCTGGTGTAAACCTGATATTCTATACAGACTTTGAAATAGGATAATTTTGCAGGTTCACAATGCTTAAGGTAATTGTCTGTCCAGTCGGCAGCAGGAACAAATCTGTTTCAGTTACAGGCAGGGAGCTGTGGATCTTTGACTTAAAATGTAGCATTATATTACATTTTCAAGTGGCTTACTCCTTCACATGCTGATGAAAACCCCTGCTGTCACAGCTGAGCCAATGTAAATTGCCTTGATTAGTTTTTTATAAATACGGCCCGTGAATATACTTTATTTTCCATTGCATGTCTAGAAGCAAACTTTTAACATTTTTTTCCCAGGAGGACAAAATTCCAGTGCGACTGAATAGTTTGTAGTGAGTCATTTATTATACTAACAACTGTTTTGAGATATCTGAAATAACAATTGCTTTTCTTTTGCGTCTAAAAGTTGAAGACTGTATTTTGTTTACTTCCATTTTATATACAAGCTTCAGAATAATTTTTACCCTTGCTATGTCAAGAATTTCTGGTTGTTTAGCTACTGTCTTAACTGCAGAAAGCTTTTTCTACTGTTAAACTGTACAATGCTTCAGAAATGCTACTAGGATAATCTTCTGCTTAGTATTTTCCCCCTTTGTAACCTCTTGTTCGAAAAGAGTATGGTTTTAGTAATCAAAGTTGCCAATGTACAATTTTCTTTCTATTTGTCTCTCTCAGCATTCTCCGTCAGAACCCTTTTTAGAGAAACCAGTGCCGGATATGACTCAGGTTAGTGGACCGAATACCCAGCTAGTGAAAAGTGATGATTATCTGCCATCGATTGAGCCGCAGCCACAGCAAAAGAAAAAGAAAAAGAAAAACAATCATATTGCTGCAGAAGGTCCCAGTAAAGGTTTTGGTAAGGAAGACTTTCCTGGGGGACTTGACAGCCAGAATCTAAGCAGAAACTCAGTGGATTGCTCCCAAGAAGAGAAGAAGAAAAAGAAAAAGCCCAAGGCAAAAAAAGAACCGAAGGATCCTAAAGAGCCCAAGGAAAAGAAGGAACCCAAGACCCCCAAAGTCCCTAAGACCCCTAAAGAGCCAAAGGAAAAGAAAGCAAAAAATTCCACGCCAAAACCCAAGACCAGCAAAAAGGCTAGGTAAGTCAGGAAACTTTTCTTATGCAATCAGAGAAAAACAGTATGTTTGTGGCATTTCTAGAGCATCTGTGCTAAATGGCGTGGGTGGAGAGGAAATCTTGTTTTGTCGTTTGCCTTCTACCATCTACAGCATCATCTTTTTGAGAAGCTTGGGCCCATTTCTCTTGTTTGGCTTTCCTGTTTATGGCTTCATGGTTATTTTAAACAAGCCAGAAATGCAGAAAGTTGATTTTTTTTTTTCAAGGCATAAAACATGTCTGTATGTGTCAGATTTCAAAACTTACTCTTCCCCTTCTAATGCTCCTCTATCTTTGTGAGTGGTTCGTGTGTTAAGAAATTAAATTGCCTCAACATGAATGTAGGTTTGACCAAATCCAAAGATGAAGGTTTAGAAGAGTAAAAAGGTTTGATGACGTGTTTCTCTAAGTAAAGAAGTTAGGTAGGTACTTAGCATTGTTACAAGTTGCACAAACCTGGCAAGTACTCTTCTGTACTGACAGTAGCCCAATGCATGGGCTATAAGCTCTGCTGTTAAAAAGGCATTTTTATATGGATGTTGATGTATCCTCGCTGTAGGGATTATATTAAGTTTGCTGTTTCATGTAAAGACAGTTTTCCTAGCAGAAAATCTTTGTGTATAGACCAGCTGCTTCAACCCTGTTTCTTAACTGTTTTCACTCAGCACTGTGTCCCTTTATCAGGATAGGCTTAAAATGCTGCAGAGCAGTATGAGAAGGAACAAACTGCCATTACACATGAGTAAATACGTCACAGATAATAACACAGATTCTTTCCTAACCCCTCAACTCCCTAAACACCATGATTATAAATGCCTGCTTGAGAGAAAACTGAGAGGAAAAAGACATTAAAGCTCAATATTTTTTTTCATTTGTACCTAGAATTTCTTACAACTGTTCTGGATTTGTTCCAAACATCTGAATCTGTTTTTCAAGATGTGGCTAGTGTTATAAAATACAACTTCCAGATGGAATCACAGCCAGACTTGGTTAATACAAATCAGTTTGCAAAATCCATTTGTATTAGGGTTTAAAAATTACAGTTAATGAATCAGCTTTGTTTATATACTACAAGACTAACCTTTGGGTAGGTTTTATACAGCTATATGGTTAAACAAGGCATGGACAGTAGATGCTACTGTTCCTTTTGGCAAGAAAAAGAAGTTTTTGTGTTAGCAGAGAGAATGTTTTCTGAAGAATTTATAAACACTAGCTTGTAAAATCAGATGTTGTCCTGAACAGGTCATATTAACTGTTCAGTAAATTACAGTCTATCCTGTTACAGAAGTTGTTTTGGCTGTGTTCTAGACTGCCCTAAAGATGAGGTTTACATACATAGCAATCCACAGCTTAGAAAAGCTCTTATGTTCTATATCTCCCAGGATGTGTTTTTGAAACCAAAATATTGTATCAGCTAAAATAACCTTTTTGTTCCATTTCCCAGTACTCATAGGTTTAAAGGCCGACTGGGCCATATTGCATGGTATTGAGCATCCACCAGCAGTTTCTACGCCAAGAATAAAAAAGCTTTTACTACCAGACTCCTCAATTAGCGTGGTTTCACAGGGTCTTGACTACAATGAAGCCTTGTTTAATAAACATTGATTAGAAGGAGTCCGCCTCAAAAACATACATGGGTTCCTGTAGCTGCACTGGACATCAGACCTCAGAGCTGTTCTGTCCCCTCTACTCAGTCCTAATATCTCTTTGCATGTCTTCTCCAAATCTTCGGACATGCCATGCAGATTAAAGGAGCAGTGTTTCCTTTGAAGGAACAAATCCCTGTTTTCTTAATCGTGTTTCTAGAAGAGTGTTTCTTCTTTCCTGTGCAATGACTCTTGTCCCTGGGTGGCTAGATGTTCTACAGTATTCTAGTGAGTACTAATTCCTGTGGTTTCACCTGTGAGAGAAGCATGTTTCAGACAGCATTAAGAGCACTTGCTGTTCCTTGTGCTTATTCAAGGGTGTGGAGCAAGTCCTGCTTTTCCCATAATGGCTCTTCTGTCTCTATTACCAAATGCTGTCTTGAAAACAAGGTTGCTGTCATTTTGTGGTGTTGTCAACTTCAGTATCAAAAAGCTTTGAATAACTCTGGGGCTGCGTTGGGATACTGTGCAGCAAAAGAATTTTAAATCAGTGAAAGAAATTGGCTTGCTTTGACAATATCACAGACTGAGGAACCTGTCCAGTGAGAGATCATTGAATCAAGTTTTTAAATAAATCAACAATCCCAACGCTTAATCATCTGAACGACAGTATTTCAGGAGAACTAACTCTAGAAAGGAAGTGTTACTGTAGCTGAGATAAGTGCGATTAAGCAAGTTTAAATGTATCGTGGATGATTATATAGAAGTAAAATATTTTTATAAAGTTAATGGCTGGTATGCATTTACTGCTTCTGCTTATATCGCTCAGTATTGAGCTTTGCATTGAAAGGAGTAGTGTGATTTTTAGATTTCTAAATGCTATGCAGACCTAATGGTTTTCATTTCTGTCTAAGCGGATCAGTTTTAATAGAAGAGTTTTGCATTCATGTAAAATTCATATAAATAAAGTCAGACATAGGAGATGTATTTATTGAAGAGCAACAGGTAGAGCATAACAAGTCTTTGATAGTTAATTTTGACACAGTCTGTATTAGAGAACAGACAAAGGTAAAGGATCTGGTATTTAAGTATTCATAACCATTTTGTAATTCAGTGTAACTCATAATTTAACCCTGTTATTTCAGTTACAAATTTGACTACCATTATAATCCATTTATTAAACAAACAACAGCAAAACCCCTTGAAACTTTATCCTTCGCATCTTCTCTGTCTTTGGAAGAACTTGTGATAAAATGAGCAGCCTCCCTCACTGAAATGCACCTTTATGTGAGGGACAACAGTCAGACTGGAGAATGGAAAAAAGCTGATTAATTTCAAGCCTGTTTGAATTGCATGTCCCATGGCACCTTAAAAAGAAAGAAAACGCCCAACTGAGCCATTAGTATGTTACACTGCATACTTTGCAATTTTCAAAGAAAGATCACACATTAATATTGGGCTGTTACATTTGTAATGGGTATTAGCCCAGTCTTGACGATACAGAAAGACAATTTCAGTGGTGACTGGAAAAAAACATTTGCCAAACTAGTCAGGTTTGAAAGCAAAATGTGGGTACACCTAGGATTACGAATGAAGAGTTTTCATTAAATTGTGCAGGTGCTGAGTATTATGTGAGCTCTTAATGTTACGGAGCCAGCTTCAGGCACAAGCAAAGCAGGTAGCATTTTTTCAAAAGCAGATGAACAGGGAGAGGCAAGTAGTCCTACTGAATTGCAAAGTCATGGCTCAGATGTCTGTTCCTCGTGTGGCTGTCCCTGGAGGAGATGAGGACCACCTGTTTGAGAAGATCATGCTGCAGCACAGCTGATATCTGTCCCGCTGCTTCCTATGAAACCCTAGAGAGTGGTCACCGATAACGGTGGGAGAAGCAGTAACTCTTTGCAAGGGCCAAATGGCAGCACTTTGTAGGAGCTTGTCCCTCCTCCCATCTTGTCGAAGCAGTGTGCTGTGCTTTGCAGAGCTGCTCTTATCTGCTTCCTCCCCTCCCTGTGGCTGGGGAAACTTAGTCCTTCCCACACATACAGCAGCGGCAGCAGCAGCCTGGGATGCAGGGCAAGGCAAGTGGGTTCCTGCTCAAAAGGGGAGTGCTAATCATGAATGTCATTACCTGTTTTAGAGGGAAGTGGACACAGACTTTTTTTGGCTCACAGATTCGCTGTTGTTTGTATCGGAAAGGGGATGGCTCCTGGCCACGGAAGCGGGAAGAGGCTGCTGCGCTGGGGAGCGGTGTGGGCAGCAGGTCACAGCACCCTGGGGAGCTGGAGGACAGGAAGAGAGGTCCTGAGGCGGTGATGGTGGTTTTCACTCCCAAGCTCTGATCATCCTGAGCAAGGCAGGAAGGGGGGTGCCTGTGGGAGAGAACAGGAAATTGTGCGAGGTTTCCATGTGCGTGTCCGCAGAGGCTGTTCCTGTTCACACCTGTCCTCATCTCCTCTTTGACCAGCCCAGCTGCCAGATATTTACCTTTGCTGTAGACAGCTTTTGTGGGCTTTGCTGTTAACAAAGTGTACTTTTTAGTAATTGGTCTGAGTTTTCAGGCTGGAAAAAAACATTGTTGTCCTATTGTTTTTTCTGCTTTTGTGACACACAAAAAATGATTTAAAAAAATTTTTGATTGCTCTAGGAACTTTAGAAAATAATTGCTTTCCTTGAGTAAGGCAGTACAGCAAGTCTGACAGTGCTAACATTTTGAGAGGGTAGGATTGTATTTTTATGGTATGTATTTTGATGCTACCCAGTGTGTGTATAACACTTTTTTTTTCCAGACAACTTCCAATCATGAATTTGTCACAGGCAGTGTTCCCAAAAAGCAAAATAGGGATCAACAGTCTCTGACTTATTTTAAATGTTTAAATTACAGAAAAAAGCATCATCCAAATCCTGATAGTTACCATAAATTACACTGATAAACAGATCTGTCAGTTACCGAGTCAGATGAAGTAGCTGCACAACAGAAACATACGGGCTAATTACTTCCCCTCTTACTTCTGTGAAGTACCCTGTGCTTTTTGGGTATTTTTGAGTCAGATGTTTCGGCCCTGTTAAGTTCCTGGAGTTTGACCTAGCTCTGTAGGTGTCTGCTTGACCGGCTGACACAAAACACCTTGTCAAAGTCGGGATACTTGTTCTCGAATTGTAATTCAAACTTTCTTCTCAGTTACCCTTCTTCCTTTTTTCTTCTTGAGCCCCTGTTTTTCTTCCTTCCTTGGCTTCTCTGACCTTCTGCGGGTTGTCTTCTTCCTGATCCCCTTTGGTCAGTATGCTGTGGAGTCTGCAAGGATAAGAGGATGAAACCAGAGAGTGGTATTGGACAAGAAGCTTGTAAGACTTCTAATCTGAAATGTCTGTGTTTGTATCACTTGAATGGAAGGACTAGTTCGAACTGACAGTTTAAAAATATTGTAGTGTTTTGTGTGTGTGACAAATACTGTCTCAGTTTTTCCCATATCTCTAGTTCTTGTTTTGGGACTGGATGCTATCTTGGCTCCAGTGCGACTTGGCTAAATTTTGTATTCATGCAGGTGTGAAAACAAATATGAGAGGTAGCTGTCTAAATGTCTATATTACAGTAAGCCTTCTGTGTTGCCAGATTTGGAAAGTATGATCAGATGTGCATCCAGAGTTAATCATTGACTCAGAAGCCCTGATGGCTAATGGTAATGCCAAAGTGTCTTAAGAACAGGTTTTGTTTGCCTGTACTTGGATGTTGAAAGGCATTTTTGGTCCTGGGTACCACCATTCCTGAAAGGCACGAGTATGATCTGCTGGCACGTGGAAAGGTTGAGTTAAAAGTGGGTGCATTTAACTGTCGGGAACAGATCACGCTGGCTCTGTGGGAGGATGGAGAGGAACAGCAGTTGCTGGCAATTTGAGGAAGCCCATGGTCCCACTGGCCAGGTGAAGCTTCTGGGTGGGTGGGTGATGCACTGGGAAGCAGTGTCTTGCCTCGCTCAGGAGGGCGGTGCTGTTCTACGCTTCATTTGTACTTAACCTCCCTTTCTTTCCTCGAAAGAGACTGTAGCAGTGCATTTAAAAAAAAGCAGTTCTGCTGAATTTAAAAATTCCTGCTGGAGCTGCAGAGGGGCTTTGTTCTCCGCAACTTGGTGGCTCTTTGGTGTATCTGCAACTGGTCTGGCAAGAGGGGAGATGTGAAGCTGTGTCCGAATTGCTTCGTCTGCATCTCTGTTACGTATGTAGGTCACAAAACACTCCTAGCGCAGAGTCCCTGCCGCTGTGAGCGGGAAAGGGTCTCGCCGAGGCTGGGATAAACCCTGTGTCAGGGGGGACCTTTGTGGCCAGTGCTGAGTGCTGTGACTGTCCCTCTCTCATCATAGAATTGGTTGGGTTGGAAAGGGACCTTAAAGATCATCCAGTTCCAATCCTCCTTTGATGCACAGGGACACCTCCCACCAGGCCAGGCTGCCCAAGGCCCATCCAACCTGCCCTTGAACCCCTCCAGGGATGGGGCAGCCACAGCTTCCCTGGGCAACCTGTGCCAGCGCCTCACTGCCCTCATGGTGAAGAAATTCTTCCTTACGTCTAGTCTAAATCTACCCGTCTCCAGTTTGTACCCATTGCCTTAGCCAATCGCCCTGTCCGTCCACCCCGGGGCAGGCCTGCCAGCACAGGGATATCTTCCCAATCCCACTCCACGTTCTTTTCTCGACTTGAAGCCCGTTATCCACTGGCGGAGCAGGAAAAGGGCTCCCGCAAGCGCGTCGTGCTGAGATGCACGGGTCGAGGGGGGCGTCCCCTCGCCTCACCTGGCTCTCGGCCTTTAAACAAAATATAGTTGGGTTTTGCTTGAGTTTTACGGGGATCGCGTTTTATTGGGGGGGTGTGTGAAGCGGTTCGGCTTGATATAAAGGGGGGGGGGGGG
Organism: Phaenicophaeus curvirostris; assembly: GCF_032191515.1. Classification (NCBI taxonomy): domain Eukaryota; kingdom Metazoa; phylum Chordata; class Aves; order Cuculiformes; family Cuculidae; genus Phaenicophaeus; species Phaenicophaeus curvirostris. Next base: position 60,767,765 of record NC_091394.1, read on the forward strand.
GGGGGGGGCGGCCGCGCAGGTGCCGGGAGCGCCGGGCGCTGATTGAGGGAAGCAGATGGCTGCAGTCGGTGGCCGCCGGCCAGCGGAGCAGGTGCTGGTCACGTGGCCGCGGGTTGCCCGGGCGACGCGAGCGCTCTGAGGCGCGCGGATGAAAGAGCGAAGGGGGCCCCCCGGCTTCGGGGCTTGAGGGAGGGGAGGGTTGGGGGGGGTTGGGGGGGGGGAGCGGAGAGGGAGGCGGGGGTTGGGGGGGGGGGGGGGGGGGGGGCCGCGCTTTTGTGCCATTGGTGGCAGCTAGAGCGGAAACAAGCCGGCCGCGAGGGGAGCCGCGAGCCGCCCGCGCGCGCCCCCGGGGGGAGGAGGAGGGCGGGCGGCGCGCGCTCCCGGCGCGGCTCGGGGCCGCCGCGGCAAACTTCTCTCACGCCTCTCCCCCCCCAATAAACTTAACTTTCTCTCCAATTATCTTGGTTTTGAGGTGTTTGCCCGTGCGTCGCGCCCCGTAACTTGACATTAACACAAAACTCTTTCGAACTCTCAGCCTTTTCGCGACTTAATTATGTTAATTTTTATTTTTTTTTTTTGCTTTCGAGCAAGCGCTAGTTCAGGCGTCGTCTGCAATACGCTTAGCTGCGTTCAGGGAATTATAAGTTAAAGTTCCGAAATAGACCTTCAGTGCCGATCGGAGTGAATGAGTTTAAAGCTGCTGTTTGTTCGAGAAGTTACGAGGCTGGGGATTATGAAATAAAATCTGTAGAATCATAGAATAGTTTGGGTTGAAAGGGACCTTAAAGATCATCCATTTCCAACCCCCCCTGCCTTGGGCAGGGACATCCCACCAGGCCAGGCTGACCAACACCCCATCCAACCTGGCCTTGAACACCTCCAGGGATGGGGCAGCCACAGCTTCCCCAGGCAACCTATTCCAGAGCCTGACCACCCTCGTGGTGAAGAAATTCCTGCTTCTGTCTAGTCTAAATCTTCCCCCTCGCCAGTTTACAGCCATTGCTTCTCATCATATTGCTACAAGCCTTTGTGAAACTTCCCCAGGTTTCTTGTAGGCCCCTTTCAGGTACTGGAAGGTTGCTACCAAGCCCCAGGCAGTGTCCCCAGCATGGAATTAAAACATTGAGGGTGCAGGAGCTGTATAAAAGTGCTCCATGTGGAGTTTGACAATCTGGACTTGCTTTTTTGTTGTGCACCATAACTGCTCTTAAATGTCTCGGGAACTTCCAAAACCAACCTGTCAAATTAATAACAGACCTGGGGGTTGACCACAGACAGGGGAAAAAAAGACTAGAAAAAACCCACCTGAGATTTAAAGGGTGAGTGTGCTTAAAATTAACTTTTAACATCGGTTTTTCTTTGTTGCTATTTGAAAATTTTACTCCCCACGATGTCAGAGTTCGTCCTGGTGCATGATTTGGTGACGATGTATTTAAAGCTGGATTTTACTGTGCGTGCCCTCACCCATTTCCAGGTCTCTGGGTACAGTTAGAGAGCTGTGGTTCCAGCTCCTTAGGTGGTGAACGTTTTCATGGGGGAGGAAGGAGAGAAAAAAAATCCCCCAAACCTATCTCTCCCATCAGTCGATATAGCTTTCTAGTATAGGGTAGATGTTGAAGTACCAGCTGGGTGGTTTTTCCCTTCATACAAGCTGTGGTTGCGTGTGTGGAGTCTGTGTGAGTGTCCTCAGAGCTGACACAAAAGCTCCTTTCCTGCTTGGAAAAAGCAGGGATGGTTTTCTCATTCAGTCCTTTGTTTTGGTAACGCTTTCTCTGGCTCTGCTCACCTGGTCCGCACAGTTAATATCAAGAAAAGTGCATGTGTAATCCCGCTTCACGTGTGTCAGGTTGCCCAAACACTGCTTTCAGAAAATAAAGGTTTTAAAAAGAGCAGCTCTTCCTTTCCAGTCTCATTTCTAGTTTCTTGTTAAATACATATTCAGTGTCGCTGGCTAAGATCTTCAAGGAAAGAAGCTAGGTGTCTGTTGTTAAGGAATGGGAAATGTATAGTGATGGCCCATGCATCACTGATTTTAGTTATGTTTAAGTACTTAAATAAGGAAGGCAGTTGAAAATAATGAAGTCACTGAAAATAAATGTCTCACAGAATTAACTGGTTTTGTGCAGTACTTTTTGCATACATTTTTGTACAAACACTGATGAAAAATATCTCCCATTTCAGTAACAAGAAACAAGATTCAGAAACTAGTGCTACAAAGAAAAAGGTTAACAAAGGAAAGGAAGGGTCTGAAAACTCAGATTTGGAAAAAACTCCACCACCATCACCTCATCCTGAAGATGAAGATGACCCAGGGGTTCAGGTAATGCTGTCTTTCAACAGCCTTTGACAATCTAGATGCATTAAACAGTAATTCTCATGGTCTTTGTTGTAGAGATACAGGTATTGGAGTGTTTTCTGGGTTGGTTAGGATGACACATCAAGAATGTGAGAACTGGAGATCACCATGGTGAATATTTTACTAAAACAAGTATTTCTCATCATGATTTTGCTTTACGGTCTTATCACCTGCAGATATGTGCATAGCGCTGCTGAGTTTTCACATGTTCTCTTCTACCACTGTTGCAATTACGGTGCTGAATTTTCTGCTCTGCAGACTCAATGTACCGTTATGAGGCCCTGCTTATAAGCCTCGTATTTCGTCTTGTGTTGGCTTTGCAAACCTCCTGAAATCAAGAATAAGAAATGACAAAGTGGGATGTCAGAAACGTGCATGTCCATGTCAGGAACTTACAACTACATGGATGAAGGGCCTTTTTGCAGGACTGCCAGTCATCAGCCAACACTGATAATTTCTCTTGCAATTATCTCTGCTCACTTACCACTTTTGTCCAAACTTTATTTTACGTAAAAAAAAATCTGGGTATAGAAATAGCACATACGACAATTTTTGTATGCTCTGCCGTTATTAGTGTTAAGAAGTGGTTGACCCCCAGCTTGCTTCTGCCGGCAGTGGTCAGAGCGAGCATTAAAAATAAGAATTCCCCTACGAAGGAGTAGAGGCAAGTTGTGATGGAGAAAGCATAAGACTCCTAAATAGTCATGCTGCTATTACTGAAATCCATTGCCTGTCAGGTTGAGGATGTTGTTACTTCTAGTTACCAGAGGTGTTGAGACTGATGAGCAGTTGAGAATGGTCAAAATGTTGGCAAACAGCGGTGTCTTAACATAAATGTGGATTATGTCTTCTTACCTCTTAGTGTTTTCCAGAAGGATGTAGAGTATAAGGAAATGTGAGTGATCTAGTATATTCTAGTTAAAAGCAAAAGCAGCAATTATTTCTGATTCCTGCAAGCCAGGTATTCTGAATTAGAAAAGCTGAGATACACCATACAAATGCTGAAATGTCTGAAAAATAAGTTTTCTGTCCTGTGTCACAGCACACTCTCAGCCTAATTAATGGTGCTGACTAAAGATGTAGAAGAATCTTTTGGAGCTGATGGTTTTTTGGATCAATTTGCAGATGATTATATACTGTCTACAGTTCACTATATATGCATATTTTCGCTTGTTTTCAGTTTAGTGGGGCAAATCTTCCTCTATGTAATTCAGTTGAGTGATAAACTTTACATTTGGAGTTGGGGTTTTTTGTGTAAATACACATATTAGGATATTTGCATTGCTTTTCGATTAAATGTAAATGAAGTGTTTCATGTAACTTGTTTTCTTAATACTTTCTGGCACTGTGCATATTATACTGCACCCATATTTCTTTGCATAACCTTGGGGAACGGTTACAGCCGTGTATGCTAGAACAGCTAGAATTAATAAACTTGTTATGCGTTTCCCAACTGAGATTGATATTATGCAGTTGTCTAAAACACAGTTGAATTCTTGGTGTTAAATAGTGAGTCTTTTGTAATGATATTGTGTAGTAATGCATGAAGTGAGGCATTGTTGTCTTGTGTGAGGAAAAATACTCACTTTTTATGTGTTAGCATACATTTTTTTCAATATACCATTATCGAGCCTATTACTCACCCTGCTACCTATAGATCAGTTAATGAGCGAAAGATAATCTCATGCAGGTAAATGCATGCAGAGTTTCTGACAACAGTGCACAACAATTTCAAGGTCTCATGTGGATGTTAGAGGAAACGGGAAGCTAACCAAGTCAATAAAAATCAAATAGAGGATTACCGTTATGTTATAGACATTCTTTCTGTTAGGGAAATAGGACAAGAGATTTTTGGCACCAGGAGTAATGGTAAGACTTAGCTATTGAGCCAAAAGAAATCTGTATTCTCCCATCAGTGATTATGGAAATGAGTGTGCAAATTTGCCAGGTGGTATTTATTTTCAAGAATAATAATATTGTTACAGTTTGTGGGAACCGCCATAAGTTACTATGTTAAAGGTAGAAGCCATATCACTATTGTTTAAAAGGGTGATGTAAACTTAACCTTTGCTCAAAGATTTCATTTTCAGTTAAAGAAAGAATTTCTAACTTTGTGAGGTGCATCAGATATTTGTGCTCCAAAAATTGTGATTAACTATCTAAAAGTAAATATTTGACTTTGCATATGTACATTGAGAAACCCGGGTGCATAGATGTGTTGAACAAGCTACGTAAGTATTTGCACGTAGCAATGAAGATGTGCCTTAAGATGAGAAAGATGTAAAAATAAGTAGTATATCAATTCAAAGAGATGGGTTTTTAACAGTTGATATTCAACATCTTTTTTTCTTTAACATATATGCATCAGTCCCTTGAAATATTTTTTGCTCAGTTGACAGTTTTTCTTCAACAACGTGTGCTTTCAGCTTTTCAAAATGTATAACCTGATGCAGACTACCTGGGAATTTGAATTTTACTCTTGCAGAAAATGGTGTCTGGCACTGAGTGTCAAGTTGCAAATTCTGTCAAATGCATGCTTATGTATTTTATAGATTGTTTTCTGCTCTTTCTCTGAAGCTTTCACTCATCCTGGAGATGAGGGAATGGGGACACAAAATCCATGTTTTCAATATGGGGTGGTTCAAGCTTTTCGTTCTCCTCTATTTATTTGGGGCCTATTCCCGTGCTGTGCTCTAAGATGTCTTTTTGAACGGTGCTGGGTCAGTGGAGTGAGGAAATTATATTTCATTGTATTTCCCCTACAAGGTAGTCTGGGTACAACTGGATGGATGGGGAGAGCAAGAAAGTGTGTTGCCACTGCTTAGCAACACTGTGGGCCATGCTGCGGAAAGGTGGCGTTTGGTTCCTGCATTGGCCATCTGTCAAAGTTTGTCGTAGATGCAAATCAAGAGGTGCACCTTCTTGGTTTGTAATTGCTTTCCGAGATACGATACACTTTTTAGTTTTCTACTGTCATTTTAGTGGTGCTAAACAAAGGGTGAAAAAAATACCGCTTTCCAACTCAGAGCAAGCACGGAGTGGAATTTTTTTTGTTTGTGTTTTTGATTGGTTGGTTGGGGGAGGGGACACTAGGGGTTTTTTGTTTGGTTTTTTTGTGTTTTTTTACAAAATTTAAGGGCAGCCAACAGGCAGGAATTTAGAAATAGTAGCATCTTGATTCCACTATTCCTACTAGGGTGCTGTAAAAGTAATAACATTTGCTACACATTAGTGCCTTTGAGAAACACAAAAAAGTTTTCTTAGTTATTCTGTTGCTTATTGGTTTTGTTTCTCATGAAAAATACTGATGCTTTCTGTTTAGAAGCGACGGTCCAGCAGGCAGGTGAAGAGGAAGCGTTACACGGAAGACCTGGAGTTCAAGATTTCAGATGAGGAGGCTGATGATGCCGATGCTGCAGGAAGAGACTCTCCTTCCAATACTTCTCAATCAGAGCAGCAGGTCAGATACAAATGGACTGGAAAGGTGGCTGTATCTGCAGCATTCAGAGTTCAAATATGTGCCCTTTTCCTGAATGATATTCATCCACGGTGGGCACAGTGTCCCAGAACACGTTAGCTTTTTACATTCATAAAGCATACATTCATTCATGACTTCGTAAGCTGATGATATGCAGTTTGACACAGTTCTTAGAAATTAATGGTCTCTACCTGAAGAAAACCTAAACTGGACTGCTAGGAGTCTTGAATTTACTTCTGTGAATTCAGTGGTCTGGCTTCTGTGACTTTAATAAACCACTCAAGCTTGTCCCCTGCTGCTAAGCACCATAAGAACCCCTTTATGAAATTACTGCCTTGTAGTACCCAGCAGGGTACGCTTTATTCTCTGTGCAATGTAAATGATGGATAAAATAGTTTGAATAAGATGAGGGGTAATAATGTAGGAACGACTGTTGTAACAATCTCATTGTTTTGTAGTGCTTTTTCAAAGAAATACTTAACTAACTGATGACCTATTGGAGAATATATACGTGTTCTTTGGTATTTCATTTGGCAATTTGTTAAGCCCTGTGAAATATTGTATGTGATCTCCATTGTTAATTGTGTCTTATCAGGAGAATTTGGTAGATTTGCCTGCAGTTGTAGTGATGAATTAATATAATAGTGTAATAGAGAATCACAGACAGTTTTGATAGTCATTGTGTGGACGCTTATACAGCCAACTACAGTTCTTGAAAATCTAATATTTAGGTTGTATGCTGAAAGTGTGTCTTATTTTACAACAGGTGATCTGCCCGTGTGGTTATATTTGTGTATCTGTGCGTGTCAGCCTTAGTGAGAGAGCTAGAGTTGTGTTAGCTCTTAAATGGGCTTAAACAAGTATCATTCAATCGTTTTATTATGATATTAAATCTGTTTGAATCCTCTCAGTTCTCATGCTAGGGGGAAAAAAAGTACTCCTGTGTGTTATAATCCTGTGGCAAATGAATTATTTTAAGTTTTTCTAATTAAGGAGGCCTTTAAGTAGCAAAGATGCACTCCTGTAACTCTTGTATGTTATTTATGATGCAGGAATCTGCTGATGCTGAAGGTCCTGTTGTGGAGAAAATAATGAGTAGCCGTTCAGTCAAGAAAAAGGTAAACCAAACAAACCCCATTCCCCCCTGTACTTGTAAACAGGCTAAGCATATTTTTCCTGAAGCCTCTATAAAGTTCTTAAACTATCTTGGGTATTCCAAACTGAAAATCTGTTTTGTTGAATTGATGAGGTTACCTGAAAGTGTCTTTATATTTGACATGCTTTTGGATACATGTACATAAAACAGATTGCTTGTCTAATGTTCCTTCCACTGTGTTTCTTCAGATAAGAATTAGGTTTTTTGCAGGTGTATGTGCTTGGGTGAAGTCTGTGGTGCTCCTCACTTCAGAGTGATGTTTCATGGGAATTTGAGGAGTGAGAGAGCTCTCCCGCATCCAAAGTTTTTGCCTTTTCAAGTGAAGGAAAAAAATCCTTAACCATAATTTTTGCGTCTTCAGATAGTTGTTGTGCTTTGCAACTAAAACAAGTTTACATGCGATCTAGAATGTTACATATACAGGTGGTTAGTGTGTTCTTTGTGACTATGCTAAGATTTTGAAAGAAACACACTTTAGTTATATGTGGTTCTTATTTAATTCTGCCCTGGTTGTTAGTTATGTTCTTACTTGGCTTACAGATTCTTCCAATCTGCTTCACAGTCTGATTGGCCTTTACGCTGCCAAACTGTTAAACTCTGATTAGGCAATAGAAAATAACTTGTTCAGAAAAGGCATTACTGGGTTTTATAAATTCTTCTGTGTAGGTAGTTCTCTGACTCGTACTGTGACTGGGCACAAAACAGGTTGATTAATACAGATAATGTACTTACGTTGACCATAGTTAACTAGAAATATTTGTTTTCCTCAAAGTATTAATTTTCAGATTGGAGGATTGCCTGTATTAGTGGTTTTTTTTTTTAATATTGTGACATTTTGGTTTGGGGGAATGTGTTTGTTTTAATTCATTTAATTTTATTGCTACTGTCATAACATCATTAACAGCTTTGTAAACCTAAATTCATGCAATGTCATGATGGGCTGTGATTGAATTTGACCTGTTTCTGCAGCTTTCACAGCACAAAACCTCTAGGGCTTTTTGTCTTACTCTGGAGCTATATTTTGTATTTTAAACCATAGGCTTATTTTTCAGATAAACTTCATGTAGTATAAACTCAGTAATTAGTTGTCCTTACGCTTTACGATGCAGGAGAGGAAAATGTGGTCTTTTTCATAAATGTCTTTACATTGGGAGCTGTTTTTCACCACTTATTCTCTTCTTCCTCTCCCCTGCAAATAAAGGTGTGATTACTCATGGGGAGTGTGTATTTTGCTGCAGTTTGTGGGAAGTGGTTGGTCTGCTGCCTACATGTCTTTGATTGCAAGCTCTGCTGGAGGCAAGCTCTGTTTTGAGCTTTCTTTAATGTTTTTTGTGATTTGTATTTGCAGGTTTGAGGGTGTCTTTTCTTTCCCTACTCTTCTCCCCAACTCTCCTCTCCAAAATCCAAAAACAAAAAAAAAGATCTCAGGATGTTAAATATTAACATCTGAAGTATCCAACTGTGCTTTTATTAAAGGTCTTTTACACTCTTACTAACGTCATCAAAACCTTGGTTGTTAGATTACTAATCAAAGTAAAATTGCTGCGATCAGGACCAGTGCATAAAATAAACACGAGGAAAGGCTTCACTAGGAAACCTTTCAGTGGATTAGGTTGTAACAAAGATGTTGCGTTCAAGTAAAGGACATTAGATAAAGAATATGCTTTGAGAGCAGTATTCTTATCGTAAAATTTTGCTGGTTTTCTCAGAAATAGACTTAGTCTAGTTTTTGGAGTTAACCAGATATGATGCAACACTGTACTTGCATTTCTTTTTTTGAAATGTACAGAATAAAAGCTGGAAATCACTTTATTTCATGTTTAAGGTCTAAAAGGCAGTATTTTTCCCTGTTCATAACATGGAATTTTGGATTCTGTTGAATACTCTTCCCTCTTGCAGAACGTGTTAGGTACCTGTTTCATTCTTCTTCTAAACTGTCATGATCCTGACATCTGTAGTTTGTATGTGGAAATTTTTCATTTTTCTAATTATTATCTTGGCCATGTTCAGTCCCCTTTGAATTTCTGTTCCTTGACTTTGAAAAGGAATGTCTAGAACTTAATATGCTATTCAGCACAAGTAGCACATATTATGGAAACAGGTGGAGTTCATAGAACATTTCACCTGCATTTTACCCATCTGAATTTCTCTTTTTGCCTACCAGTACATAGTGAGAATTAGATTTAATTGAAATGTGTACCAATGCCTATATCTCTTCCACAAAGTGATCAACGTGCAATTTAGTGGTGTATATCAGTTGAGGTGATTGGTTTTGTGTTGCATTCCATTTGTTACTAATGTGTTCTGTCTACTGTTTTTCTAGCAATTGATATTTCTGATTTGGTTTTATCATTTTGGCTTGGTTTTGGGTTTGGGGGTTTTTTTAAGTGTTTGCTTGTTTCCTTGTGTCTACACCTGAGTAGCTTGCTCAAGTAATTTTTGCATTAGCAGGTATTAATGTATCACTTCTGTGGCAATGGTAGTGCTCTTAAGTATTTACTTGGAGGAATAATTTATTTCTTCAGTTATCTGCAGAGACTATGGATCAAATTGTCATTAGTGGTTGCATCTGGTCAATGATAATTCAAAGTGTCCTGTGTTGCCCAAGTCTGCTGTGTGCTAATTCGGGATGTCTTTGTAATCAGTATTGCAATAATTTTACATAAAATGTTTTTTACCTCGTTAATGCACATGTATGTGTAGTGGGGATTGGACAGGGACATCAAAGACATAAGCTTCTGTCTCATATATCCTAAACTGATGTATTGTTAAACCCTATTTTAGTGCTGGTGATTGTAACTTGATTGGAGAGGATTTTTTTGGCCATAGGCATGAATGCCAGAATAAGATTTTAACAATACTTTTTTTCCAAAATGCCTTTTTATTTAGGTGAATCTTTAATGCGTGCCTATAGAATGCATAATAAAATAAGATAGACCAGTTGTTACCTATCAGACATCACGAAAGTATGTTTTTATGTTTTACTCCAGAGAGTTTCAGGATTTATCAAGATGTGCCTTCTAAATTAAGTCAGTAATGGACAGAAAATGTACTTGACTGAAATGCTGTTGAGGGGGGTTAAATTGGCTAATATGAAACCTTTATATAAAGGTGTTTAACCATGTTGTCTCTGTAACGTTGATGTATCTCAACGGATGCTGATTTAAAACTAAGCAAAGAGTCTTGGCCATAATACATTATAGAAAATAAAATAAGTTAATGTCTTTACATTAGGTATGACTTCTTAAAGACCAATTTTGCCTCAGGGTAGTGGATAGATGCAGATAATGGGATCTCCATCTTTTAATACTTTTTTTAATACTGACCTCTAAATATGAACACCTTTCTGAGAAATACTCCCTTCTAAATTTTTTGTTAAAATAAAAATAAATCTTGATCTTCAAGTTCCTTTGACAAGTTTGTAGTAAGTGACAGAAAATTCTTTGCTTTGTTTAGGGCTAGAGCACAGTGTATTTTATTTAACAGAGAATGTAAGAAGATCGAGAAGTAGCTAGCATCAGGAATACCTTCTTCCATTTCTTCAGGGAGAATTAGGTGGCAGCTGGTGTTGCTCCTCTCTCTAGAAAGGAACACAAGCAGGCTCTACTGGAGTGGTGTAAATGCAAAAATGATAAAATCTCTTGCTAGCCTGGAAGAGAGGGAATATTGTGTAAATCAGAGATTAGGAATGCATTTTTCTTTACTGTACTAGCACAGAGTTTAATGCAGCTGTGACTGTTCTTTAATTGTACTGCTATGGAAGGAATGACTAGCTATCAACTTTTCATTTATAGGTTGACAGTTCATCCTCTATCTTCAGAGTATGCTCTCTCTTTTCTATAAATTTTCCCCCCCTTTTCTTTTTTAAATACATATATAAAAAAGATTGAGGGTGATGGTTATACAGGGGTCAACAGTTCTGTCTGTTTAGCTCTACATACTATATTACAGATGATGTTGTCCCTGATGAAGTATATAAAACAGAAAATCCTCTTCTGTTTAAAATTGTTCCAAAGTTCATTAGTAAACACAAACCGTTAATGTTGTGACATAAACTGAATTCTAAATGTGTGCCTGGTGCACTGTCCTTAGTTTGTCCTATGGCTGGGTTCAGGAGTAATTCAACAAAGTATTACATGCCATATGTTATGCAATACTTTGGCACTAGGGATGAGTTAAGGGCAGTCTCAACCCTTAGCACTGAATGCCCTTCGTTTTGTTGGTTTATATCACAATTTTAACCTTGCTTTAAACGTAGTTTTTGGGTGTTAATTTAATTTGGCTGCTCTATACGTGAGACATCTTGCCTGAGTGAATTTAATTGCACCACTGAGTAAAACTAAAGCCATGAACACTGATGCACTAAAATTCTAGCCGAGGTATAAGGTTTAGTTTTATATGGCTTCTTGTTTGGAGTTATTAACTATATGGAGGAATAAACCCCCTTTAAAACTCTTTTTTAAAACATTACAAAACCCACAATGTAAAGTTGCCATGAGCCAGCCAAAAATAATACATATGGCATTCAGGAGTGCAGTTGCTAATTGGCTGCTGCCTGAGAAAATGGTACACTTGGCTTCTACTTAACACTGTGGGTTTGGCAGAAAGCCAGGTTTGGGGTGAGGTTGTGAATGAAGCTGCATGTGGTTAGGGAGGAGTTCAAATGATTCATGTCTTGAAAGTTGTAGTAAGCAGTACAGTATGCACTTGGGTAAGCTGCTGGAGGAAACTCCTCACCCATGTCCTCCCCACACAAATGCATTCCTGCACCTTCACTTGTGTCTCTATGCAGGGACCACATTCTGTACGTCGGTTAGTTTTAATAATTAATTAAATTGGGCTGTTCAGTGGTTTAATTCACATTTCAATAATTCGTTTCTTGTAGATGGAGAATGGAGAGGAGGTAGAAGTAGAGGAGTTCTATGTAAAGTACAAAAACTTGTAAGTATACTTATAGGTTTGGTTACTATCTTTTACGTTCATGTAACTTCCAAATTGCTTTTAAAACTTGAGTTTGTAAGTGATATAACTGTTGCTATCCAACTTTAAACATTTCAAATGCTTAATGCAAACCAGTGGCAAGTAAAGAGGGAAGTATCTTGCACTGCTGGTGCCAAGTTTGATAGCATCATCTTAATTTCTGTTCTCTCCCAAGTGAGATCCTTAGGTAAAAATTACTCTGCTATTAAAAACTTAAAACTAAGGCTCATTATGCATGCAGATTCATGAGCACATACCTACATAGATCTAACTGCAACCATAGAGTAACGTGCCTGCCAACTACTACAAATAACCCTTAATGTTGTTTCAAAAATAAGATTTGTGTTCAACAAAATGTCTAAGATAACAAACAAGATGGCTTCCAATATTCCAGCAGATAGCTGCCCCTCTAAGGGGGATGTAATTGTGGTGAGAGCAGATTGTTGCTTCACTTCTGGGCTCTGAAACTGCAGTGTAATCAGAATTTAAAGAAAGATACTTCACAGCTGGATAAGCTAATTTTTCTTTTAGGAAAACAGCGTATCTTCTTTAATTTTAGCAAATTTTCTATGCATGACAGAAATTCGCTTAAAGTGAGTTTCTTGCAGCTAACTGCAGGTAGTTGACTTAACTTTAAATATGCTGCCACCTTTGTACCTTTTGCACTCTATTGATTATTGCATGATGTTTAATAGCTTAATTATACGTTCTTTAGTTTTACCACATTGCCATTTAATTTTTGTATTAACTGTTCGTGTATGAGACTTCTTAGCTATATAACTTTTGACAGACTCTAGATTTATAAAGTGGAACTAGTAATTTTGACAGAGGTGCTGTTTCTTAGTTTGTGTTTTCTTAAAGATTAATTATTACCATGGAACTGTGTTTACAAGGGGTTTTCTTTTCTTTCTACCAGTGTTAAAACTTCAGTTGACTCAAGTGACTTTTAATTACAATACTGTTCTCACAAAGAACAGTGTGTAGCATGTTAGTATTTTAAAAGTTTATGTATTTTTATCAACTTCTAAAAACCTATTCTTTGCTAAAATATGATGGTAAATACCTTGTGTAGTAATTATGTTTTAAGTGTGTCCAATAAAAATCATCTTAGCTTTGTGCCAAATGGTAAATATTGGCTTGTATTTAAATTTTGAGTGAGAGTTGTTTTTACTTGCTGACAAGTTTCTCCACTAGTGAATATAATTACTTCTAGTAAAGATGATTTGGTAATAACCTGTATGATGAAGAAGATGGGGTGCAGTTTACCAAGCATGGCAATACAATGTGCTGGAAAGCTCTAGCAATACTAGTGGGATACATAAAAAAGCGTGGCTTTGAGTAAGATTTTCTGTTTCATCTTCTAGTTCTTACCTCCATTGTCAGTGGGCATCTGTGGAAGAGCTGGAGAAAGACAAGAGGATTCAGCAGAAGATTAAGCGTTTTAAGGCAAAACAAGGCCAGAACAAATTCCTTTCAGAAGTACGAATGTTTTCTTTCTTACTTTCTTTTAGGTATTTAAGGAATATTCTTATGAATCCTTGTTCTGTATACAAGCAGAAGATTTTGAACAACTCTATGTTAAACCCGTAGCATTTATTCTGGTATAAAGTATAACCATTCCTGATCCAATTCTTGCAAGTTTATGAAACTCAAATTATCTATCCTGATTGTGTACTTCTTACTGTATTTTTTTTCTTAAAGTGAGTGGTTAGTTGTTTGCATCATAAGCATGAATCAGTACCCGGTCTGTTTTCTCAGGAGCTGATTATGCCAGAAAAATGCATCTCTTTTTTTTCCTGTGTTGTGGACTGCTGCTCACTAGGGATTCTAAGCTTTTTATCATCAATTTAATTTCACTCAGAGCCGTAAGCAGTAGTGTGGTAGGGTTCCTGTCAATAAAAGACCAGATCTTCTAATTTCTGTTTCTGAAAGCTTACTTTTCAGTAAAATGCTGTCATTTGCAGCGTGGGGTGGGGGGGAGGTTCATATGCTTCTGTATTTGTTTGTTTATACTTATTTTTACTATGTAGTTCAAGCTGAACAAAACCTGTTGCTAATTTAAAACTTCCATCTGTTCTACGTGAAAGTGCCTGGAATGGCTCCTTTTTCCCTTTTTTTATTGTAAATATTTGTAATTTGTTCCTGTTTTAGAAAAAGCTACCAAAATGTATGTAGTCTTTAGTCCTCTTTTCTGCCTTTTCTATTGGTGGAGGTCTTAAGAGTACAAAATGAAGCACAATGCTTTAATATGCAAGAGGATCTCATAAATTGTTGAAGGGAAAAGAAGGAACATAATAAATTGTGATTTTTTTTGAGAAACGATGTATGCATGTAGTGTCTCCTCTGTTTTTTAAATAATAATCTTTGAATCTTGCTTATAATGCAGTTAGACAATTCCTGTAGCTGAAGTGATCCAAACGCACTTAGTGTACAAGGCTCCAATTTCATTTTTGCAAGCTGTAGTTTTCAAGAATGCTAAATACATTGCATGCCATAAGCCTTTTCGATTGCTCATTAGTGAATTGTAATTTCACACTTCATTTAAAATATTCTTAAACATTCTCTCACAGTAAAAGGTTTCACACAGTAATTAAGAGGCCCAGTTAACAAAGTCTGAGAAGTCTGATTCCCTCACGGGGAATGATCTTGCTGAATTGTAGCATTTCAATTAACATGTTGAAGTTTGCCAAATATAAATTCTGTGTCACTGTGACCCAAAATATTATTGCCTGGTGAAATATGTAATAATTTTTCCTCTTAGGAAGGGCTAATAGAGATGTCTTTATATTTTTGCTTCTCTCCCTCAACAGATTGATGATGAGCTTTTTAATCCAGATTATGTGGAAGTTGATCGAATCTTGGATTTTTCACGTAGCACAGATGATAATGGAGAGGTAAATGAAACTTTCAGTGCACCTGTAGTCATGTGGACATTGTGTTTAGAATGTTTTGTTCAAAAATGCAAATATATTAAGCAGATCAGAAGTTACCAGAGTATATGTGTGTAGAAAATGGGAACGTGTTTGAGAAAACATTGGCTAATATAGCGGTTTCCCTAAAATAAGGGAATTTAAGTGAGAATTCCAAGCATCTTGTAAGTTACCTGTATTTTTTAAAAATGCAAAGTTAAAAAAAAAGAACAAAACTCAACAACAGCAAAACCCTGTGATATATAGCTCTAAGGGTGGTATTTAGTGTAGAAATACAATGTCCATGTGGGTAATACAGACTTTAAATTCAACTTAAAAGAATCTTAGCTAAATGTCATAATTTAGACTTTGTTTAGACTGTTGTTACAGACAAGATCCTGAATTCATTGTTTTGTACTTTGCAATAACTTGTTCTGCATAACAAGATCACTTCCGTCTTCTAGGAGATTCCTTTTTGGTCCTGGGAGAATAGAGAGCTTCACTGACAGTGCCAGTGTTTCCATATTTTTCTGTCAGTAAATGGTGGTTGGGTTGCCTGCTGGGAGTTTTCTGATGAGTCTGATAAGAAAAAACGATTGACTTTAAATATGTGATAAGTCATAGAAATCGTAACAGGTGGAAAACAAATATTGGTTTACTTCTAAATTTTAGTCTAACCTAAGTGACTTCAAAGGTAGTAGAGTGCTCATTTTAGAGGTAAGCCTGCATCCCCTGCATTCCAATCTTACTTTCTTAGGTTGTCAAGGCAAGCCTGTTGTTTGATTATCCTTTGGCTGGTCTGGTAAAGCTTCCTGAATCATATCTGTCCTGCAGATCTGTTGTAAAAATGGTTACAGTTTTATTCTTCCTAAATTGTGGTGTAATCTTATTTTTGTCTTAACAAAGCCTGTAACACATTATCTGGTGAAATGGTGTTCACTTCCTTATGAAGACAGCACTTGGGAGCTCAAGCAAGACATCGACCAAGCTAAGATCGAAGAATTTGAGAAACTGATGTCTAGGGAGCCAGAAATGGAGCGTGTGGTAAGAATTGGCTCCATAATAGAGGATTTTATTTGAAAATAGTAAAGTAATGTGGTCTTTCAGAAACCACTAATGGGATTTGCTGTATTTGAAACAGGAGCGACCTCCTGCCGATGACTGGAAGAAATCGGAGAGTTCCAGGGAGTACAAAAACAATAACAAACTCAGGGAATACCAGTTGGAGGGAGTAAACTGGCTTCTTTTCAATTGGTACAACACGTACGTAAAATCTTGCTTACTGCTGAATCCTTCTTTGGGAACGCTTTTATAGCTTACTTGAAACAAAAAACCTTGTAAAGTAATTTTCTAAACCAAGGTTTTAGATTTCTTTATGTGTGTCTCTGCTGCAGGAATCATATATAAACTAATTTTGGGTGGATAACATAATATTCATAAAACAAGAGTATTTCAGACAGACTCTTATGGCAAGTGCTTTTGCACGTCTATGTGTTCATTTCATGCACACCCTTGCTACCCTTTCCTCCCCCATGTGAACTTGAGAGATAAATAAGAAGAATAGCAAAGTTTATGCATCAGAAATTATAACATTTATTTAAAATGCAAGAAGTTAATGTCTTTGCAGTGTAAACTTGCCATTTTTAAAACTTCTGTCTTACTCTGTTTAGCACCTTACTGATTTTCTGTGTTATAAGTTAGGAATAAATCATTCAGACTATTTTTATTATTGTTTTTAGACGAAACTGCATTTTAGCAGATGAAATGGGGTTGGGAAAAACTATCCAGTCCATTACGTTTCTCTATGAGATATATTTGAAAGGCATCCATGGTCCTTTCTTGGTTATTGCACCATTGTCCACAATTCCCAACTGGGAAAGGGAATTCCGCACCTGGACAGAGTTGAATGTGGTTGTATATCATGGAAGTCAAGCGAGCCGGCGGACCATCCAGTTGTATGAAATGTATTTCAAAGATCCACAGGTAAAAGTTCTTCTTAATTTTTCTTTTTTGCTTTACTGTTGTTTACTAACTTAAGCAGCAGTTTTTAGAACAGCTATAGTAGGTTTTAGCTAATAAAGAAGTAGTACATTAATAAAGAGAATGCTTGTATTAATAGAGAGAGTGCTTTTTAGTAGTAGCCAAGAGATCAGCTGGAAATAGAGGGGGACCAAGAGTAACCGAGATGGTGCAACTCTTGCTTGGGGTTTCATTGTTTCATGCAAGGTTTTTATTATTTTGCGTTACTGAGGAAAGCTGGCATAGAAGATTCTTAATGGAGAAACTACTTTAATTGTAACTAAGCTTAAAAATCAATCTTTCCCTGCCATTCCAGGAAAATCACAGCTTGCAGAAATTAAACTTATCGATGCTTCTATATCAGATTTTACAAGTCAGATATATTTTGTATCTCTGTTACTGTGGTCAGGTTGAATAGCTCTAATGAGAGAAGGAAAGCAGGTAGAGAAAAGACTGGGGGTAAGACCAGATAATTATATGAAAGCTGAAGCTATTAAGAGCAACAGATCTTTACACTTAAATGTATGGCATTGTCCAGAGCATAAGTAGTCAGCATCAGGGGAAAATAACGTGCGTGCATTGAATGTTTGTTGTAAAGCGACATAATCATCCTCACTTGAGAGAAAAAAAGAGTGGAAGTTCAACTTGATTGGATGTGTATGGAGTATTATTTCCAGCTGAGCCTAAAGAAGTGATAATGGCGAATTCATACATTTAGATTTTCTGTAAAGCATTTGATTTTATGCCACTGGATATTTTGATTAATAAACTGGAATGATATGAAATCAATATGGCACACATTAAGTGGATTTAAAACTGGCTAACTGATATTTCTTGGTGTAATTGTAAATGAGAAATTATTTGCATTTCCAGCGTAATTCTTAGGGGATTGGTTCGTGTCCATGAGCTATATAACACTTTTATCAATGGCCTGAAAGAAAACATAAAATCATTACTGAGGAAGTTTTCAAGTGACATAAAGATGGGGAGAGTGGTAAATAATTAAGGCAGTTCATGGATACAGAGTAAGCGGTATTGCTTAATAAATTTGATCTAAGGTAGCAATACTCAGGATAGCTAAATATAGGGCTATCTGTGGACAAGGAATGGAGATGATTCTTAAAGTAGGGAGAGCTTGGTTTTGGGAAGGCTGTAAGACAAATGCAGATCCTTATGTGTCATGACATATGACCGGTTAAACATGAGTTCATACTGTGAGACTGTGGTTAAAAGGGCTAGTGTCGTGCTATTGTGTAGGAGGAAAGAAATCTTTAATAAAGAGCATGAAAGCTACAACATTCTTTGTCAATAATATGCTGGGTAGTCTGGTGCTGCCCAGTTCTCACTTCCTGTCCTCAAGAAGTGTGTTGAAAAAACAGAGTCCTTAGAGCAAGGCTCTGAGGGTGGCTGCAAGATAGAAAATATGCTTTTGCAGGATAAGAACTGAGTAAAAACTGCTTTGAAGGTCATTACTCTGGCACAACCTGGCATACCATTAGGGCGAAGAGAAATAGAATCACGTGCTTAAATATAGTAGAAAAGTACATAGTAACTCATAGTAGTTAGAAGTTACATCTGTTTTGCCTAGAAAATAATAATTTTCTCAGCAATTTATGAAAGAAACTTTCAAGCCAAAATCTTACCTATTGTTGGTAAAGAAGATTGATTTGAATAACAGTTGCTACAATGAGGTTTAATGGTTTATGTTCCTTACGATAATAATCACATTTAGCTTCTTACTCGGATATGTAGTACACAAAAGATCTGGAATTTGTACTTTTTGTGGTTTAATAATTCTTTCTTAACGGAGATAAATATTTTATATTGAATTTAGAAATTTGGATTTATACAAGTACAGTCTCTACTAATGTGTTTCTTGTGTTAAAAATCTCGTCTGTTATTTAAGCAGTGCTTGTTCTCAGCACGTTATTCCCCTTAGGATGCAGCAGTTACGTAGTGTGAAACGTGATGGATCATCATCAGAAAAATCCCACTTACTGTGCAGATTCTTAGTGTTGTTTTGGCAATATTGTTTCATTGATCTAAAGGCAACTAAAAGGATCTGAAGCAAGATGCTGCAGAAATTTTGTTACTCCTGTTACTGTGTTCTTAGCATGCCTCTTGCAATGACTGTGGCAGTCATTTGACCCCATAGCGAGAAATGACAAAGCACTTGTGGCACAGAAAAGTTAATAATTATCTGCTAGCTTTGCTTCCTGAACTGGCTTAAGAGGAGATTCAGAAAATTGCCATGGATCGGGATAAAGGAGAAATGGAGTGAATTCATCCTTTTGGTGGCAGCTAGCTTAGATGTATCTTGAAATCACCTTCTGTGTTTCATTCTTTCGAAGACTGTGTCAACTGTGAAACACAAGGTAGAAATTAAATTAAAGGAAAAAGAAAACCTCTTCATGTTCTGATAAAAAGAATCCCCATGTAGTGTTCAGTCTGACATCCTCTAAAGTACCAGCAGTGGCTTTACAATGGGTGATGAGAAGGGAGAGAAAGAAAGCAGGCTTCAGCAGTAGCATTTCTAGTCCCCTTGCCCAACACATCAACTCAGTCATCGGCATTTTTGGCTTTTTAGGTTTTAACATGAAAGGCCTCTGAAGCTGAACTATCTCAGAATGACAGCGGAACGTTTAGAAGGTCCGGCTGGCTTTGAAGGACAGTAGTAAGAGAGAGCATGTGAAGCACCCACCCCATCTGCAGTAGTGTGACTTTTCAGAGTCAACACCAGTAACCAGAGTCAAGTTGTTGTGAAAAGCTAGAGAGTAGTTGATAACAAAATACGTTTTTGCGGTGCTGTGCTGTCAATGCTAAGGACACCATGCTAGTAGAGGCATTCCCCTAGAATCACTTCCTGCCTTACTCCTTGTGAAAGTCACATAGGGAAGCCTGTTCTGGTGTTCTGGAGGAGTACAACTCAAAGGTCCTTCTGTGGGCCTTCCCTGGCTGCAATAACAAATAAACCAGTTGGTTGATTTTAACTCAAAATAATGCTGTTGATGTTCAGGATACTTTCTGGCTTACCGATTCATTCACTCGTTTGGGGCTCAGTGGGTGTTGGCTTAAGAGTATTTTCTTGCCTGCATAGTTTCCTTGCTGAGAAGCTACTTGGCTATGAACGTGTCATTAGCATAGGATTACCTCAGATTTCTGCAAGGAATGGTCAGTGTACAGCAGTTCAAGGCAGTATTTCACCAGCAGAGTCTCTTGTCTTTCACAGAAGATGACATCAAATTGAATTTTACAAAGTGGCTGTAACTTAGTTTTCCAGATGCCTTCCGGCTGTAATTGGTTAACATGCACATTTTTTGCATCTGTTCTCTTGCTCCTCAAAGTGGAGTCTGAGGTTGGTGGGAAAAGACTGTAATAATCTTTCACGGTTCCCTCAGTTTGTATATGCTAAGAGTTAATACCCCAAAATGTAACCCAATTTTCATATTCATATCTAGTTCTTCTGCCTTGTGGCTACATCTGTTGCTTGAGTTATTTCCAGAAGAATTTCCCAAACAGAACAGAAGTCTGCTACCTGCGAGGAAGATGGATTTCTTCAAACAGAAGAATTTCTGATATGAAACTGGTGTGAAATTCCTGTGGTTCAAACATGGGAGAACTTGGATTTGGTTGCCACACTGAAACAGGATAAACTGATAATTGATTCCTAGTTGCCTAAGAATTCACCTGTGACAATGCTATTGGTCTCTTTCCTAATAGTTACTAAATCTACATTTCTCAGATGTGACATTAATAGGTTTACTTAGGATTCTTTCCCATACTTCTCCAAGTGTTGTTGGCCTAAAACTGTTGAAGAACATAATCATTCACTTTCTAAGGCTCTTGGAAATTTCTGCTTGATTTACTCCTGTATTCTTCAGTGCAGCATTTGAATGTCTTTCAAATAATGAGAGCTCTTGTGGATTTTAAAGTGAAATTTAGACAGCTCTAAATATATAATCAGGATTCCCTCTTACAATTTTTGCTTCGCTTGGATGTGCAGCTTTATGTAGTGATCATTTCTAAAGAGCACTGCTTGCTGTGTAGTTGTGAGCTTGCTCATGGAAGTCTTCCACTACTTCAGAAGAATCTCCTAGACTACATTCTCCTATTTTCTCAGTTACGTCTGGCTCATGAAAAGGTTACAGTGTTTCAATATGCTATTTTTCTAATATGCCCACTTGGTGTAGCTTCATCTGCTGTTTGTCAGGAAACAACTCTTTTTGTCCCTAAGAAGATAAATGTTTCTGGATGGTGCCACAAGAAAGCTCTGTTGAGCAGGTCGTTACTTCCACAGAAACGCTCTTGATGTGCATAGGCAGATTTAATGCTGAGTTCAGGATATCTGGTTTCCAATCATTTTATTGAGTTAGTAGCCAGTTCTGATCCCTATGGTTTGGAGAGGATTATATACAGGTCACTTATAAAAGGATTGAAACTTGCACATTTGAAGGAAGAAAGAGTCACCTTACTGTAAAATATCTGTTTCTTTTGAAATGTATTCAATATACAGCCCTCAACATAGTCCTCATGCTTTGAAAACATAGAATGGCTTTGACTTTCTGTGAGGCTCATCTTTAGAGAGACCCAGTGACACTGACGATAGCAAGTTAGGTTTTCCTTTGAACAACTTTGGGAGGAAATACAGCATAATGTCAGAAAAATACTCATTTTATTGTCTTGAGTAAAGTTTATTCAAGGGTATTTTTGAAACAACATCTTAGTATCAGCCCTCATAATAAGACACTCAGCTACCAAATAGTGAATATGGTGCCAGGCATCAAGTAAATTGGCCTGTTGAACTTTGCTTAGTACAAATTTACAAAAACATTATGGAAGCATATGCAGAGATATATATACTCTCTATTTTAAGAGTTCAGAGATTTGCTTTTCTGCAAAGCTGTTCAATGGAATTGTAGATGTTCTGGATGCTTGATGTCCACCAGGAGGATAGTCATAAAAATGAAAGCTTAGTGTAATTCTGGCTTATTTGGATTGTTTGGGCAGACTATTACATACCTTTGATTTAAAAGAAATAAGAAAGTTCTCTCGACAAAGTCTGAAAACATGTTTGCATATTGCAGCAGTACATTATTGTTGCAGGGTACTAGTACAATCCAAATGAGTTATGACTGAAATACTCGTATAATGTCTTTGTAATGAATATATGGTGATTCTATAGGTGTTTTTACAGGATTAAAACTGTAGCTAGTATGAAGCCAGTAGTAACCTTGCACATTGGTATACTCCCATGGAGTCAGCAATAATGACTTTGTTTACTTAAAATATCTTGCCCATTGTACTGTTTTGTGTTATTAAAGAATAAATTTTGAAGATAAAATAAATGTACTTCTTTTCTTTGCCAGACAATTGACTTTAACTCTTGCTGTTCTTTTTAGGGTCGTGTAATAAAGGGGTCCTACAAGTTCCATGCCATTATCACAACATTTGAGATGATCTTGACTGACTGCCCAGAGCTGCGTAACATCCCATGGCGTTGCGTGGTCATTGATGAGGCTCACAGGCTGAAAAACAGGAACTGTAAGCTTTTGGAAGGACTCAAGATGATGGATCTGGTCAGTGTGTACATCTCTTGTACTTGCATCTTCTGTATTTTTATTACTCCTGATTTGTGGTTTCATCAGAAAGTAAAATAGATATGGGTATAAAGTGGGTAAAATAACATGGATATAAACTGGAGAGGGGCAGATTTAGACTAGACATAAGAAAGAATTTCTTCACCATGAAAGTGGCAAGGTACTGGAACAGGTTGCCCAGGGAAGTTGTGGATGCCAAATCCCTGGAGATGTTCAGGGCCAGATTGGATGGGACCTTCGGCAGCCTGATCTGGTGGCACGTGTCACTACCCATGGCAGGGGAGCTGGAACTAGATGATCTTTAAGGTCCCTTCCAACCCTAACTGTTCTATGATTCTATGAAAATAAATCAATTAATGTCATGAAGTGCTAAGGAGAAGGAGGGAATGCAGCTGAGAAAGTCTTTAAAATATCTGCAAGCATACCTTCCAGTTTTGGAGAGCTGATGTTTCATAAGTCTCCACGTTGATTTGTGCCTAATATTTTGTGGCTTCTATTAAAAATATCAAGATGTTTTTATTATTTGCTTTCTCTCTTTTCATGTGACTTACTCCATAGTCACTTCTTCACATAGATATTTGTTTAAAAGGTACAGCGTGGTAAGGTGGCCCAAAACAGGTGTGAGTTGAACTGCTCCGCATTAGTGTCAGCTCTAATGTTAATTTCTTGTGTGACTACAGGGATGTTCTTTCAGACTGACTAAGGAAGGGAAAAGCTAGGTGGTTTCTGATGCTTAGATAAATATGTATTATGTTTTGTGCACAAAATGTGTATTTGAACAAATTAAACCTTATTTCTGTTAAGAATAGAGTGGCATAACTACTAGTTTACACGAGTGCTGGTGACCTAGGCATCCCTTTTTAGTTTCTTTATCTCTGTTTATTAACAGTACTTTTCTTGAAAGAGTCTTGAGGCTCAATGAATGAAAGCTTGTAATAAGGCTGTATATGATTTATTTTCCTTGATTTGGTTGCTGTTAAAAAGCTGAGCTTACAGATGTGGCTGTAGATGGAGATATGGGACTTCTCATTTCAGTTCTGATTCTCCTACACTTTGTTTCACCTTGGTCTAGCTACTTAACCTTTCTGGGCTCCTCCTCTAAAGCAAACGCAGCTTTTCCTCTTGTCTCTGCCAGTCTTGTTGTGCATAGATAGGAAGTAGGATTCTGCTTCAGGTTTCCTATGTTAGAAATGCGCACCTACCCTGAAGAGATTTTTGCCCTGAGGTCTATTGGAGGTGTGGTAAATTGATGGATTTATACTGGATGTGATGGGATAAGTGTTACTTTGGCATTTAGAAGTTTATTGTATTATTATGTATTGTATGAAAATATATTTAGATGAATTTCTAGGCAACTGTTTCTTAACCTTTCAGGAACATAAAGTGCTGCTTACTGGAACCCCTTTGCAAAATACAGTAGAAGAGCTATTTAGCTTGCTTCACTTCTTGGAACCAGGTCGCTTCCCATCAGAAACCACGTTCATGCAAGAATTTGGTGATCTCAAAACTGAAGAACAGGTAAGTTTCTTGTGCATACCTAGTTTTGTATTTAGATATTGTGAATGTATCCATTTTATTATATCTGAATTTCATTACTTGCTTTTACAAATAATACCTATTTACCTTCTGGAAGACCGCAGTAGCTTTATCCCTGTTTTTTGTTTTTCATTTTGTTGAGTTTGTTACTTTTGAGCAAGAGTAATTTTGCCTTATCGCTTTTTTTCGTATCCTTTGTCCATAAAAACAGGGAAAGTTGCTTTTTGTTTAAAATGTGGTATTTAAAAATGGGGGTGGAGTGTCTTGTAACAGTTGCTGGATGAAAATACTTCTAGAATTGCTTGTTTTTTCTAAAAGAATTAACTTGTCAATTGACATTCTTCCTTAAGCGTCAGTCTCGCAGTAAGGGGACTGTCCTCTAACCTGTGTGAAGGGAACATCTGAGAGTTATATTAATGACTTCTGTGCAAACAGGAACATATTTGAAACCTAGTTTAGCAAGAGGTAACCAAACAGAGAGAGGTGGTTTTTGACTGGCTCAAAACCCGATTTCTCAGCTGTCCTATAAAAGAAATGCATGAATCAATGTAAAATTAAAGATAGTCAATGCAGCATGCTTTAGATCTAAAATATAAAAGTTTTTGATAGCATATTTAAAACTTAAATTTCTTCTTTTATGTATGAAAATATTGTTAAAAGTCAATAGGTAACAAGTAAATCATCTTAACATTAGGAGTTAAGTGAAGTATGGCATCTTAATTGAGGCCCCTTAATTTGGCCCATTGCACCCTCTGATAACCTGACTTCACAATTTCATGCATTTTTATGTGACTTCATGTTGGCTTTGTTTGAAAACGCAATTTATGCTATTTCTAAGTGTGAACTGCTTGATTTTCTTAACTTCATTAAGAGCGACTCTTCCATTAGGTAATAGTCTAAACCACAGAACAGTTGTCCCGCCCCACCAGCCCCTTACCTCTTGGAAAAATCATCGTGTGTCCTGAGGGAATCCTAGGATATGTTTCCACAGATTGTGCAGACAGTTGCATGCCAGTCAGGCTCGACTCTGACCTGATTGGAAGTGAGCCAGCTCTGATCCAGAAGCCATGTAGTCCTGTTAATATAGTGTTTGAGCTGGAGTTAATATAGCCTCATTCTCAACTTAGCTTCTGTGTGCCCAGCTCAAAGTGTTAGCAGAGCAGAACTGGAAATTTCTGAAGCCATATGTGGAAATACTAGTAAAATAATGCCATCGGCAGAGTTGGAGCCTGGGTGGCTTGGGCCCACAAGTTTTGGAAGGAGTCCCTCCTCTGCTGACATGCCATTAGATGGTTTGGAGTTTGATTTAGCTTTCAAGTGATGGGAGAGATTGTGTTGATGATTTGGGTTTTCTTCTGCATTCTTTGCAATCCTATTCCATGTGGGGTTTGTATTGTTATCCCTCCATGCTATCTTTTTTCTTCTGAAGTTGCTAAGGGAATTATTTCAATTCAGGAGAAAGTATCTTCTTTTCTCGTTTCTGCTGTGCAGCTCCACATTAGGTAGATGATGACCAGTTTCAGGGTGAATTGTCAGCTGTAAAGCACTGAGGTGGTTTGTACTTTGAGAGGCCACATAAAGCAATCTAATTGCCAGTTTCTTCCTATGTGGAATGTGTTTGAGTTTTTTATGTAAGAGCCTTTACAAGAACTTGACAAATCTTAGATAATTTTTTTTTAAAAAATGTACATTTCTTCCCTCTCCCTCATTTAGGATGTGTCTTGAAAGTATATGCTGCAAAACCTGGAGGCGCTGAAAATCAAAGTGTTACCAGAGTGTTAAAATTATTTACAGAAATAAAATATTTTCATTCTGAGACAAGGACTAAACTAAAAAGTTTTTTACTTCAGTGAATCTCAAAACTAGGGAAGTAAGAAAATAATTAGAAGCAGGTATATAAAGGGAAAAAATAATGTTAAACACTGTGTTTAGTGGTTAGAAGTTAACTGCAAAACTTGATTTTACAGTCATATTTGCTTATATAGCTGTGCTTACTTAGCGATAGCTCTGCATATCTGATATGCAGTACTGTCCTTGTTTAGAAGGATATTTCTAAGAGAGGTCTGTTTAATAATATTCACTACACAGAAGGGTTGCACACTAGAAGTTGACTTTAGCAGTGTATATGTCATTGAGTTCACAAGGAGAACTCAGTCTCTACAACACTGAGAAAAGATTTTTTTTAAAAATGCTGTGTACTTGGGATCTGAGCAGGGAAGAAGGATTTTAGAATTAAGGAAATTCAGAAATACGTATTTGAATCCTTGCAGTTTTATTTCAATTATTTATTGAACATGTATTTCCTAGGTGCAAAAACTCCAAGCTATTTTGAAACCAATGATGCTGAGACGTCTCAAGGAGGATGTAGAAAAGAACCTGGCCCCCAAAGAAGAAACCATCATTGAAGTTGAGCTGACAAATATTCAGAAGAAATACTACCGTGCTATTCTTGAAAAGAATTTCACATTTCTTTCCAAGGGTGGAGGTCAGGCAAATGTACCGAATCTTTTAAACACTATGATGGAACTAAGAAAATGCTGCAATCATCCGTACCTTATTAATGGTAGGCCTCCTGTTTCTCTCCTTATTCAAAAAATGGTTGTAAGGAAGTTTAGTAAGTTAGAAATTCTATTCTAATGCGTCTTTTCATTTATTAATTTATTTTAAATGGAAAAGTGAGATAGCCTATTTGTTCTTTTAGATATGGATGTCTGCTAGCCAGGACAGCATTGGTTTTGAAGACATACATGCTGCTTTTTTCCAAGGCTTCACAGCCCTGGCAGAGTTAATGTTGGTATTATGATGTTTTCCTTTCTTTTACTTACGACAAACAACACTTCAGTTATGCAGGTTGTTGGATGCTGGCATAAATAAGGCAATTTTTTCTTCAGAGTGATAGTTAGCTGCCTCTTATTTTCTTCCCATAGAACATAGAGAGAAAGTAACTTATAAATTTCTGAATAAAACTTTAGGAGTAAGAGATGATGATCAGAACTGCTTTTATGGCCGCATATTGTCAGTTCATTTTCCTAACTTAACTAGTTGGGAAAAGGTTTGTGTGAACGTCATCTTAGAATTTAATCGCCAGTACTCTTTTTCAGTGTGATGCTATTGGTTTTAGATCATAGAATCATAGAATATTTCAAGTTGGAAGGAACCCATAAGAATCGTCAAGTCCAACTCCCTGCTCCTCGCAGCACTACGTAGAACTAAATCATATGACTAGGAGTACGATCCATATGTTCCTGGACAATCGTGGTGCTTTGACTGTGGGGACCCTGTTCAGTAACAAACCTTATGATGAACCAGCTAGCTATACTTTTCTGAAGTACGCTAAGCTTGTATGAGTTGGTCAAATCAAGTCTTCCCTTTGAGCACGTAAGACAAGCCTCTGTACAGGGCTGCATTCTACTACTTTCTTGTTTAACAGCTCTTTGGTTTAATTGATGGTTATAAGCTTCTTGATGAAAGACTGTTTTGTTCAAGAGCCATATGTGATTTCAGGGTTTTTTTTTATTGTATGACTTCCATATTGCAGTGCTTTTACAGGGATTTTTCTTGACAATTTTTGTTTAAATGGGGAGGGGGGCAAATGTTTAAACTGATTCACTAAATGACATCTAATTATATTTCATGTGCAAGTAACTATTCCAAAGACGTCATACAAGGTTACTCCAAAAGTATTAGAACTCAGCCATGCTGGTGGGGCTGTTCTGTTTTTAAACTCAGATAAGCGTACTCTAAAGTAGCTTTATGGTTCTGTTGTAGTTTTTCTTGTCGATTGGTTCTTTGTTTTAAGCTAACTCATTATATAAATGAGTTTACCAGAAAACAGTTTAGTATGCTTAGGTTATGAGCTTCTAAACTTGATGCTTTTTACATTTTTTGTTTTTCATCTAGTTTTAACCTTGCCATTTTTCCTCATTTCATGTTTGCTGAAAGAAATTACCTGAATATATTGTAACTACTTGGGGTTTTTTCAGGGTTCATGAGTGGTGCTTACAGTGATGCCTACAACAGTGATTTGTTCTCTTCACGAGCCTTGTGTTGTTTAGTATCTGTTAGAGGCTGCTGAAGTCCAGGTGGCTATATAGAAAATTCCAAGTGTTTTTTGATGACTGTATCGTAACCCTAATAAAGGGAGGTGGGTTTGTCTCTTGAACACTTCTGCCTTTATAACGTTTTTTGTGACTTTTAAACATTTGGGCTTGGTTGCTGTCAGGCAGCAACATGGCAGGTGGGTCAGGCGTTCATATTTGAGGGAAATATAAATAAATCCTGACTGTTATTAGTGTGAAGATGGAACTAAACAAATGATTCCTTGTAGTTCTAGGACAGAAAATAAGCCTACATCCTGTAGTTGTCTGAACTTGAGGTTTTATTTTGTTGATTGATAATTAACATCTTTGTACTTAGAGTGATGGCGTAGTTTTATTATAGTTCTACTAAGAGGTCTTGCAGCGGTAGTACATAATGTTGTATAGGGTTTTCCTGATGAATGATTTGTTGCAGCAGCAAATTCTTGAGACTTAACTACTCTTATGAAGGTGTCTGAGTACTTCTCATTTTATTCCAAGTTTATAGGTTTTGTGAGCAAGCAGTACTGCGTGTGCGTTTGAATATCCAGGTAGAATACCATATGTTTTGTTTTGCCTAAGAGTTCCAAGCAAGTCTTCTAGATAATTTTCAGTTGAGAGCCACAGAAAGTTATGTGATAGAAGTAGCATGGTAGGAGTTGAGTGCAGAGTGATTTTTCTGGTTTGTTTCTTGATTGGTAGATCTACTCAGTGGAGGGGAGAAGACTCCCCCAAACAGTGTTGAGACTGTCTTTGAGTTGACTTCTAGAGAGAGTTCCTGCATTTTGTGTGTTCCCCAGCCAGCTTGGGCAAAGCATTGTCTGTCATTTTTTTAAGAGATGGACTCCTTGTTTTCTCCATAGCAACTACTCTCAAGTATTTATACATCATTCATTTTCCTCTGTCTCCAAGAGCCAGCAGTAGGGGATGTGCCTCTGTACTTACATCCTAAAGTGTTGAATGCTGGAAAGGTTTCTAACACTGTTTCTTATGGCCTCTTGAGCCCTGTGAGCCTCTTATAATTCCAGGTGGAAGTGGAGTATCCCTGATGCACCAAGCACACATTTAAACACCTTCCTTTCATCCCCTACTGAAAATCAACTAGGATAGGAGCTAGCATTACAGACCTACTGGTACTACATTAAGTAACTTCTGTATAAAAGGTTACATCATGTACCTCACTTAATTGCAATTGAAGTAGAAATGAAAAAGACATTAGGGCTTAACTCAGATTGGGTTATTGGAAGAACAGATTTTGGGGGTTATGATCTGTTATGGCAGCAGACCTTGTTGAGGCCAAATCCTGATACTGAAAATTCACCATTCATTAGAACTGTTTGAAAGTTTTCTGTGTCGTGCTTGGCTTAGGTGGTTTGCTTTTGCATGTGTTGTGTTTGCCTACTGGCTTACTTTGTAGTAGTGAAACTTGAATTTGGGTATAGCAATTCAGTAAGAAAAAAATGATGTAACCAAGAAAATGAACTGAAATTACTGTATATAAACTACTTGACAGCTTACTGTATCCTGAAATTGCTGAAGCTCAGTACAAGATCTGAAATTTACTACTCAAAATTCTACCCATTTTACAAGATGGGAAGTGGTATGATTGAAGGGAACTTGAAGGAGTGTCTGATTGTACTGTTTTCACAGGGATTTATTTTTCTTGCATGCAAACCATTAGAATCAGTAACATTTGGAGTAGGGAATCCAGATAAGGAAAATTCAGGGATGTAAAACTACCTTCAAGTGCAGTCATGTATTGAGTCCGTTAAGTTCTGTAAAAGCTAGTAGTACATGGCTATTGAGTAATCGGAATCTGTCAGATGGCCTGCTTAGGGTGGTATCTAGTTAAGACACCAGATTACAGTAGGCACTGAACCAGCAATCACACAGAGAGGGTGCGTTAGCGTGTTTGTTTACAGGCATCTACTTAGAACTGGGAACAGAGAGAAACGCTCAGCAGAAGCCTGGCAGTAAGTTGTTCATTTCCCCTCCCGCAGCCCTCCCACCTTTCCTTGTGTTACTCAAAAGCAGTATTGAAGCTGAATATAATAGAAGGTATCGTTATTATATAAACTACATTTTGAGTTTTAAAAAAAACAAAAACCAGAGGGATTCAAAAAGACAGCTCAAAAAATACAAGGGGTTGTTTGTGTGTGTGTGAAATAAGCTTAGAATGGAGGTCCGTAACCTTTCACATAGCTAAGAACAGTAATCTGATAATTCTTGGAGTAGTCCAGTGTTTGTAGAAGTGACACACAAACAAAATAAAAGCATAGGAGAGTTTGAAGAGAAAGCTTGAACTTGATCTGTATTCTGTATAAGCAATGCAAGAAATGTTTGCTGTTGTGCATATCATTCATAGGCAAAGAGAGTGGCCAGAAAAAACTTTTGACTAATTCTGTAAGGAATATATACATTGGATAGCTTCATCACACCGAACAAAAAATATATAGAGAAAAGAAATCTAAGTAGAAGGCAAAAGAATAATTTCAAAGCTGCTTATTCCACTTTTACCCTCCCAAAATTAGTTTTTTGATTGTTTGGATTTCGATTCTATAATTATTAATGGAAGGAGCAGGTCCAGGCTGTGTGCATGTTTAAGCCTGGTTTTAGTCTTAGAAGCACAGACATCAAATGTGATTTGTATTCCTTGTATTTTCCTGTGGAAATGAGATCTTTTTTCTTTCATGTTGCATTTTAAAAAGGACAGAAAATCCATTTGATCCTTTGGAATATGGTTTATTTGTTAATCTTTTATCTTTATTTTTCATTAAATTGTGTGCATCAAATAGTTGTATAAATTTATTTAGGAAAGGCTTTACTCCTGTTAAAAGAGGAAAGAAAAGAACAAATGCTCGAAGTTACATTTTATTTGTGCTCAATTTGTGTATATGTTTGCTTTAAATCTAAGCTTTATGTTTTTTATAAATGTTTATTCACATAATGCTTAAAACATTCCTGCAGTTTCTATAGGGTATTGAAGGCAAGCGCATTGTTTATTAATAAAACCCTTTACAGTGTTCATGTTTTGCTGTCCAATCTTTGCAGGTGCTGAAGAGAAAATTTTGGAAGAGTTTAAAGAAACACACAATGCCGACTCTCCAGATTTTCAGCTCCAGGCAATGATCCAGGCTGCTGGCAAGCTAGTACTGATTGACAAGCTGCTGCCAAAACTGAAGGCTGGTGGCCACAGGGTGCTTATCTTTTCCCAGATGGTGCGCTGCTTGGACATACTGGAAGACTACCTCATTCAAAGACGGTGAGAGCAACAATATAATACAATTCTAAATAAACTGTGCTTTCCTTGGTGGCTACAGGGTTTAACCTGCGAGTAATCCCTATCAAAAAGGGATGAAATTCAAACACTTTACAGTATTTTCTGTAGCGATCCAACTAAGTTGCAAGTCCTGAGATATTTCTTTCTGGTGAATATAAAATGACCTCGCATAGGGAGCTTAAAACCTGTTAGTTTACTATTCAGTTAAATGTTGTGGTGGCTCTAGAGTGCTTTAGCTTAAGCCTGAATGTCTATTTCAGTCCTTGGAGTGAAAGTATGTTCTTCACAAAAAGACACAAAGCAAGAAACAAAGTTCAACTGATGAAGTTAGTGGATACAGGAACAGTCATTCAGTTTGTTGTAGTTTCTTTGACCTTGTAGTAGCGTATTTTCCTTTTTTTAAAATTGCATATTCTTACAAGAAGCAATGCCATTGCAGTAACGTTCTCCTTATAATGTATCTTTATTTCAGGTACCCGTATGAACGAATTGATGGCCGAGTAAGAGGCAACTTGCGTCAGGCAGCTATTGACAGGTTTTCAAGACCTGATTCTGATAGGTTTGTTTTCCTGCTGTGTACAAGGGCAGGAGGTTTGGGCATTAATCTTACTGCTGCTGATACCTGCATCATTTTTGATTCAGACTGGAACCCCCAAAATGATCTGCAGGTAATATTGCGAGAGATTATTTTATTGAAAACTTTCCTTTGCCTTTTTGTGGTGAAATGTTCTTAACCTACAAGATAAATTACCCATTGTCCCTCTTTTGAAAGCATAGAGATGAATATTTATATTGAAAGCAATAACTTCTGAAGTAAGTTCTCTGTACTGATTATTTTAAATATTTTTCTTCCTTTTGTCACCTGTAACTGAGTATTGGGTTTTGTTTACCAGGCTCAAGCACGATGTCACAGAATAGGACAGAGCAAATCAGTGAAAATTTACAGGTTGATAACAAGGAATTCTTATGAAAGGGAAATGTTTGACAAAGCTAGCTTGAAGCTTGGCCTTGATAAGGCTGTGCTACAGTCTATGAGTGGAAGAGAAAATGCTACAAACGGGGTAAGGACTGATATATTAAGATGCATGCTCTACAAATGCTGTGAATGTGTAATACTTCCCTTGCTTGTTTGCATTTTAGCTGGAGAAACAGTGGTTTTCAGATGGTGTATGGCATGTATTTAAAGTAGGGTTGATTAAGGGCAAGGCTACATGAGCTGGCTCAACCGATCTAGTGGCTCGCTTATTGCCAAAAGGGGGCAGGTGGAGTCATGTTCCCTCAATCCTCACCAATACTCGTCATTCCATCCTTTACATTATGTTGATTTTGGCACTATCTGGAGTTGTTTTAATCAGTTTTTTTTTTTTTTTTTTTTGGCGTAGCCGTTTGGCTTTTGTGTTTGGACTTCTTTTTGGTTTAGCTTTTTGTTGGGTTAGTAAGTTAAATCTAGGAGGAATTTAGCAGTCATCAGAGCTAAAGTAAAGGGATTCAGTGACAATAAGTTATTAAATTGTTTAAACCGCTCGTATAGCTTCACCCTAAAAATTTTGTTGTTTATATTCTTGTAAAGGTGACTTCAGCATGAATATTTAATTGACTGACACCACTTTATCTTAGAGTTTCAATTCTTAAAATGCTAAGTTAGAGGACAATCAGTCTGATCATGCTGTCAGATGTACACATTGGCTGATGTCAAAAAAAACCCCAAAATGTTGTCTTGCATTTTATAGGTGCAACAGCTTTCTAAGAAAGAAATAGAAGATCTTCTTCGAAAGGGGGCATATGGAGCTCTGATGGATGAAGAAGATGAAGGGTCTAAGTTTTGTGAAGAGGATATTGATCAGATTCTCTTAAGGCGAACACACACAATTACTATTGAATCTGAAGGAAAAGGCTCAACATTTGCAAAGGTGTGCATTGACATTCAGAGGAAAATTAATAAAATGTGTCCAGGATAGATAAAAGTACTAATAAATTACTTTCTGGGTCAATTTAATTCTTCAGTGTACTTGTCTCAGATATTTTGCTTGCTTTGTTGGGATATCTGTATTTCCCGTCATGATAATTTGCAGGAATAACTTTTCCCTTTCTTGAAACTACCATTTTATAAGCCCTAAGTATTGTATTTACCAGTGAAAACATATTTTTTGTTGCATGCAGTTTAGAAAACAGTGTGTGTGTTTTCACATTTACTAGGCTAGTTTTGTTGCATCTGGGAACAGGACAGACATTTCCTTGGATGACCCTAATTTTTGGCAGAAATGGGCAAAGAAAGCTGAGCTGGATATTGATGCTTTAAATGGAAGGGTAAGAGCTTTATGATAGTTCCTAGTACAATTAAACTGAACATTTCCCCCTCCTAATTTTCTGCATTTTCACTTTCATTTTAGAATAACTTAGTTATTGATACACCA
Source organism: Phaenicophaeus curvirostris (assembly GCF_032191515.1). Taxonomy (NCBI): domain Eukaryota; kingdom Metazoa; phylum Chordata; class Aves; order Cuculiformes; family Cuculidae; genus Phaenicophaeus; species Phaenicophaeus curvirostris. The sequence continues at coordinate 60,801,566 of NC_091394.1, forward strand.
AGAGTTAGAAAGCAAACCAGACTGTACAGTGCAGTCAAAGAAGATGAACTGATGGAGTTTTCAGACCTGGAAAGTGATTCTGAAGAAAAGCCTAGCACAAAGCCTCGTAGGCCTCAGGACAAATCACAGGGTTATGCAAGAAGTGAATGTTTCAGGGTGGAAAAGAACTTGTTGGTTTATGGGTAAGGATATACAGATTAAATATACTGATTGTGTCTAAAGAACTGAAAATACAGTAATGATATATAGTGAATAGCTCATCCTTCTCTTGGATATGTTCACATAATCTCTTGCTGTGTAACCTTTACCTCGTTACACTGTATACATGTCAGTGAAATTTTAAGTTGCATATATATGCATACATATGTATAAGTTGTTTATATATGTTATTTAGCTTAAAGTGTCCAAATCTCTCACAGATGCCTGTGAGCTCATTGGTAAGTTACGTAGTTTTGCGGTGACAGAATCTTTGTTTCTAATTTCTCAGTGTAAAGAATTCCTGAGTTACTGAAGTTTAATCTCTTTCACAAGTGTTGTGGAGAATAATAGTGTGTATTTGTAAAGAATGATCTGGTTGTGGAATCAACAGTCAGTCTAGAGGTTTCCAAAACAGATTCTGGTATTTTGTCAGCACTTACATTTTGATACATTGTTTTCCCCATTGGATTTACCAATTTGAATTTTATCTCTTTGCAAGCAAGTAGCTGTATTTGACTGCTAACATGGTGGGCTTCAGAATTACTGTATCTTAGGAAGTTGTGTACTGTAATTGCTAATAATGGATTTCAGGATCAAAATAAGAATGATTCCCCAAATCCCATGATTGTAGGAATTGGCTATTTCCTATTCGTAGCTTACTGGGACCATTAGAGTTAAGCATATGTACTTTATTATTTTGACTGTAGTTCAAGTGCAGCTTTACGAGCAGTGAACTTATTGCCTGTTCTGTAAAATAAACATTCTTAACTCTTCGGTGCTGGAGGTTGGATTCCCTGCCGTAACCTGCAAATGTGAAATGCATTAGTGCTAACACAGAAGGTCCCAACTTGCTTGGTACCCAGAGTTAAATTGAAAGTCGTGAATTAAAATACCAGTGCCCTGGCTGTTGTATTGAACATATTTTTCTTATAGCTGGGGTCGGTGGACTGACATCCTCTCACATGGGCGCTATAAACGTCAGCTAACAGAACAAGATGTGGAAACCATCTGCCGGACTATCTTGGTATATTGTCTTAATCATTACAAAGGGGATGAAAATATCAAAAGTTTCATCTGGGATCTGATCGCTCCAACTGCAGATGGGCAAACTCGAGCTTTGGTTAATCATTCCGGTATGTCCACCACAATCAAATAATGATGCTAGTAAAGAATTGCTTCAGTCATGCTATGTATTTAGTTTAAACTATAGCCATTCTGACATGTTGTAGGATCTTGTCAGATTTTATGAGTAAGGTGGGCTTTGACTTGGTCTGTACTTAAAGGGGAAGCCTCCCTCAGCTACTTTGTAGAATACTGTGCTCTTTCCCTTCAGTTCATTTTGAGCAAATGTTCTAGTGTAATTTTTGAGTGGAACCTACTGCTGCAGTTTAATCTTTTTAAAATTGCCAGAAATTGGAAAGCTTTTTTCCTTATGGCCATGCAGATTCATGAGAATTTTTACAAGAAATATTTATATAACACCATTTTCTGGCTGGCACTCTGAATTTCTGAAATCTTCACACCTACATTTGCATGGAAGTTTTGATTTATTTAGTTATTTGCAGTTTTCTATACTGAATTCTGTTGCTGTTCAGTTTTTGGTGGTTGTGTTGCCCACGAATTAATGTAGGAGTGGTACTTAGCTTTAAACGTGCGTTTGTAATGCGGTTTGAGGCAAGAGCTTTTTTTATTCAGATGGTGTAAGAAATCTTGGGGTTTTATGTAGGTCTGTCAGCACCAGTGCCCAGAGGGAGGAAAGGCAAGAAAGTAAAAGCCCAGAGTTCACAGCCAATGCTGCAAGATGCTGATTGGCTCACAACCTGTAATCCAGATGTATTATTTCAAGAAGACAGCTATAGAAAACACCTCAAGCATCACTGTAATAAGTAAGTATTAATAAATATTTAATTTTAAAGGGTTTTTTACTACATGCTTTTGAAAAGCCCACAACTACTCTTGGATATTTTTAATGGAACACAGGGCCATTTAACAGGATGTAAAGGCCCGTTATTACTTTTTAATTTGGGGGTAATCATCTTAACAGATATCTGGCAACTTCTGTAAGCTCTTTTATGTCTGATCAGCGCTTAAAACACAGTTCTGAAGAATTGATTTCTACTTACTAAATACAAATGGAATCAGATGAGGTTATTCTTTTTACCATATGAAGGAAAGACTGTATCTTTACACTGTCTTTTTCTCTTAACTGGCTGTCTTTAAACAAAAGCTGTTTGTTTCTTACCCTTTTTGTGGGGCCTCTCAGGCTGATGTCCTTAAAGTTCTGTTCCTTGATGTTAAACTCAGATATCAATTTCTTAGTTTCTAGAGTTTCATGTAGTAGTTCACTGGTGTGTGGGAGTATCTCTTCTCTTCGTTCGTTTTCTCCCTTCCTCTCTTGCTGTCCATGTTATACGGAGTAGTTCTTTTCTCCTTTGTTTGAGATAAATTTTTTTCACTGAGCTCTTACCTGAATCAGTGCCCTGATCTGATTTTTTAAATTCTAAACGTCGTACTAAACGGAAAGCCTCTGGGGATAAAGTTTGTTGTATTTGATTTTGACACTCATTTTGTGTCACCTTTCTTTGATGTCCTGGTCCTCCATCTCAGTTTTGCTTGCTATATTCTCCATTATAGAAATTGAACCTAACCTTTGTGCCAAAAATGTCATGGGTTCAGGGGGAGGTTGTTTTCTTCTTAAATGTATACTCTTCATTGTATGTGTACCATACAGATGTCATGCAGTGTTAGTGAAAGGTCATAATTACTTTTGTGTTTTGAATATGCAGTGTCTTACTGATACTGTTTATTGGAAAGAAATTATTGATTTGAAAAGTACCTGTGGCCTGTCAATAGGGGGTGTGATGTGAAGGAGGAAAGGCATTTAAGGGGTTTATTAGCTCCTTTCCAGATGCTAACCAAGCTTAATTCTCAGCTGATGAAAACAGATACTTACAGAATTATGTTAGCAAGTGCACATCCAAATAAACTGCTTTCTGGTTCTTTTTGAAACTGTTACTCAGATTTGTTGTTACATTTCACTTGCTCTTAAGGTAATTAAAATAATGTTACAGGAAAGAATTTGATCTCCCAGGTAACTTGTCCTCATTACTTGTTATATCAGTTTGCAGATCAGACTTAAATTCATTTAAAAATATTGCTTTTGTAATAATACACTAGAACAAAATCAAGGATCAAGAAGACATAAATGCACAAGAATGTTTTCAGTTGCTATTTTTTCCTTCACTGCCCAGAGCCACCAGGACTAAGTGAATTGTAGAAGCAACATGTTTAGCCTAGGTAAAATCAAACAGAGGTAGAAGCCAATTAGTAATATAAGTAATTTATTTCAAAAGGTAGCAGTAGCAGTTGACTTTGTAAGAACTGGTGCCCTGTCCTTATGTAACATGTCTGCTGTTTTAATGCATAGGACTCCTAAAAGGTGCAGACAGCCTCTGGTTTTCAGTTGATGTTGGGGTTTTTTCCCTGCTTCTCTTGTTTGGCTTGATGTAACAGCTGTTATTGCTTAATACTAAGATGACAGAGACCTTTAACAGCTTATTTACATAGCCACACAGGGAGCAGGGACATCTTACTGGTCCCAGTTATCATGCACACAAAAAGAAGCATGTCTGACATGTTTTGAATTGTAGACATGACCTTCTATCAAATCCCTGCTCTTCCTAGGTTTGCTTGAATAACTCATGTAGAAACGGGTATTGCTCTGGTTGTATCAGATCTCTAATGAGGAGTTCTCTAAACTGGTGGTGGTCTAAATTTTTCATGCAAGTGGGTGATCAGATTACTGCCTCCCTGGTCACCCTTGCTGTTCCAGGAGAAGCAGCAATTCAACAGTTGCCGAGATGGATTTGGGTACAGTGAGAGGGCAGGCTGAGTAATCTCCATTTTAGCTGGTAGTGATTTTACTTCATGGACTAGGCAGCAGGGGGTGCCCTGAATTGGGTAAACATAGGAAAGCAGGATTATTTTCAGGTAGATACTTTTTCTACAGAGATGACCTCTTTTCTAGTCTCCTTGAAAAGCCCAGATTCTGCCATTCTCCCTCCTGGCAGCTTCAAGTGTGACCACAACACCTGACACTGCTTCCAAAACCAACTATAGTATTGCCGAGATAGGGAAAAATAAGCCTGAGCAATGAAGATTTTTCATTTCCTTATAGCAGCTAGGTTGTACACAGGTAAAATTAAATAGCAGTTTGAACTGTAAGAATAAAAATAGTTAATAACTCCCAAGGGAAATGGGGGATTATTCTTCTTCCCCCATTCTCGGAAGCAAGAAGTTGTATAATCTGAAAAACCTGACATTCCATATTGAGGGTTTATTGTAAGGTAGTAAAACCAGATTTTATATCTCGTTTATTCCTACAACTTCTGATGTGCTTCCAAAAATGGTATTAAGGCAGCAGCTGAGGAAATTTTACGAGATAATGAAGCAGAACAGTTACTGAAAGCCATCTGCTCAGTTGTTTACAAACTTGCTTCAATACTTCAGAGGCAGTGGTAGAGTACGTGTCTAAACTTCACAAGCTGCACTAGGTAGAACTAAATGAAATGCGCCGGGGCTGGGCTGAGCTGGGTCCCTCTCTGTGCAGTGTAAGCGGTTGCCAGGCAGGCCTGTTGGAAGCCAGCAGAAAGCACCACACAGAGGTGATTATGTGCCACCATCTGTCACGCTTCAAGCCTACCATACAGCATGGCTAATCAGCCTTGGCAGGATGATGGATGAACAGCAGCAGCTGCCAAAAGCCACTGTTGGCAAACAGTCCTGAAGTTAAGAACTTTTTCCCCCCTCTGCCTTCCTCTCCAGGGTCCTGCTGCGTGTCCGCATGCTCTACTATCTACGACAAGAAGTTATAGGGGACCAAGCAGACAAGATCTTAGAGGGTGCTGACTCAAGGTTAGTGCAAGTGCAGGTTTACTTTTGCTTTATGATGCTTTTCTTTTTTATTATAAAGTGCACGTACTATAATAATGTAGCAGTTAAAGGTTGTCATACTTTATCTCTTAAATGACTGTTCTCAAGCAGCCTTATTATTTTATCAAATGCTGTGGGTAATTTTCTTGGAGGAGGGAATGATGTGGGAAATGACAGAAACGGATTTTCGTTTCTGCTAATATTAAAGAACTATTCTATCTGAAGTTAAAAGAAAACTAAAAATATACTGAGACCTTAAATGAATCACATATGGATAGCAATTGTTATTTGACTCCCAAAATAGCTTAATATTGGGTTTTTGTTGTTGTTCTGGAAAGGATTTTTTGTGGGGTTTGTTTGTTTGGGGTTTTAACCATTGTAATTATTTTTCCAGGTATTTCTATATCTCTGTTGGTTTTGGGGGGTTCCTGCCTCCAGTTCATACTTAGAAAAAAAACAGTGAACCACTTTCTTTTCTTAAAAAAAAAAATAAAAATCTCTGTCTAGTAACACCTTTGAGAATGTAAATGATGGTATCTTTACAGTGAAGTAGATATATGGATACCTGAGCCATTCCATGCTGAAGTTCCTGCAGACTGGTGGGATAAGGAGGCGGATAAATCCCTTTTAATTGGAGTATTCAAACATGGTAAGTGATGTCTCACTCTGAACAAAACTCAGTTGTAAAGCTTTCTGTGTGTAGGACTGTTCAGTCATAATATTAACAAGTATTGTTCCAAAGAACTGTTGGCTTGTATCTCCCTTTTTTCCTTGCCTGCATTAAAAATCTAATATGAGCTGTAAATATCAGATGCTGTTTTTAAATGTTTGCAGAACATTTGAGAAGAAAACATTACTTTCTTGGCTGTAAATAAAACAAAGCCATATTTGTTTAAATAATAGCCAAATAGTAAGATAGATCTCCATAAACTTTGCTTCCAGCACTGCTTCACTTGCTAACTCTGCCAACCAGTGTCAAAGTGGACGGTGGGCTTAACCTCTGCTATTAATCTGTACAAGTGCCTCCTGGGCTTTGTTCCAAGCAATATTTCACAAATGTCAGTGTTGAGAACTCCCGGCTCCCTTGAGTGGGATGCAGCCTTGTTAACTTTGAAAGGCTGGGGATGCAGAGCTGGCATGATATATACAGTGAGCGATTCCTGATTATAATCCCAATTCTCTGGAGGTCGCAGAGGTATTCTCAGCAGCCCAGCCTGACTAAAGGGGAGAATGATGGCTTATAAAACCTTTCATGATTACAGTTTGGCTTGAGGCTCTACAGCAGTTAGGAGCAGTGTGTTGTAGTACAAATCCTAATTGAATTGTGCTGTTCTGCCTATGTACAGCAGCTCTGTTTTGTGGGCTCAGCTGAGGCGAGTCTAGTCTAAAAATCATTTTCCTGCAGTGCACTGTTGGGATCTGCCATTTTCCATCTAGTCAACTTGGGCAGTAAAAAAGCAAACAGCAGTTTGAAAACCATAGAGGGAACAGTGTCATCTTACTGACATGCATCATCCTAAACCTAATAAGACAGGTTCGTTGGCCTTACGTATAACCCGTGTATACAGCATTTTTGCAGCCTACATTGAGGGTTCCAGCAGGGGTGGAGCTATAGAAAATGCATGTGTGTGAGTCTGTGTGTTTTCTCATTCGCATCTGCATGTTTCCAGTAGGGAGTGCAGAATGTGCAGAACCACTGCGAATGTCATCTAGGAAACTTAAAGAAGTTTTTCACTTATGAAAGATTTTTACTTCACCTTATAAAGACTTTAAATTGAATGCTTTCTTCAGTATGTACTATTTATTAATGTTATTGATGTGAAAATGTTTCTGTGCTAATGGAATTTACCAATATGAAAAATTTCACTACACGAATTAAATGATTGTTTCCAGCATGGTGACAGCTCCTTTGTTTTATTTAAAAATAAATAAATGAATCCAGAAAATTATACTTCTACTGCCTAAACATATTCTGTTTGCAGTTGGTCATAGCTTTTAAAAAAATTTGTCTTCCACTCTGCATGCAGGTTATGAGAAGTACAATTCTATGAGAGCCGATCCAGCACTGTGCTTTCTGGAACGGGTTGGCATGCCTGATGCAAAGGCCATTGCCGCTGAACAGAGAGGGACAGACATGTTAGCAGATGGTGGTGATGGGTAAGGAGGACATGAAAAAATTAATAAACTTTATCAGCATTGTATATGTTGGCATGAGTTCATACGTCATATTTTGCTTACATCTTGCCTGAGGATCTGAAGTGATGTATGATGTTAAAAGTACCTAGAATTGTTTACACAGTTTAGCATGAAATATACATGTGTAACTTGCTACGCCATGCTGATGGCTTTTGTAGCTTTTCTGCTTTTGTCCAGAAAATCAGCCTCTTCTCCAAAACAATGCATTTTTTTTTAAATTTTTTTTAAACTATTTTATAGCGGCGAATTTGACAGAGAGGATGAAGATCCAGAATATAAGCCGACCAGAACTCCTTTCAAGGATGAAATTGATGTAAGAACTAAAGCTTTATGTAATTTCAAATATATATAATTGCAATTAATTCTCCGTGTTTATCTTAATGTGCGGGTTTTACGTTTGAGAACTAGTGTACAAACACATCTTACAAGAATGTTTGCTGCTGTGTTTGAGAGATGATACATTTTTCTCCTAAAATGATAACATACAGTCAAAACTGAAGACTAAAATAACTTCTGTCTTCTTCCCAAGGAATTTGCAAACTCACCTCCAGAAGACAAAGAAGAATCCATAGAAATACATCCAAGTAAGACTATAGCAAAGAAATTAAAAAGGCAAAAATGGACATTCAGTGAAAGCTGGATAATTTATATTACCACATGGGGGGATAGGTTGTGTTTTGGGAAAAGAGCACAGTAAACTTTTAACTGCCAAGTCTCTTCATGCTTCACATCTTTCAAAACAACTATTTACTGTCTTTGAATAATCCACTGTATGGCTTTCTGGGTTTCTAATTACATGGTAGAAATCGTGATGATAAAGGCCGGATGTTTCATAATGCAGCCGTTGATGTTCTTGCCCAGATAATCCTGGAAGTTACAAATATGTTGTTTCCTCAGTGTGGAGGACAGTTGCTAAGTTTAAGTGGGAATAATAAAATGGGAAATCATAAGTAGAGGTGTTTCCTTAGAGGCAGAATTATCTTCTCAGCAATATGTTTAAAGATGCATTGCATTAATTTAAATACTTACAGTATTCATAATATGTTTGCATTCATAACATTGAATAATAATGCTTGATGGATATCTCTAAATGCTTCACAAGCGTTTCTGAGTTCTTAGAGTTGGATGGTTTGATTCTATTTTTCATTTCCTCCTAATGTAGTTATACTGTTTCTAGTTGGTTATGCATCAATATTAATTAAGCATATGTTCTTATCAGATAAAACAGGAATCCAGTTCTACCCATAGAAACTTTGAAATGTGGTGGTTTACCAGTGCACAAATACTTCTCTATTCTTTAGATAAGCACAGTGAAAGCAATTCTGAGTTAGGCCAACTCTACTGGCCCAACACTTCAACCCTGACTACCCGTCTGCGTCGCCTCATTACTGCCTATCAGCGCAGCTATAAAAGGCAACAAATGAGGCAAGAGGCATTAATGAAGACTGACCGCAGGAGACGTCGGCCTCGGGAAGAAGTGAGGGCACTAGAAGCAGAAAGGGAAGCTATAATAACTGAAAAACGACAGAAGTGAGTTTCTCATTCATATTTTCCTTTAAATCTCATTTGAACTTGTGTCTCACCAGTGCTGCCCTTCTGTTTTGAAAGAACAAACTAATGGGCTTTTGCGGCATCCGAACTACGTTTGGACTCTTGCTTGTTCAGTGGTCTCACTTCTCTTGCTTCTTCCTTCTCTAGGTGGACAAGAAGAGAAGAAGCCGATTTTTATCGTGTGGTGTCTACTTTTGGAATTATTTTTGATCCTGTAAAACATCAATTTGACTGGAATCAATTCAGAGCGTTTGCCAGGCTTGATAAAAAGTCTGATGAAAGCTTGGAGAAGTATTTCAATGGCTTCGTGAATATGTGTAGACGAGTGTGCCGAATGCCAGTCAAGCCAGATGATGGTAGGTTTTAACTGACTACAGGATTCAATGTGACTGTTATGACACAGTGGGACACCATGCCCAGGTGTCATGGTTTTGAAATGGATGTACATTTAATTAATGTTAAACAGTACCAATTGTTGTCATTACAGAACCGCCTGATCTTTCAACTCTGATTGAACCGATCACAGAAGAGCGTGCTTCTAGAACTTTATATCGCATAGAACTGTTGCGGAAAATCCGTGAACAGGTTCTCCATCACCCACAGCTGGGGGAGAGGCTAAAACTTTGCCAACCGAGCTTGGACCTGCCAGAGTGGTGGGAGTGTGGTAAACATGACAAAGACTTACTGATTGGTGCTGCTAAACATGGAGTCAGTAGGACAGATTATCACATTCTGAATGATCCTGAACTCTCTTTCCTTGAGGCTCACAAAAACTTTGCTCAAAACAGAGGGACAGGTAATGCAAATACTATCTCTTCTATAAACCCTCTGGGTGCTGGCTGCAGTCAAACACCACCTGTTGTACCATCCACACCAGTACAAGAAGAAAAGATTATAGAACAAACAGAGTCTAAAATTGAAGGGTCTGAAAATCCAGCAGCCAAAGAAAAATCTGATATCAAAGAGGAGACAGATATTGCAGATAAGGACACTAAACCGGACTGTGATGCTGAGGCTGAGCCTGGATCTGTTAAATGTGAACTGAAAGACATAGAAATGAGTACAGATGTAGACCCAAAATCTATTTCTGAGAAAGGTTCGGAGGAAGATGAAGAGGAGAAACTGGATGATGATGATAAATCAGAGGAATCTTCCCAACCTGAAGGTAACATGTTGGTCAGGTGAATTTCATGTGCTTAGCATGAGCTACACAGCTGTTGTAAGCTGTGCCAGCTGGTAAGTGGCACACATGTAACAATTATGGAGCTCGGGGTGGTCTACATCTAGCAGTTCCTCTGCCCTTCCCCTTGTCAGGTGTCTAGATAAACTTTCATAAAAACCATCCGGCATCAGCGGGGTATTCCCTGACAAGGGGTGGTTTTCAGGGTAGCTTACTGAGCCAATAAGCACCGTCTCTGTGCCAAACACAGAAGGCTAAGGCTCTGCTGTAGTAATTACTGAACAAAAGCCTGTGTTAGAAGTGTTGTGTCAAGCCTTGTCGTAACCTATCTAGTTGGGTTGACATTGGATGGTTGGGAACTTTTGCAGTTAATGCCTGGTCATGGTTGTATTCAGCAGGAGCAGTTTCTCAGGGTAAGAATTTCGATGAAGAAAGCAATGCCTCTATGAGTACCGCAAGGGATGAAACGCGTGATGGATTCTACATGGAAGATGGGGATCCTGCTGTGGTTCAGCTGCTTCATGAGAGAACATTTGCCTTCTCTTTCTGGCCTAAGGTTGGTCAGGAGTATGTCTTTTTCAGTACATGCTAACATGTCTAAACATGTCTTTTTCAGTACAGCTAAAATATGGGGAATGTGTTAGTAAAATAACAGGGAGCTTTGTACAAATCTGCACTTCTAGTGGGCAAGGGACTTTTTTTCTCCTATGAATGATTTATGGAACAGCATTTTATTCTTCAGTTTCATACAGATTAGCAGAGGAAATGAAAGAAGTTGCTTTACTGTAAATAGTGTCATTTAGGAAAACAGCAAACTACTGACAGACATGAGTTCTTAAAGGCTCCATAACTTTGTCAGCAGAATCGCACCACTCGCAGATCTATAGATGAGTGCAAACTTTTGAATTATGGATTTCGTCTGTAGAGAATCTGCAGTGTTAAGAGCAGACATTTTGTAAGATCCCATTTTATTTTGGGGTGAGGAGATTGTAGGGAAGAGTATTGGTGACCTACATGGTCTAAGCCATTATGTAATGTTGACAGATGTAATTGTATTAAGGTATCCTGCAAACATAAGCAGCAGCGTTAGGTAGAATAAAGCTATATCTTACTTTGGCAACAAAGCAGAAAATTATCTAATATAAAATGTTTTTAAAAACATGAAACCATAACCTCATAATAAATCCGCATGTGATTTAGTATTCTCCTTTGCAGTAAGGGTAGAGAGAGAAATAAAGTAGTAAGTCTTAAGCTTACTAATCACCATAACAGGGCCATCTGGTTTGGGACGGGGGGGCAGGGCAGGGGGACCTTGCTCTTAATAGGCTTATTCCTGGGGAAAGCAAGCAGTCTGTTGCAGCTGCTGAGATTTGCTAGTGGCTTTTGCACTCTTTTTCTGTTCAGGAAGCTAACTGATGCTCGTATTCCCTAACCAGCAGTATTTCTTATAGTTCTGAAGTTCCTACTACTTCAGGCAGGCCAGCGTAGAATGGCGCTTGAATACTGAAATGGAAAAAAAAAATCAGACAATACTCATCTTTGCTTTCAGCAAGAGTTCTGGAAACAGACTAAAATCTTACTCTAGTCATAGTGTAAAAGTAGAACTAAAAATCCTTCATCTATATAGATTTAGCATAAGTAGACTAATAAACATAATTAGAGATCTTTAGTGTACACGCTTCAGTGAAATTTGAAGTGATAATGGGCGTGGAATGAAAATTGACATTCATTAGATGTCCCTAGGTTGGTGCCCGTTTCATAATGTTGAACTTTATTAATAGTGACGCTAATGAGGATCCACTTCCTAGGACAGAATTGCAGATCCAGCCTCTTGGATCTCAAGAACTGCGGCTTTAATATACTCATTGCAGATGTTTTGATTTTCCCTTTGTAACTGTTGATTTTGCTAACTCCTGAAGTTTTGTAATGTAAAAAAAATAGCGAGTTTCTGTTAAATTTGTCAGTTGGTAGATTGTTGTACAGAAATCTTTGTCTCCCTTCCTCCTTCCCCCCAGCATAAATGCATCTTTTAAATTCTATGATGTTTTATTCTACAGCATTGTCTATATTAGCTTCTTGTAAGATGATCAGTTTATCCTGATCTGCAAGAGTAGATGTTTTTGAATGTATTTCTTAAGCTTTGGGAGCTGGATTCTGTCATTACACTCATTTGAGTTTAAGAGGCGACTTTCACACTGAAGGTTCATTACGTACTTTTCCTTTACGCAGGACCGAGTAATGATCAACCGATTAGACAACATCTGTGAAGCAGTGCTGAAAGGGAAGTGGCCAGTAAATAGGCGCCAGATGTTTGATTTCCAGGGGCTCATACCTGGGTATACTCCAACAGCTGTGGACAGCCCTCTGCAGAAAAGGAGCTTTGCAGAGCTCTCCATGGTTGGTCAAGCCAGCGTCAGTGGCAGTGAAGATATCACTGCTTCTCCTCAGTTATCAAAGGCAAGGCTTCATCTTTCTCTTTCTTCTAAAGAATAATTTATCTTGCGTGTGCTTCTTTTGCGCAGTAGGAAAAAGAAAACCAAAAAATAGCATTTCTTTAAACAAAATAGGAAAAATAAAAAAGGGTTTCTTCTAATAAAATGAAGGCTTTGTCTTCAGAGGTGTATTTTTGGACTCTTGTTTTAAATTCAGCAGAGCTTTGCTAATGTTTGGAAATGCTCATTTTTCATTAGGAAGATGCACTCAATTTATCAGTTCCACGTCAGAGGAGGAGGAGACGAAGAAAGATTGAAATTGAGGCTGAGAGAGCTGCCAAGAGGAGAAATCTTATGGAAATGGTTGCCCAGTTACGTGAGTCTCAGGTGGTCTCAGAAAATGGACAAGAAAAAGTTGTAGATTTATCAAAGGCCTCACGAGAGGCAACAAGTTCTACCTCAAATTTTTCATCTGTTACTTCAAAGTTTATCTTGCCTAATGTCTCCACACCCGTGTCTGATGCCTTTAAAACTCAAATGGAGCTGCTGCAAGCAGGTCTTTCACGCACACCCACAAGGCATCTACTAAATGGCTCTTTAATAGATGGAGAACCACCCATGAAGAGGAGGAGAGGAAGAAGGAAAAATGTAGAAGGACTTGATCTGTTATTTATGAGCAACAAACGGACATCATTGACTGTAGTAAGACAGCAAACTTTTTGTCTCCTCTATTTGTTCTTCTGTGTCTAGTACTTACTTTCCAATTGTGAATGTAAGTGGTATTATACTCTTCCTAACAGTAATGTGCAGTTTTCACCCAACTAGCTTTTTCTTTGTGTTTAGAGCTATTATTTCTTTGTGAACCAAGCAAAATGGTGTTCATGTTGTTCATATCAAGTTTTTACTCTACCAATTTGTGGCTCAGTTTTAAGTAGCTTGTACCTCCTGAAAGACAAAAAGACTATTTTGGGTTTTTTTCAAAACGTAATATACTTATAAAAACATACATTTTGAGACTTAACTATGTCTTTCTTACTGTGTAGAAAAGGGAAGGTCTTGGAGGCCATTAACTGGAGATACCCCAAAACTTCTCTGTCTTTAGCTATATGTTCTTTAATGTTCAAGGATGCTGAATTTACAACATTTGCAAATGTAACAGTGTTGCTTTATGTAATATCAATACTTAAACACCAATAATTCTTGCATATGTGAAATCTCCTTGAGCATTTAGCTTCAGTCTCTGACATTATTTCTCCCAGGTAACTGTGAGAATTAATACAGATGTTAATGTTTTCAGGAGGATGCAGAAGTGACCAAAGCTTTTGAAGAAGATATGGAAGCTCTACCAGCAAGGAACATTCCATCTCCAGGTCAACTGGACCCAGATACTCGCATCCCTGTAATCAATCTAGAGGATGGGACCAGGCTGGTAGGAGAGGATGCTCCTAAAAACAAGGATTTAGTTGAATGGCTTAAATTGCATCCCACTTACACAGTAGATATGCCAAGTTATGTACCAGTAAGTATGTGATTCTAAAAGTGTCGTATTATATTAATACATAAGTTAGTTATACAGATGTCAAAATTTATTTCCTCACAGTGGGCATAGTCCTTGGATTTTGTAACCTGGGTTTCAGTAGAGGTTTTCTCTGTAGCCACATTTACTATAGTATCAAAACACCCAAGTGGCACCAGGCTGTATGGGTTGCATTTTCCTTTCTTAATATTTGTATATAACAATGTGTTGAAACAATGTTGATGTCAAGTTGTGCATAATTTCTTCATCTTATAAGAAAAACATTTTTCTGAGATAATCTGAAGGTAAAGTAGTTGGCCCCTTCTTATAATTGTGACAAGGAGTTCTGTGATTGGTGATTTTTGTCCAGAAAAAGAAAAACTAAAAAGCAATACATTTCTCTCTTTCCAGAAGAGTGCAGATGTGCTGTTTTCCCCATTTCAGAAGCCGAAACAAAAACGACACAGGTGTCGAAACCCTAATAAACTGGATATAAACACCTTGACAGGAGAAGAAAGGGTACCTGTTGTAAATAAGCGAAATGGAAAGAAGGTAAAAATTAAGTTAGTTTAGTGGAGGTCTTGAGTAATGTCTTTGAATATGGAAAGCAGGTTTTCTGCTCCAAGCTTTCTTTATAAAAGTTAAATAATCTGGCACTGGCAGTTACTCTTGCTGGAATGTACTACTTAGTTCTTTAATTCTTTGCTCTTCTGATATATTCGTATTAATCACTTGAGCAAATAATACTTTTTGAAACTGTATAGAACGTTTTTTCTTATATCAGATAGGAATTTAATTTTTAGCCCTGCCTAAGCTGCAGCATTTCATTATGTTTTCTAAAAACACAGTCTTCTCAATTCTAGTGTCATTAGCCGGTCTCCATGTAGTTTTCCACAATTTGAGCTGAAAGTCTTTATTGCCATCCTTAGAGATGAAAGTGCACAGATAGAAAATGTTCATATAAATAGTTGTTTGGGTCTGATTTTGGTTTTTAAAGTAATAACCTTCTCTTTTGCACTAGATGGGTGGAGCTATGGCCCCTCCAATGAAGGACTTGCCAAGATGGCTGGAAGAAAATCCTGAATTTGCTGTTGCTCCAGATTGGACGGATATTGTTAAGCAGTCTGTAAGTGAAACTCTCATTCCGTGCTTAATGTAGATGGTAACACAGAAAAGTTGGAGGCTGTGTAAATTGATACTTAAACCTTTCTCTCATAGCTGGTTTTGAGCTGAGAAAATTGTAGTGTCTGGGTGGGAGTTACCATGCTCAGGGGGAATGGTGATAGGGGGCTGGGACTGAAGTACATGCAAAAATCATCTACAGCCTTCAGCATTTGTTTTGTGTTATTTTTTTTTCTTATAAGCAACAATCCTTAAAAAACACAGGTACTCATACTTTAGGAACTATTAAGAAAATATTTGTCATCTTTGTAACAAAAATAGAATTCATCATCTTGGTCACGAGCAGCATCAAAGGATTAGATTTTCTGGCATTTACAGCAGTTGTTTGAAGATAAAGGATGCAATTCTGCAAGTGCTTATTTCAATAAAACATTACTATGTTGAAGTTCAGTATGAAATACAAAGGTACAAATCATCATGAGTTAATTGCTGCAAGCTATAAAAGCCAAGCAAAAATAAAGCTTGTTTTCTTTTGCATCCCCTTTACAGGGTTTTGTTCCAGAGTCCATGTTTGACCGTCTTCTCACTGGACCTGTTGTGAGGGAGGAAGGAGCAAGCAGAAGAGGAAGAAGGCCAAAAAGTGAAATTGCCAAAGCAGCTGCAGCAGCTGCTGCTGTAGCATCAACTTCGGGAATCAACCCACTACTAATGAACAGTCTGTTTGCTGGAATGGACCTCACAAGCCTCCAGAACCTCCAGAACCTGCAGTCTCTCCAGCTCGCAGGCCTCATGGGCTTCCCGCCAGGACTAGCAACAGCTGCTGCAGCTGGGGGGGATGCTAAAAATCCGGCTGCCATGTTGCCTCTGATGTTGCCAGGGATGGCAGGATTGCCCAATATGTTTGGACTAAGCGGATTGTTGAATAACCCGATAACGGCTACTACTGGAAATGCCACTACTGCTTCCAGTCAAGGAGAGACTGAGGATGGCGCTTCAAAAGCTGAAGAGAAGAAAAATGAGAACGAAGAGGAGAACAAAGACTCTGAGAAAAGCACAGACACTGTTTCTGCTACTGACTCTGCGAATGGATCTGTCAGTGCTGCTACTGGGGCGACTACCGCCACTGCCACCACTACCACCACCACCAACACTGGATTGCCCACAAACCCTCTGGCCTTCAATCCTTTCCTGCTGTCTACCATGGCTCCTGGCCTCTTCTATCCATCTATGTTTCTACCTCCAGGACTGGGAGGATTGACTCTGCCCGGTTTCCCAGCACTAGCAGGACTTCAGAATGCAGTGGGCTCCAATGAAGAGAAGGCTACTGACAAAACTGAAGGAACTGCCTTTAAAGATGAAGAAAATCTTGAAGGCAGTGATGCAGAGGAGAGCCTTGATAAAACTGCAGATTCCTCCGTTTTAGAAGATGAAATAGCACAGGGTGAAGAATTAGACTCACTTGATGGGGGGGAAGAAATAGAAAACAATGAAAATGATGAATAACCAGTACCAGTTACAGTAAAGTGTTTTAAACTTTTGACAAGTGGTAGTCCTACTGTTTACACTCACAGTTAATGTCCATACTTAGTTTTTATAAGCTGTTCTGTAACATAGTGTAGCAAAAAAAAAAGTTCAAGTCATGTTATACAGATGTGTCAAAAGGTATCTTGGTCATTAAGTATTGTGCAGTGCATTATTTATTATCCCTAGGAGAGATGGAATTTGAGAGGTGATCATGTCTTTTTAAGGAAATTGACATAATGCTCTGCTTTTTTTTTCTTTTGGTACCATTGGTATTATGAATTAAGCAGTGATTTCTAATCAAGTGGCACTAATAGAAGGAAGTGCTGCTTGAAGGAAGGATGAAGTTATATATTTAATTTTTTTTTTGGTTTTTTTTCTGGTTTTTTGGGTTATTTTTTTTTGCTGTGAAGGTCAAGATGAAATTTACCATACATATCGTACTCGCGCCTCATTTTGACTGTATGGGAATTCACCCGCTCACATGCGCGCACACACCCACACACACACTCTCTCTCTGACAATCTTCATGATAGTGTGAATGTCTCTGTCTTGAGACGCAGCAATAATAAGGCAGCTGTTGAATGTGAAGAGTACCTTTTGGAAATTAACCCGTGGAGAAGGTTCTTACAGGATAAAGCTACAGTTTAATCGTCTCGTGATCTTGTAATGCACTGGTATAAACAAAAAGAAAAAATCAGGTACCTTTTTTAAATTAAAGGACTTTGTTACTTTAGCCACAAAGCTAAACAGCATTACCTCAACTCTAAACTAGCCTTGAAGTTTACAGACATGACTTTGTAAATGTATTGTTTTTCTTTGTTGTGATGTCTTTTTATTTTTTTTCTTTGGAAACTGCTATCATGTAAGATAAGATGTAAATTGCTGCCAACTGTAGTAATGATGCTTTTAATAAAAGTGACCCATGATATGCAGAGATGTAATTATAGAATGTAGTGTTTAGGGACATCACAACTGGTGTTCACTTTCTGTATTTGCATTGTGGCTTCTTTATAGCATTTTTCTGCTATATTCTTTATAGATTAGTGGTTGTAAATGCTGAACTGATTGTCTTCAAGGGACTAGGCAGGGAGAGAAACTTTGAATTACCTTCATATTTTCCACTCTAAGTAACTCTACGGAAACGCACACTAAAAATCCTACTTTACTCCTTCAAAGGAGCATGAGAGACTGAGAATACTTTAAAATGTGTTCAGCATGTGATAATGTGGTACACTGAAGAACAAAAGGGCAAAAGAAAAATGAGGCTTTAATAGGCACAATATCTAGGTCATTTATCCTTGGTTAATGGGTAGAAAAACACAATGCTGTAGTGACAGCAAGGGATACAAAGGCTCTGTGGTATCCTGTAGACCAGAGCTTGTGATGCCAGAAACCACTGTGTCAAACAACCTACATGAAACTAAAACTGACCCACTTTTCATAAAAACCACTGTCTCTTTTGGAGAGCTACCGATTTGTACCCTTTTGTGACCTTTTGATATTCGAGATAATGTACTATTTGAGAACTTCTGTATTCACAGTGTTGTCACCTTGACACACACATACACAACCATCTCGAGAGTCAGGATAAAAGGTTAGATTTTCAGTGGAGTACATGAAAAATTATCTGTGGGTGGACCCTGTCTTACAACTAATATTATCCCTGCTTTTGGAATGCTGGAGAGCTGCAAACCTTGCTCTCATGTCCACTGTGGATTTGTGCAGGAGCTCAAATGGACAAATATTGCAAGGCCAAAAATTGGTCCTGAGGGGGACGTGTGCCAAGGGGTGAACTTGGCCCAGAAAGAGCGTTTCATGAAGGATGAAAGCAGGTGAGAAATGAAGACTTGGACAGTGAATTTTGTGTGAATGAATCACAGGTGTGCACTGTTGAACTGAATTGATGTCAGGATGTCTTGTACTGCCACTTAGATTATATGGAGTTAATGAAGGTCAGGAAGGATTCCCCCCACCGTGTACATCACTGAAGGGCTGGTGAGGGGTGTTATTCCTGCTTCTTTATAAAAGATCACACACAGACCACAACAAAAAGGCAGAGGCTGAAAGCCAAGGTACATAAATTTAATCAGGTGTGTTACATACTTCGTTGCATTCGGTTGAGCTGTTATTTGTTTAAATGCCTCGTGTCTTTTTTTCTTCTACCTTTAGAATTCCCACTGTAAAAGTTGGTAGGTGCTTCCCTTTGTGTGTATTCCACACACAGGTACCAAATAGCCTTTCCATTTTTTTTTTTCTCCTAAATTCAGGTTTATAATTCCCGGCAAAGATTTACACAGACTAATGATATCCCTTGGGAGGACCCTTTTTAATTGGCAAGACTAGAAATTTTATTGTTAAATGCCACACTAACCCCATTTCTTCTCCTAACCTGCTTCCTCTGTCTAAAAGGGGGAATTCTGGTAACCACCTCTTTCTGCCTATAGGATTTAGGCACGAAAATGTCCCATGTCATGGTATAGGGTGTCCAAGTGACAAATAGGAGTAAGCTTCACTTATTACAAGTGTTCCTCTGTAACAGTGCTCATCTGCATTTCCTAATCAAGTCAAAAACAAAACTGGAGAACTGTTGCAGTGGAATGAACGTCGTGGTAGTGGGGGAACCTACGTACTCTGACTGTGCTTCCCAAACAGCCTTGCTTCCTGCAAGCCAAACAGACCTCTCACATGTTGAAAAGAAGGTGACATTTGATTTTTTGGAAGGGATGTGAGCCCCTGGTATGAAAAATAAAGTGGGGGGATTGCCATCTAATGTCCAAGAAATGTATTACATGAAAATATGAAGGTTTTTCTTTGATTTGACACAGTTTTTACGTGTTAATTATTGCAAAGATTCTTACGGAGTTTTAAAGTGTGTCTAAATTAATAAAAGCATACATGAGTAAGACGCTCTAATTGGATACTATTCTGCACTTGATTCACATCTGCAGCACCTGTTTTGTGCGTCTTGATAAGAAGCCGCCTTTTTGCCACCAACTGTGTTTTGCTGGACCTCCAAACAAAATGTTAATGGTGTTATTGAGAAATGAGTGAATTTTATTTTTTTCTGTTGCTTTCAAGAAGGAAGTATCTGTGTCAAAGTACAGCAGTGGTCTGTATACTAACACGGACTTTTCTGTGTGCGTGATGTGCGGTCTTGGCAAAGGAAACGACAAAACCAGCAACAAATCTGCTCAGGCTATTAAAGACTTAATTTTTAAGAGTGGGAGCATAAAGGAGAACAGGCTCAAGCATGAGTGGTGAAAACTCTCACTGATGAGGTGGCGGACAAACCCCTCAACTAGTCCTAAGTATCTTGTCAGCTTCAGTCTAATTTCCTTTCCTATCTAAGTCAAATGTCAAAGAGTGCTGCTCATTGGAACAACACACACTTCTGTTGAGGACTTTTGCCATTTAGGGCAGCAAAAGAAGCACTTTTTCATTTGAGAGAGGCTTAAGATTCTGAGGGGTGGACGGACACGACCGGTTGTGTATTAAGCTTCCCACTGAATCCTGTATTGCATACAAAACTGTTTGGGATGTTCAGGACTCCTGTTGCTCTGCACCACGCATTTCAGCTCCAACTATGTACTTTATGTCAGGTTGGAGTGCAGTGATGCCAGGGCATCTGAGGTCTCTTGCTTGTGCTGTCTCCAAACTCTTCTTTGGAAGCTTGGAAGGTGCCAGCACGTGAACGTTTTCTGACTCCACTCAATCAGAGAGAGCGCTGGCTGCAGGTTTTGCTGCCTGTGCTGTGTAAAACGTGTTGTGCCTCTCTGCGGCTTCAAGTGGTGATGTCTTGGAGACACCTGAAGTTGGCTTCTTACGCAGAAAAATGATGTTGCAGGCATCCATTCTAATCACCATCTTGAGTCAGCTGTTCTGAGGAAAATATGTGAATGAAATGAAATCTTAAGGATTGACAGTTGCTGTAATCAAAGTTTGACGGGAATTCTGGGAGCAATTGAAAACCTTCTGGATGTAAGGTTAATGTCCTAACTTGCCTAATTCAGCTTTAGGTAATAGATTTGATGCAAAATATCAGATATTTAGGCTAATGTGAACATAGCACAAAAATAGATTTTTTTAAAGGGGTATGAGTCTGTGCCACTGATTAGTTTTTCCAGCTTTTATAGATTGCTGTCCATATTGGTAAAACCATCAAATCTTAATAGAATCATAGAATCATAGACTAACCAGGTTGGAAGAGACCTGCAGGGTCGAGTCCAACCATTCCTATCAAACACTAAACCATGCCCCTTAGCACCTCATCCACCCATCCCTTAAACACCTCCAGGGAAGGTGACTCAACCACCTCCCTGGGCAGCCTGTTCCAGTACACAATGACACTTTCTGTGAAAATTTTTTTCCTAATGTCCAGACTAAATCTCCCCTGGCGAAGCTTGAGGCCATTCCCTCTTGTCCTGTCCCCTGTCACTTGGGAGAAGAGGCCAGCACCCTCCTCTCTACAACCTCCTTTCAGGCAGTTATAGAGAGCAATGAGGTCTCCCCTCACCCTCCTCTTCTCCAGGCTAAACAACCCCAGCTCTCTTAGCCGCTCCTCATAAGGCCTGTTCTCCAGCCCCCTCACCAGCTTTGTTGCTCTTCTCTGGACTCGCTCCAGAGCCTCAACATCCTTCTTGTGGTGAGGGGCCCAGAACTGAACACAGGATTCAAGGAGCGTTCTCACCAGTGCCGAGTACAGAGGGAGAATAACCTCCCTGGACCTGCTGGTCACACCGTTTCTGATACAAGCCAAGATGCCATTGGCCTTCTTGGCCACCTGGGCACACTGCTGGCTCATGTTCAGTCGCTGTCAACCAACACCCCCAGGTCCTTCTCCTCCAGGCAGCTTTCTAGACAGACTTCTCCTAGTCTGTAGCACTGCATAGGGTTGTTGTGCCCCAATGCAGGACCCGGCACTTGGCCTTGTTAAACCTCATGCCATTGGACTCTGCCCAGCGGTCCAGCCTGTTCAGATCCCTTTGCAGAGCCTCCCTACTCTCCAGCAGATCCACACTTCCACCCAGCTTAGTGTCATCTGCAAACTTGCTAAGGGTGCACTCAATGCCTTCATCCAGGTCATTGATAAAGACATTGAACAGGGCTGGACCCAGCACTGAGCCCTGGGGAACCCCACTTGTCACTGGCCTCCAGCTGGATTTCACACCATTTCCCACCACTCTCTGGGCCCGGCCATCCAACCAGTTTTCCACCCAGGAGAGTGTGCGCCTGTCCAGGCCAGAGGCTGACGGTTTCTCAAGCAGAATGCTGTGAGAGACTGTGTCAAAGGCTTTACTGAAGTCCAGGAAGACCACATCCACAGCCTTTCCCTCACCCAGCAGCCGAGTCACTTTGTCATAGAAGGCAATCAGGTTAGTTTGGCAAGACCTGCCTTTTGTGAACCCATGTTGACTGGGCCTGATCACCCGGTTCTCTTGCCTGGGCCTGATCACCCGGTTCTCTTGCATGTGCTTCATGATAGCACTCAAGATCACCTGCTCCATGACTTTCCCTGGCACTGAGGTCAGACTGACAGGCCTGTAGTTCCCTGGGTCCTCTCTGCGACCCTTCTTGTAGATGGGCACAACATCAGCCAGCCTCCAGTCCAGTGGGACTTCCCCAGGCTTCCAACACTGTTGGAAGATGATGGAAAGGGGGTTTGGCCAGCACATCCGCCAGCTCCTTCAATACCCTTGGATGAATCCCATCTGGCCCCATAGACTTGTGAGTGTCTAGTCGGGCTAGCAAGGCTCTGACCACCTCCTCTTGGATCATGGGAGCCTCATTTTGCTCCTCTAGCTCCTGGGTTTGTACACAGAGGGAACGACTTTCTTTACAGTTAAAGACTGAGGCAAAGAAGGCATTAAGTACCTCAGTTTAGCTATTTGTGTTGCGGTAGCTCAGTCCTGGTAGTTTCCAATGTGTTACTTGTACTCCTATGGTCTTTGCCTACAAAATTCAGATATCAGTGATAGCTGCAACTCAGAGACTTCATTAAATGCTGGTAATTGGAGTTGTGTCAAAAACAAAAACCCAACCCACCCATTTAGAAAGTTTGCTCGGAGTACCTGGACACCAGCATTGTTAATCAGGGTCTCACTGCAGAAGCTCCTTTTTTCTTTTAGTTCCAACTCCTTATACGTGAGACTTATTAACCTAAGGAGCAATACAGAGACATTGAACCATGGATTCATCAGTCTTTTGGGCAGTCGCATCCATAAACCAAGTGGCAGGCAAGTTGGAAGCTTTAAAATGTCTCATATCAGTAGTACCAGTGTGCTCTGCGGGCAGAGCGGTCAGCTCTGATGCCAGAGCTCTTGCATCTGTTCTCTTCTTGGATGATGCTTTGACCTTCCAGTTTTCTGGATGTGCCTGGAACCTGTGGGATTGCAGGCTAGGAGCAGCGCCTGGTCTGTGCTATCGGTCTCCTCCCACGGGGCTTCTGCTATTGTTGGGTCCGTGGAAGGATTTGCATATCTGTGAGCGCAGAGCTAATGTTCTCCCTCTCCTCAGAGGCCCTGCAAGGAAACTCCATGATCTTTCCCCTTTTTCCCTCTCATTTTTTTTTTTTCTAAGGGCTAGTAGAAAATAAGAGACTGACATTGTATTTCACTGCAGCGGCATTGTTCCGCACCAGACAAAGATGGCATATTTCTCCAATCCATAGTTTCTGCCCCTTCAGCCATGGCTGGCTACTGATGAGCAGCTGTGGAGCCTCTGAATAGCTTAAGGCATTTCCTAAAACCATTAAAAATGTGAATTTGCCCCAAACATGTGCCAAACTCCTCCCAAAAATATGTGGCGGGAGGAGGGAAGAGAAGACTTTGCTCTTTGTCCAGAATATGTTTTCCTAAAAGTCAGACTTTCAAGACATACCCGCCCTCAGAGAAAGCATGTGAGTTCTCTTAGATGTAGCAGTTGATTCCTGAATGGCTTCTGTAAGTTTTGTTTAGAGGAATATTTCAAAAGCAAAAATTGGGGTTTTTGGGTATTTTCTTTAAGGATTTTTGTGAAGGATAGAGGTGAAAGTGAAAGGTTTAAACTGAGCAGTATAATTTTGTTTTGTGAATGGGACAGGTGCTCATAATGAAGAAAATGTTAAAACCCAGGCCTGTTCCTCATCTGCCGCGCATTTGATGTTTCTGAAATATTATGTTGGGCTGTCACGGTAAGGACATGCTTTTTCTTCCCAGTCGTCTTCAAGTCCTCAACCAGACTGGCCATCTTCTGCTGTCTCAGTCTGCAGCAGGCTTGCCATCTGCTATATGGCTAATCAATTCACAAAGGTGCTGCTGGGCAGTGCAGACTCCCTGTCCTCTGCCAATATTTTCTGGAAGTTGTCAAACATAGCTGAATTTGTTCTCAGCTGTCACAATCATCACATTGATTCCAGCTTGTAGCACGCTAGTGACCGGTGGGGTATGGCGCTTTGTTTTGCAAGCAGCGTTTGCTCTTTTGAGCCTGTTTGATTTGGCTGAAGCTCTCGCTGAAGACTGGGTGAGCGTCTCTCTCAGGCTGCAGGTAAAAGGTGCCCTTGGACTGTTTTATGTCGCCTGCTCCCAAGCTTGAAGGGTGAGTCCGTGGGTAAAACCAGGCTTCCAGATTCCATTTCTAATTCTGGCCGCTTCCCTGATGCGGTTGCTTTAATTGCAGTTTCCAGCCTTCAGAATGGAGAATGACACTTGCCTTCTTCACAGAGATGTTGTGAGGCTAATGTTAGCAACAATCATGGAGTACTCGCACCACCCTGATCAGGGCTGCCTGGGTAAAGAGACATGCTCATGCTGGAATGTGACAATCTTCATTACATCTCGGGCTGTCAGGATATAGCCCCCCTCAATCAATTGCTGCCGCGGTACGATGGCAATTCTGCTACCCCACTGTGAGATACCAGATTTATCAGCTTCTGTCTGCTGTCTCCTGCTTCCATGGAAAACTCTGTGCCAAGCTTTGGGGCTCGCTTCTCGTTGTCCTATTGAGTCCTGCTTTGAGGGCAGGGCTACGGCTACTGCTTCCGCCGTGCAACTTGCTACCACTCGACCTTGGGGCTGTTTTGACTGCATAATACATTATTAGAAATATGAACATCAGTCAGTACGCTGACTTCCTCAGGAGGAAGGCTGGTTGTCATTCATGTTTCTTTAATACTCCTTTGGCCATACCTGGATGTGATGGTAGAGTCACTTCACCTAACATGGTTACCAAAGTTGAATGTGCAGACACAGGGTTTGAGTGTCAGAATTCGCATCATTACAGCTTCATGTTCTCCTAAAAAAGCTTCTGCTCTACACATTGCTCTGCTGGGGGGGCAATCTGGAATGAAGATGGTAGATTGCTGAAGCTCTAGTATACTCCAAGCTAACAGCTTCTCTTTCTCCAAGGTTATGGAGGAGTGAAAAGTCCTCTTCTATATCTTCCTTACTTTTATTTACATCTGCTTCAGCAGGGGAGCTTGTGAATACGGTAGAGATGGGCAGAGAGAAGATAATACTCCTTGTTTTTTTCCAGCCTTATCTGTTTTCTGTCAGCAAGAAATGGTTAGCTGATGTTTCCAGTGTCTGCTAGTCTTTTAGTTGGTAGTTTTAAAAAGGCCTTAAGTCCAGCTTTCCAAGTACCAAGTTCCTACCAGGGAACACTTTCTGTCATCGGTGCTGTACAACTGCACTAAAAAGGAGAATTCAGGAAAAGAAAAAGGCACCTGCTGGCTTTAAACATTTAGTGTTTCACTTGAGCAAGGTTTTTCATTGCCCTGTTTCCTTGCCACATGAAGAGCTGCCATCATTTCTTACCTACTGTACACTTCTATTTAACCCAAAGGAAAAAAGCAATTTTCTAGGAGCCATGAGGAGCAAACTCTAAACGATCTTTCAGCCTGTTTTCGTTATGTGCTGCTAAATATCTCATGTTTGTCAGCTCTTCTTGGCACCCTTTCTATGTAACAGCCTCTAATGAATTTGGATCAGCTTCTCTGCTGATGGCTAGTAGGGATCATGTTATATAGTAACAACACTTGAATGTGCGTAGCATTTGACTACAATAATTTCAGAGGTGGATGTTTTCAACCTGGATTTGGAATAAGATTTACAAAACTGTTTTCATTGGTAGATTTCATTGAGCACAAGCTAAAGGATGAGTGGGCTTTCTTCCACACTATTTAGTGAAGTCTTCCTGAAGCAGCTGCAAGTTGGTGTGCCAAGAGGATCTTAACTAAATAGGAACAAATTATGCTTCTGTGTAATGTGCTTCATTCATTCCTCATGGAGTGGTAGCTTTTTAGACCTTTTCTTATGCCTCATGTGTGGTCACCCAAGCAATGTTTGTGTGCAGTCATAGCAGGTTTGTTGTTCAGCTTTTATGGTTTGCACTACAGAAATAATCTGCAAGTGATTGTGGAACTGATTTTTGATGTTTGTCTTCACTCTTTCTGATAGGTAAGGGAGAATACGCTGTGAGCAGGAAAAAGCAAATTAAATCTGGACTGGTCTCTTTGATGACCAATACGCAACAGGGCTGCATGCAAATGTCTCCGTGTTTGCTGCTTGCAGCAAACAAAATTGCCACAGGGAAAATCAGAACTGGGAGTTCTGGGAAGAATGCAGAGATTTCTGTGGAAGTTCTGAAGGGTTACGTGGACGATACAGTGAAGGAGTCCTTGATTGAATCCTCCTGTACTGGTGTGTTTTGCCAGTGGAAACTACAGCAAGGGCAGGGAGAACTTCCCTCATTGGCTCTGTTATCCTGGGGAAAATGCATGGACAGGGCTGGCACAAAGAAGGCTCTCCCTCGTTCCATCCTAGGCAGGGTTTTTGACAGAGGAGCCTCGGGAGGGATGGGAGCCAGAGGTGACAAAAGCTTCTTGTAACCTATCAAAAAATAATGATTTTGTCTGCAAAATGATAAATTACTAGTATGAATCAGTGGCAAAATGCAGAGCTTTTCCCTCATGATTCTCATCACCTGCCAACAACCACTCAACCTTGGACACGAGCAGTTAGAGCCTGCTTGCAAAATGTGTGTAGGATGGGAACATGTGGCTTCTCTGTGCTCACCAGATCAGTGCTGGTTAGCTTTAAACCACAGGGCATGTCTCTAGCTGGCACAGGCTGTATATATGAGAATTTGGCTGTTGGGAATATGGAAAAGATGAGGACGCCATC
The DNA here is from genome assembly GCF_032191515.1 of Phaenicophaeus curvirostris. Lineage (NCBI taxonomy): Eukaryota > Metazoa > Chordata > Aves > Cuculiformes > Cuculidae > Phaenicophaeus > Phaenicophaeus curvirostris. Next base: position 60,828,374 of record NC_091394.1, read on the forward strand.
CTGATGACCAGAATGCCACCAGGCAACTCATTCCCTATGGACTAATGGTCCATATTCCTAGAGGTCCTGGCCAGAAGATTTTTACTTTAGTGTTTTTTTACAAGCTCATTTTCAAGTTCTGGTTTTATGTCCTGTTTTATGATATGTTTATTCCCTTTGCTCTTATTACTGGTTTACAGTTGCACAATCTTTGCGTTTGCTGGCACCAGATCTCCTGTGAATCTACAGCTTTCACCCCACAGCCAAAACGCTAAAAGCAGCTACTGAAATCCCAGTAGCCATGGATGTAACACCAAGTGTTGCAGAGGAATCTCCAACTGGGAAAAATCTGTAATCCTTGTGATATTTTTGCAAGTTTGAGTCCTGGCTCCCATAAAAATAAAAGGTATAAAGCTAAAAATTAAAATCTCACCCTGAAATACTGGCAAACTGACCGCTCTGATTTTGATTAGGAATCACATTTGACTCTAAGAAACCAACCAAGCTAAGCACAAGTAATTCAGGAAGATATAAATGGCTACATTATAATGAGCAGACACCTACTTTAAGCATGATCTATGTTTTTAAGAAAATTCATTACAATAAGTCTTAGAATACCAAGCTCTTCAATGAATTTTTCATGTCTGCATACCAAGATATATATAAAATGATAGTAATCATACACCTTTGGGGCAATGCTGAGCACCAGCTGTTTCACTGATGATTTATAGGTTGCCATGTTCAAGGTTAATAATCAGGAGAAACAGGTTACAGTATGCAATGTATTTATGTCAGGTTAGAAGTTCAGTAGTGAGGATATGATGTTACGATGATATGTGAGGTTTTAATTAGCTATATCTCAGCTTTCTGGAAAATCAAATGCAACCACTTTCCAAAGGTGAAAAATAATCGGTCCTAACTTTTATTTTCAACTCAGTTGAAACAAAACCAGCAAAATTTCATCTTCGTCTTGTCTGAAATCCGCATGCAAACTGCCTAAGTGGTCAATTCATAATAAAAATTCAGTGCTAAGGTGGATGGAGATGTTCCCAAGACAGAGAGCAGAATGTTTTAAACTGCAAGTGTAGTTGCACTCCATGCTTTGTGAGCTGCTGTACTTTGCAGCCCAACCCATTAAGGTAAGACTTTACACCAGCCTTGAAGCAACAGTGGAGTTGGTGACCATGATGCATTGGCCCATGCAGCTTCTCCAGCTGCTGGTGGGAGCATTGCTGATGCCATTTTTGTTTGTTTGCTCCCTGCTTCTAGCTACAACCTCACGTCCTCCTGCAAGAGGACCATTATAACTGTGTGATTGCCAGGATCTGCTCTTCTGTGCAAGATGTTTACTTTCAACAACAAAAGAGAAAGGCTTGGAGTCAACAATTGATGCCACAGCCCTTAAATTTCTGAATAGTTAGCCCTTGGTTTAACTGGGGAGCTCCTCAGAAACTAACAAATCTAGAGTCCAGCAACACAGAAAACCTTTGCCTCAACCTGAACAGGTATATTTTTGGAGTTTTCTGGCACAACCAAAAGGTGCAAACTTTTCTACTACAGCCTGGGGAGCTTTAGTTGATTGCACAGACCAGATTCCCCAAGCAGGGCCTCAGAGCTTTGTCATCACATTGCATTGTGTTTCAAAAACCTTTGCTTCTTCAGATCAGCTTTGCTGAATGTTCATTCCCAGAAGTCAGCAGCTTTCTCCACATACTTCTGTGATTATATTCACAATAGGGAACTCCAAATAAGATGAGGGAAGGGTCTAATTCATCTCAGAAGGATGGCTTTAAATCTCAGCAGATTCAGCAATAGCATGCTCTTATTGGGATGCAAACGGTCGATCCATCCCATCTTTGCATTTTCAGCTGTGTTGTCCACCATAAAAGGAGAGGTCGTACTTGCTGGTGCTGGGGTACCAGCCCTAAGTCAGGTCGGACATCATGCACTCAAGTTGTTACTTGCAGCTTCTCCCCAACAACCCATCTGTGGCTTAGTGGGATTTGAGTTTTGGACAGCCACGATCCCTAGTTAAGGATTTCCTTGATGTTGAGACGCTACATGCAGCATCATCCCTTGCCCACAGCCCCTGACTGCTGGATGTCACACATTCAAGGCCTGTCTCCACTTGCTGCTGTGCACTGATGTATGCTAAACAACCTGTTGAACTCTCAATAATGAATGCAGCCTGCCCTCTAAACAAATGGGAAGAGGCAACCTGGCATAATAAAATCACCAGAGAGTGGGCAAGGAATAGGACACAGATGAGATTTCATTCTCATAAATTGCCTCTCTATTACACTTAGAGTATATTCACAATAGGGAACTCCAAATAGGATGAGAAAAGGGGCTAATTCATTTTATGAGGATGGCTTTAAATCTCAGCCTATAACCATGCTAGAAAATTAATTATGGCTATGGTGAATGAAAGGAGAAGTTATACCAATAATGAACATCACCATATCCTGCTTCCCTAGCCCAATAAAATTTTCTTTAACTGAGCAGTGGCATTCATAAATGTCAGCAAAGCAAAACATGAACATAATAGGATGTGTTGACCTAGGTGCAGGCAGCGGTGCCTACAGATACGGAGAATCTATTGGAGCCCGTACGCATTTGTGTGTAATTTTAAAAGGCCAGTCTGTCTTGGGCATTTCACAGAGTGACTTATTGGGCAGTGGAGAAATAGCCAATAAAAATGGGTGATATAAACATTATTACTGAAACTTGTGGTTGATGATGGAGGGAGCTGGAATCCCAGGGTGAATACTTGGCTGAAAGTAGTAGTAGGATTCATCCTGACTCTGCATTCCTGTCTTACAACATGCAGGCCATAAACAAAATAACCTAAATTGTCCATTAAGTTATTAGATTGTACACCCTGAGTTGTTATTGAAGACTTCTCAAGCATTTTATTTCACTCTATGTCAATGTATACTTGCCTCTCATTGGCCTGGCAAAGGTCTTTGGAGGTCTCACAAATCCAGTACCCTAAAAGAGGGTTAACCACCCTTCAGGCTCCTCTGGTTGTATTTGTTTAACCTGTTCTTAAAGATCCTGAAGACGGAGATCCCACAACCATGCTGTACTTTGCTTGCATCTTAGCTTACTCTTCTTGCTGTACTTTTTGCTTATTACTGTTACTGCTGTTCTCCATGAACAAGGAGAACCAAAGAATCCCTTTTCCTTGGCAGCAGTGTTTTCTGCCTTGGAAATCAGTTACCATGCTCCCCATCAGTTCTTTTGTCTTCAGATTGTGCCACGCTTGGCCTAGTCTTTCCCTGCAGGTTGTCCCATGAAATCACTCCCTTCAGCTGGTCTTGAGGCAGGTCCCGGTGCTGACCACCTTGTTTGAGCTGGGACAGTCCATGTGGCCAGCTTGCTTCATCTGGGGCTTCAGCTCTTCTTGTTCATGCCTCCTGTTCCCTAGCATTCCTCTTTTGCCACGGGGCACCATTTTTCTGTGCTAAGCTTGTGATCCTCTGTTCCCCTAGAGATGCCCTGGCTGGTTCCCTGGCCATCCCTCCATGCATTATTTCTGCATAATTGTAGTACTGTGCTACTTCTCCTGGGACTACAAAACTGTTTCTCCACTTTGATATTTTGAATCTAGACCTTATTTAAGCATGAATATTACTTTTCAAAATATTTCAAGATTCTCCATGAAGACATGATCTCTGTACCCTACCAAACCCTGTGTGCACCAGGTCCTGAGAGGTCTTGCAGAATCTGATTTTAACCACAAACTAAATCCTTTTGCACAGTTTCAAATTTGACTTTCAGTTGTGTTGCAGGAGTTTGAGCTTAGACCGTGCATCCCCCTGTGTTTTAGGAGGATGTTTGGAAGACTGTGTCAAAAGCCTTGCTAACCGCAAGTATATTCATGAAGCCTATTACTTTACCACACAAGGAAATAAATCTGATTTGATGTAACATGTTCTTGACAAACCCATCTTGGCTGAATCTCATCTCCTTGTTCTCATTCATGTGCCTACAAACAGTTTTTTTTACTTTCCTGGGAAACAAAATTAAGCTCATAGCGGTTTATAATCCCCAGCCCTCCTTCTCCCTTCCCCCACCCCTCCTTGCATCCTCTTCCTTTCTCCAGTCACACTAAAGCTTCTGTATGTTGATGCTGTGGCAGTCTTGGGCCTTCTGCTGAAATTTCCGTCTATGCTTTCCTGTCCTGGTTTTCTTTTTTTTATTTGGTTTATTTTTTTTTGTTCCTCTGGTGCAGCAATCCTCCCTCCCCATCCAAACCCCTCAATGAAGGGCTCCCACAGGGGATAGAAAGCTGCTGTTTTCCCTCACGTGTCATGACATTTGACCACTTCACCCTCAGCCTAACAGTGAGTGGCTCGCTGTTTAATTTCAGGATCCAAAATACAATTGCTTTTTTAACTCCCTATGGACTCTTTCCAGGCTACTGCACAAATTAAGCCTGTTTCTACTCCTTTCCCCACCACTTCCTTTCCTTACAGAGTGGTGGACTCTTCCTTCTTTTTAAACTTTTATATAGAGCTATAAATGTACATGGAGATTTACAGATGCTGGATAAGACCCCCTGGCTGCCCAGAAGGGTTTGCACGCTGCTGCTTGGCTCTGCAGCCACTACCCTCCCTCCTCCAGTGGCAGCAGAGAAGCCAAACGGGAGCAAGGCATCTCCCTCTTGCCGAGGCATCATTAACAAGTGGTGCCACCGCATCAAAAATTGCTGCAGCTTTCTGCTTCTCTGAGAGGGTCGAAGATGCGTAGCGTTCAGTGTGTCTTCTGCATAGCTCCATGGTCCCTGGGTTTGCACCCAAAGACAACTGGGAGCTGCAGTTTCATTTCCTTTACACGCTAATGAGCTCAGCTGTTCTGGCAGCAGCAAAGCCGGGTGGGGAGCTCAGCTGCAGGCTGCGTGCAGCCCTCAAAACATCGGGAATGGCATCTCGGAAAGGACAGGGAGAAGCCCCATGATGGAAACCAGCCCTTCGTCACTTGGCTTCCAAGAGCCGTGCCCCACCTCTGTGGCAGCATGGGTGATGCTGCTCTGCAAGCACGGCTCCCAGCAGACTGAGAGCATCTGATGTCCTTTCCTCTCTGCTGACTGGACGGTCTTCATGAACCCACAGCCCTGGGAACCACTGCCAGCACAGCAAAGGACCAAGGGCAATCATTTGAAACTTGGCCCTGACCCATGCAGATGAATTTGGGTCCTGCCAAATTTTGTTTTGAAGTCTACATAATCCATTTTATCTTTGAGTCTAAATGCACCTGCTATCCAAGCTGAGTTTCATGTGCTTTTGTCCTTTTATGCCCACAGACATCGCTCTGCCGTCTTGTTCAGCATGTAGCGATGCTGGTTTCTTCAACAGAAATAAACCTGTGAAGACCCTCTTGTTAACAAATATTAAAAGCCCTCTGTAAATATTGTTTGCTGTGAACAAACACCCCCACAATTAGTAGTGAGTGAAAATGAACTACTGATATACTCCTGCTTTGGTGCTTAATATTACCTGACTAAATGCTTGTAGATATCAGCACTGAGGATGCATGGTAATATAGATTTCATGTTTTACAGTGGTCTGGTTAGCTCATCAAAGCTAAAGTAGCTGAACTGTAAAACTTGCCTGGTGAGTTAATAAATTCTCAGCAAACAGAAGTCATGAGGGACATCAACTATTTTGAGGGAATGGCCTCAAGCTCTGCCGGGGGAGGTTCAGGCTGGACATTAGGAAAAAATTTTTCATGAGAAGGGTCATTGGGCACTGGCACAGGCTGCCCAGGGAGGTGGTTGAGTCACCTTCCCTGGAGGTGTTTAAAGGACGGGTGGATGAAGTGCTGAGGGACATGGTTTAGTGATTGATAGGAATGGTTGGACTCGATGATCCAGTGGGTCTCTCCCAAACTAGTGATTTTGTGATTCTATGATTCTATTTTTAATCATTTTTGACTGTGAAAAAAATACTCCACTTCTCCAGTGTACTATAAAGCCATCTTTGTGTAGATGCTTTGTCTGCTGTGCCATGTGCACCACCAGCTCAGCTTCACAGCCCCATTACTAGGTATTACATTCTTATTTAAAGAAAAAGCACCCGCCAAGGAGCCAGGGGTGGTGGGGGGTGAGGTGAGCAGAGCAACGAAAACCCAGGGTAGGTGTAGTGATGTCACAGGTCCCATGGACAAGCGTGGTGCCGTGCCTGCGTCATGTGCAGGGCAGCTGCCTCGGCCGTGCTCTGTGAACCTGAACTTCTGTGTGAACCTGAACTTCTGCATTTCCTGCCTTTGTGTTGTTTTGTTTTGCTCCATTGTTGGCCTGCCCAGCCTCCCCCCTCCCTTCACCAGCGGATGGGCTATGACTTCAGCGTCTTCCTATTCTCAGAATCCCTCCCTTATTTTCTCCTCTTCAGGCCGCAAACAAACTTTTTTTGTGCCTTTTCCATGTTTTGCTTGATTTTTCCAGCAGCTGAGTCAGCATCTCCCATTCTCTGTGAGACAGCAGCCTTTTAAAGCCTCTGTTATCTCACAGGCGTGCCATTTGCTACAAACACCACCTAGAACGGCTGAGATAGCTGAAGCAGTCGAGGGAGTAACCATCTCCTCGCAGCCCATGAATGCTTCCAGTCAGGCTGAGAAATAATAGAAATATTTATTCTCTGGAAAAGCTTCCCACAGCTGCTCTGCTCCCTCTTTGTTTCACTCGGTGTTGCCTATCTTGGAGGCAAACAAGAGATGGAGCTGGGAAAAGCCTGATTCCAGTGCAAAGTCCAGTGGCTTAGCTGGAAAAACTATGCAGCATGTAATGTAAACACCCACTAGACCTGCAAGCTCATTTTGTGGCCCCTTTCTTGGTATCCCTAATGAACCTGTGCCCGGGTTAGATGGAAAACTACATTAACCTGCTTTTCTCTCTGGAAATACGTTTTGTGTAGCCATTTTCTGCAACATCAGGGCGGTTGCTTTCTGGTGAAGGCTCCTGCTCCGGGAGGTACGTGGTTGGAGGGGGATCTGCCATTTGTATATCAGACCAGCAACTTCTACATCAGCTGTTTGTGATTAAACTTTTTCTTCTCTCTTTGCAAACCAGCTGAAGATCAAAGGCTCAAAGTTGGAGCACCAGGTTTATCTGAAGACGTTGTGCCTGAGCGGTGGTTTCTAACAGGCTAGAAGTGGCTATCGGGGATCTGGACAACAGTTGCTCCCTGTGCTGGTTTTGCACCCATCTCTGTAAGGAGAAGCTGGGAAACAGGGAATGGTGTGCTGAGAGGCTGGGTACTGCTGCTGGTTAATGAAGTTTGTGGGGATTAAATGTGACACACTATGTCTCAGCCTTAGCAGACTACATGTGCTTTTGGAGAAGAATCTCATGCCAATGTCTTTTTACAAGTACATATATATTGTATTGAAAAATGCAGATAGCTATTATAAGACGGATCTGTGTTTCCCCAGGGCTGTATCAGCCTAAGAACGGCCAAAATCATCCCCAAGACATTTTGCTGCTGCCTACGAACCTGCCTATGTCCTGCTGTGCTCCACTCAGTGCTGTGTCCCACTGTTGCACAGCCCCCTGTGTGCATTTTTTGGGGATACATTCCCACCCTGCCGGCTGCTGGAAGAGACAGGCTGCTTTAGGTCTAAGCTGTGCTCAAGGGGCTCCAGCTCCCGGCACCAGCAGAGCCAGGTCTGTGAGCAGCTGGCTATGCCTCCAAACCCCTCTGTTCACTGGTGCTTTCACCCAGCATATCAGGTGGAAGTGGCTGGACCTTGACCAATTTTTAATTACCAGCACACTGACTGAAACGGTGGCAGCAGTGGCTACCTGGAGTCAGTAGGACTTGACTTCTGTCATGCATTGGGTATAATCTCCTCTCACTGTGATCCTGTCATGGGACCGATGCCAGGAGATCAAAAGCAGAAACCTGATTTTCAGGGGCAGTGAAAGCCGGCAGCTTCTACCAGCAGAGAAAAGAGCACCAACTCCTCCATGCTGCTGCAAATATCCGGCCAGACCTTGTGTGTGGGACTGCTACTAGATAGCGTCGAGGCATGGCGTATTGTGTTCTCAAATAAAGAGAGGATGGAAAATGATTTAAATAAACAAGAATGAGGCAGTTCACAGAGCTGGCCAATGCTGCCAGGCAGCCTCGTCAATAACTTGTATACTTGCCTCGGATTGCAGATTATTTCAATGTCAGCACAGATGCTGTTTCTGGAAACTCCCTGCAGACCAAGGACATCAGAGGATCCATTTTATTGTACTTGATGGGTGAGTGCAGGAAGCAGAGGTTAATAAGACTGGTATCATGCACAGAGTATGCAAAATAAACGCGGCAGCATTTAAAATTCCTGCAAAAAACACTGTTTTCTCTGCACAAGCTAGAGGAAAGAACATAGTTTCCTCCAATTCCTGTTTATAAATGCACATTCATGATTTTTGCAGCTGCTAAAATGGGTAACGCAGATCCGTAAGGCTCTCCTGAGCATGAGTCTTCTCACCTAATGTGCACATACTTAACTGCCTCTGAAACTCATTTATCTACACCAGCTACTTCCAGACTCCCTGGCAGAGAAGAGTTTTACACCAAAGCTGTGTTTGTATTCTCATATGTTGCAACACAACATGAGGTGTTTTGGTGTTATTTTGTAAAGTCTCTCTTTTCCTACACAAATGCCACATTTGTCTGTGGCTGTAAGGAAGCCCTCCCACCTGCCTGCGCTTCAGAGAGAGATCTGAGAAAAGCAATAGCTGCAATTTGAATATACTGCACAAGTTTAGAAAAACATCATATTTTTCTGTGTACTCTCAAAAGTACTGGAGAGCATAGAATGGTTTGGGATCATGTTTTCAGATATTCTCACTGGAAGTCACAGTGGATATTATGGCTGTGGAAGCTTTCCAAACACCACACGTGCCCAGGCCCAGCAGTGTGCTGTTCTCAGGGCACCTTGTGGGTGCCATTACGCTCAAATGTCCAAACCCACTATGAGCACAAATGCTGCTGAACCCCTGTTGCTAAAACTGACCTTTATGTCATGGGGAAACCTCCTTGAACACCAGTCAGTGAAGAAAGCATGTCTGTCATTCCCAAGTAGCTCCTTTCAGGGAACAGTGCAGACAGAAGGAGAGGAAAAGGTTTTGCTGTTGTTAACTTGGGCATTCAGGGAGGTTATTCTCCCTCTGTACTCGGCACTGGTGAGACCGCTCCTCGAATCCTGTGTTCAGTTCTGGGCCCCTCACCACAAGAAGGATGTTGAGGCTCTGGAGCGAGTCCAGAGAAGAGCAACAAAGCTGGTGAAGGGGCTGGAGAACAGGCCTTATGAGGAGCGGCTGAGAGAGCTGGGGTTGTTTACCCTTGAAGAGGCTGAGGGGAGACCTCATTGCTCTGTACAACTACCTGAAAGGAGGTTGTGGAGAGGAAGGAGCTGGCCTCTTCTCCCAAGTGACAGGGGACAGGACGAGAAGGAATGGCCTCAAGCTCCGCCAGGGGAGGTTCAAGCTGAACATTAGGAAAAAATTTTTCATGGAAAGGGTCATTGGGCACTGGAACAGGCTGCCCAGGGAGGTGGTTGAGTCACCATCCCTGGTTGTGTTTAAGGGATGGGTGGACGAGGCACTGAGGGACATGGTTTAGTGTTTGATAGGAATGGTTGGACTTGATGATCCGGTGGGTCTTTTCTAACCTGGTGATTCTATGATTCTATGATTTTTGTGACACTTTGAAGGCTTAAGGAGTTGCTGGGAAGAGAAGGGTCTCAGGTCACTAATTATCATGTGGTTCTGTAGGGATGAACAGGGACCCTGTCACAGCAAAGGAAAAGATGTGAGCCCCAGGTGATGACCTGGGGATGGGATGGGATGGGATGGGATGGGATGGGATGGGATGGGATGGGATGGGATGGGATGCCTCACAGGCAAGTAAGAGGCTGGGTGAGGATAGCTCTCAGAGCATCGAACATCAGTTTGTCTGTGCTGTGAGAGAAGGGAAGAGGGTGCCGTGATGTCCCAGGCCTGACTCTTGACCACATTCACAGCAGCCATAAGGGCTTATTAAGATAAAATACTGCTGTGTTGGCTGGCTGACTGCTCAGGCTCAGCGAATGATGAGAAAGCAAAGGGGCTTCAGCTATTTCGAAGACAACAAACCCAGACAAAAGATGCAGCAAAGCCGACTGTAACAGCATATGCCACAAAAAGTTAGCTCCTCATCCTTTGTAGCCAGGATGGGCTGCAGCTGCAAGGCGGGGGGAGCAAGGGGGGCAGAGCAGGAGTGCAGCTGCTCCCCATCACGTGGGGAGAGCCCACGCGGCACCTCCTGGGGATGGCTCAGAACAGAGAGGCAAAGAGGGGGGCTGGCCCCGGGATCCGCTGCCACACTGCTGCTGATGGGAAGCAGATACATCGGATGAGCGACAGCAAACACCAGGCTATGCATCATGGTGTTCCTGTGCAAACTGGCATCCAAATGTAAAAAACCTGGAAGGGTTGAAGGTGATGAAGTTGGTGCTGGCTGTATGGAGCTGTAGAAACACACTTGTGCTGTCCTCCAGGAGTCCTGATGTGGTTTTTGTTCATCTGGAAAATGCAACACTTTATTAAGGCTGTTGATTTACCACCAGTTGAGCTGGAACAATAAAGGATGGATAAACTGGGCTTTTTTTTTTTTTTTTTTTTTTTTTTTTTGTCCCCCAGATGCTTAATAAAACTATTCCTGAACAGACAACTGTATATATTACAAATTCACATGGGACAGTTGGGAACCAGTGAGTACATCTGGGTGGAGAATCCTCTGTATTACATCCTTGAAGCAGATTTCATAGCTTATCCATCAGGGTTCAACACGCAGCAGTGCTATAGGCCAGGAATGATATTCGTGAAGAATTTAAGCACATAAAGTTAATGATGTGAGAACAGGTGTTCACTGCTGTAGTTGATGGGGAGGAGTTTGGTATGGCATCTATATAAGGACAATATGAGCAGCGAGAGATTAAAATGCATATGGGTAGCAAGAGTGAGAGAGAATAAACAGAGACATCACGTGTGAGCCATAGGGTGGTTCTGAAAAGGGTTAAAAAAGATGCTGCTGCAAAGGTTAAAGCCCTAACTCAAACGCAGATAGAAGAAGAAGGGTTTAAAATGAAATGATGGATGTTGTCAGGTACCTAGATGCTCTTGTATCACCAGCATGAAAGAAAACATATACACTCCTGACACAGCTACAGCGCAAAGTGGACGAGGTTGAGGCAATGACACGATAGACCCGGTAATGTCCAGCAGAAATACTCCACCACAACTGTCCCCTTGCTGGGAACGACCCTCCCCCAACCCATCAGTGGGTGTTGTTGAGAGCACTAAAGCACCAAATGGTGGCTTCTTAACATTGGGTTTGTGATAATAGCAGATTTGAGCACTCAAGGTAATGCAATTTCCATTACAAGACCTTTTCCTCATTCCCTATAACTTTCTCAAATTAATTCTAGGTTTCCTTGCCTAAGCTTTCCTCATGAGTGACTTCTTGTTGTTGTTTAAAAGGGTGGGGAGAGGGAAAAAAGGCAGAAATGAAACCAGAAATCCAGTCTCCCTTTTGATTCTTACAGAGAGATTTAACCAAATGCAACCATTTGACCTGAATAATCCAAAGAAAACAGACTTTGTTCAGCCAAAGCACACCCTCACAGATCTCTGTGGCACAACCCAAATTCTAAGGAAGCTGAAGTACTTCTTTCTATATAGACATAGTAAGACTGGATTAATAGGCTGGGGAGCAGGTAGCATACAGCTATGCACATATTTAGCTCCTGAGCAGCTTTCTAATGTTTTTTTCCCCTCCATCTTCTCTTGAGGGTGTCTCCAGGCATGTTGAACTCCAATGAAATACCTAAGTGTAAACTCCATTGAAATGTCCAAGGGCAAGTGGACTGAAGGATGCAAAACCTCTCAATAGAATGGCAGAAGACACTATGAATACGACCAAAGAAACTAAACAAAGCATAAGGAACACAGGCTGCTGGAATCTCAGGTCCTTTTCTGTTACTGTTGGATCTTAATAATTGATGTTTATCAAATGTTGCTCTGCCAGTTGAATTTTCTGATAGGGAAACTAATGTTTATTACCTGCCTTAACAGCATGAGACTGGGATAAGAGTGTCCCTATGAGATTGCCTTAAAAAAATGGAAGTAAAAACAATGGGGGAAAACATGGTGCAAAGGGAACTGATGCTGTTGAAAAGTTGAGACCAGAGACATTGGGAGAAAAGGAGCTTAAACCTGCTGCCTAGCAGGACTTGTGTATTATAGCCTACCTATAGGTCCTACCTGTGCAGCCCAGGAAAAGTACACATTGCCTGAAGCACAACAGGATGCGATGGTAGGTTAAGAATTTGCAGAAACCACAAAAGATCAAGCCAAATTCTGCAACTCACTGATCTTTTTAGCTGAGAGATTAAAATACTAGCAAAAAAGAAAAAAAAAATGGAGCAGATGCAGTGTCTCCATGGGGCGGCTTCTTGCCGCCGCCTTCCTGTTCCTGCCTTGTGCCTTTTCTTCCTCTGGAGTGTCACCACCAGTCTAGTTACTAAAAAGGCACACGGCAGCACCACAGCACGCCGGAGCAGGTGCCTGCAGGGGATAATGGGAGGATGGATGCAACCTGAGGCAATTCAGAGAGACATTTATGTCTTCCTTGGAGGACTAGGGGCTGCCCCACTTTGGGGCTAGAAGCCATCTGCTTTTGTATACAGAAACATCCGTCTTTCTGGTGCAAAATGACCTTCAGGCTCCTCCTGGAGAGACAAGGGGGAAATTAGTTCTGGGCTGGGGCCCCCAGACTGGGTGCTGTGCGGAAGAGGAGGGAGATGCTTGGCGGAACCTTCTCCTTCTCAGGCCAGCACCGCACTCTTCCCACTTCCACAGCACCTGACCTGCAGTTTTGCAGAGATCCCCAGCCACATCCTGATGGACAGAACATTATTGTCACTGCGTGGCCAATCACCTTCCCCGGCGATTACACCTCCTTCTGCACCAGAGGAGAGAGCCAGGCATACTGGAGATATCCAGCTCTTCATCTTACACAAATTCACAAGAAGAGGTTTCAGTGAACTGGAAAAATATGCTCATCAACACAAGAAATAATTGAAGATAAATTTCACTCCAAATAAGATAATTTCATTTTAGCTTGTGTTTTAAAGTAAATAGAAATAATTTCCAAAGAGAAATACAATTTTAAAATACAGAATTGAGTATTGTAATGTTGAAAGTGAATATTTTCATTGAAATACCCCAAATGAAACATTTTTATTATCAAAACTATTCACCAAAACCATGGTGAACTTGGCAAAATAGTTTCAACTGACCTATACTAACATTTTTTCCCAAATCAATTGCTCCCTTGGAAAAAGATAAAATTATTGAGCTGTGTAAACCATGCATAGCGGGAAAGAGAAGAATGATGAGGTGTATCCACCAGGCATGGTCCATATCAGTGACTGGCTTCCTAGGCAAATTCCTTACCCAGCTGAAATCAACAGCAAAAGTCTCAGAAGTATGAAGAGTTCCAGGTTGCTTTTTTTCCCCATCCCCAAATGTGCTTTAAGCCGAAAATTTGGATCCACAGTGGGGAAGAAAAAGAACCAAAAAACCCACAACACCCTCATGCTCCTCAGCAAATGTATTTTGGAGGCTGCAGTGCTGCATCCTGATGCTGCTACAGTGCACACGTCAGCTTTCAGTCCACAGGTACAAGCTGCTGCCATGCTGAACAGCCAATGGTGTCACAGGGCTCCAGCACACACACACGCGTGTGCACGCTCACTTACACACACGTGTGCACGCTCAGCCCCCTTGCCTTTCCCAGCACACAAGCAACAAAGAAACCCCCTGCCCTCTCGACCCTCTACAGCATCACGCTGGCCCCGCTGCAGCTCCCATGCAAAACTCCAAGACATCTTAAGACAATTTTGCCGTGGCCTTTTTCATTCCAGATCAAGTATTTGCTTTTCTGTCTGTACAATGGCCATTCTCTTATCAATGCTGCTTTTCTTTCTCACCCACTTCCCTTATTTTTCCTTCCTTTTAGTTTTTTTCCTTTTAGTGAGGGGGGGAAGGAAGAATTGCAAGCTGCTAATTAACCCTTTGCGTCACAGGGTCCCTGGCTCGCATTGCCACCCGGCAAAGGTGGGGCTGGGAGGAGGAGGGGGAGCAAAGAAGATGACACAACAAACACAAGGCCTAGCAGCAGCCGGTTCCAGACACAACATCTGCAGAATGAGGCCGTTTTCCTGTAACTCTAATCTCATAATTCATTGTTTGTGCGGTGTTGGTTACAGTAGCTGAAAGGGGGGATAACAGCAGGTCAATTTGGCACAGAAGCGCGTTTGAATCTGCAATGAGGGACTAGCCCACCTTCTGACAAGCTGTTGAACCGTGGCCAGAAACTGAAAAATTAAGCAGGAAAGTGGCTTAAAAGGAGAAAGGAGGCACCTTAGAATTATATAAACCTGCTAGAATGACTTATTTCTTCAAATCCATGGGGGCGTCGTACATTTGGTGAGCACTGGGGCGATGCGAGAGCTTTTTCTTCATCGCTGCTGCTGTTCATTCACTTTTTGGGCTCCTATGAAAGGAGGCTGCTGGCTTGGCTCTTGTGACTAGGGGTTGCTGGGAAGCCTTTTGCCTCTTTTTTATTTATTTTTGCAAGGGGAAAACCAAACTTTTTTTTTATTATTTTTTTTCCCTGTAATGTTGAAGGACACGGGAGCCCAGCATGGGCCGTTATGCGAGAGATGTGTTGGTTCATGTTAGCGGCTGATTTCTAAACTTCTCCTTTTGAACCGCAAAACCTTAGCCATGTCAGCCTAAATTAGCTAACAGCAAGGGAGTGTCCTTCTCTGTTTGCAGGCCACAGCACATCTGCTCTTTGAAGAAAGAAAATGAGCAAAATAGGGTTGGGTGGTTGGTGGCAGTTTGTTTTCTTTTTTTTTTTTCTGCCTCCCTCAGCCTCCCATTTGTGCGTGTTCATAAATATCCTGATGAGAGGCTGCCTCTGTGGTTGGCGTGTAGGAAGGGGGGAAGGAGGGTGGATAAAGAGCCATTCTCCGCCTGCGTGGGGGACACCCTTCCTCCCCTCCCAGCCACCTCCTCTTCCTCCCCCCTCCCCTTGCTGTTTGACCTTGAGTTCGTTCTCTGCTCCCGCTCCCCTCCTCCCCCTGCTCGCCTGCATCTGGCAGCAGAGGCAGGTTGGTGCAGCTGGGGGGATGAAAATCCCCCTCCCCACACGCCATAACCCATGCTGCTCCAGGTGGGATGCACTGCAGATACTCCAGGTTAGGTGCACCGTGGATGTTCCAGGTGGGGTGCACCGTGGATGCTCCAGGTGGGGTGCACAGCAGATGCTCCCCCTCCACTCCCAGCACAGCCCCCAGGACCTTCGAGCTGAGGTCCAAGAACAGCCACCCCCTTGGCACCCCAGCATGTGTGTTCCACACTGCAGTGCTGCCTCTCAACCCTAATCCGGTTGTCTTTTCCAGCAGTGTATTGGGGAACAATGGGTGGCCTTGTGCTGGCTGAGGCTGCCTGTCCCCGTCCTTGCAGCTGGCGCGTCCACCGGTGCTAAGCTCCAGTGAGCAGGATCAGCTGAAACCCTCATTCCCCTTCACCCTCTTGAAGGGCTTGCCTATCCACTGGGGCCGCTATCGGTTACACGAAACATTTGGTTCGCAATGGGCTGTTTGTGCTGGAAGGCAGAGAGCTCTTCCAGCAGCGGGCAGTGATCCTCGGCAGAAAAAGCCTTGCCCTGTGTTAGTTTACAACAGTTTCAGCCACACAGAAAAGTACAATGGAGACAGATCATGCATAATGACAGGCTGCCGGCGGCTCCAGGGGATCTATAATTTATGATGTTTTCCTTACCGATCTGGTTTTGGATTTCACAAGCGGGCCCATTTCCTTCCCATTTGTTGCTTCCTTCCGTCTGCCTTTCAAGAAATTGAATGCCAGGCTCAAAACGAGTGAGAGTGGCAGCGGACGCCCAGCTCTACCGGCTGGCTGAGTTTGCATGGGGCATGTAGGTGTTCCCCACCCTCACCTCACTGCTCTGAATTTATTACAGAGAAAGGAGAATGCCCTGACACACATCTCAGCTTTTTGATGAGCGGTGGTACCAGCCCACGCACTGCTGCCCTGAACCACATTTGGGTTCACCAGGTCACTCGGTAAAAGCAGGGCTACCAGGACTCCCAGCAATTGGCTGATGAAAGGTAAGGAGGTTAATAATGGCTTTTAAGGATTGTTCTTACTCAAATAAATAAGAATCAAAACTTAATCTGCTCTATCATCCATAATCTAGCCATTGCCCCCTTGCTAGTGATAGATGCACGAGGGCAAGATGCAAGCAGTCAGATGCCACCTCCGCAGTGAGCATGGGTGCCATGAGTCACATCCAGACATGGACGTATGGAGCTATGTGGGTTTGTCCAATGGGCCAAGACTCAACACCAGGGGAACCCCCAGTTCCAGATCTGGAGAAAGATTTCTGGCTGTGGCCTGTCCCCACCACAAGCCACTGGTCCTGCCTGCTCTGTCCCAACCTCTCTGCACTCATCGGGGAGGCCGCCCGCACAGAGGCAGGGTGAGCACCCTCGGTCCCATCAGCTCCCCAGTCTGTGGGCTGGTCAGTGACGGGTGCAGGACTGCACGCCCCTAGCCCCTCGCTGAGGCCGCCCTCCCTGCTGCAGATGGCTGGGTCACCCTGGTGGTTTGCAAATGACCAAGTAAGGTTAAAACCACAGTCACTGTGGTTACCAGGGGCTGTGATTAGTCACACAGTAAGTGATCCAATTATAGCGCACACACACATACACACACCCCCCGCAACACCTCCCACTTCATCTGTTTAAAAGGACAAGCCCAGGCCTTCCTTAACTCAATTTCAGCATGGGGTTATATCAGAAAGAAAAAGGAGCCTGGAGTTGGAAAGGAAGTAGTTGGGGACCGGCGAGTCACCATTGAGGTTTTGGTCGCTCACTGTGCCAGGAAACTCTGCTTGCCCCATGGCGCAGCCTTCGGGTGGGCATCAGCAGAAACGAGGCGGGGAGGTGAGGAGTCCTGCAGCTGCAGCAGGGGCGGCAGGGGTATGAACTGCTGCCGTGGTGTCCGCCGCACGGCCTTAGCAGGTCTATTCATCACTCGCCGCCACAGTTTATTGACCCCAAGGCAGCTTTCCTGCTGCTTCCCACCTGGACCGCTGCGCAGCTCAGCTTCCTTCTATTAATTTTTTTTTTTTAAAAGGATTTCAAACAATTTCAAGGACTCCACCAGATCCACCTTGCAAATGGCTGTGGTTTCTAGAATGGCATTTCCCTTTTTGCGGGGCCCAGGCCCTCCCACAGGCAGGCAGGAGAAGGGGGTGAGGCCGCTTGCTCCATCCTCCTCTCCCTAGCTGGCGCTGGGAGCAGGTGATGGGCACCTGCGTCCCTGCACCACTGACTGCGCCCCCGGGTCCCCTCCTCAGTGGCTGCTGAGGTGGTGCGAGGGGCGGGTGGGAAGCAGGGAGGGAGGAGAGGCATTAATTGGCTCCTGTGGCAGGCAGTTGTGCTTGCTTGCAAAGCGTGGAGCTGGGCACCACTCAGGCACCCCAAACTGCCATCTTGCCTGCAGGAGCCCGCATCCTACGAACCCCGCTGGCATTCTCTGGCAGAGCTCGCTGGGGCAGAGCATGCTGCTACTGCCACCAGTCACTGTTATTTATTGTCTTTTTTCAGTGCAGAGAAATCCCTGGGGCACACGAAGGCTCCGTAATGATGATCTGTACTGGATCTTTCTCCATCTCTCCTTGCATGTGTGGGATTTTTGGCCATGCAGTGCTCAAACATAGCCATTCCAGCTGAGACCATGCATACTTCTTTAGCAGAGGGAGAGTTAAACAGCTAAGGCAAATCTGCATATGAACAATAATGCCACAACTTTGTTCCCATACTCCTGACTTTCGCCCCAGCACACACTTTTATGGCTGAGCTGTAAATCCTTGGGAAACCATCTAAGGGAGATCCTGATCCTTTGGTGCGGTGTTTGCTGCAGTGTTTGTGGGTTGAGCTGTTACACCTTCCCTCCTCCTTATCATGGATAGAGCTGCTTTGCTCTCAGCAATGGGCTTCACGGCTCCATCTCAGGTGCACCTTGGAGTTTATCTGGACAGGGCTAAAGAAACACCCACAAAAGCCAAGGGCTCTGTCCTGAAGGAGAGCAAACATGGGATGGGAGGCTGCACACTGACCCAGGCTCAGTGATGTGTGGTGGCTTGGGGACACCATCAAGATTCTGCTGGGAAAAATCTCCCCTCTTGATTAATGGAGGAATCCATGGCTCCTGTTACAGCCATTCGCTGTCCACACACTGACAAATCACTCCTGGCTGAAGGCATTACTATTCTGGGGCTCATACAGCAATTTGCTGTGAGTTTCTTGGCCTTGTGCAATCACTGTGAGACACTATCCAAAGTATTTCTGATGGCAAGATAGATGCAGGCATCTCCCTGTCTGCCCACCAGATTTATGTCCTAAAACATTTTGACTCAACACATTCTTGACTCCCTGAATAACCGGGAGGCTTCCTGGAGCTCTTCTAACAGGTGACCTCACTTACGTTGCTTGCCTGCTGATGCTGGCAATGCATTGCCTTGCCATGCTTCAACTTCCCTGCTTTTCCTATCTTCTCCCTCCCATGCCTAATTTCCTGCCTGCTGGGAGGGTTTCTTCCCACTCCTTGCCTCCGGCCCTCCCCAGCCAAGACAAGGAAAACTTCCTTTCCCCCCCTCCACAGTGCTGTGTTGCACTCATGCAGCCACTCGTCACGTACAAGCAAAGTGCCCTTCTCGTTGGAGACTGGCACTTTGGCTGCAACACTCGCTGGGGTGAGAGCTCCCCTATCCCACAGAGATGTGGAAAACCAGGTCCACCTACCTCTTTCCTACCTGACCATCCTCCTGGCCTCCAGGGCAGAATTCAGCAAAACAGAACTGACATGATAAAATATTGTAGTTTCTTCTTGAATCAGTGCCAGCTCCAATACCAGCATAGCAGGCCAGGTAAGCAGCAGCAGATGTCTAGGACTTTGGGGAGCCATTTTCCAGTGGAGGAGAAATGAATGACATAGAGTTTAGGTTAAGGCGGTCAAGCCCTGGCCACCACAGTGCCCATAGATTGGGCTGAGCACCAATCTTCCTGTCTCTGTGAGCACACGTGTCAAGGGATGGCTGGGGGGAGCCCACCTGCCTTTCACAGGTCCCCTGAGCCCAGAGCACTTGCTCCGAAGGGCATCACATTTCCTTCAGAAAGAATGACGTTCTCATGAGGGTTGAGAGCATCCGTGTCAGGACCCCAGAACTGACACCCAAGCAGGTTAAAACATGCTGAGTTAAATTCTGAGCACTAGTTATTTTCCAGTTGCCATTGTGTGCCAGTCCACCAGCAAGGCTAACCATGCTGCATGAGTCTTTTTTTCCAGCACAGCTGGCCCTTGCCTTGGGAACTGCTTGTAACTGAGACAGGGAGAAATTGAAAAACTCCTCTGGTGCTTTGCACCGTGTCCTCTTTAAGTGGTACCTCCTCTGCACAGAGCAGTGCTCAGCAAAAATATCTGAAGCATCACTGTTGGTGTTGTTTATTGTTTGCACAGCAATGAAGTATAGAAGCAATTCCCAAGAATAAGGATTACATTTTCTCCACATATTGACAGAGCTGGTTCCTGCCAGTAAGTGATGTAAATCTTGTTCTAAAAGTCCTGCAAAACTCAATAGGCTGTGTTTCAAGTTATTTATGAGTAAATAAGTGAAAAGAGAAACAAAATAATTTCCTTTAATGAATGGAAGAAAGGGAAGAAATTCCCAAATAATTATAAGTGTGTTTACAGTGACTCCCACTGTTTTATGTCTGTGACCCTGGGTCAGATGTGGGGTTTTGTATAGATCCATCCATAAGTACATAATACACTTGTCATAGATGAGATCAACTCTGATGTATTTTTTTTGGCAGCTTCAGAGCCGTCATATTTTCAATGTTTTGTCCAGTCAATCACATCTCAAACGGTGGGGCTTCCATCACATCCCTCTGTAGGCTCATAGGAGCTCTTCGTTAGGATAGTTTCTCAGTGTTTGCAGTCCTCTGGGTAGAGAAAGAAGAGCCTTGTCTGCAATATGCCTAAAGATGACCTGTTTTTATTTGTATTAACTGGATGAAAAATGTAATTCCTTGCAGTTCTCCCTGGCTCTTATCAGCCTGACTTGCACGGATCAAGGATCATGTATGCACACAGCCAAGGACGTTGCTGTGCAGAGCTAGCCCAGACAGGCCTGAGAAACCATCCTCGCTGACTGGAGGCAATAAACCCCTGCTTGCTCACCAACCCTGCCAGAAACAGCCTGGGATGAGCAGAGCACCTATGCTAAATCCAGCATCAGATGTAGCAGCCTGGGAGCCAGCCAGCACACCTACGCTGTGCCGTGAGACACCCCCTTAATGGCACTGCAAAGGTGATGTCAAGCTCAGCCATGGTCCCTTGAAGCTCTGAGGGGCAGGCAGCACAGCTGTGAGAAGCGTGTAGCCCTGAGGTCTTGCTAATGGGAAGCTACAAGCTTGCTAGTTGCTTTCGTTTTTGTAGGAAACCGCAGGGGTATGCCTGGGCTTGGTAACCAAGCTGCTTTTAACAAGTCCTTGCAGATGTAGCCAGATGCACTCAGGGTCTGCCCTGTGATTTGCATGCTTTCTGGCTCCTGGCTTCCCACGAGGCTGTTGCTGCAGGTAGGGTGTGTGTGAGCAGCCCGTCACCCCTTTCCTGCACCTTCTCCCTCATCACAAGACCCTAATACAAAGTATAGGATCCTCTCCTGGTCTAAATTCCCCTAGACTGGAGTAGACACTTCGCTGATGCATTTATACCACGCAACACTAGACCCTAGATGTGGATCTTGGTGTGTGAGTCCAGCCTGAGGGACTGCCAGGGCTAGCACTTTCATGCTATTCTACCAGTGGCTTCAAATATCACCCATTTTTATGGCACCAGCCTACGCTGAAGTAGGATCATCACAGCAAAGGGTGTAGCTTCTGCAATATTATATAAATTTTAAATAAATATTTTTCACTCCAGTGCCTTTCCTGCTACCTTTGTGTGTCCATCTGTCCATCCATTTGCCTCTAGCAGCTGGACTTGTCCCACTCCTGTTCTCTGTCGGCTGTGACTGACGTAGCTGGGGGTCAGTTATCTCCGCAGGCACTGACAACAGCGCAGGACTGCTGAGAGAGTGAGTGATCTAGTCCCCTGTCCGCATCAAGTCCCAGTGTAATTGTGTCGCTGGGTTCAGGGAGGGAGCGTATGACATATGGCGAGTGGTAAGGATGTTTAGGAGAGAGCAGAGGGCGACCCGACAGAGCAGGCGGTGGTGATGCTGGCCTTCCCATGCATGGTCCCCAGCAGCAGTCCTCATCTGCTCCCCCCGCTTCTGCCCAGCCATGTGAACTTGAAACATTTTGTCATTTGAGCACATGGCTTCAAGGTGTGCACGCCGCCTTTCCTCGAGACCCTGCATTTCATAAAGCAACTGCATTCGAGAGGGGAGCCTGCACCTTCTTCCTTCCTCATCATCCAATTCCTTGGCCTCCCCCAGGTAACCACACAAAGCAAGGCAGGGCAGGGCTGGGGGAGGCCATCCCTCGCTCTCTTTCCCTGCTGGTTTTGACAAGGAGACATGGTAATACTCCCCCTCACACCAGCCCTGCCTGCGTGCTCAGATGTATTTCCTGTAACATGCACACTCCCACCATGGCCCCAGTAGCTGCTCTCCTTTATTCCCTCTATTTTTGGATACTTGATGGTGCCCATCATGACTTGTATCTGTGTGGGAGGTTTTCAGAGGTGCTTCCCCATACGTGGATGCAGGCAGGTGCTGAGAAGCGCTTTTGAAAGCATCCTATCCTTCACAGCTTAAACTGAAGCAAAGTGCTGGCACCTTTTCTATCCTAATCTGCATCTTTTGTTCTGAACACTGTATTTAGCTAGGATTATTTTGGTGTCCTCACCCTGTTTGTCTTCTGAATCACCCATGTGCAAGCCAGCTCCCATCTGCTGTAAAGCCACATAATGGTGTTAGCAGTCAACACCAAGCCTGGGTAAATACACCCTGTCCCTGAGTTGGGCTGCTTTGCTTGGTTTGGCTCTGGGCTGACCACGGCTGCTTAGGTTGGAGCGTAAGCTGGGAAGGCTCCTATCTGCTGTCAGTGTCTTACTGGAACTCAAGTGATTTATATTAGCCTAAGACAGGTCCTCATTGGTCTTGGTGGCGTACACTGTACAGAGCAAATGTTTGTTCTGTGATTCATGATTTGGGAAAGTGCAAAGGGTATGGTCAAAACAAGCCCCTCCCCCCCAGTTAGTTTCCTTGTCATATTTTTTAAATTTCTTTATTATTACTTCAATGGTTTCAAGTTTATTAAGAGTCTCATAGTATCTCAGGTTATTATTTAAAGTCTCAGGTCCCGGCGTCCTGAGAATGCACAGGAACTGCTGCTTTCAGTGCAAGAATAAAGGAAGCAAGAATGAGTTTCTGTTCTATAGACACAAAGACATGCCAGAGCACTAAACACCCCTCAGCCACCCAAAACGTCAGCAAAGAGGAAGCCTGGCTGTTACACTGAGGTGTGTTTAAAAATACGTCCTCCTTTTCTTTTCACTTCGAGGGTGCTGAGCTTTCAGCATGACTCTGCATTTGACCCGTTTTTGGAGTGGGATGAGAAGCTGGCCGTGGGCTGCAAGGGGGTGGCTATAGTGCAGAGAGGAGATGTCCCTGGAGCAGGGAGGAGGTGGCCGTGGAGCAGCGAGGTGTCCCCGGAGCAGCGCAAAGGCAGGAGCTGCTCCCTGGGCATCTAGGAAGGAAAGCTCCCCCCCCGCCCCTCCTTCCTAATGGATTCCTTCAGATAAAAGAGTCCCAGCTACCTTTCTTTCTTGTAATGGCCCCTGAGGCTAATGTCTTAAAGAGGAAACAAAAGGATTGCTTTACATCACAGAAGTGGGGCAGGAGCTCAGTAGGGAAAGCAGCACTTGAGTGATGCGGCACTGCCAGGGCTCCAGCAGCAGGACGGGGGCCAGGGGGAGGGGTGCAGCTGGCCCTAACTTGGGCTTTGCCGTGTGGCCTCTTGGTATTAAACCCTGTATTAACTCCTTCTTTGCTGCTCTGGTGTCCGTGTGCGCCGGGGGGGGGGTGCTCTTCTGTCCTGGGACATGCAAAAAAAAGTCGGGGTACTAAGGCACGAAAAGCAAGAGTGTGGGTTTCGTGGGCGCAGCCGGCAACGGAGGCGCACGGTCTGCGGCAGCTAAACCAGCCAGAAGCAGAGATAATAATGCTAAGAAAACAACGGAACTCTGCAGTAATGCCTTAAAAAATCATGGCAAGCGATAAACACAAGGGAGGTTGAAGAGCCGAACTCAGAGGGTGGCAGGAAAGACGCTTCCTACGGGAGAGGGTGTTGGGCGAGCGCAAAGCCAATCCCGGGAAGAGCGCGGCTTCCAGCAGCTCCAGCTGTGCTGCTCTTCCTTTGTCTGCTCTCTCCTCTGGCGGCTTTCCAAGGGATGGGCAGAGCAGGTGTGACAGCCGCCGAGGGAGCCCGAGCAGCAGCAGCAAAGCCAGGCGGTCAGCCGGCAGCTGGGGCCGCAGGCGGAGGGGCTGGAGCCAGCGGGTCCCTCTGCTCTGAGAAAGATGCTGGTGCTGGTGCTGCCCACCGTAACTCGCTCCAGCCAGAGCCTTTGTGTTCCTCTGGCTTCACGTGGGTACTGACTTTATAAATTGACCGCTCTGGCAGCGGAAATTCTCCGCACACCTTCCCCGTATCTGGTTTTGGTGGTGGTGGTGGGGGGGCGTTGGAGAGATTGCAGTAGGGAGAATAAACTGGCAAACAAAGTAAAAGAGACACTTTCATTAGCAGCTAATAGAAGAAAATCGACTCTTTTGGACCATCATTGTCCTTGCCACATGGGATCAGAACGATGCTCTGTCAGTGCCCTGGTTTTGACCTGGCCCTAAACCAGTTTCTTCACAAGGAGATATAGGGAAGTGGGCTAATCAGCAAATCCTCCAAGAGCATCCTTCTTAACCCTAGGATCCCTTCTTTGTCACATCCCCAAAGCATAACCTTCCTATGACTGCCCCAAACTAATTTTGCAAGGCGTGCGAGTCTTTTGTGCTTGGATTACACACATTTAAAGAAGAGCAGGTGATATTTGAAACTTGTCCCGATATGGTTCCCATTGAAAAATAAGTGTTTTGCTTGGTTGAATATGAAGCAGCTGGCTTGTGGGGCTGTTCTGTGCCCTCTGTGACATTGAGAAACATGCAACCCTCCTTTACTTTAGGCCTGAGAGCTGCACTGGCTGCTCTCAGAAAAGCGTACCAAAGGAGGATCCCATCCTGCTGCTGAAACCTATGTGAGTCACAGATAAAGTGAAAAATAATTAAAAATTAATAAAGAAAACAACAACAAAATCCCGTATCCTATTCTAACAGTAGGGCCAAGGGAGAATACTGGGTGCTGAAAAATGCCATATCCCCAAGGAACAAGCACCATCTTTTCAAAGGTGCAGTTCTTCCAGAAGCAATAGGAGCAGCATCTGTGCCTATAGCTTTTAAGTTTGTAATTTGTCTGTAATTTCTCAGCAATCACCAATATTCTGCAGGGATTCTAGGGTGCTTTTTTTTTTTAATGTGTGTTTTCCTTTCCACTGCAAAGGCCTAACGCTCTCTGAAAGCCCATATGCTCCTGTCCTGTTTGACTTTAGCATGCAGGAAATGGCCTCTGTCCAATTAGCAGCATGGGAATTAGCACTGCTCGAAATTCACTGCTCCCCACCGTATTCCCCTCTGAGAGTGCTGAACTTCAGTGCTCAATTTTCTCTCTTTCTCTCTCTTTTTTTTAAACAGCACCACGAAGACTGAGTGCATAGGAAGCTATTAGAAAAGCACTGCTAATACTGAAGTCAGGAGAAGCAGCTGTTAAATTCCTAGTGATATTAACACAGAGGTATTTCAGGTAAGTTGTGTTTTCAAGTTGCATTTTTTTTTCCTGGCTTAGTATAATTTATCTTGTAAAATGTTAATATTGTTGGCAGTTCTCGCAGTTCATTACGAACATCATCAGTATCATTTGATACTTCTCTGAAGCCTGAGCCTCTGGAGTCCTGTGAATAACAGAAAAGCATGTTAAGCATCATCAAAGTGCAAATGGAAAATGTAAAAGAAAGAAACAATCACAATTCCATACATACATCTAGATACATAAAGATGTATATTTATATCTGAATCATTAATTTTAAAGCCAACTGTACAATGTTTTACTGGGGTGGGGAGAAAGCAACGCATTCATTTTGTACGCTTGGGATTGACGTTTCTGTCATAAAAAGGAGGAATTCATCGAGATAACATAATTGCAATACCTCATTTTTAATGTCCTGTGCTTGAGCTTTTACCAGTGTGACTTTAACGTGATATATTTCTGTGATGGTGCATATTTACTATATAAAAGAGATAGCTAGTGCTCTTTTGTGATGAATGCAAAGCACGCAAAGGAAACTTTTTATTTAGGCTGCTGGACACAGACCAAAGCTGGGGTTTTTCCTAGCTGTCTAGCTCCCAGACTGACTCTCACAGTGGGTGCCTAGTGTCACTGTAATGGGTTTCTTGAAGTCCTGGCCTGGATTAGGCAGTTACAGATCAGAGTGAAATGCTGACTACATTACGTGTAGCTTACCTTTTCACACAGTGGTATTGAAAAAAACTTCTTTAAAGCACACTTTTAAAAAGTTACAATGCAAATAATATCTGATGTGTGATGCCTAAGTCCCTGCTATGTCTTTTGCTAGTTGCTCCACAATCACAGACAAAATTAAACATCATTATTTTCATTATATAATCGCCTTGTGCTAAGCAACGTCTGCTAAGGCCAGGCCTTGAGAAGTCAAGATTTCAGAATGTCTTTTCCTTCTGAGCTGGAACAAAGTGAAAATATTTTGCCAAAGCAGGGGGGAGCACATTGGTGAACAAGCTTATGTTGAACTGCGTTGCAAGAGGCTTGTGTTGTGCTCCTTAGATTAGCACAATTTCTCTGTAAAGTACAAATGGTATTGAATGGGGAAGAGTTTGGCCATTTGAGAACATAAGGCAATGTGGCTGGGAGGTAGTAGCTGGGCAGCAAAAGTAAACGGATGACATTTGTGGCTATCAGAGGGCAACTCATAGGCCCGTTTTCCATGATCAGGAACTCTTGCTCTATCATTCAGCAGTGGGAAGTATTAAATAAGAGAGCCCTAAGAAAGGGTCTGGACAGAAATGCTGTAACACAGGACTGAGATACACCACTAGCCTTTGGAATAACTCTGTTTTCCTCAACTTTCAAAAAATATTTATTGTTGTTATTATTGAAGGAAGAAACTGACTTCTATTAATCTACAGTTTAGGCCATGGGCAGGTACTATCCAAAATGTGTGTAAAAAGTGAGACACTAATATTTATAAGGGTCCCTGCCAGTGTATGGCTTCACCTCATTGTCTGACACCAAAAAATTCTTTGGTCAGTGTAATTGCAGCCCACCTGCATCAGGGTTTGAGCTGCTAGTTTATACAAGTAGCATAGACCCATTCTCACAGTGTCCTTTCCTAAGAAGACCTCAGCACTTCTGCTAAGTCCTGCACTGGGCCAGCCTCATACTGTCCCAGGAATCAATTATTACAACACCGTGATCATATTTAGACATGTTTTGTACAAGTATTTTCTTCTTTCTAAAGCTCACTTACAGGTCATTGTCCCTCAAATGCGCACCTGATTGCACTGTAAGGAGCCTGCTGTCATCTGTCCTTCCCCTTTAGAGGGTCCAGGATCTAGCTGGACACAGGGGCTGTCCCCAGGTGTCCAGTGTGCTATTGTGTCTCTCATGAACTGTGTGAGAGGAGATGATGCTGTTGCTCTGGAGTGACAGCAGTGAGGGTGGTGGGTGGCCCCACATGCTGGGAGCAGGTATGTCCTCCCCGCATGCGAGGTCACTGGGGGCAGGATTACTCCACTGGCTTCCCTTGGGGTGGATGGCTCCGCATCAGCCCTGATTACCAGCCTGCACAGGGGCGTTGGGTCCTCCCTTAATTAGCCGTGGCCTGTGGTCATTGACGGGCTCTCGGCCATTTTAATGAAAAGAAGTGTTCTAGCAGTGACCTTGATCTAACCGGGAGGTGCCAATCACAGCAAGAATGACTGTCATAACAATCATCGCTGGCACATCGGGGACCTCACGACCAGTGGGAAGGCAGGCAGCACTCTTCACAGCCTTCATGGTTTTGTCCTGCAGCAGGTTAGAGGAAGCCCCCAAGCCCAGAGCAAGGGAATTTAGGTTTTCCTTCCTCCTATGTGTTTGGGTCCTGGGCTGAGGAATTAACATCCTCTTTGGGGGGCTTACTGAGCTTCACCCCTTAGTAACTGTGCAAATGTCTTTTCTGTCTCTCCTCTGCTTACGTTGAGCCTGTTCTCCAGTAGCCTTTGCTAGCTGTGCCCGAGCTCCTCTGCAGCCTTGCCCACTGCCACAGCACCCCGGGGCGCCGCATCTGGACACACCGGCTTTGGGGGTTCTGTGCAGGAGCTTCTGCGCCCTTTCCCCAAATCCCCTTCTTTGTTCTGTGCCTTCATTCCTTATTCATGTGATCACCTCCGTGCAATGCTGTCTCTCTCCTTCCCTAACTCTGCAGGAATCAGCGGTAGCTTCCCTCTCCATCTGCCGCTGCAGAAGGCTCCTGGGTTGCGCTCTGCCCTTCCCCCAGTATTTGTAGGTCTCTTCCCCTCCACAAGTCCTCAGGAGTCAGCTGTCACTTGTTTTTTTCTATTTTTTTTTTTTTTTTCTCCTCCTGGCTCCTGTAGCACGGTCACATCTGACTTGCCTGTGCTATTCCTCCGTGGCTGGGGGAAAGCTTGGCCAACTTTTGCCTGGTGTCAGTTTAGCAGCCTGGGCCTCCTCCTCCCTGGAGGTTGTGGGAGCAGTTGCCGCGCTGTCTCCCCTCCTTTCTCATCATGGCTGGGCTGCAGCTGGCGTGACTGGTTTGAGCAAATCTGGGCCCCCCTACGAAGCTGTTCAATTGAGTTGGCCTCCCCCTTGTCCCTGCAAGGCTTGGGAGGGTCTGTGTGACTTTCCCCTCTTCCCCCTTCTCCTGGCAGGGAGGAAAGCCAGTCCGAGCTGGAGATGGAAACGGAACGCTGCTGGTGGTGGAGGATGGAGATGCTGGTGGATGGGGAACTCAATTGTGCAGGGTGGGCAGCACCTCACAGGATAAAGCAAGGGGTTTCTGAGGTCCCCTCACCGCAGCTGGTGAGGTGTCTGCTGCCTTCTGGGGCTCCACCAGCAAGGCAAGGGTGAGAAGACATCCCTGCCTGCTGGGCTCCAGCACGTTCTGACCATCCCACAGCCCCAGCACCGTACTGTGGGAGCTGGGACCATCGGGGTCCCCAGTCCTTAATGAATTGACCCTTTCCTGCTTATTATTTTACTATTGCCCTGGGGCATGGTTCATTTTACTCCCTCCTTTAATGAGTCAAAGGGGTCCAGTTGGAGGCTTTCCAAGACTAAGCTTCCTGCATCTCTTTACCCTTTATACAAGCTTAATGAACATGCCACCAAAACAGCTCATTAGATGTAATGTCAGTTCTATTTCTGGTGCTCCCTCTTGGAGAAACCAGTCCTACGCTGGCAGAGAGATGAACCCAACGCGAGCCACAAATAAATACCACTCCCGTCCCTTCTTTTCTGTCCTTCCCTTTTTCATGCTTAAAGAGGAATGAGGGAAGAGTCACAAGCCCTCATAACCTCTCCTCTCCCTATTAATTTACCCAAGACTGTCTTCCCTTTCAGCCCCTTGGACCAAACCAAATAACCTGGTCTTTTTGCTTCTTGTTGCTGTCCTGGCTGCTGCTGTGGCAGGGGAGCAGTGGCTGTGGGGTGTGGTGAAGAGGTGAGAAGCACAGACCTGCAAGGTGGAAGTGGAGCCTTTAAAGAGCAATGAAAACCACAGTGCTTCTGGGAAGCAATCAGACCTGTTTACTGCAGGTGAATCAGAGCTCGATGACTAGTGAGTCACTGGAGTATTTGATATGTCAGAGCTGTGGAAAATGATTCACCGAAGGTTTGATCTCCAGAGAATATTTTTTCCCCTACCAAGAAAATCTGGGATTGCTTCAGGGTTTGTTTGGGGTCCCCCCCTCTTCCTGTGAAACAGGAATTCACGGGAATTCACGGGAGACAGACAGACAGGCAGAATGGAAGGGAGAAAAAAAGAAATTTAAAGATGTGGTTAGTTAGTTGGGAACAGTTCCCTCCTGCTGCCTGTCCTTGGCGATTGCTTGTCACGCATGTGTGAGTTGCAACTAGTCGCCAGGAAGGAAGAAGCAGCCAAAGAGAGAGGATGTGGTTACTTTGCAGTATACTGTATCTCTGCTAGAAAGCTGCAAAATGCATCCTACTTACCTTGTGAGCCACTTGAACCCTCCCAAAAGGTGTGGGAGAGAAGTTGTCCTTTTGCCTCTGTAATTAATTCTACAGATATATTTTTCAATGTAACATTATTTTGTCATCTGCCATAAGATCACCTGGTGAGGAGGCCTTCTATTTTGGGAATGAGTATTCTCAGCTTTAGGAATTGTAAAATGTAATATGGCTTTTGATGCAGCAGGAGCACTAACGCCCTCATAAAAAAATCCTATTTATGTTTGAATGTGAACAAGGTTTTACAATGATTTAAAGGGTCCAAGTCAGAAGTATGCCAAGATTAGTGGCCTCCTATTGGTCTTAATCTTGTTCCCTTACCATTTTCCAAGATGTATTAATAGCTTCAATTTTTAATTTGAATTTTCCTTCCCTATAAGGTATCATTAAGTTGAAAGGTGCAAATGAATGACACTGGTAATTTGGTCTGCTTGAATGTCTGTGCCTAGTAGTGTAGAATCAGATGTTTCCAAGTTGCTTCGCTGTGTGGATATCAGTTAAGGAGCAGATTGTGTCCTGTACCTCCAGGAGCATGAGGAAGGCAACAGTGGCTGTAAATCACCTTTACTTTTCTAGGCTTTCTCTTTCTAGGATGTTTCAGGGCTGAAACAGCCTCCTGTTGCTTACTTTTATCTTCTTTCTTTAGTGTATGGCCCCTTAGCGTGAGTTTAGGTCACAGGATGGGTCCCCAGTTTGCAGAATGAGGCCACGCATCATGTGCATGTACACACAGAAGTGTTAGATGGTACTATTTTGCAAAGTACCTGCTCTAAAAATGATGCTACCTAGATACTAATAACTGCTTCTTTTTATATTTAGCATTATTATTATTTTATTCTAATTAATACTGTGGTGCATAAAAGCTTCTTGCACAATTAAAAT
Source organism: Phaenicophaeus curvirostris (assembly GCF_032191515.1). Lineage (NCBI taxonomy): Eukaryota > Metazoa > Chordata > Aves > Cuculiformes > Cuculidae > Phaenicophaeus > Phaenicophaeus curvirostris. The sequence continues at coordinate 60,858,764 of NC_091394.1, forward strand.
AATGAAATAATAATATAGAAGGCTGGAATTTCTAGAGCTAAGGGATAAAGGGAAGTAGCAATTAGCGGAGCTATCTTTATCTCTTTGGCCCTTTGCAAGGACAACAGAGAGCTATTTAATATGGTGGTTGGGAAAGTGCTGTTAAAAAAAAAAACTACTAGGAGAATACTCGTGCTCTAAGTTGCTTAGTTCTCCCTTGTTCTCTCTAGCATCAGTTAATTCTAAAATAGCCCCATGTTTCTTGGCTTTTTAAGATGAAAATGTCTTGTATCCCTTAATGTTGTCTCCTCTGAGGGAGACAGAAATTCTTCCAGGAAGCCCCGCAAGAGATCAACACTACCGATATACTCACCACCAGAGCTACCACCTCCTTATTTGTCTAGGAGCATGCTGTGTCTGGCAGCTGGTAAGAAAATAAATAAATAAACCCCAGGAATCAAATTCCTGAGGAATCTGGTCATTTCAAGGTTCCTCTATACATTCACAGGTTTTAAAGGCCATAAGGGACAATTATATTCTGACCTCCGGTGCAACATAATCCATTGAATTTCTCCTAGTGTTGCCGGCACTCAGCCATATGAAATGAATTTGTGCTTTTGAAAATACTCTCCTCAGCTCTAGTCTATTCTCTCAGACAATCCCCTCTTACACCTCATGCTCTCCTGTTCAATACTGCATGTGTGGGCGAGGTTGTTTTCAGGTCTTCTAGCAGCAGCAGCCCCAGAGCAGGATGTATTTTACCTTAAAGCAGCACAGTGCAATCCGTTTAACCTGTGCTTGCTGCTTCACCTCCAAACCTTCACATGGTATTTCAGCCTGACTCCCAGAGGTGGGGATAGCCTTCACAGATATATCACAGATAGCTCTTTTTTGGGTCCCTTCAGTGGAAAGGTTTTAGGGCAATGTTTTTTTTCCCCAGCAGGGAGGAGGGATGGTACCTTTGCCAAATGGCTGGAGAGTAGCAGCACTGCAGCTGGAAGCTGGCTGGGCTACAGCCACTGTGACGTGTCTCAATACAGCCTCAGAGGGGGAGAGTTCGTGTCTTTTCCCTTTATTTATTACTGTGATGGCTGCAATATGGAGCTGGCCTGCCTCTCACAGGGACAGTGGCAGCCAGCGGCCAGCCTGGCTCATGCGTCTGCTCCATGCAGGGCTGGGAGAACACTGGGAGCAGGAAACCTCCTCTGGGCCCAGAGCGGGCAAACGGGAAACCCTGCAACAAGCAGAGAATTTCTTCCCAGTGGCTGAAAAGGCTGGGAAGGGGACCTGGGTTGAAATCACTGGGCTGGGTAGAGCAGGGGCAGACGGCCCTTGGCCCTGAGTCAGAGCAGCCCTCCTGGTGCACCTGGGCGGAATAGATGACTGATTCCTGTAAAGGGGCTGAGTAATTCGTCTGTTTAGTCAGAGGATTATTACCGCCCCAGGAGGGTGGTCAAAGCCTGGCAGCTGCCTGCAGCCTGGCAGAAGGCTGGTAGTGAAAGGAGGGCTGAAGCCCCAGCGCAGCTCGGAGATGGGCAACTGGCAGCAGCTGCTCTCTGCTCATGCCCCTGCGCTTGCTACGGCAGCAGTGCTGCGTTTACCTCGGTCCAGATGAGGGCTGGCTCTGTGTCTGCAAATGTTAAACCACTTCTCTCCCTTTCAATTCTCTTACAAGGAATCCCACTTCCACACGGGCTTCATAGATTCAGCTGGAAAGACTGAACTGAGATTCTTTCTGTGTCCTCAAATACTACAAGGGTGAAAAAGTATTCTGAACACTGAATCAGCAAGAGTGACGTTTCGGTCATGCTTTACGGTTGTTCTAAACTGTGTGGTATTTTGGAAAGCAGCATAGTTTGTTAGGCATATGTCAAACAAAGATTTGCCCCTCCAACATTCTGAGTGTGCTAGAGCTTCTGCCAGCGTCTTCAAAAAAAGGAAAAGCAGCCCCTTGTGATCACTGGGCTCTAAGAGTTAAGGCAACCTGTGCCTCCAAGTTAAAGCCTTACCTCTTAGAGCCGAGTGATCACAAGGGGCTGCTTTTCCTATTTTTGGCCTGTTTATTTACTTACCTATTTGTTCAGGGCAGATGTCTAGCTATTCTAGCTGGGCAGCAAAGCTTGAAGGCTCAGGACAGGGAGCAAATAAAAAGAACCCCAACTGTATTATTTTAAAAAAAAAAATCTCATGATCTGTTAAGCATGTCTTCCTGTCTACCGAGGACCTGGCTGGTGATTTTGGAGTGCTTGGTTGGCAGGACTGCCATTTTCAACAGTTTTCCAGCCTTCCCACAGGAGCAGTGATGTGGTTTATGTATTTCAGTCTGTGCTTCAGCCCACTGCTGTCTTTAAAATGGCTGAAAGTCCTTAGTGTAGGGAGTAGGTGTGCCTAAAAATCCCTTTGTGTGATACCCTCTTTTCCACAGCTGCGATTTGCTTGCCATTATAAACAATGTGATAACTTAATTCTGATGGGCTGGTTTAATGTGCTATAAAATATAAATTTAGGCAGCACGTAAAATAAGCTTTTCCTGCCATATGACAGAAACCACAACTGTCTGGCATGGACACACACGCCAGAACCTGAAAGGAAGCAAAGCACAAAGCCAGACATGATCTTTGATCATATGTTGTTTAAAATTAACAGCACAGATCATAACCACACTTAAATAACACATCTGTCTGGGGGTTAGATGGTAACACACAATATGCTTTTTTAATTCATTATGCATTTGAATCTCTCCCAAGTAACAGGTGGTTTTCTGACAACGAAGCCTGCCAACAATCGCTGGAGAAAGGGCTGGCTGATAGTTATCTTGGGAGGTGAGGTAGCCTGGGTTCCTGGATAGCAACAAGCCCTGGCTCTCTTAACTCTTTTCCTGCTGGTTCTCCATTGGCTCCTGCCATAATTAATACCCTGCCTGCCTTATGGCACCTGTATTTGAGCTGTTGGAGGGGAAGCTGCTTCTTGAGGCAGAGGTTTGGGGTCTGCGCCCCAGGGCTGGGGGCCCATGCCACCCAGGCTGTGCTATGGATGCCAGCCCAGCTGCTGAGCAGGTTCAACATGTGGGTCTGGCCTGACCAAACACATGCATCTTCAGGGGATCGTCTGAGTTAATGACCTTAGAGACCCTTTATGGCCACCAGAGAGGAAATGGCACCTTTGGAGGATGATTCATCCTGGGCTGTAACTGTCTCAAACAGAGGTGGATGTGCTCACAGGAGGACCGCATGTCTCCCTGAATCATGAAGGAGGGTGACAAGCTTGGATGGGGATGTTTACATTGCAGGCAAGGTTCAGAAGGGTGAATCCCACCTGAGCTGCTCGTGCTGTGCTGTGCTGTGGAAGATCTCAGGCCACCCAGAATGCATCCATACCGCCATGTGTTGCCCTCTACCCAGAGTATATCTGAACAGCCCAGGTGGCATGTGGAAAAGAGATTGGAGTCTGTCCTGGCAGGTATCCCCCAGGCTTCTACCAGCTATTGTTCACAGATCCCTTTGAGGTGAAGGGAGATCATTCCTTTGGCAGACTTGGTATTCCACTGAATGGTGGCTGACACCTGGTCCTGGAGACGGAAGTGTAAAACCTGCCACACCTTGTTTTTCCCTGCAAAAGAGGTTGCACAGATGATCCAGCTACAGCATGAGGCAAGGATATGATTAACTGTACCTCATTATGCATGACAGCAACCACTAGAGCTTATAAAATTAGCCACATCTTTTAAAAATCTAGCTGTGATGTCTGGAGTCCAACACACATCCTCCTGCACAGCTTCGCAGGGTCTTTCTGTGGAGTTTCTAGTGTGGAGACCACCAGCTGCAGGGAGCTTGGGGAGCATGATGTGACTCCACTTTTGCTTTTGCTTCTTTGAATGTCTGGGCACACTTCAGAAGATCTGTGTGTCCCTCTTGAAGTCGTGCGAGCTCACAGTAAGCAGGAGAGTCCTGGCCTCAGCCCTTGTGTAGTGCTCAACTCCAGCAGTAATGGATTTGTGCCCCTTCAGATACTCCATTTATAACAGTCACGCGTTTTGACCTGCTCCTTGTATAAGCAGCTGCTCTGGAAGGCAGGGGAAGGAGAGACATGACTTCCTCCAGGGCTTGCTGATAGTAGTTCCCATCTTTGGACAAATAAACTCACCAGAGCATGATGGAGAGCCTTTCCTTCTTGCTAGGAGCTCTTTAATCCTCATAACCCCAGGGCTGAGGGGAATGGTTTCCTTTGGGTTCTTGACACAGGTGTGCCTTACTTCCATTAGTGCTTGGATAGACCTCCAGATTGGCCAGACCAGGGGACCTGCTCTCTGTACGGGGAATGGAGCAGAAGACGTTTAGTGTAGCTGCTTTCTGACGTCTAATGACACATTAGCCCTTAGGGTCCTCCTGGGTCACTTGTCACATGTAGTTTGGGTTGAGGTCTGCCCAGAACAGATTTCCAGATCAGCAGCGGCTGAGATGAAGTTTATTAAAACGAACTACTAGAACAACCTTTGTGAGGTTAAGTAGGAGCTATGGAGGCACAAGTAGTTACTGGGAGCTGTGGTATGATTTGATGCTGGCCACCCTGTTAGTCACAAGGAGGCTGTGAGAAACCCTGGCTCCAAGCAGGCTGCAGATGAGCCCTGGGCTCCGGGAGTTGACAAACTTCCGCCCTGCTCTTTCTTTTTGCTGTGAATTCCTCTTCCTTCTCACACATTCATCACACTGGTCTGCTTTTCCCAGCACCTGGGTAGGGATCAGCACCAGAATTACTTAGCACAGCAGAACTACAGGGTTCCTAGATTATGCTATACTGTAAATGGAATGATACAAGACCCTGAAGACAAGGTGTTTGGAGGCTCTAGTTTAAGCTTTTTGCCTGCTGGGCAAGCAAAGGCCTGCAGATCCTCTCATGCATATGCTTATAGACAGTAGAGGGGTGCAGTCATCAGCGCTACCTAACCAAAAAAGTCGCTTTTCTTGCTGCTTGCAAATTAGGGGACTTTCTAGGAACAGCACCCGTGCAAAGTGCACACACACGAAACAGCAGCGCTTGCAAGCCTAACCAGTGGGGACTGCCCAGGCACTCCCCACACTGCTGCCCTGCGGGACCCTTGCCCCTCTTCTCCCCTGCACTCCCTGGGCAGGGGAACGAGGGATTTCCCCCAGGTCTAACGCCTGCAACCGCAAGAGGAAGTTGTTTCCCAGGGCTTGCAGAAGAGATGAGCCACCTTGCTCAAGCATAAGAAAGAAAATGCGTTTAGAAACCCCTGTGCAGGGAAAGGAGCCACCTGAGTGGTGTACCTGGCTGCAGAGGTGCTGAAAAATAGAGTCCCCCTGTTGGATGGGTCAAAAGCTGATCATCACCCAGCGCATTTGTGCACAGGGTGTGGGGCACACGCATGGCAGGCACCTAGCTGCTTTCATAGAGGTGTGAAGCTCCTAGAGGCCGAGGGCTCCCCAGGGCTGCTGTCGCCCACCAGTCTGACGTCGCGACGCATCAACAGAGCGCAGCTGTCAGCCACCGTCCAGGGGGACCGTGCTGAGTGTTTACATGAGTGATCATATTGTAACCTCTTCCAGCTCACAGGCAACTCACAGGGTTACCTCATCTGCAGTTGAATTACCTCATCGATGTGAAATGCATCGAGTGCAAGGCAGGAGTGAGGCGAGCTGCTCTCAGGGGCACAGCTCCCTTGGCAGTAGGCTGTGGAGGAGTGATCCGCCACCCGGCCACTCAGGAAATAAACTTGAAATCTGTTAGTTTTGCAGTTATCTCCATTCAGGAGGTCCCTCATATCACTGGGATTGCTTCACAGTGTGAGTGGGCTGTGTAGGGGTGTTAACATCCGATGCCTCTGCAAGAAGGCGGCTGTGCTGGCCAGCAGTCTGGCTCTTTGCAATGTCCGTCTGCCATGCAAAATCCCTGCAGCAGCACGGGGAGCAGTAACCAGGCTGTTATTCTCCACCACAGGCTATGACTAGAGAGCAGAGCTCTCTGCATCCTCAGCCTGAAGCATATTTCTTGACTCAGATTGCCCTGCTTAATCTCTTTAAAAACAAGCCAACAAACTATACGTGTATAAATAAAAAATTGCACATGATGCCTAAGAATTTATAATAAATTATCGGTGCCATAGGCAGGGGAGTTTATTAGCCCCTGTCAAGCTACTCACAATGTAAAGGACATACTGACCTAGAATGATCTTGTCCTTCCAATCAGCATTTAAACTGTAACAGGAGGAGGGCCAGTATTTGTGCATTGGTAAGGTTAACCCTTCAGGCTACCCTTGCAGATATTTACTGTATGATTTTGTGTACATTTCCAACCTTGGCAGGCCACTTTTATTTCTATTCAACCCTTTTATTAATCAAGGAAGCTGTGAGGTAGAGGACACCACTTCTGAAAATACACATATTTTAAAATCCTTAGAGTATGTATGTATGTATTTCTCTGTGTGTATGTATATATTTTTCCTTTCTCCCAGGCTATTTATCATGTCCAGTTGGACACATTGTGTGAGCACAGCTGCTCTTATCTGGCATGGAATAGCTTATTAAGGGGATGATTAAGATTACCATTTTGCTTTATTTCATTTCTCAAAGCTTCATATGCATAGCCAGAACCTGTGCATTTCGTGTGTGTGTGCAGAATAACAGTCTTAAGTGGCATTCACACGTGGTGTCTCCAGGCACTATGTAAGGCACATCTGGAGTTCACAGCATCCTGGAGATAGTTGCTTGAATCCCAGGAGCACAGGTCGGACTGGGAATGGGGTACCGGTATCCATGGTGAGGCTCCCTATCTCACAATGCCAGGTGTGTGCATATGCGTTAATTCTTGGAAAGGCTGTCCTCAGGGAGGAAAGAGAGAAACCAGGAGAGAGGTAATTAGGAGCTACCTTGCACAACTGAGCCAGCTCATCAGGGATGGGTATTGGAAGGACAGTGCTGGGAGCAGGTGACACGTGCAGAGGTTTCACACAGCCTGCCGGTGGGCTCTTCTCTCTTTCTCTTGTCCTTTTCCTCTTCCCTTTATCCTTTCTTTTCCATTCTTTCATTTTCTCTCCCTTCCCTTCCTTTCTCTCCCTCTGTATTAGCAGGCAGGGAAAGAGCATAAGGGTTGAAAGTGGAGCTTCTGAAATAATTCTAGTAGGCTCTGTTTGACAGCATCACTGGTAGTTGTTCTCTATCTTGAAACAAGATCCATATTCGGATCAATAGAAATTTGGAGGGGGAAAGTGTTCCCTTTTATTTCTTTGTCAACTCAATGTGGCAGAGCTGCTGGAAAACACATGCTCTGAAAGCTACTAGCATGAGACTAGTTATTAAAACAAACCCTTTCTGCCTGCACTGTGTACACTCCATCTATTTCCATACATAGACCTAGAGCATGGCTGAACACAGATGTATGCTGGTCCAGTCCCTCACATCAAAAAACACGGCTGTTTCACTTGTGGAAGTTTGGAGCCTCCTGAATCCTGCCTCAGCTTCCCAGCATCTCACAGACCAACAGCACCATGGGGCTGTGTTAAGCTCCCAGCAAAAATTGGGTGAATATGGCTCATAATCCAAGTTTAAGTGGATTTACTGGGTAAAGAGGCAATCCTCATTCTGTTTTGTGTTTCACAGTGCTGCTTTGAAAGAAAACTGATGCATGATTGTACTAAACCTGCACTCCAAACCCTACATCATACTGGAAAACAACATGCCTTGGGGGCTGCTAAGCACCGGTCCTTGTGAAGCAGTAGCCACCATGTAAGATCAAAATCTTATACACGATTGGACTGGGAAAGGATTCTCTTAACTACACATACTATTTAAGTAATGTTTACTAGTGGCTTTTGCTTTACTTTTGCTGCTGTCTTGCAGGCAAGCGGAGTTACAGCTCCATGTGCTGGGGTGGGCAGGAAACTTCTTTTTTTGCAGAAACAGCTTTGAACTTGAGGAATTAGGAAAGGAACCTGCCATTCTCTCGTGCAGGTGAAATTAGAGAGAGAAAGATATGACTCACTGGTGGGGCAAATTGATCCTGCCAGCTGGGCTTCATTCAGCTGAAAAATATACCCCCATGGTTGCAAAGAAGCCAACCAGAACTAACCAGAGGGGTGCAAATCTTCCAGTCAAACTGCAAATTGGGAACAACAAAGCAAATCATTCAGGTAGAAGGCATGCAAAATGCAATTGGTTCTTTTGCACTTTACCTTGAATGGATTAAATCTGGCACTCAATGCGCGAACCCACAAGTGATTGAACGGTAGTAAGCTGGCATAAGGCTGGCTATAATTAGAAGTGATATCTGCTCAGAACTAAAGTGCCAAATGTGCCTTCAGGTGTATTCGTTCTCCATCTTGCTTTTTAGTCCAGGCCTGACACATTTGGGATTCTTGCCATAGGAACTGTACCAAATGACTCACTCACAGTGGTAGCCGTGTGCTGAAGACTGCATCCTACAGAATCAGCGGGCCTGGAGTTCAACATGATAGGCAAAACCTCAGGAGACTGACATATGGTCACTTGGCTCAAATAAGCTCCTTCAAACCTGGAAATTTATCTAAATTTTTATCTTTCTTATTTTTTTGTCACTTTTACAGTTGTGCCCTTGACCAGTTCCTACCTTATTTCATTCTTCTCTGTCCTCTCATTCTCCCATCTCCTTTAGTCTCAGTGTGCTTGGACAGTCCCCATTCTAAAATTCTTCTTATTAACAGCAGACACCACAAGCTGTCTGTTTTCTCTTGACTCCCCAACAGTGCCTGAGGTTTTATAGCCCCTCTGGAGACCCAGCTGTAAAGACTGGAATGCTCTCTGCTAATTTCCCTGTGGTTGTTCTCTTGATTTCTGGTGTAATAATGGACAGATCTGCAAAACCACTTAAAGGCTGCAGAGCTGAGCACTGCAGAGCCTGGCTGCTAGGTCTTTTGAGGGAGTCCACAGCCCAACAGCAGCATCTGGGCAGCCATCAACGGGAGAAGGGCAGCTGTTTGGGTTCACCTGTGGGAGCAGGTAATAGAAGGGAGCACAACACCTCCTGCTGCACGGAGAGGCTTATTTTTCTTTTCCAGAAAAACCCAAAGGCATCTAGCTGGTATTGAACCCCAATATCACAGGAAGTGGTTGGTGCTGCATGCATTCAGACTGGAAATTTAGAAAATGTTTCTGGATCTGGTACGATTAACAAAATCCTGGTGAGCAGATGTTTGCTCTGTTTGCATTCCAAGATGGCCAACTTGATTGTAATGTATTAGACAAAGAAAAATGTCAGTCTCCTGCATTTTTTTTAAGCTTAGGCATCTTTGAACACCTGTCGGTCTTTTAGAATCCATTTTATGGGTTTGTGCTGTTGTGCTTGGCATGTTGGGAACAGAAAGGAAGACCCACTCTTCACACAATTCCCCTCAGATCAGATTGATAATAAGTATTGAATGATGTTGCTCTAATCAATGCAAATTGATTGAGGGCCCTAGAGCATCTGGAAGATAACAGGAGAAGAGAGACCAATTTCCTGAAGGGATATTCATGGCCATTTTACAGTGCTGTACAACTTCTGCCCAAAAGGAAAAACTTGCAGGTCATTTGACAGGATGACATGCTTTGGATTGAAATTGAGAGCCTGTGTAAGATAGGTAACGATGCTCCCTGAGTACTATTATCCCTCTTATTTCTTTTAACTCCCGTAACTGCTAATAAACTATGTTGACCATCGGTTTATGGTCAGCGGGAAGTCTTAAAGAAAAAGATTTGGTTGTCTTAATGAGGAAGTGGGGAGGGGAAAGAAGAAGGGAGGGATTTTAATGGAGAAAACAAACAACATCAGGACAGGGGCTGTTTATTTTGTAACCGGTTTGTATGCAAAGCCAGAGAACCCGAATAGCCAAGCTGCCCTCTCTGAATTTCTGTCCATCTCCTCCATCCTGCTTATAGTCAGAGACAGCTCACATAGCTGTCTTTGTGATAAAGCTTACAAGAAAATTGGACAGGGTGTCAGGCTGGCTATGAAATATGACAAATTAACAGCCGAGGCTGCTACTGCCCTGGTTACAGACACTTCATTTAGAAGTTATCATGTTACTGGATGCTTTCTGTAATTTGTGATGATACTGATTGTGATAAATTGCAAGATTCAGGTAAAAATTTCAGCCCATTCCTGAAGCTGAATATTAAGGGAGGAAATGGTTGTCAATACTGCGCCACTTAACTTCAGGCCCCAAATGAGAAAAGATCTCACAATAACAATAAAATTCTCAGTCACTGAGCAATGTAATTAAATTAAGCTAATTACATTACAATTAGCAAATCTTTAATTTATTTTTAATGCACTGATTAAACATTATGTGGTAACCATAAAGCTTTCTGAACAGTAATTCTGTTGGGTAAGCATTGACACCAACCTGGGGTCATTGTTTGATGCTAGAATATTTCCTGAAGTAATAAATAATTGCTTTTTATATCTAGCTTAAAAAGATTCCCATAGAAATATTTTGGGCACATAATTTATTCACTTCCTTCCTTTTCTACTTGATGGCTGATAATGGAAAAATGCATTCTCCATATTCCAGTTCACTCAGTTTGTACCATGGATTATTTGCATGTTCGGTGGATTGTTTGTTTGTTTGTTTTTTAAATCTGGCACTTATCTCAAAAGATGCCAAGAAGTTCTTATTGGGTGATTAACTAGTGGTTTATTCGACATTCCTCCTCATTTCTCTAGGACCCCCTGTGAGAAAAGGCTGGGGAACGTGCAAGCTCTGCATCCCAAATGTAGCTGCATCTCACACCAGACAAAAGAAGGAAATTAGGCACGTTAAATGTAACTGGAAGGAAATTAGGGAACTGAGTGTAAAGCTCCCTGAAATCCATGTTCAGTTCCTGTCTGGCCTTACAGGTACTTGGACCGTACAGGTCCATCAGTCTTTGTGTTAAAGTTCTGAAGCATCTAACACCATTTTGAAGCATGCCTAACCAGTGCTTCTGCCTTGAACAGGCTGTGCAGTGGGGTACTTCCTTGACATTTAATTTGGATTAGAAAGAATGAACAACGCGTCCTTCCATTTATCTTGTTGCAGGGCTCAGTCTCGCAATGACATTTTGAATCCACCTGCTGCACTCTGCCAGATCTGGTCCCTCTTTGACCATTAAGCCAAATGTTTCTTATCACATTTCATCTTTCTTATCCAACAAATATTTCATAAAAAGCATGACTGCTTCGTAAGGAGAAGGGAAGAGTGGTCTTTCTACCTCAAATGCCTTATCAACAGGGTCACTGGGAGCTCTGAACAGAGAAGCCAATCTCCTTGGTCAGAAAAGGGAACAGAGCACATCGGGTGGGACTATTCAACTGTTACAAAAGATGGAGGATTTCAGTGACATGGGTTCTTTTTCAGACCACCCTGTGTGACCCTGCTTAGTCCTGTGGGAAAGAAGCATCTTTCTGAAGAGGTGTCCAAAGCAGGAAAAGGCACAATGTAAAATAATTAAGCTCTGGAGAAGAGAGGGATTTTAATTGCGCCCCTCTTACCCATCCTCAGAGACTTCCTAGAGGGAGGCTAGGATGCTTCCTTGCTCAGTCTGCTGCTTATAAAGTGCAGGCTCAGAGCTATGTGGATCAGGGCCAAATGCTGTGATCTTAAAAAGCCTGCACCCCAGCTGTTCATTTCCTCAGCCTGCTGGAAAAGGTAAGGGTGAAGGGGACGAGGGAATCAGCACATCCCCCAGGCCCCACATGTCCTGCCCAGCTGCACCCACTCAGCTGATCCCTGCCGAGCTGGAGCTGGGCTGCCCCCAGCACTGTGCTGGGACAGTACCAGCTCAGCTCTAGGGAAAAGACTGGGCTTTTTGCCCTGTGTCGGTTTTGCTGACGTAAAGCACCTACCCAGCTCCTGGAACGTGAGCTATTATCTCTGCAGGGCGCTTTGCTCAGAGTAGATGTATCTACTCCCCTGCTGTTAGCTCCAGGCTCTCTTGTATGGCAAGCATCAAGGCACATACATAAACACGTGTGGTAACTTGGTTTTTTTGGATCTGGCCCTTGCTACTTAGGGATCAGATATAATTTGTTCATGTACCTTGAGCTCTGCAGGTGACTCAGGAGCATGGGACTGGGCTCTACCTGCATTCAGCATCAGTGAGAGGTAGCCATTCCCTGCAGATAATTTGACATGTTACTACCACACTAAATACACTGAAAGGAAATGGTTAAGATGGAGGAGCAGAGAGCAATGCATACTTAAAACTATGAACATTTAGGGTTTTTTTCCTGTTTAAAATTTTGCAAAATTGCTCTGTCAGCACTGAATAATTATGAAGAAAAAAGAACTGGAAAATGTGGTATTTTACATATTGCAAGTAAACAGAAATGGCCCAGTGCTGTGTATGGAGTGGCCTGCAGTCCTTAGTTTGTTTGTGTGGAACTTTGAACAACTGCTGTGTTTATTTTTTCCTGATAATCTCTCTAATAGCATGGAAAAAGAAGGCACAAACTGTGCCTTCTTTTTTTTTTTTTTTGAATTGAAATAATTCATGTTTCTCTTCTGTGGAGTGTATTTCCCAACCATAATACCGCACGTTGAGCGTATCTGGAAAGGATGCCGCCTTGTTCGATGAACTGAATTGTGTACACAGTTGGAGACTCTGACAGTGCCAGCATCAGTGAATGCAAGTTGCATAGAAAAGAGGCAGCATCATTCATGACACTAATGAACAGTCCTTCCTCGTCTATCAGAGAAATCTTTCCCAGGGATAACGATTCTCCTAGCATTTTCTTAGCCATAAAAGAAGAGATTGTGTTAGGTCTTTGGATCTGTATGAAACTATCAGGAGGATTCTTAGGCTGGGAACAGAAATCAATGTTTCTGTGATACTGTATTGGCTAAATACCTAGACCAGAGAAAAAAGATTTTGTTCTGACTGCACAGTGAACTTCTTGTTTTGCTTTGCCGCTACAAGATTTTGAAAATGGTGTGAAATTTAAGAGGACGTATTTGATTCTGAGCAAGTCTGCCAGCAAGTTCTAGGAGTTTATTGCAAGGCGATGTACCTGGTTCACTTGTATAATCCTATAGCTTTAAGTAACTGTAACTTCATTGATTTTAGTGGAATCTTGAAAGTAAAAGGGGAAAATTGGTGTGACACAGCAGTGATTCAGCTTTAATGCATTTCCTCATTCTTCTCTAGGTATTTATTATCCTTTAAGAGACATGCACTTTAAATCTTTCCTATTACTCAAAAAAGTCTCATAAGATATGAACAAACCCAATGCACATAGCAGGAGGGTCTCTGGGGATCTATTCTACAAAATGACAATTAGACAAGATCAGGCTTGATTTTAGCAGCAGTTAAGGGTATCATTCTTTTTTAAACTACCAAACTAAAAGCTAAAGCATAGATGCAGTTTTCTTAGAAAAATATGATTTGCCTTGCATAGCTCTATTAGAATTGTTGAATAAATATAGCCTGTACCTACTTATTTATCAGCATATATTACATCAGCCCTAGGAAATCTTGTCAGTGCAACCTCACTGCTATAGACTAGAACTCAATGCATGATTCCAGCTATTTTAATTCTTTTACTGTGCCCCTTAAATATTTTGCACCTTTCTGCCTGTCCTTTGCATGTATTTCTGTGCAAATACAAGTACTACTTCATAGGCTTCTCCTTCCTTCATTCTGTAATGCTCTAATTTCCAAGTACTTTGAGAGTGGCTCCAGTGCTGAGAAGTTAGATCCCAATTCACGTTCATGCCAGTTTTAATGGCCCATGTGTTTGTTCTAGCTTTTGAATGTGTATGCAAGGCCTGTTGGGGAAGAAAACTCATACGGATAGGTTTGTCTTGCAGATTGTGTTTGTGCTTGTGATAGTGACCATAATAATTGGGATTATAGCAGAAAAAGAGTTTAAAACTTGCCTTTTGGTTAGACAGGAAAAATCAGACTTCTTACCATTGACAGCACATAGTTAGCCGTCATCTAGCTTTCTCTGCTTCCTCAAAACATACTAGCATCTTTGACATAAATGGATTTAAATTAAAAAAAAAAAAAGAGATCTATGTTATGACTGAATGGTTTGATACGAGTCATTTAAAGAAGTGTATTTTAGGACTGACTATGATTAGGTTACAGGTTACTTCTCTTTAAAGTAAATTTGTCACATACTGTGCATTAGTATCAGGCATGAGAGGTTTGTCACTAGAGGAAATCTCTTTAAAGGACCAGAGCAAATCCCTCACATTGGTGAAGTGTCTGTAATTCCTGATCTCCCTCGCATGACTGATTTCTACAGGAGTGAAGCTTTTGTGATCCATGCATTAGCAATAACCATCTACAGCTACAGTAATTAAATGGTTTAAATCTACCATCCTATATAGATCCACTTTGATTGCTTGCTTTCTTACTGTTCTTATTACTGGACTCCAGAAATTAACACTTTGGTAGATGATGGAAAAGCCAGCTTTCTCCAATTCTTGCTGCAAAATGGACCCTATTAAAAACCAAACCATTTATTGGCATTGTGTTTGCATTAATACAGTAATGATATTTATGCTTTCAATCACTGCATATTGCGAAGTGCAATGCCAGTTCAAGCAGAGATACTATTTGGTGCTGTTTTGTCAGGAAGTTTCTATTAGGTCATGGGGTTTAACAGAATTATAGGGCTGCTTTGAGAAATAAAGTGTGATGCGTCTTCCAGTGAGTAATACACATTCGTAGACTAGCAGGTTGTTTCAAGTTGTGGCTTCATTCTCTCACCAGTAAAGCAATTGCTACATATGGAAGAATATTGACCCATGATGCGAGATACTTTTTTTGAAGCCAGCCCCTGATTTTGTCCGTCTAATCTGTTGTGTCATAAGACAAACTGAAAATTATTGTTACTCCTGTACAAGTCTAGCAGCTTTGCAGATCAGCTTCACATCTAGAAGAGAAATCAAGTGTTCAGTCTTTAATATGTTTGTTTACAAAAGACGCAACTCTTATCTCAGTCTTTATAGGAATGTGAAAGCTTAAAAATCACTTTTTTTCCTTTGTTCCCAGACCCTGAGCTTTTCACCTGGGAAACCCTTCTAGGTCAAAGCTCCTCCTCTGAGACCATGTGACCTTTAAAGGTAGGCTTGAACCTTTTTTTATGCAGCTGCTCTGCAATAGGAATGAACCTCAAAGCTTTAGCAGCCAGACAAAGAAGAGGTCTTTAACCCTCACAGTCTCTGTAAGGGGCGTCATTTATGCTTAAATGACCCCTAATAGGCAAGTGGTGAGTACTGTTCAGCACAACAATATTAATGGGCAGGCAGGAGCACAGAGCAAGGGGCAGGATGGATGGATGCATGTTTCCATATCTTACAAGCAAAAGGGGGTGGGCAAACCTACCTACACCTTTCCCAAAGGACAGCCAATAGCATCCGAGTACTTCAAAAACAACGTTGCTTTTGTCAATTTATTTCAATGAAAAGAAAAGATTTCTAAATTCACATTTAATTAGATAAGCTTAGATTTATTTGGATTGTATAGTCTGGCTGATATGAAGGTGAGGAGAAGTAGAAAATTTACTTTATTTCCAATGATCTGATGTCCATTTCCATGGAAACAGAAATGGAAGTAGGAACCAAACATAAGCAGTCACAGCCCTGGTTAATTGCCCATGGCTGCTTTCTGTTTCCACTTCTGTAGTGCTGAACTCCATGTTTTCTACCGACTGGGTATTAAGGACAGCCTCTGGCCTTTAACAAGAAAGACAAGAAAGTATCAACTGAAATTGTGTTTCTGTGGTTGTTGAGAGAGTAACAAAAATAGTATAAGGAGTCAGATTTTCTTGATTTGGCAAGCTTTGATAGGCCTATCAAGCAACAGAGTTCTAGAGGTAGACCACCATATTTATTGCTAAAATAAAAATGGAATATGGGAAACAAACCACAAGCAAATCTATTTCCAGGCTGTGAAACTGTTGCATTTGTTCATTAAAGCAATTGAGCACCTCTACACTCTCAAATTTGGCCTAAAACCAGGAGCAGAAACATAACAGAAAAAACAATACTCCCTGTTCTTGTTTCCAAAACCAGATCCCCCAAGAGGAAGCAATGATCCCCAGAGGTTCAGCTTCATGGTAACCAAACCAGATCTTAGGCCTTTTGAGGTTTACCCATCTCTTATAATCACACTGGCATCTGTCCTGTGACAGATTTCTTGCCGATACAGAACAGCTCATTCTAATCTAAGCTATAAACCAACACAAGACTGCTGTTTGGAAAAGTTCATAAAAGCTTCTGTAAAAAAAGAAGCTTGGCTTTTTTTTTTTTTTCCAAGTGTTTAGTGGACAAAATAATCCAGCATTGCCTTTCGATACGGAAAATAAAGACGGAGCAAAAAAATGTTAAAAAAGGTCTGTGTTATAAGGTGGAAGTTCTTAAGCTTTGAAACAAGGTAGGCTCAAAACATAGCAGCTTCTTCTTCTCAGTCTCACAAACACTCTGCAAATAACAGTCTGCAAACACTCAGTGCCTGCCCTGAGCATTCCTCATACTGCTCTCCCTTTCTGCAATGCCCTTCTGAGCAGACACTACCTTCCTTTGCATGTTAAACTTTGATCCACTAACTAGCAGGAGGTGATGATGGACTTGTCGATCAAAATATCCCAACAGCAAGCATCAAAAGAACAACTGCCAAAGAAGTACAAACTTTTACGAACACTATTCCGTTGGGATGCACTGCAGTATTGAAACACGCTTGCATTTTCTTCCTCAAATAAATCTTCCCCTCAGTTTTAATACTGCTTGGGATATTATGGAAAGGGAGTGATAATTTTAAGCTGGGCAATTTGTTCATAGTTCTCGGAAGAGCTTTCCTGATTGTCTAATTTTATATTGCTTGATAGATTGAGTGAGAATTGTTTCAGGTGTGTGGAGTCAAAAGATCAGGTGTAAGTGGTGAGGGATGTCTGACTGCAGCTGGAGTGTGGACAGGACAGATGGTTGTTGAGGAAGGAGGTAGAAACCTGGGGAATTCTAATGATGAGAAACTCTGGGACATAGAAAAGCTAAGGTTTCTGGGAAATTTAGCCATCAGCTTCCATGCAGTTAGCATAGGACATTCTCACACATGCAAACTGCATTTTATGGCATGGCATAGCCTTACAGTCTGTGACACGTGTGAAATTAAAGCTGGAGCAAAAATGTCAGCTCCAAAGCAGTGCATCCATTTTGAAATTACACTGAGCAAAGTCTGACTAAAGAAGTAAAGAACGCTGCTTTTACTGAATCCCATAGTTTCCAAAATGTCCAGTTAAAACAAGACATTAGCTCTGACTAAAAGTCCGTATTTATAGAAAATAAAAACATAAAGAAAAATGTAGATCTCTGTGATCTCCTCATTTTCCATTTTCTCACACCGTATATTACCATGCTGGCTTGGTGGTGGTTTGCCGTCCTTTTGTGCAAATGCAAAAGACAGTTTGTCGCATAAGATAAGGAAAAGTCAGGCTCAGTGTGTAAATAACTTAGTTCTGCGCTATACTTTGCAGCAGAGAAATATCAGTTGTATATTGTTTTTCTGTAGATTTTGATTACGCACCTACTACCGGTGACCCTAAGCAGGGTGCAGTGAAGATAGGCTCTGACAAGTTATCGTGGTCACATTCCCATCTAGGCTAACTGAGATGGAAGTATGGGTTGTGCTCTGTGCAGCACATGCCCCTTGCATCTGACACTTTGTCAGATACATCCAACCCTTTTTTGCCTATGGCTCTGCTCAACAGACACATTCACAGATCAGCAGTCCAAAGTAAAGGCACTGCAGTCAGATGCCTGTTGTGCTTCAAGTGTCAAGTATCACAGTTGTAGCTTTGGGGTTGTATTACACTTAGAACAGATTGGCCTTCAGTGCCAAAGCACGGTCTTTCCTCACATGCTCAATGGCCATTTTGTGTGGTTATTGCAGGTAGGACTCAGCTTAGTCACGCTCACTGCTTCACTCTCATGTGCTGTCATGGTGAATAATATACAAATTCCTCAATTTTATTTAAAAAAAGAAAAAAACGACTACCAAACAGAGCTTTCCATGGGAAACTCTGTAGTATTTGGTGCCTAATGTGGAAAGCCCCACAAGATACCTAACCTGATCAAGTTTCTGGAAATAAGAATAACACCAAAAAAAAAACAACCCAAAACCAAAAAACCAAACTGCGCAGATGCTGCAAAATCTGAACCCTGGATTCCCTGTGAGTGGGAAAGTACAACCTAGAGACTTACTTGACTTTGTGCATACTCATCAAATATTAGAGTTGTAAAATACCTTGTGTCTTAGTGGACAAGTAGTTAAGATGTTATTGAACTTTAGACTGTAATACTCACACATACAGTAAGAGGCCATATTGCATGAGTTGGTTTTAAATTATTTTTTTTACAGTAGCTATTTCTGCTTTGTTCTATCGTATTAAAGAACAGGAAGACTTTCAGAGCAGTAGAGCTCCAAAACCAAGTGAGCGACTTGATTTCAAAATGAAGAGCAGGTAACTGCCTGCACAGGAGCCTGCAGGTTAATTGGGTATCCTGACCCAGACAAAACTCAAAAGAGAGAGCAGTTCAATTCTTTCATTTGGTACATGAAAAATTGCTGTTTGTGTTGCACAGAGTTCAGTTTAATCAGCCCTGTGAGCTACCGTGGTATCATGAAGTGGATCACCCCTTCCCAGGAAGGAGGAGGAGAACTATAGAGGAGACCCATGAGAATTAAAAGATGGTAACTTAAAAAAAAAGTGAATTTAGTGATTTTGAAAGGCACCAGATTAGCAGCGCAGGAAATGGCCTCCTTTATTTAATCATGACGAAGTGCTTTGAGATAGATTCTTATACCTTTTATCTTGATGAGTAGCACATCTTCATGATGGGCACAGCATCTGCTGGGGCAGCTGTGCTGGAGATGGAGGAGTCAAGCCTTAGGTAAACCCAGCCAGGGCCTGTCAGCAGCAGGAAGTGGATATGCACAATGTTGTTCCTCTGCCACCACATCCCCTATCTACACATCTCGAGGTTAGCCTAAGATAAAGAACTGCAGATGAAAAAGGTGTTTTAAATGATGTGCAGTACAGATTTACAGCTGAAGAGCTAAGCTAAACCGAGACTTAGTGCTACCTAAACACTGTTGAGATGAGCACTGATGGCCTGCCTTCCTTTGGACTAGGCGGTTTCAGAAGACTGTGAAAAACAGATATATGGGATGCCATAAACATGGCCTGTGCTGTACCCTATCCACCTGCTATCTCCATAGCCATCTCGTGGACAGCCTGCTAAGACCAAGTGCCTACCTGATATATGAATCTCAGCATTCTTTGGAGGGTACTCTGCAGCCATGCCCCAAGATTTGTCTACAGACCTGTAGTCTGAAGATATGGTAGGAACTTGAGCTAGCACTCAAAATAGCTTGGTAGTATTACCAGTAATAAAGAGCCTGTAGTCAGAGCCCTTAACTTTAGGCATAATTCTGCTAGAGTTAGATGGCACAAGCTCAATTTGAGCAAGGTTGTTAAAGCTTGATCCTGTGCCAGTTATTACCGTTAATTTACAGAGAATGGCTCAGAAGTGGTGCCACAGGGATATCTAACCACTGTGATACCTAAACTAAGGTCGAAGACCTGAAGGATGAGGAAGATAGAGAGGCTTAGATGGGTGTAAAACAGCTGTAAATGTCCTGTATTCATTCTTCAGTTCTTTGGATCTGAAGTCAGGGACAGAGTGTATTTCTTAACTCCAATGGGGTGAAGCGGCTTTCCATTAATGGAGTGTTTGGGGTTATTTTTTTCATAAATGGGTGGACATAAGAAAGGAGGTATAATATTGGAGGATTACAAGAGAGCTGGAGTCCTAGGCACACTTTAGAATGTCAGGTATATAGGAACACATTTTATGTTGAGTAAAAATGTGATGTCAATTCTTTTTCTTCTAGGAGTGGTTAATGGTTCTTACCTACACATCCTGTTGATGGATTTGCTTTTGGCAAAAGCTGCTCTGCCTTTGGAAGTGCATCTATTTGTTCCTTTCCCTTTTTCCATTTTTCCTTATCAGTATCTTTGTGAACTGCTTCCAGACCCTGTTCCCGGAGCACATCAGAACTTGTTGCCTCTCACCTCTCTTCCTCAAGGAAGCTTGAGGTGCAGTTGTAAGCATGCTGTTGCTTTTCAGATCTGTATGAAACTGGATCTCATTTAAGGTGCGTATACTTAAATGTGGACTTTTCAAAACAGCAGCTATTCTAAGCTGTCTGCCTCTCTGTCTAGCTAGTCAAGGATTAAAAAAGCACAGATGTGTTTGTGCTTCTTGCTTAGTTTCCTCGCCCTAAATGATAGTGGTGGCATGAAGACAAAAAATAGAGATTGTCCCTTCTCCTGTTTGTATTGAGCTCCAGATTTGTCAATTTTTGACCAAGAGGCAAGGAAAAAAGAAAGAACAGTGTAGACTGGAGGCAGTCTGCTGGATCAAAAAGGATTAAATGATTGTATGCACAAAATCCTGCCATTTGGCCCCTTCATAAACAAGAATATCTTTATAAAATGCCCAGTTGTGGCAGGTATCCATCTAAGAGTGCATGGCATACAGATCACATAAATATGCACATCTCTATGCATCCCAGTAGTTGTTGCTAATTCTTTCTCAGCCTATGGGGCTAATGACTAACTCCAGATCAGTAAAATCTTAGTTCCCTGCTGGCAGATTTCCTTTATTACAAATCCTCTGTTCCTGTGGGTATCAAAATGATTCCAACAGCCCATAATTAGATCTCATGTCAGTCTAATATATGTGAATTTGCCTTATGGATTTAGTCTGCAACCTCATTAGCTCTGAGTCAAGTCAGTCTATTCTCGGATAAGACATTGGATAGACAGGAAACTCTTGGTGCCACATCTTGTTGCAGAACTGGCTTGGTGGCTTGAACATAAAAATACACAGGAAAGCTTTCTTTTGATAAGGACCTTAATCACAGCTGCATCACTAACACATCAGGAGCTAATTTTTTTACCACCTTTGTAGTCAAAGAACTTTGGCCCAGGAACTATGTTATGAAACTACATACAAGTTTCCTGGAGGTGGGAGATACAAAAGTGGCCTGAACAGCAGTCTCATCTCAAACCTTAGCAGGATGATTCTTCACAGAGTCATAACAGACGCATATTAAGAAAGGCGATCTCCATGAAGACTTTACTCTCATACCTGGCTGACATCCACTGGGGGAATCCAAATGGTCCTTCATCTCCAGGAGCCTGAAGAAAAATGCAGCAGCTTCCTGAAGAGGCAGTCCATAAGTAGTAAATCGGAAATTTGTATATGAAGGCAACTGTGGGAAGACTCCAGGACAGATTTGCTTGTCTCCAAGAATAAGAGCTTTTGCTCCAAAGAGGCCCATGTCCAGGATTGTTATTAGATTGTTTTTCTCCTGCTGAGCCTTGTATTATGCCTTTCCAATGTCTCCCCTGATTCCCAGGGTAATGTGAAAGATCAAAAAGAGACAAAGACGTGATCATTCTCCAGCTCTCTACTGGCCAAGACAGTTTTGGCTGAAAGACTTAGTACAGATGGTCATCAGCCTCCAATCCAGCTCCCGGACTGCCTGGACCTGATCTCACAGCCCGGCAGCCAGATACTCTGTCCAGACCCAGAGTCACTGCACCTGATGACACTGCTGTTGCTTGGCTGAGTAGCACTGAGGGACATGGATCCTGACATCTGTAAGGATCCTGACACAGTGCAGAAAAACATAAGAGGAAATACATTTGTCCAAGTGGAGAAAGTTTTCTTTATAAGCAGTTCAAAATTGACTGATTTGACCTTACTACCAAAGGCATTTTGCTGTATTTAAAACAAGCTGACTTTGTTCATCTTGGTTTGAACTCATTTACACATGCCACCTGCTTATTTAATTACTCTTGATCTTTTCTGAGAGCTCTTGCCCAGTGGCCAGAGACAAAACTTCAGCTTTTTATATGGAATTAGTGTTCCCCAAACTCCTAAAATATCTCTTGGAATATTTCTCACATTGCTCCTATATTCCCTCATTTTGAAGTCCATCTTTCTAGCAGCTATCATGTAAGCCACAAGCTTGATCTCAACTCCCTCTTCTAAACTTTTCCTCTAAACTCTATCACTCAACCGATTCCTGAAGCTAGGTTTGATACCAGAAGAAAAGACTCCTGTAAAGGACTGATATCATGACACCGGTGTCAGCTGACTGGTGACATTATTTCTTCCAAGACAAATGCAGCTCTCTTTGTCTCCTTTAGAAATTAACATAATCCAGTGTTTGGCCAGAAAACTACTGACTGCAACTCCCAAACATAATTTTTATGACTTCTGTCCATGTTCTTTGCAGCTCAAGCAGAATCCATTTATTTGGCTGTCTGACTAACATTTCTGTGGCTCCTGTGTTATTCCAGTACTTTGGTGAAGGTGGTGAACTTTAGGAGCCTCCTAAGATTGTGTCTGATTTCTGCAGTTGGCATGCTAGAAATACTCACCAATCTGGAGTTTCCAGCTCAGCTGTCACCTAGAATGACTGCATTTTCATAGTACTTATGGAAGACCTGCAATGGCTTCTGAGGATGTTATTTCTTTATTGTTACTCAGCTACATTTAAAGATATTTAGGCCTTAAACTGGAGTAGACACTACACTGAATTGTAAAACACTTACTGATTTTGAACCAGCTCAGCCTCTGACTGCACTTTTACTGCTTTGATTTCTGTGGAGCCACACCAGAATTACACCAGCTAGAGGTTTTGGCCCCGACTAAGTCTTCAGAGTGACACAGTTCTTGCACTGGTGTTTCACAGAAGACCATTTCAATTCCTTCCCTTTTGTTTAAGTTTGAGGCTTTCTTGCTCTTTAATCTGAGAAATTTGGCTTAGCACATTGAGAATGATGTCATCAAACAGGACCCCAAGCTCCAGCTGATCCTTTTGTAAAAACAGTTTCTGCTTTGGTTTAGTTTATGGCAGTTGCTGAATAGCTAGTTTGGTTTACCAGCTATGCTCTGGCAGCTATTAATAAAGGTGAATTTTGTGAGGAGTATGTTTTTCTTTCTGGCAATGAGACTTATTTGCTGAGTATAAATGAAATCCTTTTGTTCACCAACAAGATTTCCATTGAATAATTTTCTCATTGAATGCTAAGTATTAGAATAGGTGAAATTTGGAAATGGAATCGGCGATTCCTTCCATTTATTGTGAGTGAGCCATTACTCAGCTGGTGTAATTTGTCAGCATCCTCAAAGAGTAGGAGCAGTTGCTGAAGGCTGGCCTCATTGCAGTGTTTGAAACAGTATGTGATGGAGCGACCTACACTGCAGCACTGAAATCTTCCCAAGAACCCCATTTCCAAACTGGGAAACGCACTACATTTGCATTTGCTGGGCTATCAGCAGAACTCCAGTTCTTGAATAAAGATGGTGAATCCCACAAAGAGGGAAATGAGTAGAAGGCCTGGTGATTTTATTGAACGTTATGACATGTAAATACCAGAATACCAAAGAGCTTGGTTCAGCATAGAAAATCCCCTCTGCTAGCGACTCTATTTGCACTCCAGCACTATTCCATTGCAGGGCCTATAAAGCACATTGCTAACAAAAAGGTTATTCAGAAGGTTTCTTTCAATAAACCCAAAGGTAACAAGTATCCACTGAGCAGATGTCATGAGACTGAGCTGCACTCTGGAAAACTGCCGAGATATTTAAAAATAATGCTTTCTTATTAACCTAAGTACAATACTGAAAGTCTTTCAAAACAAAACTTTCCAGATGCCACCTGCCTCTGAGATGCTAATAGGATGAATGTCAGTAAGCCCACTAATACTGGAAATGCTGTTAAGGAATACCTACAACTGATTGTTCTGGCACAAACAAATCAAAAACTAATTTATGTATTTCTGCAGCTGCATCTCCAGCCAACGCAGAGGCAGGAGTCAGGACCAATTCACAGCTGACTAATGTTGCCTCGTTCTTTGCAGATTTCTGGCATTTAAGTGTAATTAAGATTTATTGTTTGCTAACTCACAGGTCAGAACAAGCACTGCAATATGGATAACTTTTTGTCTTCTAGTAAAATGCCTGTTAGGAGGAATCATCAAACCTTCCAAGCAGAACATGACAGAAATAAACAACAGAGTTATCCTCATTTCATCTGACTGTTGTCATCCCAGCAGGATCAGGAAGGGCTGAGTGTAATAGCACTGGGCAGTATGTTGGGGAAACAAATCACACATGGTGGTTTAGAGTGCAGATAGCTGAGTGTGTGGCAGCATAGGATATGGTAAGCACACTGTAAAAGCTGTTTGATCTTGCTCCAAGCCAGACATATCTACCACCATCAGTGCTATGTCCTTGTTTGTCTGGCCCCTGCTGCCTTATAGAGGGATGCAGGATGCAATGGAGGGCTCCATTCACCTCTGCTAGTATGATCAGGTAAATTAGTGACATGATTTCCACAGCTTGCTGCCCTAGAAAGGAGGTAAGAAAGAGATCAGTTACTACTACAGCTTGGCTGCAGAGATAATAAGGTCATGCAAAAGGACGAGTTAGACCACCCAGCAGTTTGTGGCTTGTATCATCAGCAGGTTTAGCTCATTTGTTGCTACTAAGGTGGCAGAACTATAGGTTAGTTGATGCAACTGGCTCCTAAACACTCTTGGGGCCATCAGGGATGGCGAGTATCTAATTTGCATGTGACTTTGATTACTACAGATAAAATGTATTTGAACCTGAAAGTCTGGCTGATGAGGAAGGGCCATATGCAAAATCACATTCTCATTCTTAGAATGATATTTTATATTTCGGTGTTCCCTACAGCTAAGAATTTCCAAGCACTTCTATTGGCATTAATAACTTAAACTTCCTGATGCACGTGAAAGTTATCTGTATACGACTGTCACTGCTTGACAGAGGAGTAAGTGGAGGCACTTTCATTTTTTTTTCTGTGCATCTTAATCAGTTATTATCATCTGTGCAAAGAGGAGACAAATGTTGTCAGCTTGGGTTTTCAGGCTGCCTAACTGACGCCTGGGCTTGGAGATGTATTGAAGGAGGTTTGTTGCAAGGAATTAAGCTGGTTTGTCTCAGGCATCACAGGAACAGTGGAGTAAAGCTGCAAGCATAGCCTAGCTTTCCTTTGCTGCTTCTGCCAAGTCTGATCACTAGGGCTAGGACTGCCTTGAACCTTTTGTAGTCATTTACATCCTTGCCAAGAAACCTCTGTCAGATCAGGGTGTTAGACTTCTACACCTCCGTTGTCTTAATCCCACTCATTCCTTCTTTCACCTCAAATCTTTTCATAAACTGAATCCAAAATGCCAAGGAGGGATACAGGACAGGAATAAGAAAAGCTGCTTCAGATCCACTTCATTTACCCGGCAGCACCAGCACTGTAAACAAAACTGGTCGTTATACATCCTGGCACCAAAGGAAGGAGCAGGAACATATCTAAATGTAATCACTTTCAGGAACTTCAGCAAATAATGAAGGAGTGACTAATACCAGGAGCCTCTCCTACAGCTCACTTACTGTGTAGCTCTGAGACGCACTCAGCAGATGAGAATGTACATCAAATGTTTTGATCTATGGAAGAACATTTTTCCTAATATTTTTTCTAAGTTTTTTTTCCCTCAACTTTGTAATGTGACTCTGAAGATGGTCATGACATGTTTTCAAAGGAGATGCAGTATGTGTGGTTTTTAAGACCTTTTTTCGAAGGGTAACGGAGGGTGGCATATTTTTTAACTCCAAAACCCAGATGTTCTTTAGCAGAGAAAAATAGAATAACACACATTAATAGCCAGGAAAACAATGGCAATATTTAATTAACCTTTAGAAATGGCTAATCTGTGAATCTGCACGTGTCAGCTCATCTTTAGAGCAGAGTGACTGTGTGTGCCTTTGCCAAAATCAACTTGCTTGTTCGGTGGATTCACATGAAGAACAAAAAAAAGGAAAAAAGGGAAAGAAAAAATAATTTTTTTTCAGTTGTTTGACTTGAAGCATTCATGTGATTCAGATGACCTCGTCAGGGTTGATGTAGCCTGGTGTGCCACAGATCCAAGATCTACATGTTCAAGGCTTGGCTCTTAGCCCTTAGTCACTGGACCAGACAGTCTGCAGGTCTTGTGGGACCATTAAAAGCTTCAGTTTAGCAAGGGGACTATTACCTCTTCATCATTACCTTTCTCTCTCTCTATATCCCCTTAGCTTGGCTGCCATCAGCGCTTATCTTCAGCAGACCCTCTACCTGCCAAATCCTCTGCTTTTTGAATCCTTTAAGCAGAAATACAGACTGCGGGAGGGAAAAAGGGTCTGTGAATGTTTGGCTCCTTCTGGAGCCCCCTATTTCCCATCTGATAGGAGTCCCCTGCTAAAATGGGATGGGCTATATCAATCCTCCAGTTGGCTCCCATGACTGCAAGGTGCAGGCAGATCGCAGGGTTTCTCAGCATGCAGAAAAGGTATCAGAAGCATAAGACTCGTGGTGCATACAGGAGGAGTGGCAAGTACACCAGAAGGTGAAGAGATGGCTGGAAGCAACACTAATGCCCCTCCATCTGGAAAGATGAGTGCTGTTTAGTACGTCTGGAAAGCATTATTTCTGCAAATAGCTCAACCTCTTTCAGCTTAGAGGCAGGGATCCCAGCCTGCTGCCAAGCTTAGATCTCCCTGATGGCAATGTGGTAGGGGAGATGGTGAACAAGTGTACTAATGGCATAAAGCAGGAAAAAACAGCATCCAATACATCAGCTTAAGGTACATCAGGCATCTGCCCTTCTCCCAGAAGGCTGCCTGGGACTTCAAATTGCATTAAGACACACTTGTGTTTTATATCACGGGATCAACCCATATGATAAAAGTTTAATTGTGTGGGTGTGAAGGGGAATTTAGAAGTTGCTCAACTGATTGTTCCCAGTGATTTATCTTCACAAGGGAGATATGGGAAAGGTTCAGCTCTGATCTACTACTGTCCCTGAATTTTTGTTTGAAACGTAGCCCTGCAAAGATCCAGCTTTACATGAAACTCATCTGAAAATAGTGAGAGCTGCTATTTCACATTGTTTCAGAATAAATGCCTGACCCAAGCTTTTTTGAAACCGTGATTCAAATTCAGAGACCAGAGGGGATTGCTCAGCAAATCTCATCAGGCCTTGGGCTTTGTTGTAAAATCAAAATCAGTACGTAGGACTTTTCTCTAAGTATTTTAAAGTGGATAGTGATATAGGTCCAAGTTTCAATAAAATACCTTTTAGCTTTTACCCATATTAAGTCAACAGTCTAAACATCTATCAGAAATGCACCCCTCGTGAATTTCAAGCAGGACAATTTCCAAACTCCTAATCATCAGTGTACAGCCTGTTTTCTAATGATATATATTCATAATCAATGTGGGATGCTGTGCGTGGTAATGAACAAGTTGTAATGCAGCTGATGTGTGAGGGTCTTGTGTGTATTCTCATGGGTCACTGTTGACCAGCCATCTGATATGTGCCAAGTTTGGATGAGACACGTGGTGTGCAAAGCTCATGAAGGATATCTGGAAAATGTCCTTTAGGTTTATTTAGAGCAGACTTGCACCTTGCAAATTGCCTCCCACCCTCCACCCTACCCACCCCCCCCAATGAAATTCAATAAATGTTCTCATTTGAAAACATAGCTTCAAAATGTGTTTTAAAACTCTCTTGGATTAGACTCCAGACTCTGATAAACATTTTTTTGCAAAAAACCTGTTTACTTTCAGACTTGAAAATAAATGCACAAACCGTCCTCTCTCAGAAATTTCAGGGGAATTTTCTGATAGTTATGATGGGTTTGTATATCTTCTCACAGATATATGGATGTTTGATTCAAAAATTTCTTTAAGATGTTTCTTTCTACATCTGTGTTCCGTACTGAATGTGAGCCTGTTCTAAAATATTTCTTGACTTTTGTGCAACTTGAAGGACTCCCAGTAGCTCATATGCTTAAGTGTATGGACAACTTCACAGGTCAAGGCTGATGTTTGTTTGCTTTTTAGAGGCTCCACAATGAGCTTAAAAATTGGCTCTGTCGGTTTAAGATACCTAGATATGCAAATGTGCATTCATTGATAGTATATTGTAGTTTTCAATGGAAGAAATCAAAATGCAAGGAATGAGTCCTTTAAAAAAAGGATCTTACTTTTTCTTTTGACATTCCCTAGGTTTTTCCTATAGGTTTTATCACGCAGTTTCAAAATTATTTGCTTGTCAAATTTTTTTTCTTAGCAAAATAGTAAAAATCTCCTTAAGGATTATTTTTTCCTTTACTGTACATAGTAAGAAGTCCGTAAGCATTCTTGTAAAATATGATAGAAAATTTCCAATAACAGAGAAAAAATGACTGATGCATTTTGTGAAGAATTGTTTTTTGATAAAAAGGGTTCTTTTCAAGTGAAAAGGCATGTCGTGCAAAAAATTCAATTAGTTCTAGTTTCAAGATCCCTATGGGCCATATCCTGAATAGTTATTGAGACAAAGCTCCCATTGAAGTCACTGGGCATACTTCCTGATTAAAGCCTTCAGGACTAGGTCAACTGGGAGTTTTGCCTGAGTAAGCACTTCAGGATTTGAGTGTAAACACAGCCATTGGGGAATAAATGGGTTAATACAGCAGCCTAATGCATTCTCTGCTTTTGTAAGCTCTGTTTTATTTAAGGGACGGATGGTGCGGATGGCAGACATTTTATTTTCCATAACCTACTGTGCCAGTGCCCTTTCATTTGTGTCACCAAAGCGGTGTTGTCTGGTCTTGGTCTTTCCCCACTCCCCTGCATCTCTCCCCTCCGAGAGCGAACCCCCCATTGTCAGCGTAAAGGCCAAACGACTTTTTTAATACAGTACTGAGGGAGGAATCCCCTCACCCCCTCCCAGCAAAGCCCATTCCCCCATCCAGGCTGAGTTAGTCATGTCTGACTTCTCCTATTCACATTATGGCTACCCTTGTTGCTTTTTGGGTTTTGTTTTGCTTCCTTACTGTTGTTGTTTTTCAGCCAAAGCTGTCATTTATCATGAGAACAAGAGCAGCCATGTGTTGATTTTTCTGGATTCCTTTTGGACAGTGTCCCAGTGCTAATGAAGGCCCTTCCAAAGTGCTAAAGAGCTGGTGCCAAAATCAGTTACAGTGAAAACAATAGGGGAGTGGTGCACAGACAGCACATCTAGTGTGTGTGTGCGTGCATGCGTGTGTGAGCGGAGGGAGCACTTACAATTGTGATTTTGGTCTCCCGCCCTCAAGGATAATAAATGCGACTGAACTAAGGGGCTCGAATTCGCATTTGCTCTGAGTCTCAGGCACGTCAGAAATAAAAGTCAGTGGAAAAATAGATGGTAGTTGTTCACACATTATGTCCTGGCTGGTCTGGATAATAACACAAAAATCAATGTTGTACGTAAGCTGTGACAATGATGATGAAGCTTCTGCAAGAGTTATAGGACCTAGAAATTCAGGGCTTTATCTCTGCTTGTGGGTCATTTATCTAAGAACTTTTTTTTTAAGGGCTCCCTGAAAATGCCTTTTTTAATTAAAAAAAGCTATATACTTATAAAATACGGAACTATTCTGTTTCTCAGACTTTATGAGCTGCTACGTTTACAATTCATGCTAGCTCTTACAACACCAAGCATCAGTTATTGCATGTTATACTGTGAAGATGTAGGACGGCGATGGAAAAGCACTTTTCCCGGGACCACGAACGCGCAGAAGGCGCACGTTTATCCGCAAACTCCCTACAGAGCTGCGGTGCAAATCTGAATTAAGGACTAAATATAGGCGGCTCAAACCAGCACGGACGCTGGGGCTCTGGGAATTTTCGCCTGGGAGGAAGCTCACCGTCGCTGCGTTTCCCCCGTTCCTATTCATCCCGGAGGATCCAGGCATTTTATGAATCGGAACGCTCGGCAGCCAAGCGAGCGCTCTCCCCCAGCCCAGTTTCTGGACTTGTGCTCCACCTACCGGCACCGCCGCCTCGCTTTCTGCCCAGAAAAACGGGTTTGAGGCACGGGGACCCTTTTCTCCCCCTTTTATACCCACTCCGACCGGGGAAGGCTTCGAGCAGCACGTGGCAGCCAAAGCCACTCACGCCTCTCTCTGTGTGTAGTTGGAGACCTTGCTTCTAACAAGGATCCAGCCACCTTGGGCGGGTTTCAGCAGCGTTCTTCTTTATTAAACCCCAAATGATTTCATCAAAATTGTGTTTACCCAACATAACCCAGGCGCAATACTTTCATTACCAGATGCCAATCTTGTGTGCATCTCAGTTGTGAGCGAGCCAGTTGGTGTTTAGAGGCAGATGCGGGTGAATTGCAATGGCCTTTCTGTGACAGTACCCACTAATGTTGCTGTTTATTTTGAGTTTTGTTCCAAAATGCATAAATATATAGGATTTTGATAGAATATTCTATATTTTGGGCAACTCTAGTGAGTGAATGAATCTAGAGATAAGTTTAATTTATATGTATTATATAGATACGCTTCAGTAAATGAAAACTAACCTCTAACTAATTTTCAGTGTTTACATTCAGACCATTATTTAACATATAGTGTTACTGCAACTATGTATTTGATTTTCGTGTTTCTTACCTGCATAGACATACCTTCTGCAAGGTTTGCTAGACCCCATAGATTCTTAAGCCTGAAGGGCCGTTATGCTCATCTCGTCTGACCTCCTGTGTAGCACCAGGTATATGATTTCACACCGTGATTTCTTCATCTACGCAACCAATTTGCAGATGAGCTAAGCTGTAACTTACAAAAAGATAGTTAAACGCACACAGTCCCATGCAGCACTCCTAACTACCTATCTGGACTTTAAATTTCCTTTGAAACATTGGAGACCTTATTGCTTTCTACAACTACCTGAAAGGAGGTTGCAGAGAGGAGGGAGCTGGCCTCTTCTCCCAAGTGACAGGGGACAGGACAAGAGGGAATGGCCTCAAGCTCCGCCAGGGGAGGTTCAGGCTGGACATTAGGAAAAAAATTTTCACAGAAAGGGTCATTGGGCACTGGAACAGGCTGCCCAGGGAGGTGGTTGAGTCACCTTCCCTGGAGGTGTTTAAAGGACGGGTGGATGAGGTGCTGAGGGGCTTGGTTTAGTGATTGATAGGAATGGTTGGACTCGATGATCCAGTGAGTCTTTTCCAACCTAGTGATTCTATGATTATGATTGCGCTCCATTAGAAGTTTCCATACATGCGCACCCCCCCGCCCCATGTCAGAAGAATTCCTTATCCCCTCTTAACTAGGCTATTTTAGATGTAACATTTCTGCACATAGATGTTTCAGGAGAGCTCTAATTTAGCTGTTACCTCCTCTTCTTTCACCCTCTTATTCCAGCATGTCAACAGAGCAACAGATTGTCCTTGCAGGCCATTTACTGTGATTGGAATTGTAGTGTCCCAAAGAAGACCACTTCCTTATAGCTAAAAGTCAGTCCAAGTTTCCTTACCCAGGAAGAATTTCATATGGTGCCTCTGTTTTCTGTGATATAAAAGAAAACATACCTTCCAACAGCTGAAAGGTAGAATCTACAGACTTTAAAATTCATCTCACCATATGGACCGTCACACCCTTATAATCAAGAAGAATGGTGATTTTGAAGACATAGCATAGAGAAGTCCTCATTTTTTTTCTCTGTACCTTTGGATCTTAAACTTGAGATGACTGAAATAGTAATTTACTTGAAAGTAACTCCTCCTCATTATTTCTTGATTTCATTGGCACATTTAAACATTTGTGGGGACTAGTTTCAAATGCACCTTAGGAGCACAGGCATTATATGACTCAAAAGTTTTGTCTTAATACAAAAAAAGGATTAGAATAAAAATGTTCTGTAAAAGATTTTGGTTTAGTTATCTCCATGAATTTCACAACAGCTCCATTTTATAGACTAACACGACATATTTCTAAAGGTCTAAATAAATTCTGTGGGCCAGCTCTTGTAGGTGGGATATAGTTCTACATGGTTATAGAGTATTGTTACTGGTCTGTAGACTTAAAGCTATATGATTTACTTTGCTTATCATCTCCTTCCACGAACCTCCCTGGCCAAAGGTACTTTGAAGCTTGGGTCCTAATGCACATTGCAGGTGTTCATAAATCTTAGGGAAATGAGAGTCTGGCACCTTGATCCTTCATGGTACTAGGTTTGTATTTTTCTACACAGTTGACAAGCTAAAGGGGATTCTATAGCTTGGGCATCTTCCTAGAGGACACTCTGGCCAGATGGGGTCCATGACTTGGATACACAGCAATCTTTTGAGCTTCACATATGGGTAGTATTCAGGACTGTAAAGGCTCCTTGTGTAGCACGTGAGGTCTTCTGCTGAGTTTATTCTATTCTTGTTTAATGTAAAACAGATTTCATATTCTTGGTAAAAGAGAATGTAAGAGAGATCTTTCTTCCTTCCCTCTATTGCCCCTATGGCTAGATATTCAGAGCATGTTCTGTTGGTATGGAAGATATAAATTTGAACCCTGTGTGGATGTACAGGGCTGAAACTCAGTCCTCAGCTGGGCCTGAGAAGAGATTTTAATCTCCACCTTTTAGGTGTCTCAGGTCTTTTCTTATATACAGCTTTATAGCCTAGCCCACAAATTTGAATTGATCCAGACTTTTGATTCTAGGGATTGGGTTTGTGCAATGGCCTGTTCATGTCTGTCCTGTATGAGACACACAAGTTCACATACCAAGCAAATGGATGATTCAAGCCTGTGATCTGAACCCTTAGACTGGGACTTAAGGGTAAAGAGTCACATTGTGTGATGTCAGGTTCTAGAGGGCAACATATTTTTCTCTCCCTCTGCAAGAAAGAAGACAAGAGAAGGAGGTTTCTATTTTCTCCGAGGTTAGAACCTTAAATATAGATTAAAAACAATTCTTTCAGTCCTCAGCAGATTTTATGCAGAGCTCAACATTTCCAGATACATGGATTAGATAAAATAAACTGGGAGATTTCAAATAGAAAAGACATTGTGGCAGGAAGGGAGGTTACTGAGGGAAATATGTTGATTTCACCAGACAGAAAAAGCATATGTGCTAACTGAGATGGTCTGGATTATGGAAGTAAACCCTGTAATTTTGAACTGCATTCACAAGATGAACTCATACAGTGAACCTTTTTGTGTCTTATCATCTTGGGGAATTCATAACACAGATTAGATGGCAGACTCCCTTATCTAATGCAGAAGAATCAGATGTCTGAGAATAGAAAGTATGGAAAGCAGCATGCTGAACAGGAAGTTGTAGGGCTGAATCTATGGAAAATGCCAACCCCTTCTGTGGAGATTACCACCTTTCTACAGCATGAATCTTCAGCTTGGTCCAGATGTAGGGCGGATGTGTCTGTGAACTCCATTTAGGAGTCTTTGGAGAATCCTGAAAAGCTACGTGTACCTAAGACTATGACTAGTAGCTTTGGTGGTGCCCATCTTTTAGATAATTTCCTACCACAAGTGCGTGGCAAGAAAGTTCTCATCAGCTTTATGAGAATCGAATTCAGGCTTAGAAGGGCATGATAAACACCAGACCATGGGATACCTGGTGTGAAAACACTGTCCAGTTCTCTATTTTTTTTTTTTTCTTTCAAAGCTGAGTCACTGTGCAGCTGCATATGCAACACTAGTGGGAACACAATCCACAAAGTGGTTATAGCTCTCAGCTGGGTTGGATGATTGGGCTCGGAAGGTAGAGGCTAAGGGATTGTACATTACCTGGAGGCTGGTAACAAGTAAAGAACTACAAGGGACTGTACTAGAACTTGCCTTGTTTAACATCTTTATTCATGACCTGGAGGAGACGACAGAGTGCACTTGTCACATTTGCAAATGATACCAAAATGGGGGACAACAGTGGTATGATTGAGGGCAGGGCCACCATCCAGAGGGACATAGACAGGGTGGAGGAAGGGCCAACAGGAACCTTATGAAATTCAATTAGGGCAAACACCAAGCCCTGCACCTGGGATCACCTTGCGGTGATCCAGTCTGGGGATGCTCCAGCTGGGAGCAGCTCTGCTGGGAAGGACCTGAGGACTGTGGAAGACAGCAAGCTGAACATGAACCTGCAGTGTGCTCTAGCAGCAGGAAACTATGTCATTTTCTTTTCTATAATACCTTTGCTGCACAAAGCCCTCTTGTGATCATGCTCTGGGCTTTGCATACTTCTTAGGGAGACAGAACAGGGGCTTTTCCTGTGGCTGTACAGCCCCCTTGGAAGAAAGAAGGTAGCTTAGGTGACTTGTCTCTAAGTGAATCGGAGTGGAACCTTGTAAAGGTCATTGCCACGTAGGTAGTGGACTTCATTGCCGAGCTAGGGCATTGTGTCCTCTGAGTGAATCTGGGCTCCTGCTCTTCTTTATTCAAAACAATTCGGCAGTAGAGTCAAATTGCTGAAAGTCAATACACTGGAATACACGGATGTAGCTACCTCATTTCCCTTCTTTCTATGCCCTTATATGTGCTGCTTGAGTGAGATGGGAGGGATTAAACATTTTTCCAGGCAAGAGATCTATAGAACAAAGAAGGTTGATGGAGAGGGAAGGATAGCAATATAATTTATAAAAAGCTCTTACAAGCAACAGCCTTAGCTTTCTAGTGTCGTGGAGTATGGCTGAAAATAGCAGGTAATGGGACCAGTGTCCCTTTAAGAATTCTTGAGGTTACTAATGGATATAGGTCATGGTGACAGCCTTAAATAAACCTTCAGTAATAAACAAATCATTTTGAGTTTTCATAAGATTACCATCACTCTAAGGCTGCTCCAGTAGGGCTAAGAATGCGTGAAGGAAATGAGCATGATAGATCATATACATCATACTGTCATACCCCAAGAAAAGGACAAAAAAAATCTTTCAAGGAGGCTCACACTGTATTCCTGATAAAAGCTGTTAAGAATGTGCATTAATATTAATCCTCTATTTTACAATAAGCTATTCACTGCCTCTACACAAAATGCAACATTGCATCAGAGAAACATGAAAACAAAACTTAGGAAAAAAAGATCTAGGCAGGCATAAGTATCTTTTTGCCAGGATTTGGAAACTGAAAGTACCAAGAAGACTACAAGGAATAATCATGTATCCAAAATCATTGCAAGACTAATATGAAAGTCTATACATAACAGAAATTCCATATCTCATTGTTTCCTTCAGTACAATCCTTTGCAGTTTTACTTTGGTTTTGGTTATTTACATTTAATTTAAATAGAGTTCATAGTCCTTACCTATTCTAAAAGAGCTTCCACTTTGATAGCTTTAGTGGTTTCTTATGGTGAAGGATGAGATGCATTTAAACAGAAATAATGTTTGTTCTTATTTGAGGCTTCTCTCTGTCTTACTGTACTCGATATTTGCACTTGGTGTTCTTACTATGGCACTGAGAAAACTGAACTGGAGTTCAGCTGAATTGAGATGTGATTAAAATAAGATTTCCTTCTTTAGTAATAAAGCCTTCTTCAAATTGAGTGTCACTTCATTATTTGCATAAGTCCCATTTTGGAATACAAACGTCTCTTGGATTGTTTTTAAACCTCTGATACCTCCTCATAAATTCTTCCACCCCCATAAAGGAGCATAAGGAAGTGAAAAGAGATTTTGTTGTGGTGGGTAAGTAATAGGATTCATTGCTGAAGAAAAAAAAAATGCGTTGAGATATCTTTATGGATAATGACCTGCCAATGATTGTAAATACAAGGTGACATCTTTAAAGATAAGGACATTCACAAATCGATTAGACAAATCAGTTAAGCAAGGCTACACAGATATATAGCTATATTGGGACTAAAATATCCTACTGTATAGAACACATAGATGATTGCAAATATTGTAATGTCTTCTTCCTTGTATCCATAAATAATAATAATCATAATAAACATGCCCCTGCTGACAGCCTAAGCATTGCAGTAATGTGAATTGATTGTTAGCATTTTGCTTTAAAGATAGATTAATTAAGGCTGAATCATATGGCAATCCTTACAAAAGTACTGTACATATGACATCTAAATTAATACCAAATGAATTCATCACAAGCATGGTAATTACAATGAATATTTAATTAATTAATAATGATAGATTGTTTATGATTCATGCATATATATACACACATTCACATTCACAGAGGAAAGCAAATTTGCTTCTGCCACGTAGAAGAGTGAGGCCTGTGATTTTTAGCTCTATATGAGAGTTCCTACTGGTTTTCAGTGAGTTTAGCACTGCATTATGCCTACTGCTGGGCAAAATGAAGGCAGGAAAACTACCTGAAATAACATCCAGATATGGGTGGTGAGTCACTGCCATAAAGCTCTGATCCTTCTTTCCTGTATGACAAAAGATACTAGCATAGAAGCAGGGACATAATTTTCATGCACTTTCAAAACCACCCTGGATGGACTTAAGATACTTCTTGAAGCTGTGCAGGTGGGATATGGAAGTTGGGCACCCAAATGGTGCTCGTTCTCTAGCAGCAGAGGTCTGCTGTGCCTGGCTAGTTGGGCCAGAAGCCTCCTTTCTGTAGATAGTACTGATTTCTCCTGTCATTCCTTCATCAGCTTCTACAGGTTATTTACTCATTTTTCAGTTATAGAAATGCTAATAGCACAATAGCCATGAATAAAGACCTGAAAGTGTTGAGCTCATCTCTGTCCTTCAGGTCACAGACAGTTTACTTTCACACTATTTAAATTTCTTTTCCCTCTGGCCCACCCTCTCATCTCCTCAGTCTTTTAAAATCTAATCTAGACTTTTCCTTTCTCAGCAACTTCTGTCTACGTTTGACTTCAGACTTTGTGAAAGTGCATCTTACTGTCACCACTTGACTTCCACTGAATCTCCTATCCATTACTCTGGTATGGGGCTGAAATAAGGCACATTCATCCACTAACAAGGTGTTTGTCAAGGCCAACATGACCTTTCCTGGCTGCTGCCAGCGCTTCTTGCTGTTTTCATCTTCCCCAGTCTGTCTGTGACTACAGAGTTACCAATGACAAGCCAAATAATCAATTTCTCATTGACTGTTCTCTCCTCAGTCATCTTTAACCATGCTTCCCATTTCTCAGCCTTCCCTTTATGATAATTTCTTCACTGATTCTTTGTTATTTTGGCTGTGTCTTTAGCCGGCTCTCATTTTCATCATCTGATAATCTGTGGGCAGCCCATTCCCCTGTTCATGCTGACAGCTCACATGACCATCTCCTTGTCTTTGACCTGGTGCATGGCCATTCTGTCTCTAGTATTCTTCCATGGCTCTGAAATTGCTATGATGTCCTCATAAACACAAACTAAGCTTTATATCACCTGGATTCTATTTTTATCTTTCATTTTCTTTGTTTCTCCATTCCATTCCATTCCATTCCATTCCATTCCATTCCATTCCTTCACCTGTATGAATTCCCCAGCCTCCTTGGCAAATTGACATGACTGGACTTTCACCATATGGACATTATATTGTCCATACTCTGGAGAATGTAAGTCCTTATCTCACTAGGACTGAGAACAGGCTAAACCCTGTTTCTGACTTTAAGCATCTACCCTGCATTTCAGGAGAAAACCGCATGCCTGGCACCAGGAGGGATTCCTCAGTTTAACATTCTACCCCAGGAACTGGTACCTTCTCTGTCCAGTTCTTCTCAGCAGTGATAATGGCTTCTTGTATCCCATTGAAAGTATATCAGTTTTCTGGTTTACATTTTGTTTCCTCAAAGGCACGATAGATGCAGGTAAAAAAAAAAATCCTTGCACATGCACACACACAGTTTGCCTAGAAGTCTAAAACTTGACTGATCTTTTCTAAATAATATAAGAAGCATGTGAATCTATGTAAAGTTAATGAAGCCATAAAGCTTCCATGCATTTCCACTACTTCAATTTCCTGCTCATTCTGGATGCATCTTTGGTCTCCATTCAGAGCAATCAAAGAACATCGAAAATATTTTCTCTACAACACTGAACTGTCTTTT
This sequence comes from Phaenicophaeus curvirostris, assembly GCF_032191515.1. NCBI lineage: Eukaryota > Metazoa > Chordata > Aves > Cuculiformes > Cuculidae > Phaenicophaeus > Phaenicophaeus curvirostris. The sequence continues at coordinate 60,896,692 of NC_091394.1, forward strand.
AAACCAAAAGTTTCATTCAGCTCACTTTAGTACAGTTGGTCTAGTCAATAAAGAGGGTCTTCCTGTTACAAAGGTATATTTTTTGTTCCCTTCTCTTACTTTAAACCCTCTCTTGCTGTGAGTGTGTTCCAATACCCGATTCTTTTGTTTTGCCGCTGGCTCTTCTTTCCTTTCCACTTCACCTGCAGACTACCTAGAGTAAAGTGCTTCTCCTTGCTTCTGCTGACCCCCTTGGCATTGTCTGTTTGGAGTAGAGGCATGAAGATCTCTATTATAGCTAGTCTGGGAAAGGTATACTTACGGCCTTGTGAGTGAATACACCGTGGCATTCAACAATACAATAGTTTTCATAGGAACAATTTCATCAGATCGAACACAACTGTGATTTTACACTTGCAATCTTTGACCCATTTTCTCATCTCCTCTTTCTTTTACTCTCTGTCATCAATATACTTGGCTAACGCTCAGTAGAAAATATGGAGCACTAACCTAATTCTTTCTCCCCCTTTCCAGCTTTCATGTGACACTTTTGCATAGTTGCACAGCCTGAGACCCCCTTGTCCCTCAAATCAGTACTCTTCATTCAGCTTCAGTCTGGGCAAAAATGTGTTTACCATCTGGCAAATTATCTTCTTGGACTACCACACCCACATAGAAAATGGGAAGGGAGCTCAAAAGGTCATCCGGCCTATCGCTTGCCCGAGGGCAGGATCAGCTACATCTACAACATTCCCAGCAGATGTTTATCTAACTTGTTCTTAAAACCTTCAAATGTGGAGATTCTCCAAGCTCCTTATACAGTGCTCAATTCTCCTTGCAAAATCTTAATGATCCTTGTGTCCTGAGCTCCTCAATTACAACCTCTCACATTCTCCCATTAAATTCAACCTGCTTATCTGCTCGTTCAAAGGCTCTGCACAGCTCTGACTCCATCTGTCCCTGGTTCTTTATGAGAGTGTCTTCACAGGGTGTCTGGGTGCCTTTGCCCTCTTCCTGATTAGATATTTAAGCTGCATATCTCTCCTCACATTCTGCACCCACCCATCTCTCAATCTCCATCTGTCTGCTATCCCTTTGCCCAAAATTTCCTTCATCAGGCTTTCATTTTCACTTTCAGGAACTTTCCCCTTAAACTCTTTTGTGAATATGCAGACTCTGGTCCACTTGAAAATGTGCTTTTTCAAGGACAGATCCCCGCCCCCGCAGCCCACAAGTTACCATTCAGTCTGCCACCTTATGCACCCAGTCAAGTGTAGGGTTTTGTTTGTCTTCATTAGCCTGTAAACTCATTTTGGGTGGGGATATTTTCTGCCCTTTGTTCTCCGATGTGTTGAATGTGCTGACAGTGCTGAACTCTCGATAATTAATAGCACAAACAAAGCCTAAAAAGGAAGGGATCAAAGGAAGGAGAAAGGGAAGGCAGAGGGAATATGAGATTTTGTTTAAAGCAGCAAGGAAGCTTCAAGACAAATGTATCCCATTGGGATGTGTTGAACACCTGTTAGGAAAAGGTTATGGATAAGATAGTTGAACAATCTGAATGGAAGCAATCCATTCAGTGCAACAGGTAGACACTTTGTGTAAGTTAATTTGAAATGAGGGAGACAACCAGTAAATGAGTGAAACTTTGAAAGCAGGCAAGTGGCAAATAGGAGGTAGTAAAAGCATCATTGACCCTTTACTGCAGAGTTCCCCTTGGTCTGGACATTCAAGCTCTCTGCCATGTGTCCACTCTGCTACACTTGTTTTGAGTTATCTCTTAGTGATGGCCACATTGTCATAGTACTACGCCTTCTGCAAAGATGAAGCAGATCTTTGAAGTGTTTCATACAGCAGTCCTAACAGGACTGCATGTTCCTCTGTGTGGAACTGCTGAGTAAATGCAGAGTGCTGAACCTGCAGGCAATCTCATCCCATCACTCTGCGTTCAGTAGGCCCAAGGTGGTGTGAGACTGGAGAGATGGAAGTTGGTGCTTCCACAGGACACAGTATAAAGCTTTTTGATGGCATTCAGACAGTGATTTCACACACTGCTGAGTGAATCACACAGAGACCTCTGACTTGCCCCGAAAGCTTTCAGAGTCCTTGTGAGCTGACCATTGACGGCAAAGCAGGAGCACAAGGACAAGAATGCCCACCCTACAGATCTGGGCGGGCCAGGACTTCCAAGGAACTGTGCAAAGAGTTTTCTTCACTTCTTCAGTGCTAGGACACTTCAGATCTGACACCCTCATGAACTCCAGAGGCAGATTTCTATCACTGTCTGTCAACAATTTACTCCACGCCTCTGCAAATCTGTTTCTGGCTGGTGTATTGTTTGCACACCAGGTGTTACTACTGTGTTGATAGAAGAACATAAGGTCTATTATTGCTGCTTTTCCCACCAAAATATTAGTTATCTCTGAGGAAATAAAGCACCAAAATTGTGATGAGAACATCAGTGGCAGAAATATGCTCACTGACTGCCTCTGTGTGTCTGAACTGAAACCTAAGAAAATACTGCTTGGACATTGTCCAGTTTTTTTGGGTAATCATAAATATCAATGTGGGATCTGCCAGTTGGTTACAGAAGGCAGAGTGCTAAGCAGTTCTGGAGTTAACCTGTTAGGTTAGGAAGAACTGCATTATCTGGAAGAACTGGAAGAACTGCTTTATCACACAGTAACACGAATATCAGTGGAGTGTCTACCTTCCTGCTATTCAAGAGACCTAGGCCACCATAGATTTGTTGACTCCTGAAGATGGACCTGGATGAAAAAGCAGCTGGGAGAAAGTAGCTGCACTCACTTCAGTGTCCACGGAGCGCGAAACTGGCTGACTGCTGGTGAGATGTGCTGCCTGAACACTTAACTTCCACCCTGGTGTCTCTAATGCTGTTTGTACTGTTAGGGCATGCTGTGCCCTAGGAATGAGGGGCTTTCACCAGGAATAGGAGGATTTAAGTGTTTCACAGGCCTGATAGAGGCAAAGAGTGCACCTGTCATCACAGGAGCTGTGCCAGGAAAGCCAGGGGCTTGCTTTGTAAAGGTAAAAACAATTTTGAGAAGTGCTGTAGTACACATATCAATCTATTTGCTATTACTATGAGATTTCATTAAAAGTTTTAATTTAAACTTCCTGCCTCTTTTTTTTCTTTTTTGAGGAATCGCATAATCGATAGATTGTGTAACCAGGTGTGTTGAACAAACACAAACATTGCTCCTGTTGCGATACAAGGAGCACAAATGTTAATATAAGCAAAAGGTTCAATGGACAAGGGGACAAATGGCAGACAATGCCAGGGAGGCCAGTGCCAGTTACTACTGAATCCTCCCAACTCTGGCACTTGTGAGAGCACAAGACAGGGCCGAGCAGGGGCTGCCTGGCCACACTCACTTCCCTCCCAGAAGTTCACTGACCCACCAGTCCAGGCAAAAGCCTCCGGTCCTCACTTCGGCTGCCGCACATGGAAAAAGTAACCCAAGGGACTACTGTCCCCAGCTCTTCAGGAGATTATTTGGAAGATATTTTTCCAATAAGATCTGCCTACACGGGTTAACTAAAATTACATTTCAGGTACTGATTTTGTTACACTGGTCAGAATTTTTATTTCAGTATTTTCTAAGAAAAAAAATCCTAATTTTATTTGCTTGAAAATATTTTTCTTTGAAATTAGCTTCAAACTGATAGTTAAAAACATATTAAGAAATTGTTTTTAATTTCAGACAATTCACATGACGTAAAATAAGTTACTTCCAAAAAGTTTTGTTTCGATAGAAAAAAATGGCAGATTATTTAAAATAATAACATGTACCCGTCAAGTCAGAACTCCAAGTCTGTGAACGAGATTTTGCATGCAGCCATGCTGCCAAGTGTATATCTTAATACTAACGTTAATGCAAAGCCTAGGTTTAGTTTCTATCGCTATTTGAGTAACCAAGCCCATATTCAGGGCAGAGATTTATCTGAGTAAAAGACTTCTCTGCCTAGATAGGAAGATTCTAAAGACAATCTGGCTAACAGGCTAACTGAAGAAATTATGTGTTCCCAAAAGGCTGGGGACTGGGAAGTGCACAGCAAGGAGGAATTGGAAGAGAGAGAGAGGGAGGGAGGAGGAGGGAGGATGTGTGCAGTTTCCTACGCATGTATTTCTGGAGAACATCTGAGGAAGTGCTGAAGGCCTGGTGTAGTCATCAGGACAGCAAGTATCCCAATCCATGAGCCACATGCCAAGTGGGTTTCATGAAGTTAAACGAAAAAGGACCTCAGAATTCAAAGGATGGTTGCTCTTCTAGTCAATGGTATCTGTGATGTTGCACTGTGCCTTCAAATTACATGTAAGCCTACAGTTCACCAGAGCATCCATCCATCCTTCACACAGATGTTTAATGATTCTTTTGCACATGCATTTGACACTTGAGGAAGTTCATTAATAATTTTCTTTATCTCTGCTGTCAGTGAGGGAGTACCTCTTAGTCCAGGGCAGAACCTGGCAAAAGAAGAGGCAGGGCTGGCGATGGTTGCTTACACCACCCACACGCCTTAGGGAAGTCCCAAGGGACACCCTACCTGTTGCTGCTGCAGCCTGTGAAAACAGCTTTTAGCAAGGCCCAGTGTTCCCACCTGAGGACACGATGGAATGAAGGGAGGAGCAAGGATGGAGGCAAGGAGAAAAGGGACTACCAAGATGGTGATATTGGTTCTGGGTATCCACAAGGTGAAGGAGGCTTTAATCAACCTGATCTAGTGGAAGGTGTCCTTGCTTATGGTAGGGAGGTTGGAACTAGATAATCTTCAAGGTTCTTTCCAACTCGAATCGTTCTATGATTTTATGAATCTATGTTCTGGGATCAATTGCTAAGTGTAGAGCAGTCACAGCATGCTCCAATCACCCATCATATCTCCACATTTACAGCTTGAACCTTCTGAAAGGGACTGGGTATTTAAGCATGAGGACATTTCCCTGAATGCCATCCCATTCAGAGACGAAGTCTTCAGGCTGCATCTTTTGAAAGTGTATACAACGTTTTCATACCACTCAGTTCTCCCTAGGGCTTAAGATTCCTGTAGGTTTTATGCCTCTGTGCAAGTCTCAATTTTATCAGCAAATGCATAACTTCACTTGAAGTCCACCAGAGGCCAAACCCTGCTCTCAGACAGCCTCAGGCACATATATGGGCATCTATCTGCAACAATTCAGAGTGAGGATCCAGTTCTGCCCAAAGGGGCTGATGAAAAGTCAGAGACTGAAAGATGAGATCTTTTCTCTTTTATTCCTTAGGACACAAAGAGTTATTTATTTAAAAGACTAGCTTAGCTCTATTGTAATTAGTTTCACAATGAGTGTCTGGACGTTCCAGCCCGGACCAGGGACCTGTTGTTCTAGGCAGTAATCTTGCTGCTGTGACTTTTGGTTCATTTAATACCTGGGTGTATCTTTTTTTTGTTATAAGATAAATTTACATTTCAGTGTCCATTCACATGTGCTAACCTAGTTACAAGCCAGTTTCACTCTTCATGAACTTCCTGCCTACAGGCATTTTTTTGTAAATTGCTGTAATATGATAACTAGAAATCCTTTTTCCTATCTTGAAACAGGAAATAAACATCCTGTTGTGAGAAGAGGATTGGAATTATGTATGATGCTTCTTTTGAAATTTACTTTATCTTGATAGCATATATTATGTAGGAGAGACTTTTAGGGCATTAAAGCAAAGATGACCAGTCATAAATCAACCTTGGGGAGAGAGTATGCTGAATCCCTGTTGAATAGCACTTAGATAATTCTTGTTCAGCTTGAGTGTTGGTAATCTTTTGTCTTTGAGACTGATGAGGAATTAGTGAGAATAGAAAATATTTAGAAATTGAACAGATGTTCTGGGTCTGCATTTTGCTGATTTTCAGATGAAGGCTCAAATAATATGTACTTTCCGTCACCTACTGTTTTATATTTGGAAGATGTTTCCTTAAATTTCTGAAGTATCTGACTGCATAAAATACCTAGGGCAGTATTTTTGTGAGATGGAGATTGTGTTTTCAGCAGCGGGCAGCAAAGTATCTGAGGTCCTGAGGTACATATTCTGCATCTTGTTCTTATATTCCCCAATCAATATCAAGTTCCTCTTCACAGTCTTCATAAATTTGCATTTTTTTCCTCTGTTGGAAATACTGATATATATTATCTTTTTCTCAAGAGAATCTTTTCCCTTTGCTTTTCCCTTAATTCAGGGGTTTTATTCCCTTTCTTTTTAATTGCATATATTAACACAAGGTATTGCTGGAGGTCTTATAAAGATGTTCTTATACTATGTGTCAACAGGAATTTTAAAGAATTGCTTCTTGTTTTACACATCTTACATGGCAAGTCAGTGATGAGTTTAATTTAAAAAATGAAAGAGCCAGCCACATTTCTGTAATTTCTGAAAAGTGTCTTGATGATGATTTGTGACAGAGGAACATTACATCAGAGAAATTACACTGATGTCAATGTTTGGATTTCTACTGTCATTTCTGAGAAATCTTTGGACCAAAACATGAGGGCCAATAATCTGCATGTGTTATTCCTTTCTGAGTGATGCTACACAATTATTTATGAATTTGGAGTCCTTTGCTATACAAATCAGAATATTATGAGAGAAATTATTCTAGTTATGCATACATTTATAAACACTCTTGAAATATTTAAGTGCTTGCAACAGCTGTAGGATGATTTTTTCGACCCTTTCTTTCTATGTGTCTTTTTTGTTGTTGTTGTTTTGGGTAGTTCAATAGAAGTAGCTTTCAGAAGAATACGAAATAAGTGCAAGACAATGTGTTGACCCAAGATAATATTTGAACTTGCAGAAGGGATTATTGGGCTAACTTTATTCAGATGCTGCTGGTCAAACTGGATTAGAACTGTTTTAATCTGGGTTTTTTGAGCTTTGGTAGGGTCCTTCATCTAAACACTGAGGTTTCCCTTAAAATAGACTCTTCTTCCCCACCCATCTCCATCCTCCCCCTCATTCTAAGAATACAGTTCAGTTATTTTACCCAGGCATATTTTCTGAGAAGTGAGTTAAAGGATGTCTGTGAGTCAGATATATGGGATTCTAATGCACTGTCTGCTTTTGAGTCATTCAGCTTTGTCTACCCCAATGGGTGCAGACAATCACACCTCTCCTTCCTCCACACACCAAGCTGGCCACATGTGGGCCAGGACTGGAGCAGCTACGTTTTTGTGGTGCTAAACCCAAACAACTATATCCTGCCTCTTATCGTGGCTTATTACAATCTTGTAACCAACGCTGTGATTACACAAGCCACAAACTGAAATGTTCATCTCTCCAAAACCTGCAAGACCTCCAGCATACCTCAGGAACAGGAGCTCTGGGAATGTGTCATAGGAAGAAGGTAGTGATGACTTATCTCCCCACTCTATTACCAAAGGGAACAGGTCCGGGCATTCATCTGGTTCCTAAGGCAACTAAGCAACATTGACTTTATCCTCCTTTTATGATGTGGTTATTGCCACAGCTGGGAACTCAGATTACTCAGAAGTCCCCATGGCTGTAGGGTCTTGCTGCTGGTCATGAGTGCAAAACATACTTGAACTGATCAAGAACCACAGCTGGACCACTTTGAGATTATTACTTTGGACTCCTGGATTGGAGCTGGTTCCTGTCCATCAGAAGGCAAGCAAAGCAAATGTACAATTGTCAGCAGGAGCAGGTCCCTCAGATCTCAAATCGGACAAGCTGCCAACCTCTTCCTTCCAGCACTCACTTCTAAAAGAGGTTTCTTACACACTAGGAAGCTCAGATTCCTAGTCTTTATTTGCTTAATATGTGCTTTAACATATCCTTCATTTTCAGAAATGACTGCAATAGCAACATGATGGTGTCTTTAAAAATGGTTAAAGAAAAAAAGTCTCTGCTTTGAAGAGTTTTCTGATAAGGCCCTGGTTCTGCATCTTGATGCAAGTGGGCATGTCCTAACATCTCTCTGGAATGTCAGACTTGTTCTTCCTTACGTTTGTCATTTTAAACAACAAAGTATTGTCAGCAGAAGTTTGTTTTGTTCTTTGTATGCGTGCATAGATGAACACTCCCTTTGAGTTCAGCGGGGTTGAGGTTTTATTTGTATAGTAATAAACCTCCAAGGAGTTTCTGTAGCTTAGTTAGTGTGCTTAATGCCACTTGAGAATTATAAGCTAGTTTTGATATTTTACTGACTTATTAAATGGTGCTGCCTTATTTTGGATTTATTAGTTGCAGCTGTTTACACAGAGAGCATTTCTGTCTCTGCTGTCAGCTTGCTCTCTGACTAGTTTTTGCATTGTGGAGGGTGGTGGCATCAGTCATGGTTTGGAAATCCCTGTAGCTTCTGCATACATCTGGATAGGCCAAGGGCAGAGAGCTTTCTCTCTTACTCTGAACTTCTCTGAATTAGTGCTATTTCATTTTCACTCTTGGACCCTTTTTGCAGTTGTTGGAACCTTCACATCTCCAGCTCTCACACTCGTTGCTAGTGGGATATGAAGCTTTTGTAGCTTTAATGCTGAGAAAGAAATGACATCCTCCTTCATCACTACAGGAATTAGCAGGAAAAAGTGCTGGTGTCTTTCCATGGAAGTGTAGAGCAATGCCAGTCATTCAGCGAGCTGGTTATGTAAAGAATCAGTCTTATTTCTTGAAAACAGTTAGTGCTACATCTCAGTGATATGAATGAATGCAGCAATGTTGACTTGAAGAAAGCAATACAATTTGCTTACATCTGGACCATATACACTGTACATAAAGGCTATTAAAATACTTACATAATAATGACATTAAGGGGTCTACACAAGGTCCAGCATAGAATTAGTTAGCTTTCTCTTTTATTCTCCCAGCTTGCAACTAATTTTAATGCTCATTTTGTCTCAAATTGAAAAAACACATGTAATTTCTTCTTTTCCCATGAAATGCTTATAAAAGGCACATTTACATAAACGCCACTCCTCACTATTTTATGAGATCAGAGCTGCTCATCTGCATGGCACATGTCCTGTGTTGTAGGAAGGTGTTGGAGTTTTGTTGCTCACTTAGTAGAAGAGTCCTGGGATTATGCAAGAGGAAGGTGTGAATCTCCTTGGTGGAAACAGAAAGGGGACCTCCTGCTGGTGGTTCCAAAAGATTATTACAAGCATTTGCGGAACATGTCTGGAGTTTTAGGAAGAACCCAATTTCACTTAATTTCTTCCTGTAATGTCAGAAAATTCTTCAACAGCATTCATCAGCTGAAGCTTGGATCACAGGCTAAATACTGATTGATTCACTTAACTAAATGATTGTTAATTCCAAGAATACAGAGAAGATCACAAAACAGATCCTCCTAGAAGCCATGCTAAAGCACATGGAGGACATGGAAGTGATTAGCGGCAGCCAGCATGGCTTCACCAGGGGCAAGTCCTGTATGACCAACCTAGTGGCTTTCTATGATGGGGTAACCACAGCAGTGGACATGGGAAAACCAATGGATGTGATCTATCTGGACTTCTATAAAGCCTTTGACATAGTCCCCCACAACATCTTTCTCTCTAAATTGTAGAGATATGGGTGGACTGTTCAGTGAATTTGTTTGGATGGTTGTAATCAGAGAGCAGTGGTCAATGGCTTGATGTCCAGATGGAGATACGTGACAAGTGGTGTCCCTCATGGGTCCGTGCTGTTTAATATCTTCATCAATGATGTAGATAGCAAGATCGAGTGCATCCTCAACAAGTTTGCAGATGACACCAAGCTGAGTGGTGCAGTTGCCACACTGGAAGGACAGGATGTCATCCAGAGGGACCTGAATAAGCTGGAGAAGTGGACCTGTAGGAACCTCATGAGGTTCAACAAGGCCAAGTGCAAGGTCCTTTACCTGTGTCAGGGCAATCCCCAATTTCAGTACATGATGGGCGATGATGTAATTCAGAGCAGCCCTGCAGAGAAGGACTTGGGATGCTGGTTGATGTGAAGTGTGATGTGAGCCGTCAATGTGTGCTCACAGCCCAGAAGGCCAACTGTATCCTGGACTGCATCAAAAGAAGCGTGGCCAGCAGGGCGAGGGAGGTGATTCTGCCCGTCTATTCCTCTCTTGTGAGAACCCACTTGGAGTATTGTGTCCAGTTCTGGAATCCTTGACATAAAAAGAATACGGAACTGTTGGAACAGGTCCAGAGGAGGGCTACAAAGATGATCAGAGGGCTGGAGCTCCTCCCACATGAGGACAGGCTGAGAGTTGGGATTGTTCAGCCTGGAGAAGAGAAGGTTCCAAGAAGACCTTACAGCAGCCTTCCAGCAGCACCTGAAGAGGGTATACAAGAAAGGTGGGGAGGGACTTTTTACAAAGACATGTAGTGATAGGACTAGGCAGAATAGGCTATAAATTGGAGCAGTGAAGATTTAGACTACACGTAAGGAAGAACTTCACAATGAGGGTGGTGAGGCACTGGAACAGGTAGCCCAGGGAAGTCGTGGATGCCCTCTCCGTAGAAGTGTTCAAGGCCAGGCTGCATGGGGTGTTGAGCAGCCTGATCTAGTGGGAGATGTCCCTGCTCATTTGGAACTAGATGATCTTTAAGGTCCCTTCCACCTCAAACCATTCTATGATTCTATGATTCTATGATTCCATGATTCTATGAAATGAAGGCTTGAATACAATTGACTTGTGTATGAGTCCAAGTTTCAAAGGGCTTTAGATTAAGAAAGGCATAGACAGGTTCTCTAGTCCTTTTTTTTCAGTTTAATGGACACAAATGTATGTGTGGCTTCCAAAGGGTCATTTTCATAAAGCAGAGTACTGCTATGAGTCCCTAAACCAGGGGAATAAATATATACACAGGAAAATAAGAAAGGGAGCATATAGTAAGCACCTGAATGTTAAGGAAAAAATAGTGGAAAATTCAGTACAGAAGAAAAATTATACAAGTAGAAATGCATAAACAGAACAAAAGGAAATTTTACAGATTTTTAAGTATAAAGCCTATCCTAAATATGATATTAATCCATTCATTAGCTGGTAAAATGCTTGATAATAAAGCGGAAAATGCAAAAGTCTCCAATCAATACTTCTGTTTGATATTTGGGGAAAAGCCAGATGATTCAGGCCAGAATGATGATGAAATGCTTTCCATTCTAGTAGTAACTAAGGGAATGTGTTAAACAGCAGATACTAAAGTTAGATACATTAAAATTAGTGGGTCTGGATAATTTGCATCCAAGGTTTTAAGATCGATAGTCAAGGAGCACTACAGACCATTAATTTTGATTTTTAACAAGCCACGGAACATTGGGGATGTTCCAGAAGACTACAAGAAAACTAATGCTGTGCCAATATTTAAAAAAGGTAAATGCAGTGACCCGAGTAATTATAGGCCTGTCAGCTTGCCTTCGATCCCAGGCAAAATAATGGAATGGCTGATAGGGTGCTTGAGTCATAAGGAATTAAAAAAAGGTGATAGAAGTAATGACAATCAGGATGGTTCTTGTCAAACTAACTTGATATCATTTTAAATCAGATTTTAAATGGGGTGATTTAATTTACAGTTTTGATGCAATAGATTTAACCTTCTGTAATGTGTTTTTGTGGCTTGACATTTTAATTATTCAAATAGAGGCCACTTCTGCAAACAATGGTTAAAGAGAGAAGTTAGGAGAAGTTTAGGCATCTGAATCTAAAATGGCAATCCTGAAAGCTCAGTGGCTGCCCAGAACTGCCTTAATCTCCTTGGTTTTCAGCTGGAGAAGTTTCCAAGGCAACTGAGGTTCTGCTTTTGTGCACTCCCAGAAGACACCTCAATCCTGACAGGGTTGAGCAGTTCAGTATCAATGTCATAACCACACATTTGTCTGCCTGTTTCCTGTACAGAGCTTGGTCCAAGGAGTGTGCTTGTGGCATACTTGAAGAATCAGCCTGTGCACAAAATGCAAAAACAGATGCGGCCTTCCTTTAACACATGACCACAGGAAAAGGTCTTTTATTCAATTACTCAGTGGTTAGGACAGTCGCTTGCCCTGGTTAGAAAAACTCAAGACTGAATACTTTCCTCTCTTGAAAATATTTCAAATCTCACTGGATCTCACCAGTTATTGGTGTATAGCGATGATGGAGAAAGGAGAGACTGAAAATACATTAACAGGAGCAACTATCCTGCCTGAAGTTGAGTTATAGTCACAATTGCTGTCATTGTGAAGTGTGGTGAATCTGAAGTACAAAATCTGTAAAGAAAAGCTACGTCAAGAATAAAAGTAGAGAACATCACATGACTGCTCCAGAATTCTCCTACAAGTGCAAATAAGTATAATATGTTTATCCAGGGTAAGTGTATAGTCTATATAGACTCCTTCAGAGGCCATTTTGTCTTATCCCAAGACAGGAATCCAAGATCTTTAGGGTGAATTCCTGTATTCAATTCTTCTGTCACTGGAGAGCTAGGTTAGATTACATGCATAATTAAAATTAGGAAAAAGAATTCCCATTGCAAATACTTACAGATCGATCAGAGAGGGCTCTTGAGATCAGCAAGGGTAACAGCCAATGGTGGAAGCATCCTTCTAGTAATGGGGAAAGATTCTAGACAAAATCAAGCAAAGAATAAAGCACCAGCTTTTATCAGTGAAGGTTACTGACCAGTTATTTACCAAAAGCTACTGGATATGGAATCTGGGGATTTTTTTCTTTTTTTTTACATTTTATGCACATATATCTCCTAAAATTATTCCTTTGTCTATCATAGCTGCTGAAACAGGAGTTGATTCTGGGAGCTCCCAGGACTTCTCTTTTATAAGAGGTCATGACCAGATGATCAATGTGGTTCCCTCTGGTCTTAAAAGATCCAGCAAAAAGAGCTGAGGAAAAACAAACTGAAAACCCAAGCCTGTACAGTAAGAAGCTTTCCCTGCCCAGGAAAGCAGATAATCTAAATAGACAAGACAGACTGGTGTGAGAAAAAGGATGTGTTATCTCTGTTTCACAGATGGGAAACAGAGGCACAGAGAGATTAAGTGATTTACACAAGGTTTGTGTCAGAGCCAGGAAAGGGAGCCAGATCTCCTGAATTCTGTTTCACTACCTTAACAACAAGACCATCTTTTCTGTCTCTTACCATAGCCTGAGAGGGAAAGGCCTGTATTGTCTTATACATAAAACTACACCATTTCTCAGAGAGTAATCTGATAAAATGCTATACACGTAGCATACATCTGGTTTTCTGATTTCTCCTCTCCTGTCAGATTCCTCTTTCCTTCCTCTGTTTTTCCTTTTATACTCCCATCCTTTTGTTTTCACTCTTTCTTGCAAATGACATTGTCAATTATACTAGAAGAAAGAACCACTGTCTCAGAAACAGCATATTTAGACCATCTAGCCTTTCAATGTGCAATCAGAAATGTTCCAGGTATACCTGAGCACATATATTCTAAGACTGGATTTGCATATATAAAGAGAAGAACAATTAGAAAAAAGCATCTGAGATTTGCCCATTTCATTACGACAAAATCTGAGTACATTTTCAAGGGAGTCAGGAATTACCTTAGTGGGGTCTACTTAGTGGAGTTGGCTAGGTTCAATTACGTCTAAATCCTCACATCTTTCCCTTCTGTATCTTCTCATTTTACACATGGTTCTAGCCACCCTTTTCTAAGCACCTTTGGGTAAAAACATTCCATTTTTGATACTGATAGTAGGATCCTGAGTTGAGGCAGTACCTTGGACAAAACTTGTAGAAACCCAGCCTGTATGTCTGGTGGTTCTGAGAGTGTCAGTGCCTCTCCTGGTCTATGAAATTCTTCGAATAAAGTCTTCTTCCAGTACCTCAAAATCTTGCAGGTTTGAAAGATGCAGAAATAAAACGATATAATAACGTTGTTCATGTGCAAACCAGAAAAATATCTGAGAAGGTTTCAAAACACTTTCACAGTGGCTACAGATAAAAAGAGGGTCAGCCATGGTTGGCTAGGAGAGGACAATTTGCCCAGGGCTGTGTGTTTTGGGAGGTTAGAGAGTGCTTTGGCTAATGATACACCAGAGGTCATAAACTCCACCTTTGCCTCGGGCCCCCTGGAGCCACTGTTAGTGGGGACCTGCACTATAGTCACCACTGAGGTATGGAGGACAATGGCCAGTCAACAATGGTGCTCAGAGTTTTATTTTGGGTGAGCAAGCAAAGGCCATGCTTTGCAACCTAAATTCACATCGAGCGGGATGCAGATAGTGGTGCACAGCCTTAAGTGTGTGTGCAGCAAAGATGACCCCACTGCTAGAAGTAGCTTCAGGCCCTGCCGCATCATAAAATGTTCTGGTCAAAACTCAGAGAACCTGAACCTCTTTCCAGCTAGATGCGTGCTGGGAATAGGTTCCCAGAATCAGGTTATCCTCCTATTAAGGGAGACATAAAGGACAGTGCTGCGAGAATTACAATGCCTTTTTATGGAAAGATCAATAGCACGTCCTCAACTAGAATGCTGTTTTTAGGTAAGGGTAGTTTCACCTCATAAAAGATTATATGGCTGCCATATTTTTAAGTCCAGAAAAGAGTAACAAAACCTGTGATGAAGAGGTATGGAAACGCTTTGAGGTGAAGATATGGACGATTGAGTAGTGGAAGGTGGTAAGTAAGAGATGTCACTGCAGTATATAAAATAATAGATGGTATCGAGGGGTCATGTGGTCACTCCTTGGTGATGTAACAAATCATCTGTCATGTAACAAATATCAGAGACTTGGAAATAAAAGCAACAGGTTTAAATCTAAAACAGCAAATGCTTTTTTAACACAGTCTCTGTGGCCTTGAGAAAATACTGAGGTAAAGAGCTTAGCAGGGTTGACAAATGTTAGACATTGCAATCGATACTGCTTACATCTACAGTTAAACTATCCAGGGTAAAAGTTAATCTATTAACTCATATTTTAATGTAATTTTATTTTAATAACTCAAATTGCTGTTCCAGGGCTCGTGACAAGGAGTACTTCCCACTCACAGTGAAACTTGACTGCTGGGCACGTTTTTGGATGGGCATTTGTCCTTTGCAGGGGGAGGGGTTCTTCTGCATGTGTTCCTGCTGAGCAGGAGAGGCAGGATTTCAGGCTAGCTGTGCCTCTGATCTGATCTGCTCTGGCACCTGACACTGGCTTGGGCTGCTGAGAGGCGGCTGGCCGGGCTTCCCTGCTGGCAGCCGGGGCTGAGCTCCCAGAGCCCTTCCTGGGGCTGGCCCCGCTGGTATCATCGCTTGCCAAACTTGGACTTGCAAAACACGGGCTTAGCTTGGCAACAGCAAGCATGGCGTGTTCAGGCAGCTTTGAGGTTTCTAACAAATCATCCGCCCTGCCCTGGAAGACACCACCTGTGCTAAACTCACCCTAGGCAGGAAATGGAAGAACAAATCAGGACTAATTCAATTAAAAAAAATATATCCTTAAAAAAAGCTGTGCACAGTCTTCTCTGCACGCCATCTGCATGGGAGCAGGGGGGATGTGCTTGATTCGTACCATAATTTGAATGGATGTGAGAGTAAATTGAAGGCTGACATATATCAATGCTGAGGGCAGGATTTAGACAAGTGAACAGTTGTTCCTACACCAAAACCAGATAATGTTGTCAAGTTTGTTCCCTAACCAAGGATTCAATCAAGCACTCACCAGACCTGAGCTAGATATCCACAACCTTTATTGCTTCCTGTACACTCACTTAAATCTTGCCTAACCCCTTCCTGTCCCAGCACTGGTTTCCTTCTTCCTCCCGAGAGTGGTATTAGTGTCTGCCCACTAAACCATGTCAGCAGGTAAAATTTATAGATGGGCTACAGCAAGAGATTTATTGTCATTTTTGTAATTTCCGTCCCCACTCCCCATTAAATACAATAACCTTCTGCGCACTTTCAATGTGAAATCCATTGCTGTACCCAAAAGACATTTTCTCCTCCTAGCACGTGAATATAGAATCATAGAATCATAGAATAACCAGGTTGGAAGAGACCCACCGGATCATCGAGTCCAACCATTCCTATCAAACCATTGTCCTGTGGCACTGCTACAGGCACACAAATGTATTCTGAAATGTTAAGAGAAAAACCCACCACACTCAGGAATTAGGATTTTCACAGGCTTTGCAGATAGGTCATTTCCCTTAATGAGTCTCTTTATTAAGTGAAGTAGCCACAGTCACAAAGAGAAACAATAATGAACATTTCCTCTCAGCATTTGGAGACCACAAACAGCTTGTGCCATACATGACCAAGTGGATATCCAGGAATTCACAGACATGCTAGAAGGCTTCCTTGTGCTTGGCCTCTCCATTTTCATGTCTTCCACATGCATTTTGCTATTTCTCTCTTCTTTTTAGCAAGCACCAGACTCAGATATTTTAGGAAAGATTTCTTAGGAAGGGAAATAAAAGATACGTTCAGAAAATAACTGCCTCATGCTCTCATTAGCAAAGCAAAACTGACTGCGTGGAGGGTACATTTTCCCTGCTCCCAAGCTTGCAAGAGCAAGATCCTTTCCTGTGTGGGGAAAGGAGCAGGAGCACCACTGCTGGGGGTTGCTTCATGGAACTGCTGGCATGGCTACCCTTGAGCTGCTGGGCAAAGTCACACCTGGGAGACTGATGGCTTGGAAAATCCACTCCCTCCATATAGTTCCATTTCCTACTCTGATTCTGACTCTGCTGCTCTCTTCTGGAGTGGATAATATGAGTTGACACCTGGGGTGTGACAGGAAGATTGATGCATTTTTGTATATAGGATATTACGCACGAATAAATAAATTTGGAAAAAAACCAAACCCAACCCTCTGAGAATAATAGTAGGAATTTATGGGAGAATTTCCTGGGAGGAACATTGAAATCACCAAGTGGCAACAATATTTTTTCTGTTTTTCACTTTTTAGTGTTACTTTCTTACTGGCAGAGAGCGAGAAATGGGAAATATCCCAGGTGTTGCATATAGAAGACAAACAGTTTCAGAGAGTTTACTCTTGCTTCATTGACAAGGTAGACTAGAGGAAAGGGCCCCAGGGATTGTGCAAGAGGTAAATAACATTGGGTGAGTTTTACTTCAAAGACACTTACAGACAAATACTATTTCAGCTGAGAATTCTGAGAGTGAAGAGCATAACTATATGGCAAGGTGTGCCCTTAAACATGAAGTAATGCTGGTGCGTTGGTTCAGATCAGAAAAATCAAACAACAGTGCTCTGCTTTTTCAGCATAGCCAAATTTTTATCTTAGGAAACTCTTTTCCTTTGATAAATCCAGGATGGCTTGAACTTTCTGTGCCAGCTTATGCCCTCTGTTGCAGAGCATATCCTGTCTTACTAAAGATAACAGAGCTTTCAGTTTAAGCCATACTTGTTCTTCCTGCTCATCCCACTGGCACACAGGGTGCTGGAAATGGTATGGGACTGCACATACGGTCCCTGACTGTCTTCAGAGCACCAGAGGAGGAGACTGCAAGGAATTTGGACAAACTTGTCCAAGGAACCAGCTGTCTACTGTTGTCTAACATGCAAATTAAAAAGATTTCACAAAGCTCTTTCACGAGGCTTTAAACTTGACTCAACTTTCGATTCATTTCCTTCTTTGCTTCAGTCACTTCCAAATGCTCCATTCTCTGGCCTTAAAGTCAAATGGTGCTGCAGTGCACAGGAATAGTAAAATTTATCCCCTCAGTAACTGCTTAAATCTCATCTCTAATCCTCTAAACTCCTTCGTTCGGGGTAGTTTAAATTGTTGTAAATATCTTTGAGGTGGATTATACTGCTTAATTGCTGCTAAGGGAATAATAATATTATGTGTATGTGCATACATAATATAAAGTACATAAAGAAGCAGAGACTTCCTGGCAAAGAAGATATTAAATTATAGTTTAAACTGCTTGGGATTTGGGAAAGCCTGTTAAAGGGATTAGAAACTAAATCCAAAACTGGACAAGGGGTAAAGGCAATCAGCTGGAGAGGGACTATTCATAAAGGCTTGTGGTGATAGAACAAGGGGGAACGGGTATAAACCGGAGAGGGGAAGATTTAGACTAGACATAAGGAGGAATTTTTTCACCATGAGAGTGATGAGACACTGGAACAGGTTGCCCAGGGAAGTTGTGGATGCCCCATCCCTGGAGGTGTTCAAGACCAGGCTGCATGGGGCCTTGGGCATCCTGATCTAGTGGAATGTCCCTGCCCATAGCAGGGAAGTTGGAACTGGATGATCTTTAAGGTCCCTCCCAACCCAAACCATTCTATGATTCTATGATTTCCACAGGCAATGGTAGGAACACACTATCTCCTCTCTTTCTATAGGTATGTTTTCTTTATACATGGTCTCTATCACTTAACAAGAGGACATAATCTTTTCTATTAAGTTTACCTCAATTGTATAGATACTTAATGTTTGAGGAAGCATAGATAACTACTTTCACAAGAAGATGGAGGCAGACTGTCCATCAGGAGCATTTCTTTCTGTGTGAAGAAATAGTTTCCAATCATCCGAACATGACAGTTGCAAGTCCTGCTGTCCTAAGCAGAAGAATTTAAAACTGAAAAAACTGCATAAATAAAAAGCTAAATATAACTTCCTACATGGGAGTAGTCCTGCTGAGTTGCTTGTGACCAATGCACGTGTGCAGATGCCTGGACAACTGAAGCCAAAGGTTTTGTCTTGGAACTGTACAGTCAGACATTAACCTTCTAGAGAAAGTCTCTGTGATAGTAACTGTTCCTGAGAGTGGGAGGGATGGAATATATTAAGATTTTAATTTTTTAAACATTCATAAGAAGAAATATTACGATAGGCATTCCCAAAAACTTGGTTCCCATGAACATGTAAGGTGTTGTAAATGTCTGCACTTAATCTTTCTTCTTCTGTTCTGATCGCAAAACACTGCAAATTACTTCTTCTGGAAGCAGCCCTGGCTGTCTGTGTTGACCCCAGACATGAGCTGGGATCTACCAGAGTTCAAGGAATCAATTCCAGAAAATGAATCCAAAGAATTGTAAAGCACTGATTTTAAAAGAAGTTTACTGGAAAGGTTAATTACTGAATATAATATCTGTAGCAAAACACCTGCTGAATGTAGGAACATATACTGTGGTCTTACAGACTTAACAGAGAGAAAGTAGTCCCGATACTGAGTGTTTCAAATTGGTAAGAAAATGCAATAATGGTCAGCCTGTGAGGGCTAGTTCTTGCCCAAACTTCATTCACTACCTTGAAGTGAGAGACTCATGGCATCTGTAAGTTTGAACCTGAGCAAAGGTATGGATTCATTTCCAGAGCAACCATGCCTCAGGGCACTGCCTGTGTTTTATCATCTGAAATAAAGCTACTTTATTACAAATGCAGCAATTCGGTGTACCCAAATTATTGCCCTCTTTCTAGGCATGCTAGATCTGCTTTTTAGCCTACTGTTTATACTCTGTGGTTAAATCAGTTTGATCTTGTTCTGTGGTAAAAAGAACAAGCTCCTCTCTGGAAGGTAAAATACACATTCCTCTTGCCACCCCTTGCCCATTCTTTGGTTCATCTTCATTTGGTACCTCTTTTGATTCAAGGTCGGCTAAAAGTCTTAATTTATGAAATACCATGCAGAAAGTTCAAAGGAGTATTAATGTTGTTGAGACCTCTTTAGCATTCTTGCCAAACATTTCCTATTCTTTCTTTAGGTTCAAGGTCCTCTTTCTTTCCAGCATTTGTACAATACCTTGGAGAATGGCTTTGGTCCACGATTTGTTCTCCTTGGATCTGGCCGAAGATCCATACCTGTGTATGGTATGCCACATGTAGAGCCACATCTGGTCATGAACATGCTAAGGTTAAGTTTGGATATGGTCTTGTGTGACCTTTGAACACAGCAGGGTGTCCTGTGTTCCTGCTGCTCCTCATGTACAGGCATGGTGGTGGGAGGAACAGTTCTTAATACAGTAAACAAGATTGGTTTTTAAACAGCTAAAGATAGAAATAAGCACCTCTCTGCAGAACCAGAGGTTCATATTACACAGTAAAATCTGTTTAGACTGCTAAACATGTTTGGGTTTATGTTCTTTTCTATATAGTTACAGTTTTTAATATCCTATGCCTTAATTCAGCAAAATATGCTTAAACACAGCTGAGAAGAACTTAAGTATCTTGCTAAATAGGGATCTGCATGTGACTGACACATAAGAGGAGGCGGTTATCAACCTCCAGGTGGAGTCCAGGCCAGGCTCTTGGGTTCCGTGTCTAGGCTGGCCCTGTAAACTCTCCTTGTACAAGGGCTTTACACTCTTTTGTACGGAAAGGGAGAAGGCAGGGCTTACAATATAGGAACTGATCTTGTTTCTCTGTCATGTAATTATCCTTCTTATTGATAAGATGCAAATGGTCTAAATGCTTTGTACTTTTCATGGGAAGGGATTTTTCTCCTTGGTTTCTGCCAACCTCCAGCTTTGGCTACTCATTTAAAGGAAGAGATATTTAGTTTAGCTCTTTCATCCTTGCAATCTGTTCTATCGATCCCTTCCCACTGCTGTGTTTGCTAATTTCTTGACATGCGTCAAGTGTGTTCCTTTAATTGTAACAAAATTAGCAGCTCTAACCATTCCAGACACAGGGAAACTGAGGCACAAAACTGTGAACTGGCCAGGAGTTTGTCAGCAAAATGGGAAGATAAGTCCAGCAGTTTCTATGTGCCACCTTCTGGCCTACTGTTGATTTTGGCAGACATTGAAATAATGTCCCAGGTTTAGTCACCTACAATTTCTAGCAGCTTTTCAGTTTCTGGCAAGCAGGCTGGATCCTCAGCAGAGCTGCTGGCGGCAATCCATGGTTCTTCCATTTTCTTTCTTCCAGGTCATTTTTGTTTGTTAGGCCTTTTATCTTCTTTCCACGGAGAGCATGATTTCAGAGATGATCTGCTGCTTCTACCCATGTAATCAGAAGGAAAAGCTGTGATCATGTTTATTCACAAGGAAAAGGGCTAGAAAGGAGGAAGAAAGAACAAAAACAATATCCATAATTCCCATCTTTAGAAAGATGGATATGAAAAGATATATATTCATTGGCTGGATGGTGGAAAATAAGGTAAAAAAGGAGCAAAACCAAGCAGAGTATAACAACCACACTAATCACAGACATATTGCAATGGCTTCAAGATACATCAGGAAATACTCACAATGGTTTGCAAACTTTCTTCTCTCCTAAATAAAGCACAAGTAAAGAATCTCCTCAAAAAGTGTACCTGAATCTAGATCAGAATATTGCCCCCAAAATAAATGGCTGATTCCTTTGTTAACATAATGTATGCTCAAAAGAAGCAATAACTTCTGTGGGGCTACTTGAAAAGCCCATCCTGATATTGGGAGAGATCTGGCTGTGTAGAAAGCAAGTGCACACCAATTCACATCCACAGAGTAGATGGAGTGATGCTCTAGCTTAGGGTTTTGGGGTGGAAAGAAGGGGAAAAAAGGGAGAAGAGACAAGTAAAAAGGGAAGAAATAATCCCTAAAGGATGATACCAGGTAGGAAAAAATCATTAATTTTAATAGAAAATAAACTGAATATGACATCAGCTGCAATAGCTGTGTTAAGAACCACACAGGTAAAGCAGAGAAACTGGCCCATGAAGAGTCAGAGTAGGCTTCTGTAGCTAGGACTACTGAAAGGTTATGAAGATATTTTTGAAGGTCTGGGATATCCTCCAGGCATATTTCACCTTGAAATAGAGATAGTGATTCAGCCAGGATGGCACCTGTGTAACCACTGCACCAAGGGCAAAGGAGAAGAAGCAGCCAATACAGTGGATGGGGAGAGATGGCGTCAGTGCTGCAGTTGCTGCATCCCCAGTTGGGTGTGTGGCCTTGGAGCCAACCTCCACACAGGCAAATGCTTTGTTTGCATAAGCCTGGACGACCTCATCAAAGTACGACAAACTGCTCGTTACCAAGTGACTGCAATGAAAGACATGGTATCTGACTTGGCAGAAGCAAAAATAGTCTCAGTGTTTGGTGCCAAAGATAAATATTGGCGAATGCTATTGGATAAAGAAAGCAACCACCTTGCTACATCTTGGACACCAGCAGGTAGCTGCAGATGGTGGAATATGCTGTTTTGGATCAAGCCTGCAGTGGAAGAATACTTCTGTTGCCAACAAGATGCGCTAACAGGACTCACAGGGATCAGAGGTGTGGATGATGGCATTCTGCAGTAGAGCTGCAGAGACACCAAAATGGAAACAGTGATAGATCACAGTCTCATTTGTTTGCTATGAAGAGCCAAGAAAATAAAGCCATAGTTAAGTACTAATCATCATCCTATCCACAATCATAATAATATTGCAGGAGACTGTAGCATTAGACCCAAGACACTTGGAGCATGTCAGCATTCGATATCGGTGCAGGAGTTGTGACGTGTAGGCTAAACATGACATGACAGTAGGGGGTGGCAAGCAGTTGTGGGGCTTGGAGGAATAGGAAGCAATGCTATGGGGTGGTGAGGATGTGCTGTATTCTCGTGGGCCTATAGCAAGGTCAGAAAGGGCTTCCTACAGCAGCCTTCCTAAACTGCCTCATGGGCAGTATTGGTTCAAAGAAGGACACACTGAATGACTGGGTGCAACCAAAACTAAACAACAGCTCACTTCAACAGCTGTGTAGTTTCAAATCCAAAATCTCTTTTCACTTTCCAGGAGGTTTTTCAATTTTACCTGGAAGTGAGAGCATAGTCATACCAGGCCTTTAGTCACATTGGGTCTTCCCTCATCACAGACAAGCAGCTGGGGAAGCTATTAAAATTCCCAGCTGTGCCTTTAAAAAGGTTCAAGAAGCAAACAAAACATTCAGTAAGCCAGTCTTGAACTCTGAAGGAACTCTCTCTCTAATATCAGCCCCTATAACACTCAATGTCAATATGCATCTCTATAGCATTGCCTATGGCTAGGATGGAGGAAAGGAGAAGAAAGAAAAGATGTACAGGAATGATATTGCCTATCACAGCAAAGACCTTCTCCATTGGTGTTCAGTGATGCAGTTACAGGTAAAACTGTTTCCTCGAGACTTTTGAGGTATGTGAAGGCAAGCTGCACTGATCACACTGCAAATTCCTGGTTTGGGGAAGATGTTGGTGAATGGGCTTTTCTGTCACTGAAGCGAAGTTTGACAAATTTTACAAATAGACAGATTGCATACAGCACTATGTGCACTCTGCTGAGATTTGATTATTCAAATGCTGAAAGCACACAGGATTTTGAGTGACTGATTACAGAAACAAGGCATGAACTTCCCTCTCCCCTCACCTTCTCTCTGCAAGAAAAAAATAATTTTAGGTGGAGCTGTTAGGCACAATTCTTATGTGTGGACTTCATAGGGATATACTGGTAAGCTAAATCTAAAGGCAAGTCTAGGCAGTGATGTTTAATTTTGCAGTGGAACTTGGCGGATCAGTGACTCACTATGTGGCCAAAGGAAAGTCTTTATACCCCCATAAGCCTTCGTTTTGCCATCTGGAGAAGAACTGCTGCAATACTTGCTTATGTAAAATGCGCTACTTGCAACTGGGTATTATCGTCATCTGAAATTAATCTGACAAACAGGACACTGTGATAAACAGCTTCCTCGTCCCCAAGTTGGGAGCACAACAGTGGGATTGTGAGGGAACTGTGAGAAAGCAGTACATGACCAGAATCGGGTATGGGTGACAGAAGTATAGGCAGGAGGAAGGAGAAATCCTGAATGTTGCCCTGTCTCCGTGTTCTCTCTCCTTCTGCTTGAACACGTAATAATAAGGTCAGCTGTGATTTTAACCAACTCAAAGAACAATTCCTAATTTCTTTCCATCTGGACTATCATTTCCTGGCGATTTCATGTAGTACCACGTGCTTTTTTTGGACCAAAAGTTGCATCAGGATGACTTTGTTTCCATTTCTATCAGACAATAATAGGGATAGCACACAGGTAGCCAAGCTACATTATTTACATTTTTTGTTAATCACAGGAAAAGTGCCAGCTGGTTACGTGACCAGGCAAGCTCTCCGAGGCCACGCACACAGTGAGGCGTTGTGCCAGTTGTCTGGGTGGCTCTGCTTTTCACAAGGGAATGAGTCACTGCAGCAGTTACAGCCACTCCACCCCTGGTATTGGTTTCTAATATCTTGCCCTGGCAAGAGGTCAGGAATCCAGAAGGACCTGGATTTGGGTCCCGGCTCCTGTTCCATTTCCTTCCCTTTATGGCAGTAATGGGTTTCCTACACTTCCCTCCCTTTCCTCCCCTGCTTCTTTACAGATATGGCCATAATGTAGCTCTGAGAAAATGGATCACCAGGCAATGCTTGGCATCACCACTGCTCTGCCACCCATTGCAGAACTAGACTTGTTACACAGATGTTTTTAGTTGCTATATTTGTTTTAGAAATGTTATGCAAGGCCACAGCATTTCAAAGGTATGGCAGGCTAGGGGGGTATCGCACCTGTTGCCTACTTTTCCCCACCTGCTGTGAATCATTAAGAGAAACTCCTAGGTGCTTCTTGCAACCTCTGGATGGGGGTGAAACAGCATTCACTTGAAGGTTCCATAGCAGCCATTATCGTTGCCTCTCCCTCAAAGTGATGTGTGGCTCCCGCATAGACAGGGAAGCTGAGCTACAAATGGGTGCACCTCCTTGGCCGGAAAAAAGCATTTTGGCAAAAGCTGCCATACCAGTGCCACCCACAGTGTGCAGTCAGCTAGTCAGGGAGCAATGTAGGGCCTCATTAAACAGGCTGGTATTCTCTACTGGCGTATGCCACTATGACAGTGTCACCGTGCTCTTCTCTGGCCGCACACATGCTCTGTCTATAGCTCCACAGGAACAGCCTGTGACAGGAGCTACTGTTCAAATAGATGCATTAGAAAAGTGAATGGGTATGTAAGTGCTTCAGGGTTTGCTATTTCATTATCACTGCTCATAAAGCTTTCTGAGAAGTGTGAACATTTCCTGCTTTTAGCCAGGCTCTTAATTCACACCGCACTAAGCTTGACCCTAGCTCCCGCCAGCCTCTTCCCCTCTACTACTCTCCTCCCCCAAACCTGCTCCTGTACTCTGCCTGGCCCCTCTTGCTGCATGACACCAAACAGCTGTGTCCTGAACTGACCCTCCAAATGGGGTTGTTGATGCCAACCAGTGATGATACATCACTCCTACACATGTGACAGCAGATATCCCACATCTGCTGCTGTAGGGGAATGCAAGTAGCTCCACTGCATAGAGGGGGTGGGGGTGCTTATGGGTCCTCAGTCTCTCAGTCAAGAGATGCTTCAGTGCAGTCATCTACCTCCTCCTCAGATATAGGTTGAACCCACTCTTGCTGCTCTTGATTATCCCCATTTCAACAAGCTCTACTCCTATCCACAGTTCATTGCACATAAAGTCCACCAAACTGTTTTAGTTATTATTTTTTTTTTTTTTTTTTTTAGTACATTGCCCAAATAATTTATGATAGTCAGGAAGGGAGTGATAAATTTGTAAGAGCAATAACAAATTTTTCAGGAATGTGCATTCAAGCATCACATATTCCTGAAAGGCCATCATTACATATATTTCTAATTCAATTTAAAAAAAACAACAAACCAAACCCAAATCTACATGGGACAGTATTTTCAGTTTCAAGAAATTGTATTGCTGTTTACAGTCAAGGAAGCAGATATCTTTTAAAATCTAACAATGTTATTTGCAACAGCTGGTTTCACTTATGAAGCTGCTAGGAGTAGAAAGCGCAGTCTATGAGACAGTGATTTTATACTTCAGAGCACTAGTAATCTGTTTGTCCTTGCTTAACTTCTATGCCATGCCCCAGTTCACATTTGGAGCTATATTTTATCTCCAAGTTCCTATTATTTCTTACAGGTTAACACAACATATGACCTATGACATTGCAGCCGTAAAGAAAGTAGGCATATGTGATTTTTCTCTCCAGTTTTCATATCTTAGTTCTCTGGCCATTCAGTTTGTTTCCCAGGTGCTGACAGCTGAGAGCTCTTAACTGCTCTCCCCTGTTGGTAAGTTATGGATATTTCCTAACTGAAGTTTAATTGTATAACTTTACTTCACTCAAAATGCCAAAGGTCCCACGAACCCATTCTTTCTCCAAGCTGATTACAGCACTGAAGATAATACTGTTTGCGGATGGTGAACCTAACCCCCCCGACAAGCGTCTTCTAAGACAAACTGACATTTATTGTGTTCCTCATTACAACATGGCTGTCCAGAGATGGCCCAGAGGACACATCTCCCCAGTTTTTAGGTTACATCTTCCATATACATGAAAGCAAGTATAAAAAAAGGTGGTTTGAGTTTATCACTGAGGCTCAAAGAGAAAACAGTAGGAATAAGAGATTTAAAGCAAAACCAGGGGACCAACTGCTTGAGGAGCTCACAGGTGAGTATTGCACCAGCTCAGCGCCGTGAAGCAGGATCTGGTCCCACACATGGTGTCTTATCCCTGCAGCATCCAGACTGTGTTTCTTCCTCCTCTTCCCAAGAATGACAGCTCCCCACTTTCATTGTTGGGCATGCTGTGCTCTGCCAGGCTGTCTCGTCAACTGGTTACTGGCATGTTGCTCCCTTGGTGGCCTCAATGCAGTGGTTAGGGTGTTAAGGGTGACCTTGGAGCTGCTCCTGTGGGCTTGCCGTGACATTTGTCCATACCTTTGCTCAATGGGTGAGATACGGCTTCACTTCATCCCCAGGGGTAAACTGAGGTTAAAGTGTGAGAGTAATAAACTGAGGACAATGAGCAGTAAAATAATGGTGAAATGTTCCAATGCTGTTGCAATAGAGAGGGTGGGACTGACTGAAAGGTGAACTCACTTTTCCCATTTCCATGACTATTGAATGCTTCTGCAGCCATGGCAAACTGGAGCCAGATGGAAAGGGAGAGAACTCAATAAAAAATGAATAGAGCATCCCTTTTGTTCTGTGTCTGCTCTGTATATTCACACCTCTGTCTGCCTGGGAGTATCAAACCTGTGTGTGGTGGTGCCAGCTTCAGTGGGTCAGGCTGCTTCTCGCTAGGAGAGAACGGAGGGAAGTTTGTAATGGAAACCACTCTGGATTGGGTTGACCAGTTTCACTGTGAAAGGAAAAAAACTTTGTCAAAACTTGACCCTTGTTTTATAAATCCTCAGCAACTTGGCTGGGATTCACCTTCTTTATTGTTTTTAATTTTCACCCTTCACAAAGCTCTTCAGTCCCCTGCAGCTGCCAACTGGCTGCTGCATGTTCAGCAGATGATAGGAAGGATTAGCCCAGTGGGAGAAGATGTTACAGACCTCTTGGGGCAGCTGGCCCAGCTTTGCTGCTTGCTAGCAAAGCCAGGTGGGTAAAGGATCAGACTTTCCCCTCCCAGGTGCACAAACGCTCCCTGGAGGCCTTGTGTGAGGGGTGGGAAGGGTGGCAGGGTAAAGGCTGTGTTGCATTTGAGGGGTTTCAGATGTGCTGTGGCAGAGTCGAGAAGACCCCATACAGAAGGGAACCTGCATCTCTTGCATGCCCTGAATCTCCTGCCATTTCCCAGAGAGCCTATGGGACTTCCCAGTGACTAATCATGAACTAGTTTAGCCCAGACCTAGTGATGAAGAGTTAGGAAGAGGCAGATGAGTTTTTCGTTCCACTTAGTATGAACAGCTGGCTGCTGTTCACCATTAACACCTCTGTAGGAAGAAAGCAGTTTGAAGAGGTTCTTCTTCCCAGTCCATTCCCTCTCTCCTCCTTTCCCCACTACAGTTTCCTGTCCCCTCCCACAGTTACGTGAAGGCAGCTGTTTCTGGTGTCGTGGTCTAAAACAAATCAGCAGAGTTTTTTTAGTTTTGCTAATACCGACTGTTTCACTAATTTAATTTAAAGGGTATCAGCACACTTACGAGTGATAAATGGAAGGCAAGAGAGAGAGTAATAAATAGCTGTGGGTGAGAAAAGGTGGAGTCCTCCTTTGGCAGCTTTGCCATTACATAATTGTGATGTAGGACAGCACCTTCAGACGTCCACTGAGAAATGCATCTGAGTTTGGGCCCCAATTCCAAAAAGTGAGTTGGAGTGTGCTCCACTGATGCTCTGTTGCTTAATTCTCAGTAAACTTTCAAGCAAGCACACGTCCGAGGTGCTCACTGACTAGTGAGTTGCTGCCAAACTGGGGCTTAGAGAGGAGAAAAGTAAATATTGCTAGGTCTGTACTGATGAAACCCACACAAAACAGACAATGCAATACTTTCAAAAGAACCAAAATACACACCTTGTGTATTCCTTTTGCAGGTATTAGAGTGATGTAGTGTTTTGCTGAACTTCCTGTGGTTTTTGCTATAGTGCTCATATATGTGTATTTTAGGCACACATATATTTAGGCTTCTTGCTTCTGTTTAGATGCCAAATTTTCAGTCTTGCAAGGGCTCCACATGCCTGTTTCTGATTTATTCCAGTAAGGACTTTCATTTTCTTGTGAGATTTCTCTTGATTTCTGCCAGTGGAGTGGAAGTGAACTATAGGTCTGGGTACAGAGGAAAGGTATATTGGGAATTGCTGCAAAGATTACACAGTGCTAACATGCTTCTGCTGATCATCCTGATTGCCTAAGGATCACCTGATTAAACTTATGAGTTAAATGCTGTGTGTCTTGATAGACAAGGTCACAGTCACGTAGCCTGAAGTGCCATCGAGACTCTTACTTCATATATCTTTTATAATATTGCTCTTAAGACCGTATTTGAAGGTCAGGATCTGGAAAGTGGATGCAAGATTAGCAAGCAATCTTCTACAGTCTGAGAAACTACAATTGTGAAAATAAAGTAACTGGGATGAGCAGACTGGACACCCCCACCCCCCCCTTTTCTGTTCACTCTCCCTTGCTGAATCTCTGACATACAGAGACAGGGACAGGCAATGGGGTCAAATGTGCATGCCTGTTGGGGAAAAACACTACAGGGTCTCCTTTGGGTGCTCAGATCAGCAGACAGTGTGTCAGCCAGAGCTGGCTGTGAATGGGCTCAGCCATGCCCAGCCCTTGGGGACAGCTGGTGTCCCCAGGCCCCTGTGCACCCACTGGACCTGTGGGAAACTGAGCCAGCTAAGGAAGCTGAAGGGACATTTCAATCCTCCTACTGGGAACTCGCTGTACTACTCAAGCTTTTCCAACCCTGACACTTCCTCCCTGTCAGATGTGGCTGGAAGCAAACAGGAGGTCTGTTCCCATCCCTGCCCCCTGCAAAGCCATGTTCAGCTCCTGACCCTGCTTGGGGAGGCACACAGATAGCTGAGATGGGGTTTGTTATCCTGACTCCTTTCCCTCTTGGTGTATGCAATTCTCCCTCAGCATGGTCCTGGAGGGCAGGATTTTCCTTTCTCCTGTGTCTCCTTGAGCTCACACACATTAAATTGGAAAGACTTTCTGAGACCAACACGTTCTGTTGCTGAAAGGGAGCCCTCATGGTTCTTGGAAAGGAAACCAACCCCTCTTTTTAGGGTTTTCTGGGATATCGCTGCCTGGGAATGCCTGAAATCACAGAAAGGACGAAGTGTTCAGAGCTCTGTGAAAAAAATGACACACCTATACCAACAGATCCTTATATTTCCCATATATAATATGCCTTAGCATTCTGAATCTGATTTTGTTTGCAGCTATATAGAGTATAAAAGCTTTTCTTTTGCCTAGCAGAATCAATTGGCCCATAGTGAGTCTTTATTCCCATTCAAATTAAGGGCTATTCCATACCGAAAACACACTAATGTAACTAAATTGATTTCTAACTTGATTTTAGTTAAATGGGTCTAGTTCCCTGTGGGGTACACTTAAATCAGTCAAACAGCAGGTAAATTATGCATCTTTGTATATTTCTCCACAATTTATCTTAATTAGGAGTAAAGGGATCTTGCAGTATCTGAGACACCGACCACAGGTAAAAACCCACAAGCAGAAATCTGCGTCTTCTGATTCCTGGGGATGCTTAGCAACTCTCCTAAAGTGCTGAATGCTCTTAACTCCTGCCGTCAAGCGCCAGAGGTGTTCACTGCCTTACAAGTGTTCAGCACTTCTGGAGATCAGGGCCTGCATTGTTGGTGTGTGTGTGTGTGTGCGTGTGTGTGTGTGCTGTCCCACCCCTCCCCATATTTCACAGCAGATAATTGTCTCCCCCTGAGCCAGGTGCAGCCTTGGCTCTGAAGCACCCTCCTTGCTCTGAGAGCTGAGGCTAAGCACAGCCCTCAGCATGCCCAGGATCCTGATGGATTCAGAAGAAAGCTTTTTTCTTATTGGGCTGTGCCACCCTCGCAGGGGAGCTTGTCTTCCCTGTGGGAAAGAGACAAAAAAAAAACCTTAGCAAAGGAAAATCAAAATGATTTATAACCTGAGGCCCTGTTGGCACTGGGAGATGCCTCTCTGCTCAGGCCACCGTCGACTGGGATGAGCCACATCTCTGAGTGTCTTGGGCATGGTGCTTGGCTTTGCAGTGTTTCTTTTCTCCCAAGCAGAAACCCATTGTCTGTTCCCATTCCTGTTGTCATGAAAGTGGGACATGCCTTCAAAGCAGGAATGCTCACTGGCTGTCGTCCATTTCTCAGGAGGGTATTATATGCTATGTAATATAGGAAGGAGCCGTTCACACTCAGCACTTCTGCAAGCTGCAGTGCTTAAAAAAATATAAAACCATTGTTATATTATTTTAATTGTTTTTAAAATGGATGGATTGAAAAGCTGCACAGGCCAAACTGCATGTAACCCCTTGAAAAGAAGGAAAAAAGGAGGAATGACATGCCCCATCACTCAGGAACATGGATTTTGAAATTTCTATATCTAATTTATAGGAGCATATGTACTGATATCTATATTTGGGAAACTTGACCTTTCAACATTGATGAAAGCTATGGACGGGTCTGACATACAGGGAGGTAATGGAAATATAAGCAATAGCTTCCAGGGTAGAGGCCAGAAGTGTGGAGGCTGTGGTCATTCTTCCAGGAAAAACGTGCAAGGTTGATTGACCAGAAATATCTCTGAGAAAGTCAGAGACCCAAAGAGGTCAATTCCCTCTCTTCAGTGGCTCTGGCTATTTTCTTTAAATTAAAAAGAAAAATGGGACACTCTGGTCCTTTGTGTAATTTTATAGCCTAAGGAATATTTCCTAGGCTTACTCTGCTGTGTGCGCCATAAAGCAAGATGGGATATTTAGCCCCTGAATTTTCACTTGGGTGGTTTTTTCTCCTGTTTACATTCATTTACTATGTGGTATTAACTTCAGTATGTTCTGTGTTGCTTAGATTTTTTTTTTTTAATTGAGGATTTTATATTAAAAAACTGTAGAATCCTAATGTCAATGTTTGCTAGCACCATAGACACATGCAGTACTATGCAGACATATTTTCTCCCTTCCCTCCCCCTTCTTTCTTTCTCTTTCTCCTTCTTTCCCTCCTTCCCCCCACAGCCAGTTACAAGTTTTTGTACTTATTTTTCCATGCTTTATTTAAATATTTGAATATAGGGAGGTTCCCAGTAAGCTCCGCCTAACTTTGGGGTAACTATGCGAGTTTAAAGATGTTTCAGAACAAAATGCCAATCTCCTCCCCTCTCTTCCATGTATCTATATATCTTTCTCTGCATCTGTATCTAGGATAGATATATTCTTATACTATGTCATGGAAATTTCTTTAAGGAAACTTATACTATACTATATCAAAGAAATTTAACGCAAATTTGCATTTGTTAAAGGGCCATCACAAATTTTCTTTCCTCTGAATCTGCATGTGTCGGGCTACGCTGTTGGTGGCCACAGCATCTCAGGGTGGGTGGGTGCTGTGTCATGTACCTTCAGGTAGCACGTGTGCTTTCTACCAAAAACCTTTGGGCAAGGAGCTGTATAATGTAACATATGGCCAGAGCTGCAGCCTCTGTTCTGAGTAGGGAGGACTTTCTCTGTACAGTCCTGGCAAAGCTGAGAATATCCCAGTTTTGAGTGTTTCCATCTCAAGGGCTCATCGCTGCAGTGGTCTTATAGCCAGCGTAGTGTCTTCAACCTTGTGGCATCCCATGCTTTTGGCTTGTGGGAGTTTGCAGCGTGGAGCTGCACCTCACTGTCCTCCAAAACGCAGTCCCTCTCAGGGAGGCCACATTGTCACTGGACAGGCAAAGGTAAAAAGGCAGCTCTGACTCCCATTCAGTATTTTCCTGAATGGTGGTGAAAATGTACCTCATTACAATCTACTCAGTAATAAAAAAAAATCATAATTTTTATGTCATTCAGCAGAAATGTATGGTAAATGAGATTCAAAGGATTAGTGCACAAAGGAAATGTCAATGTTAATCTATAGACGGTCCCTTTAGTCCTGCTTGTCATAAATTCAGAGCAAGAGAGTTTGCAGTCTGGCTCAGGAAGGCTAAAATTGAAGAATTAAACAAGCCATAACTCAATCTTTCTGTGCCCTGCATTCTTACTTTTGGGGTATTTTCCTCTAGACTTTTTTATTAAAAGAACATATATCTTCAGCAACAGAGAGAAATTACAAACATTGGACCATGAAAGTTGGGCTTTTTTTTTCTGTAGTCATGCTTCCACAGGCAGGCTCTAACTCAAATCAGCTGTGCTGGTTTAAAGCTGTGCTAGTATCCTTTATTGCTAACACTGAGCTACTTGGATTACTCACTGTTGTGTCTTCTGTGGGAATATAGGAAGAGACAAGCCGGCTTTGTCTCCCTTCTGACAGGGAGGCTCTGTATGTACTCATCCTCAGCAACCAGATCATAAAATCAGAGCTTCATGACTGCTGTTGTTGATCTTCCCCACTGCCCTCCCACCCCCAATGAAGGCTACATTTGTTTTGCTTCCCTGTTTTCCAGCTCAGCCTGAAAGGAGGGTGTGGATTTTGGATAACATGAAAGACAGCTTAGGTCTGATTTTCTCTGGGTGAAGGACTCAATCTTGCACTGGGATTCACAAGGGCAATACTTTCTGCTCATTCATTTAGACTGCAGTCTGCCTGGTGCCAGGCCCTGCCCAACTTCTTAGCATAGAAAATGTGCTTTCAACTGCATGTCTAATTTGTTCACAAATTTTCCACGAGTGTTGAACCAAATCACACTGCAAACACTATGCCTAGTTATGTGCCTAACTCAGCATTTGCACACAAAATTGCCTAATGAGCATGTGCAATTATGGCAATTAGACATGTGAATTAAGCATGCAAATACCCTAGCATTTGAGTTAGAGAGTCATAGCCTGTATCACTAGAAACAGCATAACATATTTTAGAGACAATTAAAAAGCACATCCACCTTTTCCAGCGTGACGACACTCATGAAAAGAAAGAACTGTAAGACCTTTGATTTAGGGGAGTAAAGAATACAGGTTCTGTGTGGAAACCAGAGGGGACCCACAAATGAAATAAGGCCTTAGGTGCTTCTGCTTCTCTGTTCAAGGTGTCTTGTTTGTAATGAAATACCAGCACACTCTCATTGAGCATACTTTGTCCTAACGGTGTTGGTTATTCTGTGTGCAAGGAAGCCTCTATCAGTAGCAATTGCCATAGAAAAGTCGACAACTTTTCTCCTACTATAGTCTTTTCTTCCATAAATGAAGTACAAGGCAGTACTACCCTACGCCCACATAAATGTTTTTTTTGTTTTTAAAATAATTCCACTTTAAGGTGTTCCCATCCTCCTGAGGGAAGGCACTGCTGGCTGGCTGCAGCACAAATCTCAGGTGTGAATTTGGTTGGCAACTGCCAGGGCTGAGAGTTTTGCATCAGTTCTTGCTGCTTTAGTGAAACAAGGTTAACAAGCACAGAGGTGAGCAGGTGGTCAGAGATAAACAGGTGAGGGAGTGCATTTCTGTAATAAAGAAAAGTCTTGGGAGGGAAACCACCCCCTCCCCCTCAAATTTCTGCTTCATTAAGGTGATTTCAAACTCGCTGTGAAATCAAGGACTCGGTAGCTGATCAGTGCAAACAAAAATAATCCAGGTGGCAAGTCTGATGAGATATGACCTTGTTCAAAATCAATAGGCTGTTCCCCTTCCACTGAGCACAACTGACTCTCGAATGAGTTTACTTCGACGGAGGCATTTCCCTCACAACATTAACATTTTAATTGCTTGTGCAGGATTTTCTGGAAAATTAACCCAGCGATGGTTGAGCAGAAGCAGAGGATGCTCGGCGGCAGGGCTGGGAGCGCAGGCGGTGCTGCGGGGAGCTGCAAACACATACTGCCACCTAAAGGAAAGAAACCCTCGGAAAAATAGGGAAAGCTGCTGCCTCTGCCTCTGTCAGAACTTGTTAAAACAAAGAGTCTTAATTTGCTCTTCACAGCCTGCCTCCCTGAAGCCTTCCGAAGGGCTGTTCCACTGGCAAGGCAGGACAACTCCCATCAGCATCTCAAACTTTCTGCCCCGAGCTAATAATGCGGTGGTTGAGCACCCAAATACAGGCACTGGGTGACTTCTGAAGTTTTTCTGGCTTCATAAATCCCTCAGTCCTGGCTGCACACAGGAGGCAGGCAGAAGAAGAAACTATTTACAGAGAATGTGTTCCCGGTGATGATTCCCAATGAGTTTGTGAGGAAAGCCCGTGAAAATAAAGGGATGAGGGGGAGGGGAAGGCAATCTTCCCTAGTCCCCACCCCCAACTTCAGTAAGCTTGTGGAGCATAAAGCAAAGCCCTGCTTCCAGACCCATATATATATATATAGGCAACACTGAGTCTCATAGCTGTGACCTTGAGGTGTGGCTAACATGTCAGTCAGCAGCATCAGAGCAAATGCTGTGCCAAATCACCGGCAATAAAAAAGGGCGGCTTTGGGAACTTTCTGTGTTTGGGAGTGCCGGCCAATTTCCCAGCAAGCAGCTGCCAATATCACATTAACATCACGGCTGCCAGTAACGTGCTGTTGCTGAAAGGCTGAACCAGTGAGTGAAGACTGAGGAAGTGCAGGGGAATGTGTAGCTTCACGCTAAAATCCAGCCTGTGTAGGAGGGAGATGAGGTGGGGTGAGCCTGTGCGCACAGCAGCTCTTTTTGGTGGTCTGAGGCAAAGCGTTGATGTTTTGGGGCACTTCTGCAGAGCAGTGATGTTTTCTTATGTGCATGCCCGCAGACAGGCTTACACACACACAGTGCCTCCTGTCTAAACTCTGGCCACAGTCCATTACTTGATGTCTGATTGCAAATAATTGCTTGCACCCAAACACTTTGCTGTCCCTGAGGGATGGTTTCTCCCAGAGGCGGGAGGTTATGCACAGAGAGCAGCACCCTGCTAAGCAGTCATAACCAGCACATTCCTGGGATTCCTGCAGGGCCAGGCCAAATCTCCAACTCAGACCTCACCCTGCAAGAGGACTTCTTGTCTGGTGGGTGGGACACTAGGCCACTGTTCTCTGAGGTCAAACTCTTACAAGCTCACAGCCCCAGGAAAGCTCTCCAGCCAAGCTGCAAGGTCATGGGCTTCCAGAATGAGTATTGTTCCCTCTTATGCTAGTTGTTTTCTTTTTAAAGATCATGAACTCAGCAGCGCTACTCAGTGTGTGCGTGGAGCAGGTTTAGGAAATGTCTTTCATTATTCGTGCCTTTTTATGTCATACCTTACTGCTTTGATTACAGTATGGAAAGTGCTTGCTGGGAAGCAAGTTTCTCAGACTGAAAGAAAAATTAATTAACATACCTTTTCTTCATACAGAACTTTCATTTCATTTGTTATAGGTTCTTCAAAATTATTTATCTGTGTTTGAGACATTTTTTAATACTATCTTTGGATTTTATTAGTGAAATGCATTTGTTCCTTCGGGTGTACAGATGTGTTCAATCTTGTAAGCCCATGAATATCTGTGCTAAGGTAGTTTTCAGTCCCATACAGCATCTGCGTTTCTAGTGGAAGGCACTAGCATCTTATTCTCTTTTGTGTCTATGATATTGCCTAATGGGTTGGAGGTAAATGGAACAAGGTAGGAATGAAAGTAAAAGACTGATCCTCAAATGGGTTAGGGTGCTGTAAAGCACTGTTTGAAAACCTGAGTACCACTTCTCAGTAATTAACACTACAGTGGTATGGATGTGGTCGTAAGTGCTGGAAGGGGACTGTCCTGTGGGAAGAACAGTTATGGTTCTTCAAATTGCTTTCTGTGTAACCTTGAACTTAAAGCCGTTTACTCCTCCATGCCTTAATTTTTACATCTGATTAGAGACATTATGATTAAAGCTGATGAAACATTTTTCTATTCAATGACTAGAGAAGTTGGTTCTGGCTAAAAGGACTAAATGAAATATTACACAACTGTTACTCTGATGGGAGCAAGCCAAGTTGTCCATTTCTATAAAACAAAAAAAGATTTATTTGAACTTTATCTTTTAATTTCATGTTATAATCATGTACAAATTACCCTACCATATTATTCTATTGAGTTATTGAATAGGCTGTATACACTGTATGCATTAAAGAATTTTAATATCATCCTTTAATCTTTTTACATGATTTCTGTGAACTACTTTTCTGTTTGCTAACAAAATGTTTCAGCTTTCCCAGAGATAAATGTATCTTTTGCAAAATTATTGGGAAGTTCCTTTCTATCCTTTACATTCTGATTTTGAAACACCTTTAGAAGCATTGGATCCCCCTTTGATGATGTTCCTGCTGCATGCAAGGGGGCTAGATAAAAAAATAAGATACTCTTTATATCTTATATATAAAGATATAAGGGGGGGCTGTGACAAAGTGCTGCCAATGAATGTTTGTAAGGCAGAGTCAGTGCCTCACCAGCACCGTATATAAGTGTGATGGCTCGGGATTGCCCCTTCTTTATAGACCAGCCACCATCCACCTTTTCTGTCATTGCTTCATTTTCAAGTTCAGGAAAAGAATTTAGAGACAAAATACTTGATAGGATTTTTCCTAGGGCCACTGGTCATACCATTATGAGAGTCTTACAGCTTTGTGAGGCAGTAGGACATACACATTCAAGTGCAGCTCTTCTCTGAGGAGGCAATACCTGCAGGGGCAAAGCTGGTATGTCTCCTGGGTGCCAAACAACATTTTGTGGATGCTGTGGAGTCAGTGTAGGGCTCCTCACCCCATGCAACTTGGTGATGTTAGTCTGCTTGGGTGAATTCTGTGGTGTGACTTTGATGGGCCCTGGCAGAAGGGTCAACTAGACTGCATTTTCCTTCTCTTTTCTTAGTGTAACTAGTTCACAGCCATGACTAGAAAGACTAGGGCTCAAAGGCTGTGTAAGAGTACCACATACTTCCCAGAGGAAATCCCGTCTTTGAAGAATAAAAAAGGTGAGCTCAAGGGAATATGTATCTGTGATTAATCTGTTCAGCCACTGGGTGCCAATGTTGGCTTATATTTGATAATCGGAGACATTTTTCTATGGGAAGAGGAATTTTTGAACTCTAGAAGAAGACATTGTAGTTCTGGAGACTGAAAAATATCCCCAAGAATGCATGACTTTTTTTCAAATGGATCTGGAAATTGAGCACCAGGAGCACAGATGCGAGGGGTGGGGAGACAGGGGAGCCCCAGGTTAACAAAAGAAAGAGTGGAACCCTTAATGAAATGGGCTTGCTGAGAATTATGAATCTGTGAGCCTATGTCTTGTAGTGATTAATGATGAACCACTGTTTTAACTTTGGATCAAATAATGGGTTGCCTCTGGAAAGCTTCATTAATCACCATTAGAAATAGGCCTGCCAATTCATTACTTCAGGGCAGACATGAGCTGAACAGTTCAGCAGATTTCAGGATTGAGTGAACTCTAGGCAGGGGCTGGTTAAAAAGAAAGCAGGGGTCTAATCTGTGTTTCAATGCACTGGGATTTATGAGCAAGGAATATCCTCTCATTGGCAGTTTCCTCTTCTTTCCCCTCCTCTCCCACAAAATCTTTTTGCTAATTGTGAGCTGGGCACAATGGGCATAAACCCCTAAGCATTCAGGGCTGTGCCTGGGCCAGATTCTTCTCCCAAGTACCCAGATGTGGCTCTCATCTGAATCACTAGAAATCATATTGCATGTCTGAGGCCAGAGCCTGGCTGTCTTCAGCTGATATTTTTCTCTTCACAGCGGTCATCTGAGACTAATGCTTTGCCTCTGTGTATTTAAGTGCAGAAGAACATTTGCAAAGAAGTGCATTTGTCCTTTTTTTTTCAAAAACTGCCATTGATAGTAAGAAGTTTCTGTGTTATTGATGTGATGCAAAATTTTTAAGACAGATGGGATATATTTTAATTGCTGTTCCAGGAAGCTAAGGTCTGGGATACCCAAAAAATACAGCTGATGCTCCCTACTTAGGAAAAGTTCAACTACTTTTAAAAATAATGTCCAAATATCAGCTAAAAGGTGTGCTCTGCCTCCATGCTGTGTGCATGTAACCATACTAGACAGGGAAAAGGAAGGACTAGGAAATTATGTCCAGAATAAATTTTTAGCCAAAATTATTTTCTCCCAGAACATCAGTTTTGAACAGAAGAAATATTCTTTGAAGGTGTAGTAGGATCTGCCTGAGTTATTTAGATTAGAAATCCTCCCTTTACTCCTGTCAAAAACGAAATTGAAAGCTGCTTGGCCAGCCCTCACCTCCACCCTCAAAATCTAAAATGCTTTGATTTTTTTTTTATCACTCCAGCATTTAGCAATTTACTTCAACTGTTGTTTACTAAAAAATTCTCAAAGATCAAACTCATCAATTTTTTTTGTTGTCCTTGAAACACTCACCCCAAATGATCATTTATGCAGTTTCGGTTTCCTGAAAAATATGAGTACTTTTGTCAGGATCGATCGAACTTCCTAGAAACAAAAAAGTCATTTATTTGCACAGCTGGAGATAGAGAGGGAAAAACATCTGGATGTGAGAAGGGGGAGCGAATGTGCATTGAAAGGGAAAAAAACAGTAAAAGGACAAAAGGTTATAAGTAGAAAAGGAAAAAGGATTGATATGGGGGTTGGAGAATGCGTCCAGGGATTATGTGAGGAGGGCTATAGAAAGTGGGCTTTAAAAGAGAAATGTAAATATGGTGATGGAAAAGAGGAGAGGAAGACTGAGATGAAACAAGAGAAAAAATAGGCGAAAAAAAGAAAACAGAATAAAATACAATGAACAAATGGAAAGGGAAAACAATGAAAAAATCTGACATTTCAATGAAACAAAAAAGAATAAATATCAGAAGGAAACTTATAGTCTAAGAGGAACAAAGCTAGGAAAACTGGTGAGAGTAAGAGATATGCTGAAAAGGACAAAGAAATTGAAAAATCTTGGTGAAATGTATTGCAGAAAAGGAAAACAAAATCCTCTTTTGAATCTTGACCATTTCTCATCCAACTCTAGCTGCAGTGAACATGCTGGCACAGCAGTTCCAAGCCCCTGAGACTGCAGCATCCCTGCTGCCAAAATCCGTGTGTGGGACACACCATGGCTGAGGGAGAGCTGGAAATAACATGTCAGCACCTGGGTCCTTCGTTAATACGGTGCATCAGCACCTCAGCCTCTACCAGCTCATTGTTTCCAGATGGTGCCTGAGCTCTGGAGCTGGTATTTGAGGCATTTAGGGCTGCCTTCATGACATTTCCATGGGGTGGGAACGAATGCACCTTTCATGTAGGCAGAGCACAGCTACAGACACTCTGGCATGTCACAGCACTGCCAACAGCTTTGCAAAATTGAGACAGCCATAGGGCAAAATGGTCTGGGTTTTAGTGACTCAACAGCATCTTGTCCCATTTGGCCTGAGGAAGGAAGGGCTCCCCTGCCCTTGCAGAAGGGAGATATGTCCATGCTTTGTTTTCTAGCGTCTTGTGAACAACAGCTGAGCTCTCCAGTCTCTGGGGACTACCCCAGCTTGGACCCACAGGGATAAATTTAGAGGATAAGCCAGACCTGCGTACTCATTCACTTTGGGGTGCAGGCAGGGGGTGAGTCAAAAGACACAGAAGCCCTATGGAAAGTGGTGGGATTTCAGACCTCCCCTCTGAGCTCCCAGCTGAGGTGGCAACTGGGCACTTTCATAGGAATCGTTCTCAGGACATTTCTGTGTGTCTCTCTCCAGGCCATGGGGACAACCTACATGGATAATTTAGCATTTTGAATTGACCCCTTCCTCCACAAAGGCATGGAGACCACACACACACACACACACACACACAAACACACAAGCAACCCCAAAACCTGACCTCTACCACTTTCAACACAGGCCTTTCACAGTGAAGACATGGTCTGAAGTTGTATTTATGGCAGCAACTATTTGAGTAGCTTTTCATGCTTCTCCCTCCCACCATCAGACATATTTCTTCTGTTTGGCTGCAGTCTTAAACACTTAAAAAACCTTCCTGTTTTCAGGTTGGCTTTATGAACACTTTTAGATATGAACTTTGAGCACTGAAAACCTTAAAGGAAAATGGGAGTATGAAGCTTTAGGGGACATGAAAAAGTGACTGCTTTTCAATGTGGTGATGTTTCCCTGTTAGCCCACTGTAAATAACCCAAGTGACCGGTGTTGTGATTCAGTGTGATATCCCAGCTTTGCTCAAGTTAATGCCACAATGTTATCAAAACATCAACCAGAGAAATGATCCTCTTCTTTTCTCATATTGGTTTAGCTCCTCTGTTAGACCCTGCCCTCAGGAAAGGCTTTTGCTATTAATTTCCTTGCAAACCAAATTGTTCACGGATTTTAAAGGCAATACTGTTTTCTTATTCTGTCTAAGTTAAGGGGTAATCAGACAGAGGTCTAAATTCCTTAAGTTTTTGAGGGCAGTATGTTCTCAAAGGGAATCAGAAACCTATATTTAGCCTTCAGCATTTAAGGCTTAGTCAAACGTGAATAATTTTGATTTCCAGACAAAGACTGGCTCACTAACGTATCCCAAATGTCTGTCTTCTTAGACCAGAAATGCATTTATAACCAAAGAATTTCTCAATTCTCTGTTGAAACTTGTCTTATAATTAAAGTTTTGGTCATAAGGATCAGCACATTCATGATCAAATTGTTCCAGTTTTTATAGTCACACTGGAAAAAAACGCTGACACATTGTGAGAGGCATACATTTCTATACAGCATTTAGGCTTTCAAAGTATCACCATATCTTCATTGTCCGTAAGAACAGCATCTTGGAAATCTTCACCTTGTATACGTAGTGACTCTCAGTAACTTGAAAATGTGCTGTGACCCTTTCATCTGCAGGGTGTGGAGACAGTCATCTTGTGGGAACAGTCATCTATACCTCCTTGTTTTCAGAGTTAAAAGAATTACTTATCTCTAGTAATTCTGAAACTCTTTGGCAGCTGAGGAAATCTGATCAAACGTGCATACTGCAACTGATATTACGTTATCCAAGTTTGGAACATTAGATTAGATTGAAGCTCACATCTAAAATTTTAAAATATTCTTAATACAGTTCCATTAATGTAATGAAAAGAGACAGGCAAGCAAGGAACTATTGTCTTTGCAGTTGTAAAGTAATCTACATCCAACAGAAACAGAGTGAAATCAATGGCCATGAAGAAAAGTAGTCCTTTTAAAATAAAATCTTCTGTTGTTTTCTCAACGGAAAGGAAATTGGTGATGTTACTGATAATGTACAAAACCTTTATTTTTCTGAAATCATATGATATAAATTTGAAAATACATAATACATAATTTTCTGTCATGTTGCTGTGTACACATAACTTTGAGCAATACTAGAGCAGACTAGTTAGTTCTTAGAGATCTGAGTGTTTTCAAACTAGAGAGCCATGTGAGCTGCATACTAGAGTACTTACAGTACTGTCTCATGGGATCTCCCAACTATGACTACTTGAAAATTTGTGAAGATGGCTGTAATGCTGTAACACCAGAACACAGGTCTTTAAACAATGAGAAAATGATATCCATAAGCCGAATTTTAACTTCCTTACAAATACTGAAACAAACGTCCAAACAGTATTTAGTATTGCTTGGAACGTAAGAAGCAGCCAAGGAACAATCCACTTGAATTTGTCGTTAATCTATCATACTGAACCCATGTCATTTACTTTACTGTAGGACACCAGGCCTTATAAATAATTGGAAATGGTGAGTATCACATACAGTGACTCTAGCAAAGCTTTTGACATTGATTCTTATGTCATTTTAAGGAAACAAGATTTACATGTATGTAGTAGACAGCAGATAAAACACTGCCCAGAATACACACTATTTAGAGTTTAGATAGCTGAGAAATTCCCTGCCAAAATCCAATTCTGTAAGGGTCTAGTATTATTAAATATTTTCATTAATAATTTGAATGATCCTGTAAGGAATAGTACTAGGGGTTTTAAGCTTCTGGATAATGTCAAGGTGGGAAGCACCAGGGGAAGAAAGAGTCTGACTGAAAAAATTGTCTTAATAGATTGTAGAAGAGAAGTGAAAACAGGATGAAAGCAATAAGAAGAAGTCCAAAACACTGCAGTTAAATAGAAGTGATTTAAAAGATGTTTATAGGGTAAGATTAACCACTGTAACCTTGATTGGTTTCTGGTTTTGCATCAGTGAAAGTCTTTTACAAATATGTAACAGGGATGTTGGAAATGTCTGAATGCTTGGTCCAGTCTTGAGGCAGAACAATAGACAACTACTCCTCAAAATGCTTTCCCAATTAATTTGATTTTATGCCACTTCTTTGTTCCTTGCACAGCGGTCACCTTGCCACTTTCTCTGTTCTCAAATTTCTTAGAAACAACACAAGAATTATTATTCTGATTCAGTTCATTTGCTTGTGGTCCTACATTTGACAATCAGCCACCAGCAAATGTCTTCTGTGAACTGTTACAAACCTGTCAGTAATTATTACTGCCTTTACTGAGCCATGAAAATTCATTTCTTCTCTAATTCCAGAAAGCAAATGAGTGTAAAGACCCTTCTTGTTTTTACTGTATATCATAGAATCATAGAATGGTTTGGGCTGGAAAAAAACTTAGATACCATCTAGTTCTAAGCCCCCTTTCATGAGCAGGGACACCTCCCAGTAGATCAGGCTGTTCAACACCCCATCCAACCTGGCCTTGAACACTTCCAGGGACGGAGCATCCACAGCTTCCCTGGGAACCTGTTCCAGTGCTTCACCACCCTCATCGTGAAGCATTTC
Organism: Phaenicophaeus curvirostris; assembly: GCF_032191515.1. Lineage (NCBI taxonomy): Eukaryota > Metazoa > Chordata > Aves > Cuculiformes > Cuculidae > Phaenicophaeus > Phaenicophaeus curvirostris. Next base: position 60,939,729 of record NC_091394.1, read on the forward strand.
TTCCTAACGTTTAATTTAAATCTTCTCCCTTCCAATTTCAAGCCATTACCCGTCATCCTGTCACTATGTGCCCTTGTAAAAAGACACTCTCCTGCCTTCTTGTACTTCAGGTACAGGAAGGCTGTTACAAGGTCTCCCTGGAGCCTTCTCCTCTCCAGGCTGAACAACCCCAAATCTCTCAACCTGTACTCATAGATGAGGTGCTCTATTTCTCCGATTGTGGGCCTTCTCTGAACCCGTTCCAACAGTTCCATGTCCCTCTTATTTTGAGGATGCCAGAATTGGACACAACAGGTGCAGTCTCACGAGAGCAGAATAGAGGGGGAGTATCCCCTCCCTCAACCTGCTGACAATGCTTCTTTTGATGCAGCCCAGGATACAGTTGGCCTTCTGGGCTGCGAATGCACATTGACAGTTCATGTTGAGCTTCTCATCAATCAGCATCCCCAAGTCCCTCTCTGCAAGTCTGTTCTCAATCACATTGTCCCAACCCAGGTGTAGGATCTTGCATTTGGACTTCTTGAACCTCATGATGTTCACACAGGCCCACTTCTTCAGCTTGTCCAGCTCTCTCTGGATGACATCCCATGCTTCTGGTGTGACAACTCAGCTTGGTATAATCTGCAAACTTGCTTATGGTGCACTTGATCCCGCTGTCTATATTGATGAAGATATTAAACAGCACTGCTCCCAGTATAACTTGTTGATGAATACCACTGGCTAAATATAAGCTTGGTGCATCTAAAAATACAGAAATAATACTTACATTCAGCTTTAGACTGTGATATTGTGATCAGTCTGTATACCTGTCTTCTCCGTGATTTTGGCCAGTGGATTTAGGTACATAAGGTATTTTTCTCCTGATAACTATACAGAAGAAAATTGAAATCTGATACCATTAAATTGAGTAGACACATTTTATTTTGAAGTAGACTACTGCAGTTCTCAAAATACATTTTAAAAACATTATTGCATTTCAGTGGCAGCTGAAGTAATTTACTGCATTTAGACTATAAAGAAATGGAGAATTTTATTTAGTTTTAAATGTAAACTGTCATTGCTTGAGATCAACTGCATGATATAAGAGAGATTGAAGTCCAATGAAATCTTTAGGAATATATTTCAGATTCAGCCATTTGGAAATTCTTCTGAGAAAGGAGATAATGCTGGAGATACTTCTCTCAGTTGCTGCCTGGTCTTTTTCTGTATGCATTTCTAGTTAGAGTGACCCATTTTTTGAAAAAGTTTTTCATCTCATCTCTTCTCTGAAACTTCCTTCCTCTAGCTCTAGGCTCAAGGACATCCAGTTTCTCTTTCGTATTCTCCCAAGCATTGGCACCATCCTCAGTTGTTCAGCACTCCCTGACAGCAACTTTACATGACTCTTTCCAGATTAAATTTCTCAAGGTCCAGTGAAATCTCTAACTGGAAATGTGGTAAACAGCTGACTTGCTACCATTTTCCAGACATGGACCTTTCTATGGTACATGCTAAACCATTAAAGCATTAGTGCACAGCTGCAACAAGGATTTAATCTTTACATAACCATTAATTAATCTTTCTAGAAGTTTTCTTTTTTCTTGCCCTTTCCTTACTCTTGCGTGAAATTACAAGCACAAAAATAGAAGCCGGTGGTAGTATCATGTTTTAAAAGGCAAGCCTCAAAAAGTGAGGTTAGGGACGATGCTTATTGTAGCCTTTCAGTTTAATTCAGAATAAAGCCAACACCAAAAGAAAGTTAAGAGAGAAAAATTGGTTTTCAGCCTCAAGGTTGCTTTTGTACAAAGAAAGCATCTTTTTTTGAATTTCTAAGGCTGAATTCTATGTTGAAATCAAGGCTTAGTCAACCATTACATTGCTCAGTGTTGTTCTGTAAGCCTTTGATTAATTGATTCAGCCTTCTCCTTACTTGTGTGACAAATGAATGAAGGGATGGCCACTTAAAACTAGGGACAGGGAGAAAGATCATTCTTTCTGGAAGACTGAAAAGAAAGAATAATTGTAGGGTCAAAAGACAAACAAAGTTATAATTTAGGAACAGATAATTATACAAATGTTATTTCATAATTATTAGTGCTGGGATTGTAATTCTACTTTTAGCCTATCATTAATGATCAAACTGAAAAAAATTGAGATATTTTCTTTTTTTTGAAGAAAGTAACACATTCTAATAATGCTCCTTGCTTCCTAGTGGAAAAAGGCCCAAGGAGAATAAGCGAAAGCAAAACAGAACACTCAAAGGTAACAGTAAAGGGCAGTGATGTTAATTAGAGGTTAAAACTTGAAGCACTAAATTCATTAAAAAATGTAGCATTTCCTAATTAGTAACCACTAGGTTATGAGATACTGCTTTGTTTTGCAGAGTGAATCCTGAATTCTTCATTGCACTTCTGAACAAGTCTGGCAGAAAAGGCGTTGAGACTTGACACCCATTTCCTAATAGATTTGTGCTAAAAGGAGACAAGGATTTCTGTTTCCTGAGTGAAGGAAGAAATTGAGTTTGTTTTCAGAGGAAGCACCTACAAGAGATGTGTCCAAAATACTGAGTCATACCCCTTGAAACAATCAGGGTGCCTTTCTCAGAAAAGACAGGTGGGAGACAGCACACACTCACAAACTAAGTTCATGTAGAGGTCTTTAAGTCCTTGCTGGGTTAACCTACAGCCCCTGATCAGACTTCAGCCTTACACAAGCAGAATTTCTAGTGAAGCATCAGGAGTTGTTTTTTAGACATTGAAAAACAGTTCTTTGTGACTTGGAGAGAAAATTACAAGAATCACGCTGAAAATGGACCCTGGAAAATGCTTGACATGCTGAATGTGCCTACGTAGAGCTTTGAAATACTTGGCCAAACAGGAACCATTAGCCAGGGGTGAATCTTGTTCTCTTGAACGCTTGAATTATCTCTTAAGATAAAAGGGCAGGTTAAAAAGCAAGCCTGTTGAACCAAATAAAGTTGCTCTGTTAACAGCAGGAACGGTTGTGTTGGAGTAACTGGGAGTCTAGAGGTTGCTACAGCACAGCAGTCGACACAGATGACCAAGTCATTATGTAGCAAGCATAACTCTCAAAAACCCAAGAGTAAAATAGCATATTTTAAATGGGAATTGACACGAGCATAAGGAGGGTTGGTCTTGCTCACAGCAGAACCCAAGCTCTTCTTCCCTGCTTCGAGGTATGGTCCATGACTGAGAAACAGAGCAATGAAGAGGAGCAAAGACTTGAACTTGAAGACGTGCCCACCTCTCAGAGCCCACCAACAACAGAAACTGAGTTCAACACTTCTTTGCATCGAGGACCAAATGCTTTCGAAAAACTTGAACGCGTTCATGAATAAAACGAACAAGCACAGGAAAATGGGAGGCACCAGCAGAGGTCAGCACAGCCGGGCGAATGGAGCAGCGTGTCCTGCCGCCGAGTTCTCCTGCTGCCCCGGGATGCTGAGATGCTGCTGCTGCCGCCGGAGCAGGACCAGGGGAGCGGCCCTTTCCACGCTGCTCTGTTGTGCCGAGAAAAAGTTGGGAGTTACATCCTCCTAAGTGCGTAACAGTGCGCATCCTCATACATTATGGGACAAAACAGTAGCAGGTGCCTGTGGTTTCTTTCTTCTGACCTTGTATGTGCTTTTCAAATTCAGGAAATGCAGCTTGACATAGCATTTTATATGAGAAAAAAACCCCACCCAAATTCTTTTGCAGCAATAAAACATTCTCTATAACTCATGTAACATAAAAGAAATCACATTTATCACTGTCTGCTAAGAAGCCCAGCTTAACGCAACTTTTTCTTTTACAACACCTGCTCTTACAGATCATTGTAGACATAAAAGCCAGAACGTAATTCATCAGACTGGCAAATGCCAATAAAAAGTGAGATGGAAGTGGGTGAGATGCAGAAACGTGCACAGAGCCTGTTTCATGTCCTTCTGAAGCAGAACAGTGCAGTTAAGAGAACCCTGGTATGTAGCAGAGTTTGTGGTTATTGAGTTATGAAATGAATTAATAACCATAGGGATGCACAGTTTGAGGTGACACAAGTGGTATCATGCCAGGTATTTTCTGGTGAACAGGATTGTATGTGATTGCGTTCTTAGCTTAAGATCCCGTGGGTCCTTTTCCAGATCCAAAGAGATTGTGTTAGTCTTATCATCCTCTATTCACAGTAAAAATGGAAACTTAGATCTGTACTTCTCCATGATAAAGTATGAGAGAGAGTTATTTTCCACAGTATATATTGTGTGAGGCTGAGATTTTCTGAAGAACTGATGAGAATATAAAAGAGAAATTATATTTAATTCCAGTAGACATAATTATAGAATTGAGTAACTCTACAGTGAGGAGTATTATCACTGATGTCTCATGCAAAGGCAGGAAAAAGATATATACCCAGCATGAATTCTGTGCAACGACACCTGGGGTAACTTTGTACATGCTGTTACACCAGCATGGCGTGATGCAGCACTGGAAAGAGATACTAATGTGGGCTTGGAAGCAGTAGGGCTATTTCAACTGTGTTTTCCATCTCCTTTGATGCTAACCGTCCATCGGTAGTGTTATTTAAGCATGAAATATCTACTTGAATAACTTGCTTGCTGTTCCAGAACTAGCTTGTCTGGGACTACCTCAGATAACTTCAGCAACCACTATTGGTCTGTATGGGCATCTTCCTTACTTCAGTCCTCAGAAAATAGAAGTTACCAGCACTTAAAGAAATATAATTTCTTAAAAGGATGAGGTAAGTGAAAAATGGATATGGGAATCTACTTTGTGCATCTTATAATCATTGAATGGTTTGGGTTGGAAGGGACCTTAAAGATTATCCAGTTCCAACCCCCTTGCCACGGGCAGGGACAACTCCCACTAGATCAGGCTGTTCAATGCCCCATACAACCTGGCCTTGAACACTTCCAGGGATGGAGCATCTACAACTTCCCTGGGCAACCTGTTCCAGTGTTTCATCACTCTTATCGTGAAGAATTTCTTCCTAATGTCTAATCTAAATCTTCTCCCTTCCAATTTCAAGCCATTCCCCCTCATCCTATCACTACATGCCCTTGTAAAAAGACCCTCTCCTGCTTTCTTGTATGTCCCCTTCAGGTACAGGAAGGCTGCTTTATGGTCTCCTCGGAGCCTTCTCCAGGTTAAACAAACTTGACTGTCTCAGCCTGTCCTCATAGCAAAGGTGCTCCATTCCTCTGATTATCTCTGTAGCCCTCCTCTGGACCCTTTCCAACAGTTCCATATCCTTCTTATGTTGAGGATTCCAGAACTGGACACGACACTCCATACAATACTCTGGGTGGGATGTCTCAAGAGCCGAGTAGAGGGGTGGAATTCCCTCCCTTGACCTGTTGACAATGCTTCTTTTGATGCAGCAGGATATGATTGGCTGCCTGGGCTGTGAGAATGCATTGCTGGCTCATCTCAAGCTTCTCATCAATGAACACCCCTAAGTCCTTCTCTGTAGGGCTGCTCTCATCTTCTTTGAACTGAGAGGATTCTTGTAGACTAACATTAAATGGAAGACTGCCTACTGTTATTTTAAATATTGGTCAACCTGTAACACCCAGTGGAAAGACATCTAGCAGCAGAAACATAAAAATGTATATAAAGTCTCCACTCGGTATTGATTGCACAGAAAAGTTTGAGTGGAAGTCCTATGGCAGCAGGGCTTCCACAGCTACATAGTCAAAGAGCTGAGACAGATATGAAGATGTCACCACCAGATGGTGGTGAGACTCAGGTGCTGAGGGGCAGAGAAAGGTGTCAGTTGGAGGTGTGGGGGTGTGTGTGGCACCTGCTGGGAGGAGCAGGCAGCACAGGTGACCCAAACCTGACCAAGAAAGTATACCATGCCACACACATCATACTCAGTATAAAAGCTTAGGGATCACGAGGATCAAGCCCTCTTCTTTATGATGGACGTTCAGGGAGGACCTTGTCTGCCTGTCTGCCCCTGAATCCATCTGCATGTTCCTAAATCCAGTTCCTGACTCCAGATCCTGAGTCCAGCTCAGTTAGTTCCCCAAAGAGTATTTGAGGCCTCTCTTCCCTCGCTTCAAAATGCAGAAAGCCTTTAAATCTGAGACAGCAAAAAAGTAACACAGTGTATGGCCATTAGTTTCCTTTTTGCCTGAAAGGAGTAATGCACAATGTTTTTTGGGTTTTTTTTCTGTGACACAAACAGAATCAGTATTTGTTTGATAATGTAAACCATCCCAAATGACAGAGATTTACCAGTATCATGATAAGCAAGACTGAGGGCTGCAGAAAATAACTGCTATGTAATGGTAGAGCTTCCTCCTTCTAACCTAAGAAGAAATATATGACATTATTTCTGGATCGGCAAGAAAACTGCAGTAAAACAAATAGTAAAATGAGTTGTACCTCCATTATTTACATCTATATGACACTGGCCTACTTGACAAAAGATGTTACCTGTGATCTGGTGCTACTGATATAAATGATGGAGTAACCTCATATTTTACTGATAGTTATTTATGCATGTAGCTGGGTTTTACCATAGTATAAAAATCCTGCAACTCCTTAGTATATAGTGATGCATGAGAATGAGTTTCTTTGAACACAGAGAAATACAGCATCACTTGTGACTGAACAGCTGAAAAACGTGTCTGTGTATTCCCTTTATGTCCAAAAAGGAAAAACTCAGTGTCATATATCAAACTGAGTCAAGGCTACTCCTTGACATGGGTTAGTTTATATTAAAGAAATGTAGCACCATGCTTCAGAGAACATTAGTGAAACCGAACCTCATTCATCACTGGCTCTCAGGGAAATGTAGCTATATTCATTAGTTTCATGAAACTCTAGACTCGAGCGTCAGTTTATATTGTGCAATCATCACATTGCATCATGTTACCTTAGAGAGAAACTCAGTGTGATAAGTTAGTATAATTTACTCCTGCTAAGATCAACACAACTGTTACTTGCTACTCAGGCAATCCTATTATACAAACTAATGCCAATGAACAAAACCCAGATCTCAAAACCACATGATAGCTGTCAGTCAGGACACATTTATGAGTTGCGGCCTTCTCATCAGGGAATATCATATAAGCTGAGTATATTTATGAAGATGCTGATGCAGTGACATGGCATGACAATGCCAAAGAGCTGAACTTTCCACTTTTCAACACCACCCCTGGCTCAAATCCATCACTATCTTGATGAGAGCTGGACTCAGTTACATTCAGACAGGCATGTCTCATGCCTTTTTGAATTTGCACAGTTCTGCAGGGGTGGCACTGGGCTCATGGATCTGCAGCTTGCCAGGGCTGCAACTGGAGGCCATATAGAATAGCTTAGTACCTCTCTCTAAAATCATACTGTATTTAATCAGTCAAGTCCCACCATTGATATCTTGGCTGATTTCAGAGATCTTTGGCCTGGGCATCAGCCCTTTTCTGAGCAAAGGTTTAACAGATTAACAATGCAAACTGATTCTCTTGGGTAGAAAAATTAGTGATGTTGTATATAAAATGTTTCATATACAAACATATGTCAGTCTTGGAAAAGTACAGGGTCACACATCAAGTAAGGGCTTGGGAAGTTTTATTCCATAATTTCTCAGGTGCTTTATAATTTTGGATCATGACACTCACTGGCAAATTCCCAACATGCAGCTGTTTTGCAAAAATCCATTCTTACCAGGATGGGCATGGAGGTAGGGGGTCAGGGTGGCAGTCTGCCTTGGGTTTCTGTTGTAAAAGGAACTTGGATTTTCATAGCGTGGTACATCCTGCTGTGTAAATCATGTGCCTCAACTTTTGCCTTTGGGCCTTCTGGAACCTCTTTGTGTCCCTGAGTCAAGTAACTCAGCTTCAATCATCAAGGTACCTCAGAGAAAATTATAATAGGGCATCATTTTATAATTAAGAATGGAAATTCAGTCTCCCAAATGGTCATGAAATTAATCCCTTTTCATCTAGCATTTTCAGAATGAGAAACCTAGTCTAATGTATCTCTTGACAGTAGCAACAAAATCATCATCCATCACTTTGCACCAGGGAAGTCCCTTCATTTGCTTCATTTTCAGTCTGGGAATACCATCTTCCCACAAATGAATGAACACCAGAAAAACAGCCCTTCAGATAAATTGCCTCCTGGGGTTATATATCTTTACATACTGCACTGCATTCATATATTAGTATTACATGCATTATCTTTCCCATAAGATGAATAAATTCTCCAAACAGCAGAAATCACCCTGTGTAAATTCACTTTATGATCGGGATAAACCTGCTGCATTACCTTTAGTGTGGGAATTCTGACTGGGGACCAGCAAGCCACTGGAGGACAGAAAAATCTACTTTATTGCACTGCAAAGAAAATGTAATGGAATATGCAGCTGACAGCCCTACATAGAGAAAAATCTACTTTAACAACCCTGTGCAAACAGTAACATACAACCCAGTTAAAATAACCTTGATGTTATCTCCATAGTTTGAGTACAATGATGCAGTTATAAACAATACTGACATTGGGAACTTTTCAGAGAAACAAAATCAAATGACCTCCAGCAGAGCGATATTTTTGCTTTCATTCAGCAAACATATTTTGCCTCATGTTTATGTTTGTGGAGGAAAAAGACCCAACCTACTACTTACCTAATGTTTGTTTTTTTAACCTAAGAAGAATACCAGTGAGGCTTTTGAGAATATTACTAGTCCTCCTAACAATAGTAAGCAACAAATTACTGTAATTGAATTTGGGGGTTAGGTAGTCTTGGAAATATTTTTAAGGCAAAAATGTGGATGAGGCTTAAGGCAGTTATGCAAACAAAGACTGGAAACATTGCCTAGTATAATACTGTTCATGAGGGGAGCTTGCACTTAGTTGTATCACATCATTTCAGTAAAAAGGCACCAACCTGAATCACTTAATTTAGAGAAATTCATATACAGGCCTTAGTTCAGATCAAAGAACCTTCCATAGACAGTCCTCAGTCTATGTTAAGGGATTTCTCTTCCCGTCTTGTAAGAGTTAAAAAATTCCTTACTGCTAGAAAGGAGAGATTCTTCTTTGTATTGCACCTAGAAACAAGATGCTCCATCATGTGCACTGCATGACACCATAAGATTCATTTTACTTGTCGCAGAACTTCTAAGAATGAATCTATCTAACTGCTTCCTTCTTGTTTTGAACAGAGTCAGGAAAACTCATTCTTTCCTAGCACCTGCCATCAAAGAATTTCAGGCTTAAATTTTATGTTGTAGACATTCAACTTCACTGACCTTAGAAAAAAGCAAAAGCATGTAGAAACTGATGTGCAAATATCTTTCCTATGTCTTCAGCATGGCTTCAGAGCTCAAATTGTTGCCTGTAATAGGTGAGTCAGCATGGTTCTGGAGAAAACTAGATGAGGAAGATACTGTAATTGGCAGAAATATTACATTAAGGTAAATAAGGTGTTTTTTCTCTCATTTTTCATTGTATTTCATTACATATATGTTTAATGAGCACATATATATACTGAGTTGAATAAAAAGAAGTTCCAGTGGAGGGATTTATCACATTTGGAAGAGAAAAACATCGTACAGTCAAATAATACGTCTCTCTAAAATAGGACAAACTTCTTATTGCTCTGTGGGAGATTTGGTGCTGGCTCCTTGAGCCTTCTTGCTTTGTTATACAGTTGTAATGAAGTCTGTCGGTCTAAGGGGTGCAGTATTAATCTTTTACAACCTCACAGACAGACAGAATGCAAACTGGATGTTAATTTCAGGTGTGCTCTATGTGTGTAGATTCTCGGCTATATTTCACTTTACCTTGAGGGAAGCTGGTTTCATATATTGATGGACAGTTCACCAGGGATGATGGATATGTTACAGTATGAAGTTAGTGGTTTGGGTTCGTAGCACCATGGAAGTGCAGGAGTGGAATGGACTTTCCAGTCCAATCCTTCCATCAGCCAGTAATTTTGCACTGGTGTTCAGTGTGGGTTCGGTAGATTGTATTCTTTTTAAAATCATAAATACAGGAATGAACGCCACTACTCCCCTATACAAAGCTGTCCTCTTATATTATCTGAACATGAGCCAGCAGTGTGCCCAGGTGGCCAAGAAGGCCAATGGCATCTTGGCTTGTATCAGAAACAGCGTGGCTACCAGGTCCAGGTTGGTTATTCTGCCTCTGTACTCGGCACTGGTGAGACCGCTCCTCGAATCCTGTGTTCAGTTCTGGGCCCCTCACCACAAGAAGGATGTTGAGGCTCTGGAGCGAGTCCAGAGAAGAGCAACAAAGCTGGTGAAGGGGCTGGAGAACACGTCTTATGAGGAGCGGCTGAGAGAGCTGGGGTTGTTTAGCCTGGAGAAGAGGAGGCTGAGGGGAGACCTCATTGCTCTCTACAACTACCTGAAAGGAGGTTGTAGAGAGGAGGGTGCTGGCCTCTTCTCCCAAGTGACAGGGGACAGGACAAGGGGGAATGGCTTCAAGCTCTGCCAGGGGAGGTTCAGGCTTGACATCAGAAAAAAATTTTTCACAGAAAGGGTCATTGGGCACTGGAACAGGCTGCCCAGGGCGGTGGTTGAATCACCATCCCTGGAGGTGTTTAAAAGACGGGTGGATGAGGTGCTGAGGGGCATGGTTTAGTGGCTGATAGGTTGGACTTAATGATCCTGGAGGTCTTTTCCAACCTAGTGATTCTGTGATATTGAGAAGATCATTGCCTCCTCAAGGCTTTTAAGCAAAGCGTTACAGGGACCAGCAATAAAATTCGGCTTCATCAAACAATTTGTGTCATGGCAATTATCTTTTGTCTCTCTTGCCTATATGTATACAATTAAAGGCTAACACCATTGATAATCTGATATCAAGAAGCTCTGACTTCAAGTTTCTCATTCTGTATGAGAGGAATGGAAATTAAGTATCACTGAATCTCTGAAAAACACTAAATCCTAGTTCAATTTACATAAGGAAAATATAACTCCATGCTTCACTGGGTGTTGGAAAAACTCATGTATTACTGTGGATGGGGAGAGGTTAGCAATTGCTTTTAATACTCTACTTTATAATACTTTATTCTGGAGGAACATTTCTCCAGGCATCACTTTTCATTAAAGACACATTGCCACATGCATCATTTTGTGAAATGTAGAGTGAGTAAAATGGATCACATTACCAAAGGGAGAAGCCACCACACATTACACTAAAGAAATGCTACCTCATGACTCTGTTTAGTATTGATGCAAGGTAAATCTTTCACGCCGCTTAACATCACAGGAGTACTGCCTGGCAGCGAGCAACCTGGACTGGGGAAATATGAATATTTGAAATCCTGATCTAGAATAGCACAGGAATAAAAAATAAATAATTATTTAGTTACCAATGTCAGTTAAATAATTTATTATTGTTGCCATCTCTCAATCAAAACAGCTGAGTTACACAATCTTACTCATTTCTACCAGTGGTGTAACTGATGATGGCATTTCCTAAATCTACCACGTAATTTTGCCATTCTGATAGGGTGCATTACTAGTTTTGATAAGGGTGCATCTGCCTTTCACTTCTGGATTTTAGATCAGGGCTGGATCTTGATATCTTACTTATAAAATAAATGTATATATTTTTAAGATATACATGCTTATGCACAATATTCTTCCATATTTGAGGAATTTTCTGCAAACAATCTTTTTTTCTTTCCTGGCACCACAGATTACTTTGCAACTATTGTTCACAATCTTGTTGAACAGAAATAAGGAATGCTGCACAGTGTTAAGAACTTATGAATGATTCCTAGAAGATGAGTTTAGGATTATTATCATAAATTTGCTTAGAACATAGATATTACAAGGAAAAACAAGTTCACTGGAAAGAGAAAGCAGTGACAAAGAAAGACAATCAAGTGAGAGAGACAATATGTGATGGTAAGAGTTTAAAGAGCTTTTTTGGCGATTTGGGTTTATGGCTCTTGGTTGAATTTACATCATCAGAAGAGGCTTCAACTCTTTCTCACCTCAATGCTTCCTGTTGATAGATCTCAACTAGTATTTCTGAAAACTGGATTTATAAAGCACACTGGAAATGGTAGTCCACAACTAAACATGGCATCAGTTCATTTCAAAGAACATATAGGTCACATTGATAGCATTATCTCACAGATTAAGAAAAGTCCTAAGAGAAACCAGCCTAACCACTGTTATTACTAGAAGTAGTGAGATACAGAATATTGTTTTCTTCCTTTTCAGTCTGTGATCATTCTCATTGTCATGAAGCTGATCTCCAAAAGCTCTCTGTAACAGTCTTTCAGACAATGTATTTGTTAAATCAAAGTTACGTGAGCATAAGGAAATCTTTATAAATATGTTCCAAAGTCTTCTTGGCTGCACTGCATCAATGTACTTCTCTGACACAAAGTAACACAGAGCAATATTCTGCTTTTCAATGAGGCAAGACCCTCATCAAGTGATCTGTGTTGCCATCTCTTTTCTGTATTTATGATATTTGATTTTTCTTTTGGAATGCAGGAACATACTTATTTTAGTGTCACATAAATACAAAAAGTAATAGAGTTGACTGGGAAATTCAGTGGAATGTGACAAAGATTCCTCTTACATAAAACAGTGAATGAGATCCAGTTATTCTTCTCATATTTGAATATAAGCTATGGGGCTGTGTTCCAATGAGATCAGTGTATGAGAGCAGCTGGTTTGTAGTTTTCCTGACCTGGTATAGTCTTTCAAATTGTGAGACTTATATTCATTATTTCAAAATGAATTTTAACTATTTCCTAATGTCGACAATATCTGTGATACAGGATTCTGATTTTATAAGATTTTTTTCCTGATTTTGCATGGTTTCTATTTATCTTTCTCCCTTTTATTTAGGTCCTTTATTTGACTCCTGATTGAACGACACATAACAATATGTATTGAAGGACACGTAGTAGTCTATGCCTAGGTTCTGTTTCTGGGCACATGACTGCAGACTGATTAAAGTGATGCCTGCAAATGATCCTTGGAAAGAGTCCCAGGGTTTGCAAGAAAATATGAGGGTCAGTTCACAAGATGAATAGGCTCTATGAAGTTCTGGTTCTTGCTTTCATTGGAGCCAGTAGAGTAATTCAGGTTTTATATAAAGATAACAATACTAAAATCCTGTCACTTGCTATCTCTGTCACAATGGTTTGCATTTGAGAGATCTGTCTTAAGCATTTACAGATTTTCACCACTCCTAGTCAGAGAGTAAACATCTCCCAATAATAGGTGCATTCACATATTGGTTGAAAGTTTGTGGAAATGACAGAGGAAATTTCTCCATTTTTATACAGGTTGTAGCTTGGCCTTGACTTTCCAGCAATCCGAAGCTTAATCGATGGCTGCAGGCAAGGAAGAGGTCAAACGAAATGTGCACTGTGGTAATAGCACCTTATAGCCAGTAGTGGATTTTTTGGCCAACACATAAGACTTTCCCAAGAGGGATAGACCACAAATATTTCTCAGCTCTATTCCTTTGCTTACAACTACTCCTTTGTGTAACTTCGACCTCACTGTGAAGCTGCTGAGATTGAGTATTCAGAGAAGAAATGCTTGTTTTCCCCATGGTATACTTCAGACCTCAACAGTTATTCAGAAATACCTGATGGCCCACATTCATGGCCATGTGGGAGATGGTCATAGATATCTGTTAATGAGTTTATGATTTCAGATTTAGTTTCCATCTCTTACCTCTCTATCTGCTGTTCATAATAATGAGCTCTGGGACATGATTCACTGGGAGGAGGGGGAGCCTTTAACATTTTTTTTGCTCGTTCCCGCTCAGAGAAGTAGTACTGGGACATAATTCTGTGTGTAATCTCAGAGGTGCTTCTGCTGCATCCTTTTAAACCAGTAAAGAGCAGATTTTCAAAGATACTGGGAAGTTCCTATTTGTTTCCCACTCGAGAGAGATAGAATGGTCTGAAGTCAAAAAAGTTTTTACATCATCCCTTTTGGGGACACGTAAAGTAAATCTGAGATCTCTTTGAAGTTATAGAAATGTCTTTCAAAGGAAGAGGTCAAAACCAGCAGAGAGCATGAACACACCACCAAAGTATAAATTAGACATAACTTTTGCTGAAGTTATATAGAGGGAAACACGCACCTTTTAAAAATGGCCTTAATTACTTCTTGCTTCAGTTCAGATCATTTATGTCCCTAGAGGGAAGAATGTCTGATATAAAGAGGCGGGCTTGTTGTATTTGTAAAGATTGCCATTGTTTGGAGTGCTTCAAAAGATGAAAAGGAACCCAATGTGAGAAAAACAAGAGGGATCATGCAGTCCAACACCACTGAAAAGGCTTAGAGAGGCAAAGATGTGATCTCTGGCATCACACAATTTTTGAAATAACATCTGTTCCAATTAACCTCTTGTTCCTGAGAGTTTGAGCACTCCATGAGGTTGAAACACATGGTAGTTATCAAACTGTCTCCTGGCTCACAGCGTGTGAGGTGCGCTGCACCAGTGGCCAACTCACTGGGCCCCAGCAAGGTAAGATCCAAGGCTTGCATCAGTGAAGAAAGACAAGGGAAATAACAGCAATCCACAGATCAACAAGCTTTTCTAAAACATAAATCGTTCAAACTCATGCCTTCTTAACAGGTTGCAGTATTTTTCAGGAAAGCATATTTCAGACAAGGTAGTACTAGTCTTCTGGTGCTATTTAGGAAAAGAATGAACATCCTCAACTTCAAGAGAAAAAGAAGAAAAGCCATGGGTAAAAATAATTTTTGGATCCAGAACAGCTTTTGAAATACCACTTTCAAAAGTACAAAATCCAAGGAGGACGAAATGGCAAACGAGAGGTGACTCTAGATTATTGAATATTTGTGACAGAAAAGACTTTTGAAGGTCACCAGCAAACATGGCACACAGCATACATCTGAGAATTAAGAGAAAAAACCCACAATATTATGCCTAGAGATTCATGTAACAGGTCACGATCAGAATCCAGGATAACTGATTTATCAAACAGACAACTTCTTACAAGAAGATAGTAAGGGGGCGTCTAACCAAATCCTAGTACAAGATATATTCCTCTGAAAATTTATGTAGCTGCTCATGTGGTTACTAAGTTAAGCCTTGAGCTTTGCAAGCAGAAATTCTTAGTGTGTACAAATACTTAATACAAAAGTGTATGTGGAATGTTTTGTATGAATTATGAAGATTAGTGGAAAAAAGGCCTTCCAATCTGGTCTGATAATCCTTGAATTTATAAAATGCTACGGGTATTCGTTACTTACCTTGTGCAGAGCTTTCTAAAACAGGAAATATTTGATCACTGTTTGCATTGAAGTTAATGGGAGTTAGAACCACATGTATGGGAGGATTACACAACCTTACAGCATCCAGTATCTGCAGAAACTAGGACCGTGTCCAGGAGATAAGTGTTCATCATAGGTACAAAACATGGGAAAGCATAAGTCACTTGAGGATGTGTAAAGCTTTCCCACTCACAAACACTGAGCCCCCTGCACTGGGTGACCATCCTGTGAATGCCCTTTTTATGTTCTCCTGCATAAGCTTTATGCTTGTGCAGTTTCTGGTGTTCTGTGAAGATCCAGGGAGTTTTGCTCAGATGCCTATCTCTAGCCCCTCAAGGAAGAGTTACAGGGCTTCTGTGAAGGAACATCTTGCCACTACTGGCTTTGTTTTTCTACCATGTTTTTGCTTCCAAACAATGTGGTTTGAAAGCATCACCACCGTGATGTTGGTTCTCTGGGTACTAGGAAATGTATCCCTCAGTTAAGTCTATCAGCTGTATTGCAGTAACTTCAGTAGGAAACCAGGCCTCCTTCCTGCTGAATAACCATTTTCAGTCACTAGACTCCTGCCCTGGTGTGGTGATCAACTCTGTTTGAAAAGGAAAACCCCTCTGAGTGCCCTTGTCAGGTCAGAGAGGAGTTGCTATCACCCTCCCCTGACATGTCAGGTGCAGAATCTCACCTCTGCTCTTATCCTGTGGAGAAGACTAATGACTTCCAACAGCTCTATGTAATGGCTAAGCTCGTAAATCTCCTCTCTCCTTCAGCTTTGCTCCCTGGGATATGCAGCTGAGCTACTCTCTGGGCAAACCCCACAGTCAAGACCTATTAGAATGGGGTTTGTCAAACCGCAGTTATACAATGAGAATAATAACATTTTATTATGCTGCTGCAGCTACTACTTCTGCTTTAACCAAAATGATAAAATTTGCCCTGGGCATGTTCCTGGGCAAGGGATGGAGGTTCATTCAGACTCTTTCTCCAAATCATACACAGAGATAGAGAACTTTGCCCTAGACCACAGGGTTACATCTGTCACAAAGAGCACTTAAAAAGCTGCTTTCACTCAACACTTCTTTATTGCCTCCAGTTCAGTACACATATGACCTTATTCTGTTGGTTTTCTCCAGGAAGAACAGAGGCGATCTTTCTACCTTGTTTACTACAGGAATCCCAGGAAGAAGAAGACACATATTTTAAGAACAATATTAGTTTACCATGGGGGCATCTTCCTAAGTGATTAGACCAGTCATTGCAAATTTTTCCTGTTTTTAATCACTTTAATCTGGTTGGATCTCTGTACCCGTTCTGCTGGTTTAGACCGACTGGATGTTTTGCCTCTCAAGAGCAGAAATTCTTGAAATTTCCATTGCAGAAATATATGCTGTGAAAGAGTCACAATGGATTGTTCTTGGTATGTTAATTTACAAATCTTTCTAAAATTTACTATGTCCACTTATAAAGATTTGGTATTGATTATGTGACTCATTTCTTTGGATGAAAAATTGAATAGACTATGTTAAATTGCTATTATTGCTAATGCTGTTATTTTTACAAGTGCTAATGAACCATTGGCTGACAATAGATAATAGTTTATGCACCACATAAGGGTTTCTGGGAACTAATTAGAGTCCTTGGGAAGCAGTACTTGGAGCCTGACAGAATCAAAGTGGAAAGTATTTTGGTGAAACAATGAACTGTAGAAAAAAACCTAATGTAGATTTTGGAAACCTGACTGACCTTAAATAATTCCAAGGTAAGTAACCAATGCAAAAATCAGTAAAAGCCTGCTCTCTCAGCAGCTGGTAAGTGTCTTTTTGCTTAGCTTGAAGAAGCTAGAGTGCCTGAAGTTTAAGTAAGTCCTACCTACATCTGAAGAAACTTGAACTTGATCATCTCAAGCCACTCCCTCCTCTTTTTCCTCTAGGTACTCAGTCAAATTGTCAGTGTGTGGTCGGCCCAGAAAGTGATGCTTTCACCCTTCTTCTAGTTAACAGGGATGTACTTTGTGTACAATATGTAAACATTCATTGGCGCAGGGCTGCACATCTAGGACTTCTCCTTCCCAGATAAGTGCTCTAACCTCTAGACTGTGGAATATTTCCACTGGCTCTAGTTCCAGCACAAAGGCTGTTTATTTATGCTGCTCAAACTGGAAGGACTTCAACTGAAAGACAGAGAGTCACATTTATGTATGTTTTATATAGACTAACAGTGAGACTATTTGCTTAGGAAAGAAGAGGTATCAGGTATCTGCAGGCCAAAGGGGGAGTTGAAAATAACTGTCCTTTGACTTGTGATGTTCCAGCATCTGACTTAGCCACTATCTACTGAACTATTTGGGTGAAAAAGACTTTCATCAGCTCTGTCTCTTTCTTCGTCATCTGTAAGACCATATCTGAGAATTTCTATCAGTCTTGATCTACAAGCTATTTGTGACTGCTCAGGTTTGAGTTAGGTGAGTAAGCACTGAATCCTCCTGCACTTATTTTTCAGGATTTCTTGTCGTGTAAGTAACTCGGCTCTCTACATTCTGCACCTGAGATGAATACCTAAGCATTCAGCACTTCAGCACTAGTCACCACAGTACAGTACTCAGGCCTTTTGTGGGATCTGTTTGTCACCCTCTAAATTAGGTGATTCCCTATGTGTAGCAGTGGGAAATGTCTTTGGCCAAAATATATATGCTAAGCAACTGAGAGTAATTTTTCAGATTGCAGATCTTAAAAATGCAGTTAGATGCCTACATGCCTTAGTGGCATTAGAGCTTGCTCTTTAAACACAACCAAGGACTGCACTGCATGGGGCAAGTGTCTTTTTTTTTGAATGGATATCTGATGTAGACACCCGAAGTCAGAAAGTGTGAATAAAATCACAACATCTTTTGCTAGGTGGAGAAAAGTCATTCTGGAGTGTGAGCAGTATACAACACAGCTATATTAAAATCATCCATCATGAAAACATAAGGATGATTCAATGCTATAAGCAAGAACCAGCACTTAAAAAAAAAGACAAAAAGTAGTCAAAAGTCACAGAAGGGGACAAAGTCCCCAAATGCAATTTAAGAAACTTACGGTTTTAAGTCTGTCTGATTTCTGCATTTAAGTCACATACTACGATGTGGATGCCCTTGAGCTATGATGCTGATGATTATTCTTCCTGCTGCTATCAGCACATCCAAGGTCACTTGTTCTGCTTCATCTCAGCTAGGTCAGGAAGGCATTGCTGACTCACTATGTTTTGAGAAAAGATGGGGGTATGAATTAGAGGCAGGTGAAATCACAGCATCTGTTACAGCAGATGAAACAAAGCCCACTGGTGAATGGCCAGTGGGTCCCCATGTCACTACCTAGATCTTTGCCAGATCTCCAGGTGGATTTCCCCAGTCATCCAATGCAGACACTCAGGACGGAGATGGGTGGGTATGCACAATCATACTGTGTAACTGCAGTATAATAGTGGTTAGGGCCATGATGGACAGCTTAATGTTCTGTTGGTTTCTGCTCGGGCCAAAATGTGTAGGATAGATCTGTCTTTGGGACTAGGTCTGTCTTTAGTACTATAGCACTTAGTATGCACTGAGGACAGATCCCACTATTGACTGTACTTGTTGTCCAATATATTGGGAAGAGGGTGGACATTGTGGCACCTGTTGGGTTTGATATGGAGTTTTGTAGCTGGGTAGCTCAGTGAGTCCTTGAGGGAGGTCTGGTGCTCTGGTTTGCAGTGGTCTCAGGCTACACCAGTGCTTGTGGTGGGGAGCTGTTCTCCTCCCTTACTTCCTTGCTCAACCCCTGATTGGATGCAGAGCACTGAAGATGTCTTTCTGCTTTGGATTGGTTTGGTTTGCCAAATTATTCCACTTTCCTCCATAAAATATCAGTGTAAAGCCCTGCACCAGGACCAGCCATTAGCAGCCAGAATACGTCTCACAATTATGTTCAAGTTATTTCTGTTGATACTAAACTAGCCCTGTATAAGCAAAGGGATTATGAAATTAAATTATTCCTTGTGTAGTGGGATGTTAGCTTTCACCAAAACTTTCCCTATTCACACAGCTGATTTTTGAATCCACTCTTAGTAGCTAGCATAGCACATTTGCACTGCAAATTTTCCTTCGCTAATGCACTGATTTTTCTGTTTTGCCTTTACTCAGCTGCTGTCTTCCACAAAGCCTGTGAGAACATAAATGTATTTGAGACTTCTACCCTTTTTTAAAATTCAGTTGAAACTAGGCAGAGGTTTCAGCAGTCTTTGGGAGGATAGACAGATAGCAGGGACTCACAAATTTCGCTGCCCTAGAAAGATAGGCTAAGGGATTTTTTTTTCCTAGCAGTCCTTAAGAGACTTCATGATGAAAGGTCAGACCTGGTAGGCTAAATAGTAAGTAAGGCATCACAAAAAACAAAGTCGTTTTTTTTTAGAAAATATAAGGTGAAAGAATTCCCTCTTTCAATTAGCCTCAATCTAATTGATGATGTGTCATATTTATGCAGGGAAATAGGTCTCTGAAAAAGGCATTAGCCACACATGAGAGTGATTTTTATAAATGGCTTCTTCCCTACAGCTTTTGTGAGTAGATGATTAACTGTCTACATGCCATAAACAGAGAGAGATCTTGGATGTCAAAGGGAATCTCTCAAAGAAAGGATGGACTGGAAAGTAAGAGCTCATCTATGTAAAAGGTCCCCATGCTTTAAGGTTGAAGTATTCACCCCTGACTGAGAGCACATGAACATAGAAGAGAGACAAATGGTTAAAAAGTGGATTTATCAGGTGTTTTGGAAGATTTTTGACCAAACATTCTATTCCTAGGAAATCATGTTGCATATCACACATTCCCTTCTAGCTGTAAAGGGAACAGCTGGACTCCTAGGTCTCATTTCCTCCCTGGCAGAGCTCTGGTTGGAGGTCCTTGTTTTAAAGGGACACCAAAAGCTTAGCAGTGTTAGTGCCTCTGGTCTGCAGCTCTGCAAACAGACACACACCAGCATTCATTTCTGTTGGGCAGGAAATTCAATCTCAAAACCAGCAGGTTTTTATATATAGCTTGGTTCCTGTGTGCAGTAGTGAGGATTTTTCTTGCCCATGCATGTATGTCTCCATGCCCATGGGCAGATCAATATAGTCAGAATAAGGGTACACTAACAAATTCTAGCACCACTCTAAGCTTTCACGCCAACCAAAACTGCTTGGGAAAATTGAACAACTACCTATAAGTTTTAGAAAACAGATGTGAATGAAAATGCAGTGCTGTCCTATAGTAATATAATATGACCTATCCCTGCCTTTCTCCTCTGGGATTTCCAACCCCTTTCAGTGGCACCAGGCCTGTAGCTTTGGCTGCCCTCTGCCTTTGAACCAATAATGTTTTGTGAGTAACTTGATTCAGTAGACATACTTTGATAGCATCCATAGGCAGAACAGTGCTCTTGGGGCTAATAAATTGTTTCTAAACCAGGAATGATGTAAGAGCTTCCAGGCCCATGAATCTTGATATAACTTGACTCTGGGAGGAGATCAAAATAAAAACCAAGGCTGTTTTGTTTGAGAACAGGCTGAGTGAGCCCAGCAGAGACTGTGATGTCTTCTGACGGAACCCACTGGATCCCAAGGACCAACAGACAACTTTAACTGCAGGCAAAGGGTTGTCAGCCATGGCAGCAGTGAATGCTAGTGATTTCACCCAGTGGTGGGTTTGGACTTTAGTCAGGCAGCTGCAATCACACCTCTCCCAGAAGTTCTGCTGACTACTGTAATTTGCATGACATGTAACTTGCCTCCAGGATCCCTGTGTCCTCCTGAAACATTCAGACTGACACCCTTCCTTTTTCTGAAATATCTTACTAATAACATATTTAGAAAATGCAATGTACCTATGCCAGTACAGCTGTCACAAAGCATGGCCTTATCCATGCCCCAAAGGGTCAGATTTAGTGCTGTATGCTGTGTCAGGATGTTAGTGTCAGACCTGTCAGAGAAAAAAGTGACCTGAAGCAGAGAGAGGGTGACCTACTCTTCATACCAGGCCTCATATTGATGTTTCTGATACAAGCAGTTTGCATAACTTCTTATTTTTAGCACAGATTTTTCTAACAAATTGAATAAGAGAGGAATTAGACCAGTGATGAGGACTTGTGAAAATCACACTTACAGTATTGTCAGGAACTGACTATCCAGGATGAATTAGGGAAAGAACATATAACTCAAAATCTCTTAGCCTAAATCCTATTAAGATATAACAATTCACTTTCCCTGTGTAGCTTGAGATGGTAAGACAGGAAGACTGTAAATAGCAAAAAATGTCTTTTAAGTATTTCATACTTCCCTTTTATTGTTGCCATTTTAAGAGCTGTAAAGAGAAGGACTTGGGAAAAGCCTAAGGGGACAATCTTGACATAATTCCTGCTAGTAATTCTTTTAGGCTTTATACTTCAGTCCTGGTCTCCTGTTTGTTATATCTGCACAGAGGCTGGGGAATTATTCCTCTTTCTTCACATTTTCCTTTCCCCATTTAGACATATTGATTTTCTCTTCTGCTCTTGTGTGTGGTTCAAACTAGCATTGCTCTCTTATCCCAAAATCCCAGCACCTTTGACTTCCACACTTGTCAGACAAGTATTTACAGGCCCACATTGTTGAATTTTGCTAGAGGTTACAGAAACCCTGGAACAGCAATCACTGATCTGTAAGTAGCCAGGAAGGTCAAGGGGGAGAGAGGAAAATATTGCAAGCCCTATCCTGAGGAGGCTGTAGTTAGGGCTCAGCTGCAGGAGACACAGAATTTGACCTGCAGGGAACTGACAGCTCCTTTGGTGGGGGAGCTCACTGCCACACTGAGTGCTCGACAGTAAACCCTCAATAAAGCTGCAGCGGCTGCTGAGCTGCAACCGCTGCTTGTGACACCACTCATTATTATCTCCCTCTTACCATCTGCTTATTTTATGGATAGCTTGCCATTTTCTTGCCACTTAGGTTATGAGTTTCGGGTCCCTAATTCTTCTTCGGAGACATTCTCTCTAGCACCAGCGGAGACGACAAATATTGATAGTGCTTTTTTGGAGGGTCACTTTGACTACCAAAGGTTCTTTGCTAGAGGACAAACATTACCATTTGATTGTTTGTTGTCAGATCTGATCAGGGATCTGAGAGTTAGGAAAAGTCTTGTACAAAAAGTCTGACACTAACTCAAGACTCCAGGGTGGCGAGTCCAAGACAGACTGCCCTGCCAGAATGCCTCCTTTTCTCTGACAGATGGAGAGCTGCAGGCAGTAACAGTGTTCTGTAGTAGCATAGTATTATATATAGCAGGCATAATACAAAATGAATGTGTATTTCTCTTAGAGCAAACAAATGAATTGTAATGCCAGATACAGAAAATTTGAAGCTGGGGAGCATGCTGTGAAACCGTTAATAAAGAAAAACATTTGCTGCAAATGGCATCATCACCTTTCTTTAAAATAAAACATTTGATGGATCTGGGGCTTCATCTGATTTCAGATACAGAATATATATCACAGCTTATCCTGTAAAAGTGGCTACTCAGCCTGGGCACATGTATGCACAGATGTTGATTATACAACACATGCAGTGATAGGCACCTGAGAAACTGAGATCAGTGAAAAACTGATAATGTGTTCTCAACACCATGGAGTATGAAGGGAATTTACAGTGAACAGAGATAGTTAAAGTAAAAATGTAAGTGAATGCAGGGCTCTGAGTTAGCAGCCACAGTATCTTCAGCCCTTTATTCCTCCCAGAGTAAATAGGTAAGGCAGCAACAATGCAATGCTTGCTGGAGAGCTCATTAGCACTAATGGTATTATGGTATCAAGCAGAGATGAAGGGTGAACTCCAAAAAAATCACCAATGAAGGTGACTGGGAGGTAGTTTTATTGCCTGGAAGTAGAATAAAGCCTGAAAATTCAAAACCCTTCTTAGACTAGAAATCCCAAGGTATTTCCCTTAGGAAAGACAAGAAACTCTAGTTTCCAAAATAAAATGTGTTCCCTGGAATCTCAGCATTTTGTCTGTATGAGTGAAATAGAGCCAGGCACCCCAGAACTGGTGACTACAGCACTCATCACCTGCCAATTCAGTGTCCCACCAGTGGCACCATTGGTGGGCAAAAGGCATCCTTGCCTACCCCATCCTTCTCCTGTCAACCTGGCAAGAGATAGATGAGTTTTAACATGGGCGTACCAGATCTCGGGGCCTCCCAGACCTAGGATTAGGATAAATGATGGCTGTGGAAGCAGAAACCCAAAGACCAGTGCATCCTTGGTGAAGGCATCCAGCACCTCAGTGTCACAGGCTGTCAAGATTTAGGCTCTGAGCTGCCTGTCCTTCAAAGCTTGTCAAAGCAATAATGCAGGTTGATTTCTGTGAATTAGCTAATTCTGATGAGTAATAGGGCTGACAATTTTGCTTTGAGCTCTGCTTTCCAGCTTATGTTTTAGGTCCTAGGTATGGTGCTCTGGTAGCTCTGAAGAGTCTGCAAGCAAAGAATGTTGTTGGATTTTTTGTTTAGGTTTCATTTAAAATAGGTACATTTAAGGTAAAAACAGAAGCTTTCAGAATATTTAGAATAAAAACTAAAAAACTATTTAGTCTAGATTAATTGATCTGTGGGTCTAAAGGCTTTCTGTGCTACAGGTTACTACAGGTAATAATTTTGTCCTTTGCAAATCAACACACCCATACAGAAAACAACACAAGGCTCAACTGAAGAAATACTACAAATCCTATAAGACAGTTTAAGTACTAGAATGGCACTTGAATGATGGCTAACTAGGTATTGAAATATCTCTAAAAATCCATTTTTGAGAACTTATTGTAAGTTTTAGTAGCAGGATTTTGCTAAGAAAGGCAGCAGCAGGGATTAAAGGTTTCACTGTGATTTTTTGTGAAGCATCTGGCTAGACTGAGTTATTCCAGAGGAGAATGAAAATTACTTTGGAGTAAAGGTGATCTAAATTGAGAGCTTTAATTTTAAAGCCTTTGAACTACAGGAGCAGATTAAGGTCATATTTGAAAGATTAGATTCTGCCGCCTCAGTTTTGGCTTTGTTTCAAATGACAGACCCAAGTGCAGAAAACTCAGCTCTGTGGCCTTGTAAGAAAGACAAGTGTGAGTTCAGACTCACGGTGACTGACTGTGGAAGCTGCTGCAGAAGGAGTGACTGGCTGGCTCACCTCTGACCCTGGCAAACAGATAGTCCCTGCCACCAATCAGTCCCTAATATGGGGATGAACTCAGAGTTTTTAATTAGGCTGTTGTTTATAAAATGTTAAGTACCTCTTCAAGAACAATAAATGCCACCAGCTACAGCATAAGCTGAAATCGAGTAAAACAAGCCAAAGCTGCACACGCCTAATTTACTGAAGGGAAAACACAGAACACTTCAAGGAGATATCAGAATTAATCTTTACACATTTGCTTATGGCTCCAGGAAGTCAAACATCAAACCTTATTTTTTTAACTTCTTCCAAAAATTCAGAAGACTTTTGGGATGATTGTGTTTGTATGCATTCACTGGAATTTCTTGATGTTAGGACTTTTATATCAATTTTTATGCTACAGATAGTGTCATGAACTCATCATTTTTTTTGGTTTTTTTGATAATTGAAGATGTTGATTTTTTTATTCTGTTAAGGAATGAGCTGGCCTTTTTTTTGCTCCTGCTTTTAATACTTCTGATTTGCTCTCCAGTGGCAAGCTATCTTGGATGAAGTTTCTGGGGGCTACCTAGTCATTTTGAAGGAAGTGTTTTCAGATAAAAGCTGCTGGTTTTATTCAAATCCACTTTATTTTTTTAAAATTTGTTTAGGATTTTTTTACAACTTGAATAACTAGATTAATTGGATTTGCTATAACATATGGTAATACCTACAGATAAACAGTTTTCTCTCAGCTGTGAAGAAAAACCTAGGTCTCTTTTAACCCTCTTGAATATGTGAATTAATGCATTTGATACCAGGATTGGATTTTAGGTGCTGAGACTTTGTACAGTATCCTGTATTGAAAGGGAAGCTGTGTAAAAACTGTTGTTAGAAACACAGAAGGAGGGCTTTCTTGGAAAGCCTGTGGAAGATAGCAGCTATCTGAAAAAGACAGGAAAATTTCTTTCAAAGCTTTTTAAAGTTTTAAGGCAATTTAAGAAAACATAGTAACCTTTAAACACATAGTAACAAGCTCCAAATGCCATTAAAGAGTATGTTCAGGGGTTAGATGCATTCCCTACCCCCCACCCCCATTTTTGTGGTTGTTTGGCAGAATAGGGTAAGGAAGGATCATGTGTAAAGACAGAAAGATTTTTCTCTGCTACAGCAGTGCTCCATGGGAGAGCTCTGCAGGCATCCCCTGCTGGAGTGAAATGAAAGAGGCCCACAGTGTGGAAGGAGGAGACAAAGAGGCAGTTTCCTTCTCAAGACATAGCAATCTGTGGGGAAGTACGTATTGAAGTTAAATCTCCTTTTTCAATGAGAAAAGGATGACTTGGAAGTCACACTGCCAAGATACGAGCAGAAAGTGGGAGAACTGCCTGTTTTTTCTTTCTAGATTCTCCAGTGAAATCCTCCATGCTGGTATTGGGCTGAATAGAAGAGGGTGTTGCATCCAAGATAGTAATTTCTTTTCAAGAAGCAGTAGAGAAACAGAGCAAGTTTATGTGGGAAAGAAAAGGAAATTCCCATGCGCCCCACACTGGTGCTTCTTTGATCCTTGTCATGGTTCTGCAGCCCATCCCAGCTCAGCACCACTTGTCCTTTGCTGATCTACAAAGTAACCCTGCGTCCTTCCCACAGCCTCCTCCTTCACACTTCATCTGCTGGAGATGCTGATGCAACACAACAGGCAACAACACAGGTACCTCTGTGACCAGATCTGGATTTAAGATGTGGTAATAAGGATATACAGGTTCTCTAGCATCTTTGATCAAGCGAAGATTTAGCCAGAAGTCAAACAAATTTTGGTGTTCTCTAGTCACCCGTGAGGATACACCTGTGCAGCCAAGCATGGACAAAACCCTCAGCAGCATTCTGGGCTAGCTAGGTCAGTGCTGCGTCTGAGCAATGTGCTTACTTGGTTTCCCAGTGAGGAATGCCTCTTATCTGGCTTTGTCAGAGAAGGGCAGAGCAAGCTTTGTTGCATAGTCAGCCATGAATTGCTGACAATGTGGGCTCCTTCTGCTGCAGGTCCTGGAGCTCCTGTTCTAGCAGATGTTTTTGTGGGGCCAGACATTCAGCTCAGAGAATTTCGTACAAATTGTAATTCATTAATAGATAGAATTCTTACATCATGATTTCTGAAAATAAAAAGTCGAATGCCACATGCAGTTTTCAAAACTATCAATATTTCAATGGGCTGTATACAAGAGATCAGTCTCATGGGCTCCTTTATTTTTGTGGTGCTTAATGTGCAACTACTTTTAGCTTTAGAAGCTAAGGTGATATTCCTAATGCATCATATCTCAGGATATACGAGAGAACATAACATCATTCAGCTGGTTAATAATAATCAGCTGATGAAATAGTATTGAAAAATATATTGAACTAAGTTTCTAAGTAGTCTATGGGGCTATGTGTTAAAGGAAATCAATAATAAAGCAAATATGCTGGACTTTAGCCAAGTGCATTGATTTTTTATATTAAAAACAAGTAGTTTAACGTGTGTCTTCTTAGTACAGTTGGAAAACCAAACAATGTTTCATAATCAGTATCATACATGAATGAATTTTTGCATCTAAATGTGTTGACTAAACATTATACTTAGTGTAAATATATTGTTGGTCTTAAGAAGTGTCTAAAAGTGAGAAGCCCTGTGCACAAATGAAGGAGTGACTGAAAGCTAGACCATATGTAACTATTCAGATTCACCTGGAGAGCTACATACTGTCAGTTAGTATTAGCTGTAGGACACAGCTCAGTCCTGGTATGTGAAAGCCAGATATAATTATCACAGTGTTGATACCCTTTTTCTAGTAGAAAGGACATGAAAAAGAAGAGTATGCAGTATGTAATGTGCTTTTCTATCATCCTTCATGAGCTGTATCCTCAGGCAGTTTTGGAAACAAAGCATGAATTTACTCCCTTTTCCCTACAAAATAAACACTATTGAAAAGAACTGGTAAAAACCCAGGATATACGAATACTAACAGGCTGAGTTTTAAGGCAGTCCAACTTAAATGCATGGAGCATCCCTGCTAATAAAGCACCAGCAGCAGCTTGAACCCAGCAGCTTTGATCAGTCAGGACTGACAACACTGAAGCCTGTCTGGCAGCATCTTCCATTTCCAACCTTGATAAATTTTGCCCATTTTCTGCAGTCTAAGAGAAAAAATATTTCATCAATAACAGTTCAATAACCTTGATTCCTGACACTGGTATTCTACTTTTTTTCCTACTTCCACTGTAATTAGAGAGAAGACAAAGCAGATCTATTTTTCACAGGACTGCTGAAGGATCAGAGAGCCCAGTGGGGACACCTGTAGATCATGCTTGAAGGTAGCACAAGCTCAGTGGACTCCAAAATGAGCTTTGAATTTTCTCAGCTTTTTCATTTCTTTATGATTCCAAGAATCATTTAAATTATCATCACAAAAAAGGATGAGGGACTAAAGTCATCAGAGATTAAGACAACCTTCTGCTTCAGGATAAGGATGAGGACACATCCAGCTAGTCAAAGGCTCCTTGCAGATTCCTCTGAAGACATAGTCCACACAGACACTTCCTTGGAAGCAGCTGGTCTTTTCCCTGTTGGAAACAGGGTGCTGTGCTAGATGGACCATGTGTTTCATCCACCACAGCAGTTTTTGTGCTCGTCTGCTCCAAGGATGCTTCAGTAAACTGTGTCAGGGCTCTGGAGCCAAATGTGACAGTGAATCCCAAACCCAAATGTTTTGCATAGATATGCTACAGAATTTGCCTGTGGCCAGCAACAGTGACCATGTTTCCTAATGTGGAAAAGATGAATACATAAATGCTTTGCTGGCAGTGTATCAGAGAAAGAGGCTGATAGGGCTTGCAGAAGAATCAACTTGCATAGAGCAGCATGTATGACATCTAAAGAGAAAAAATAAAAAGGAGAAAGAGTCTGAGGAGAATTGAATTTGTAATGGCAGAAGTTAAAATCTCTGTTTTTAAAAAGTTGTTAAAATGTCTGAGTGCTTCATGCATTTTAGATCTCTTTGATCTGTTTCCTTAGTTGGATTAGAATATGTTTTAGATAAGTTCTGTTGCCTCTGTTAGTATAGAGAAATTACCAAATCCAATGTTCAAATAAAATTTTAAATGATTTTTTAACTGGTAGCTAGCTCTGAATATAGATATCATTTTCATATGTGTGATTCTTAGGCTAGCATTCAAGGCAGCTAATAGTATTTAACCCTTGCAAACAGCATAACCTGGTGCTATTTCTGCAAACGGTTCTTTCCTAAACTTTAAAAAATTGAATCTTTCTTCAGGAAAATGAACCCAAATGATCACTGCTATGATTCTATGATTTTACGATTCTATGTTGTATTTAAAGCCTGCAATTTGACTTTTTAGATATATCATGCTGCAAGCAGTGAGAATCTCTGCTGTCATCCCTCCAGCACTGTTCTGCAATTAGGATAAATATTCAAGTTCACTGTACAGTAGCCTATATGTTGTTGACTCTCACCATTTTCTGCAAGTGTCATGCTACCTGGGCTTATAGGAAAAGCTTCAGCTCCTGAATCCACATGGTTTAGCTTTAGCTACTGTTTAAGCCATGCAGAAAGTACTCTCTCTTTCTCCTGGTCAGACAACAAAGTTTCAAATTATGAATAAATGTGTTTAGAAATCATAAGGATTCAATCTATATAAGAAATATGAAGTGTAGATCTTCTGGCTTTTGAAAAAAATTCATTTTTATACATAATAGATACTGAATGGTTTTTCTGTTCTAGACTGGCAATGCTGTATATCCAAGGTTCATAGGCAGTTTTTTTCCTTTGCCTTTGTTTTCTGCATAATGTGGTGTGCCTGAATCTGTTACACACGTGACTTTGATGCCACTGTGTACACTTCCCTGGGTTTTATACCCTGATAGGTAGTACATGGAATGGTGACTGGATTGCCTCAAACATCTTATAGGTGATTGTTGTGTGGAAAAAAAAAAGTCTTTAAGACTTAATCTGTCAATAATAGGGCTCAATGAGAGACAGTTCTGGAAAACTGGATATGCCCATATCTGTCTTTGGTGGTGCTGCTGCCATGCAGTTGACAGCAGCTTTTTGTAGAATAAGCCACTTGGTAAAATTAGCATGTTCAAAATTGTACTTAGCAACAGAGTACCACAGCAAGCACACACCTCAATCATATTTATTGTTTGTGAACCCAGTCACAGAAATACACAGTTGTGATGAATGTACAGTGTTTTGAATATTATTAGAGGGGAAAAAACCCCATTTTTACCATTTACTTTACCATTTCCATGACCTTTTTGTATCTAATCTCACTGGTTGCGCATGATGAAGTATCACCATACCCAGAAAGATGATAGTTCTTGTTTAGTCTTTTCCTTTCCTGTTTTGGAATGAGGCCACTAACGATGCTTGCTAATTTGCATTTTGATATCTTTCTTTCCCCCATCCCTTTTTTCCCTCTTCTACTTTTCTTCCTCAGTCCGAGAATTTCAAGATAGCTTTTCAGGGGGGATTGTTTTCCATGCTTTCATCTCCACCTCCCTCAGCTGCGCTATTGTAAATGGCTTTGTTTTTCTTTAATGGATTTTCTTGTAGTGGTGAATAATTGTTTGGTTCACTGCTTCGTTTTTCATGCTTCATTTGCTTCATGTTCAAACTTTTGCTCTCCCTTGAGCAATTCACTTTTGTTGCTTCTGCTTTGCTCTGCAGCCTGTGGCTAAGACGAGTGCTCAGCCTGGAGTTCAGGCTGGGGCTTCTCAAGGCAGCAGCTGTGCCTTGCTTTACTTCTGGTTTGCTGGTTTCTGTAGCATGAAAGCATCATTTTCCCAGTGGTATTTTGTACATCTCTGCTGGTAAGAAGGAACAAGGAGCAGGTGGATTAGCCTGCAGCAGCTTGAGGGATTGGCAGCTGGTGGCAGTAGCACAGGCAGAAATTTCCTGTCTTTGTGATAAAAGCCCGAGTATGACATCAGAAGACAGGTAAAACCTATCTGCTGATGTAATCTCTCTTTATTTTGTCTTTAAAACTCACTTCTTTCAAGTGTTGCTCAATAGTTTGAAGTCCTTCTGACATAAATGACCATGTCCTTCTGACATAAATGACCATTTCTACTTTAAAATATGCCAGAACAGGAAAAAATCTACAATCGTGCAGTTGTGGGGATCCTGACTTTCTAGGTGAATTGAAAGGTTGCATTTAGATGGAGTGGTGGGAATGCATGGTGCTTCTGGCCTCCTTAAAGTGACATCACAGTCCTGGACAGAGTTTGCACCTTCAGTCCCTTTCAGACGGTGCACTAAGCACTCCTTCACATGAAAACCAGGACATAGGAGAGGAGAAGGGTTTCCTATTTGCTTTGGCCTGCTTCAAATGTAGAGCTGAACTGCTGATGTCCATGGTCATCTGGGCCTTGGAATGCGAAAACATTTTTCTGCTCCAAAATCAAATGGAGCCAAACACTCCTTATTGAAATGAATTTAATGGTATTAGAAAGTGGATGCTTGCTTACTCACCATTAAATCTGGACGAATAGATGCAGTAAGCTCCAGACTGTTATAAGTTTCTCCCATTAACATGGAGAAGCATGTTCACACCAAAGGCATTCCCAAACACAAACATGCTGAGAAGCTCCACAAAAATGCCCTTAGCTCAACTATTGGCAGTGGTGCAAGACTGGAAGTTCTGTTCAGTACCAAGGATTTTTCATTATTTTTAAGTTATGCATGATTTCATTTTGGAGGATAATGTAAAAATCACTCTGTCCCATACTAAGTGATATCAGGGAAGAAACAGGAGCAAAGCTAGCAGGTCAGGAGCAGTACTCACGCAGTTTATTTGGTGTTCAGTGTAAGCTGTGTCTGTGAATATGTATTCATTTGGTAACTGGTCATCTGGTACAGCGAACTAAATTATTCCATCATCTGAAGTAGAAATAAGCCCACTGATGTCCAGTGGGAGAATGGTGAGGGGCTGGAATGAGGACAGTTCATTCCTGAAGTGTTTAATTTCCCTAAGTCTAAGCACTGTTGACCAAACATAGTATGTAACGCCTTCCCTGAGTTACAGTATTTTTCTGTAAGGCTGCTGGCTACTTCAATAGTTTGATCAGGTACTAAAAAAATGATTAGAGAATAGTGACATTTCATCACCTACTTTTGCCCTTTTTTCCCCCAGTGTTTCTTGTAGCAGATGCCAGTGCTAGGGAGGGTACATGGATGTCAAAACTGCAGGCACACTGAGTATTTGTTTCTTTTCCAGATACCATGCAGTTGAATCACTCTGAAGGGAAACATAACAAGAAAAATAAGATTACAGATAGATTTAGGCCAAAAGAACGGGTTCATAGAATCACAGAATCACTAGGTTGGAAAAGACCTTTGAGATCATCAAGCCCAACCATACCTGTCCACTACTAAATCATACCCCTAAGCACTTCATCTACCTGTCATATCTCCAGAGATGATGACTTGACCACCTCCCTGGGCAGACTGTTCCAGTGCTTGATAACCCTTCCGGTGAAGAATTTTTTCCTAATGTACAATCTGAACCTCCCCTGGCCGAACTTGAGGCCATTCCCTCTTGTTCTATCACATATCATGTGGGAGAAGAGATCAACACCCACCTCTCTATGACCTCCTTCAAGGTAGTTGTAGACAGGGATAATAAGGTCTCCACTCAGCCTCCTCTTCTCCAGGCTAAACAACCCCAGTTCCCTCAGCTGTTCCTCATAAGATTTGTTCTGCAGCCCCTTCACCAACTTCATTGCTATTCTCTGGACATGCTTCAGGACCTCAATGTCTTTCTTGTTGTGAGGGGCCCAAAACTGAACACAGTATTCAAGGTGCGGCCTCATCAGTGTTAAGGACAGAGACAGAATCACTTCCCTGGACCTGCTGGTCACACTGTTTCTGATACAAGCCAAGATGCTATTGGCCGTCTTGGCCACCTGGGCACACTGCTGGCTCATGTTCAGTCAGCTGTCAACAAACACCCCCAGATCTTTCACTGCCAGGCAGCTTTCAAACCACTCTTCCCCAAGCCTGTAACGCTGCATGGGATTGTTGTGTCACAAGTGCAGGACTCTGCACTTGATCTTGTTGGACCTCAGCCCACTGACTTCAGCCCATTGATCCAGCCTGTTCAGATCCCTTTGGAGAGTCTCCCTACCCTCAAGCAAATTGACACTTCCTCCCAGCTTTGTGTCATCCACGAGTTTACTAAGATTACGTTCAATCCTTTTGTCCAGGTCATTGATAAATGTATTGAACAGAACTGGACCCAACATTGAGCTCTGGGGAACACCGCTTGTGACCAGTTACCTGATTATAATAAAGCACATTAAAATAACATACCTACTATTTCCCCTAGCATCATTAGCATTAATTGGACCCCATCAGTTATTATATTCTTGTACTTGTTCATTGTGCAGCTTGGAGAACAATATTTTCATTTTGTGAGAAATAACCTTTTTTGAACATTTGAATTCAATGACAGTATATTTATGACTTAAAAATCCAATATGATAGCATTTGGAAAAAAAATCCAGCTTTCTAATGAATTGACCAGTTGTAATTTAGACTTTCTTGTGATAATTTCTGCATTTTAGAGTGATTCTTGGTTGGTTACATTTCAGATAAAATATCAATCCAAATCCCTCTGGTAATATTGCACCCAGCAAGACACTGTGTTTTAAATCTTCCTGAAACAAAGGGAGATAGCCTAGAGCTGGCCACAGCCTAGGTCACACTTTGCTGGTAGAGCCAGCAGAGAAGTGCAGATGGTTTCAGAACTGTAAAGTGCAGATGACTTCAGGGTTCTAGAAGGTAGGTGGAAAGAAGGAAGACTAAGTAGCTCTTCAAGTTCCCTTTGTGTAATACGTAGTTGCCTAGAGAGTGGTATATATTCTCTGTATTTTCCATTTCTATACCCAGACAAGGTCTTTATTAAACTGAACAGGTCCAAGAACTGTTTTCTGACCCTGAGAGTAGATGCACAGGTCACATCTCTGTACCTCACCCTCCTTCCATCCCAAAACTAAAACAAGGAAGCTGCAGGGAATCTTCATCTCTATATAAAGCTGGAGTATCCTATGGCCTTGTGTCACCTTGCAAAGCATTTCAGTGTTGTATGGAGACTGCAGTTCTCATGGGCCAGAGCCATCCATGGTAGGGTGCATGCTACTAAACATTACAGGCTGTCATGGACATAGCTTGAGCCTGTGGCCTTACTCTTTTTCATTTCCAAGTGTAGACAAACCTGCATGTTCCTGGACAATTTAAAAGGGTGCTTCCAGTCAGGATGAAGGAAACTCTGCAAGACTCTGCTCCGCCAGGGCATTGTGCCTGGTTGGGGCTTGGTGAGAGACACAACCTCCAGGACAGTTCTCAGAGGCAGCGATGAGAAACTGGTTCCTCAGGAGGCTTTGAGTGAAGCTGGAAGAAGTCTGATTGAAGGAGGGCTGAGATTATTTTGAGGTTGTTACATGTTCATGCCAGAAAGATGGGTATATGGTACAAAAACTATGGAAAGCAAAGAAATGAGACTGTTAAACATAATGACTACAAGCTCCAAAATGCTCAGGATACTTTGCTATTTATATATAGGTGACTATTCATTTCTAACAGAAGGTGTTTTGGAAAAGAGATGTAGATTAGTAGGGTGTCTCATGCTATGGGAAGTTAGCAGTTTACAGAGGAGCCAGCCATAAGATTACTGCCTTTTTGGCAATAACGTTTTCTTCTGATTTGTTAGCAAAAATTGTTTGTACTTTTTCATTAAGAACTTAGTCAAGGCGTTAGCAACACCTAACATTTTGTCAGATATAAATAGGAATGCTGCCATAAAAGCTTGTTTTCTTCCATAGAGATTAAGAGAGAAGGAGGCTGAGGGAACAGGTAAGGAATAAGGTAAGAATAAATAAATATATTTTTTAAAAAATCAGGTAAATGCATTATATAGTATTATTCTGGAGAACTCGTAAGTAATAAAGATAATTTCATATGAGGCTGGAAAAAATAATGATGTGGTGCTCTCCGTAGCTGTGCTTTAACAGATTGATCCTGTGTTTCCAAGGGAAGCACATAGGCACTGTCTATGATCTTATCTCTTTCAGAAAACTGACTAATTTAATTTCAGGCCAGACTGTAAATCAGTTTAGTTAAACCAGCCCTTTGTTCTGTTTATCACGAGATTTTGTAGACATAGCAAAGTTGATATACAAGCCATTCAAGATAAAACCAAAACCAAACAGACCTAAGCTGAGATTGAAACAAATATCTAAGCAAGACTTAAATAGTACATTAAACTAGGACCTAGACACATGATTGACTTAAAATGGTGTACCAACTTACAGCTTACTGCTACAGCAGTCACTATAGCGTTGCCTATACACACTCCTGCTGTAACTCAGTTACGTGTGCCTGTACTCTGAAGCTGAGTTGGCAGAAACAAGCACCCATGTATAAAATCACCTGTCTTCAGGGCTGCAGCTCTTTGGGTGGAGCTTTATTTCCTCCCAGGGGTATAATGCATAGCAGTTAAGGCTGTTCAAAGGTTTCCTTTCCAACCTTGTTTTCCCTGTTTTTGTTTGGTTTAGGGTTTTTTTTCCCTGTCGTGCTGTTGAAAGACAAAGGTGAAGAGGAAAGGACAGGAGCCAGAAGGGGGAAGGAAGCCACTCTTGTATTTCCCAGAATGAAGCAGCTGCAAGTCTTCTTGACCTTCATGTAAACCACACAAAAGAAAGACAAAATTGCTCCTCCCCTCCATGCCCTTTCAATATTGACAAGGTGGTGGTCCAATTAGTGCTATATGCTAAGCATACAGAATGGCAGGGTTTTACTTAGTCACAAACACCCTTATCTCTGCTGAATGAACAGCAACTAATTCAGACTTCCTCAGACTGCACAACCAGCTCCTATTAACAGTAATTAGAGTGAAGTATGTGCATTGAGGGAAAACAGCTGTAAATGATGAAGAGATGGCAAGACCGGTCTCAATCCCTTCCAATAGTTATCTTCACCTTGGAGATGAAGTATTTGCCAACAAAATATCTTCAAAAGGGTTTGGAACTTGCCTTTGAGAGGGAAAAACTTAGAAGTGATACATCTGCTATTGCAGGACATTTGAAATGACTGGCTGTACTAGATCCAACATGATTGTCAGAGTATGTCACCATAAATAAACAAAAAAAGTTAAAAGCCCCATGTATAGCAGCAAATCAGTTTTTGGAAGCCACAAAGTAGGATCACAGGGTTGATCTAAATACTGAGAATACATGACTTCAAAGGTAGTCAGAAACAGGATAGGGATTTAATTGTTTGAGGAACTTCTAGAATTCATACCACAAGCCTACATTTTAGCTTCTTTATCAACTCTTTAAATTCAGGGTGCACATTTAGGGGTCATGTTTCTCTGTCAGTGGTATGGATTTCTTTCCTCAGAAATATTTGAAAGCTGGGCATGTTTGAAATTTTTACTTAGGAAATTTATTTAAAACTTGATAATAGTTCAGTGGTGTTTATTGATTGTAAATGTAAAAAGACATCTTTCCTGTACTTCATTTGGAATCAGTCTAAGCCCACAAAATTTGACAAGAAAGAAATATGAGGTAAATCCCAAAATCTGTTTCATTTCTGACCATTGTAGTTGCAGTTCTTAGAAAGCTCTCAATTAGTAGCTGCTTTTTAAAGGCAACTCCAGTAAAACACTACTAGTGTTTCTATTGTTATCATTAGAACTAGTCAATGTTGGCCAAATAATAAAAAAGTTGTGTAGCTTTTAATAACTTTATGACCCACATTAAAAATACAGTATTTTCCTCTTTCCAGGGCACTAAAAATGGCTTATTCCATTACTCCAAACCCAAGAAAAGATTTCCTCTGCTCTGAGTAAAAGTTTCTATTCAAGATCAAGTATTGCTTATGTTACAAAAATGATTATATAAAAAATAATTATGTGAGCAAATCTTCCTACTTTTCTACAACAGGATTAGCTTACTTCACAAGGTCTCTCTAAAAAGCTGAAAAAACTTAATTCAAAACTCAGCTCAATATTAATCATCTAAAAAGGTTGCAGGTGTGGTTTTATTCCAACATAAGTTATGATGAGGACAAAGATGAGGATGAAGATGAGGATGAAGATAAGGATAAGGATAATCTTGCCATCTAAGGTAAGGAAGGAAGCATAAATCACCCTCTAGACATGCTATCTCAGAATTCATGCTCAGCTTTTAATTGCTACCATTGTTTAAAACTCACCTTACATTTTTGGAAGGTGGTACCAAAGGATGCACAGATTTAATGTTATCTGTGAAGTACATTTCACTTTAATCTTGGTTAGCTGTTCTGGATGGTCTTTGGAAGAAGGAGCCTCCATGCACTCCTTCATCCTGGAGTCTACTAAAAAGGCAATCTGACTTACATAGTTTTTGCACATTACTGGTGAGATTCTTATCTTCTTATATTCTTATTCTTTTGTTAAAGTAAGTGGTCATGTTCGTTACTGCTGATAGAGCCAGGATTTTATTCTAAGCCTGTACAAGGCTGCAACTTTGCAGGTTTAGTTCCATCTTGAAACAAAGACAGTCAGGGACCATTTCTAGTGTGTCTCAAATTGAAAGGAACATACACAAAGAGACGTGCTGGACACCTGCAGCAAAAATCATGTGAACAGATTTGAAGGGCACGTTCTTGCTTTGAGTAATCATGTAAAGTACTAGGATATCCAGTAGTAAGCTGACAATATAGCCTTTTATTGGCCTCTATTTTTACCTCTGTAATGGAAGAAGCAATTTACAGACAAAATTTGCATTTTCCTTACACCTGAATAATAGTACAAAATTATATGACAAATTAAGACATAGGCCTGTTTTTTTTTAAAAAAAACCCAAACCAAACAACTAAGCTTGTTCTTTGCTATTGCTCTCTTCTCCCAAGTACTGTAATTGAACAATCTTCATTATTACAAAACTGCTGTTTTACACAAGCTCTTAGTACCTGAGGATCAATGAGAGATGCTGGAAGGTGAAATTTAGACTGACAGAGGAAAAAAGGGATTTTGCCACACATTCCATTATTTTTAAATAAATGACCTTAATGCATGCATTAAGCAGGAGCTGGCCTTGAAGAATGGCAATGGTAAAAGCACTGCCAGCTGGACTGGAACATGGTTCTTTTGTTCCAAATATTACATATTTATTCTGGATCTAAATGAACATAGGATTTTTTTTTCCATGCTCCTAATAATGAAGTGAATGCCTGCCTTCCCCCAGGGAACTGACACTGACCAAGAGGTAAGCAGTTGTAGACACTGCCTGCAGCAAAGCTTACAGCTGCTCCAGATCAAGCCTCACTGAAGAAAAGACTATTAGGTCTCTGGGGATACAGATAATAGACAAAAATGATAATGTATGTGGACAAAAGTAGAGGACAGTAGTGCTTTCTGGGATTAAGAAGCGGGGGAAAAATATGGTTTTGTTATACCCTGCAAAATGATTGCTGACTCTCGTTTTAGGATGACCCCTGACCTAAAGGAAAATAATGGATGGCCCATCTGCTTGATACACAGGAATCCTCAGGCACCATTTTGTCCTATTATGTCAAAACTGG
This sequence comes from Phaenicophaeus curvirostris, assembly GCF_032191515.1. NCBI lineage: Eukaryota > Metazoa > Chordata > Aves > Cuculiformes > Cuculidae > Phaenicophaeus > Phaenicophaeus curvirostris. Next base: position 60,977,762 of record NC_091394.1, read on the forward strand.
TGCTAGAATTATGAATGTGTTACCATTTGCCTTTCCTTTGTTACATGAAACAAAGGTACCAGATACTTAACAAACCTCTCCCTCCCTCCCTTTCAAGTATCCTTCCCCCTGCATAAGGACGAAATAGAAACAGGTCTTCCTCCTGCAATCTTACTTCTTACTTTATTTTCATTACAGAGGAAGCCATCCATCTCAGCTCAGAGCAGACATTTCTTCAATGAACTATGGATGGCCTGAAAACTGCTAATAGGCTATGAAGACTTTCATTACTGTGCTGGTCATCTGAACCTGGGCCAGCTGGGGAGAGGCTTAAGGGCATTATTGTTTGTCAGCTGTGTGAAATAGATGAGGGAATCTATTCTGCCGTCCACTTTATAACACCAACAATATTTCCAGCCCTCAGCATCTGAGTGAATGATTTATGAGAATCTGAACTGTTCGCCCCCCCCAGTAGCAGTACTGTTCAGGCTGAGGTTGAACTGTGTTGATCAGGGAGGTTGTGCTGGGGTTCCTAGGTTATCACTGTTGTGCTAGAAGGAAAACATGCATTTCCATGCTCATCAACACCGGTGCTTGCATGAGAAGCTGGAACCAAAATCGTAGAACTGAGACTTAATCTGGGATTTCATTCATAAAATGGAGAAGGGCATGTACAATTCCTAGTGACTTCACCAGTGCTCAAAAGGGTTGTTTATTTTACCTGTATAAACATGAAAAAAGGAACATAGAAAAAAAGAAAACACTACTCCTTGTATCATACCATTTGCTACAAGCAGAAAGCCATTCTTTTGTCCGGATGCCTTCAGTGCGTTTTGTTACTTCTTTCATCTGTTGTGCAAAAGATCTTTCTCTTGGGTCTGATCCAGGATACAAGGAGGTGGCACTGCTCACAGAGAATAGCACGGTGATCTGCAGTTGCAGGCAGGAACTCACCATGCACAATGCCTGAAGTGTCCCTGAGTTTGCATTTTCTACACAATCTATTCCTGTTGGCACTATTGCTGGGAGCATTTAATCTAATGATCTCTTCCATGCAGCCTTCATCCTGTCCTTTACCCTGCAGCAAGCCTGGGCAGATAGAAGTAAGTTGACTCCCAACTGTAGTCCCAAGCGTTGTGAGTCTCCTCTCAGTTGCCCAAATGCACCCTCCAGCATCATTCAGCATCTGCAAGGTGGCAGTCAAAGATTTCCCCCTAAGGAGAAAAAGAGCCAGCATGGATTCAAAAGGCATGGCAGCAAGGCATAATCAAATCTGCTGAGTGACACAGATGATTATTATTTAAATTCCATTGTTTTGTAATTTGGAGCAGACGTAGCAGAACACCTTTGCATGTTGCACACTGCTAAAATCATCAGTATATCCCTCGCTACTAAGGAGCTGTGTTGACTGTTGTTGGGAAAGGGAGGACAGCGTAGGAATGCAGCTCCTGGGCTACGCTCAGCTAACGTCCATGGTGTTGCTTCTTGTAACAGAAAAACAGCACTTTGTGACAGACCCAGAGTACTGCTTGTAGGTGACATAAGAGAGAAATTAAGAGAGAGACAGAAAAAAAAATAGACAGAGAACTTCAGAGAACAGACCACCATGACTCCTAATATTCCTGGGTAAGTACACCAAGCTGTACATGGGATACCAAGCAACTACTCTCTAGGAGAAATTTGCTCAGACAAATGTCCCTACCTATGATGTCACTATATAATTACATTTATTTCGTGCGGGGTGACAGCTATAGAAATCTGACTCACAGGATCTTCAGAACAAAGCTCAGTAAGAACATCTTGCATTTACATAACATTTTTTTCATGTCTAGAATACAGAATGCACTTAATGATTTACCAGCATCTTCATTAGGCAGAATATGAAGGTGTGGGGAAGTTCAAATGCATGGAAGTTAAAAAAGTTGTTTGGATTCACATAGGAATTATGACTCAGAGCTGAGTATATAATTTAGAATAACCAAGGCTTCATCTTCTTTATAACCACTAACCTATGATCTGTTTTAAAATACTTTTTGGGTTAGGATTATAAGATACAAACTCTATTTAGCTGTGATACATAACTAACTTGATTTCAATGCTAAATCCTCAGTGCCATTCAGATGTCCAACTGACTGAGATAAATAAAACACTAAAAATATTCCTGTCTTTCTAGTGATTTGTAGGAATATGAATCACAAGCACGAAGAAGGCATGATATGCACACTGACATTTTAATATATTTCCCAGTAAATACCAAATCCTGTTCTCCAGTTTTGTAAAACCAGAGGCAAAAGCTGTGATGGCATTACAAAGCAGCAGTTCTGTTGTAACTTCTACCCTTCAATCATAGCGCTTCTGCTCACCTCTCAATTGGGCCACAAAAGGAAAGCTTTTCTTTGAGACCCAGCTGACCCTGCCTTGATATCTGGAAGCATCAGACTCATATTTCTTATCATGTTCTCATCTCAGGCTGAGCTGCAAATGCTGCTCTTTTCTGGAACTACTTCCTTCAGTAGTATCCCATGGCAAGGAACTGCATGGGTTAATTGTAAATAGTAGAAAATGGAGTACTTGTACTATTTTATGTCTGTTGCCTTTCGGTATGGATATATCTTGTCTTTGCAGTAATCTAAAGGACTAGGATCAAACATCTGTTCTTCATGATATCTTACTTCTGTTATTTCATATACTGATCACATCGCCTCTTTTAGTTGTAGCTCTTCCTTTTAAAATGTGCCTGATCTTCCTCAAAACTTTAACCTTGGCATTATCCCACCATAAACTTTCCCAACGTTTGCTAGGTCCTTTCTTAGACAGATCAAGAGGGATCATGATATTTACCAGAAATCTTTAGTTATGCAATACAATTCTAAAAAATGCCATTGATTTCAACAGAGTTTTGACATAGATAACTATGTATTCATTGAAAGTGAATTGCTCTGCTTTCATCTTATCTGGTTATTTAGTCCATATTTCCTTTACTAGAGATTGTATAATCCTTTGAAACTGTCTTTGCTAATTTAAATAATGTCTGATATTTGTTAAGTTTATTTTTTGCCTTTATTGATCCCCATTCTCCAGATGTTTAGCATCGAACTCACAAAACTAATCCACAGAACATCATAAATGATCTCTGGATCAAAACCAGATATTGATTCTTACTCAAATATTTTGGAAACCTTTAAGTAAACATACATTTTTCCTCAAGTATCATCTCTTCCCAGTACTCCATCAATTCAATGAACCTGTCCTGCACCTCCTCTGTTGTTGTTAAGTAGTAGTGATTTTTTTAAAATGCTAATATATATAACTAGTCATTCACAATGTACTAAATTTATAACATGAATCATGCTCCAATTACTATTTTTAATATTTTCACCATAAAAGTGATCTTTCTGTAATAATTAATGACTGAATAATTTCTATAACGAGAGATAAAAGTTGTTGTTGTAACATAGAGTAATACATTTCCCTTTCTCTTTTAACTTATAGAATCTGCAAATAACTGGTATGAAAAAATGGAGCAGATGTCCTCAGCTTTGAGTTATCATTCACTCCAGTTTTCTGATCAAATCAATCAATCACAAGTATAAAACAGGAACAATACAGAAAAGAACCAAGCTGAATTATTCAGGTTCCTCCTCTCTTATTTGCTTGTATTTGTGTTTCTTTTGTTTTGACATTATCTACTTTATCTCTAAAAGCTTGCATAATTAAAACATCTTTAATTAATGCTCACCAGAAATCAAGATCTACTAAGCAGTCTTATCATAAACAAGAAGAATATGGATGTCTCTCAACATAAGCAGATTAATGAATGCAAACAAAAGTTGTCTTTCATATTCCATTTCTATATTCAGTTCTTCTTGTAACTGCGACCAAAGGGATTGTGACTTGTCCTGTGCAATTTGGTGTTCACCACAGCCACTCTGAAACCTGGAAGCAGAGGCTACAAGCTATTGGGCAGTTCTTTGGAGCAGCTTGTAATAAGTAATTTCTTTTCCCACCTGTCCTTGGCTGAGGCCACCAGTAAAAACACACTGTGTTGAAAACAGCCAGGTACAATGATATTTTAGCATAACATATCAGAACATCTCTTATTGTAGCTGTTGAATGAATGATAGTACTTTCTCTTTTGTTAGCATTCGTGATTACTGAGGACTGATAAGTATCTTTCTGAGGATTGTAGTTTATCTTAACTTAAATGTGCATGTAGCGTTTAGTGTCTTGGTTGAGATTTGGATTTCTGTGCACTGCTATGCACACCCCTGCTCAGTGCTTTCCTGGGGCTTGTGCAAGTTTAGACCATAATAATGAGCAGGATCTCTGTATAATACATGCTGCATTGGCTGGTTATTTGACTATTATGAAATAGTTAAAACTATATAATCAAATAGTTGTGGCTATTTCTTAGAGTCACTTTTGTGTTAATCTAAAGTGGCAGCAAGCTGACAATGTTAAACATGGAAGGAAATGAAAAAGAACAGGCCTGGAGCAGTTAGTAGGGCATTATCATGCTTATATATTTAATATAAGATAGAAATTTCTAGTCTGCTTCCTCTCAGACTTTAATTAATGATTGAAAGCTGTCAGAACTCATTAAGTTCAAGTTTCCTGTGTTTAAGACAGACGTAGAAGCATCAATAATTTCACAAATTTCACAAATCTTAGCTGCTTATTTCTGTAGCTAGCCCATATTCCTTACCTCCAAGGCTTCTGCAAAGGTGTTTATGCTTGGATATTCTGAATTACACATCAGTCATTACCCCCTGGTGACAGCTAGGTTTGATCACCGACCATGTGCCAACACAGTCACCTGAAACCCATTCAACAAATATACACAACAGAGAGAGGCAGATGCAGCTGCTCTCCAGCTGCTCTGAATAAGGATGGTGGACAGGCATCAGGTGGGGAATGGCACATTAATGTGTGGTGTCTTCTGTCTTTAACAAAGTAAAGCCCTTTGTGGCAGACAAGGAAGGGAACAAAGTATTTCTTCTTTGTCCAATCCATTTACGTGTTGTGCCATGACAACGTCAGGAAAGTGGTGAGATAAAGCACACATTTTTGTAACAGAGGGAAGCAGTCCTGAGCAGGCTGGTTATCTGATCCAATTTTTTGCTGCGTTCATATCCTACAGTTTGTTTGATCAGATGACACTGCACTAACTGGTGCTGTAGCAGTTTTTAATGGCACATTGCAGGAGATCTTTGATTTTCTGAGCTGAAAGCTTATCACCTAGTTTAATTTCAGAACCTGCTGTTCCCTTTGTAAGTACACCATCAATTTCTCCTCTCATATTTTTCCATGTTCTTCACCGAAAAATAAGTGGATTTATGCTCTTCCAGGAATAGATCCAGAGGTCGTAACAGCACCACCCTGCTTGACCCTCTCTACGCTAGACTTCAAGAGACCTTAAAGGGTAAGTCTTAATCAAATGATTCTCTAGATATTTGAGAAATGCAGGGTTTGACTATTGTTTTTAAAGTGAATTTTGGGGGCACATTGATGAGAAATCCCAGTCTGAACTCTCATGTTAACTCCATTCAGACTCTCAAAAAAATGTAGTGCCTCCAAAGTGACCAACCATTTTTCAAAACATCAACAACTTTGGAAGGGGACTAAAATCTACAGCTGGCTGAACTACTGCTCGCTATTTGATTTGAAGATCTCAATTCTACCAAAAATTTTCCTTGAATTCAGCAGTAAGGCTGGTAGGAAAAGCAGCCCAACGAGAGCAGATGAATCAGATATTACTATGGGTTATGTTTAGCTGCTGTAGCAGGTGCTATAGCAATAAAGTAAAATAATCCTGAGGCAAGATTCCAGCTCTGTTGACACATAAACAATGCCTTGTTTGATAAATACGGGTAGAAGATTTGAATACACGTAAGTGCAAGCAGAGTGTTGTCAGTGCAAAGAAACATTGCTGAGGTGAGCTAAGTAGCAGCCTCCTGTAATAACCTGCACAGCTCTTCTCTAATTTTTCATCTATCCTGTGTGGAATAGGAAGGTGTATGTAGTTGCTAGAGGTGTTTTTATTCTTCACTATACTCTCCTCAAGGCCAGCCAGCCAGTGCAGGTCCATTCAAAGGGATGTCTCCTAGAGACATGGACAGGTAACAAAACATCACATCATAAGAGGATGCCTCATTCTCATCCTCATTTAAATGACTACTACTGTAGTAGTCATTTAAACGGTATAGTCATACTGTAGTCATTTAAACGGTATAGTTTTCTTTAGAAGTTTTTATTATATATTGTTGTGTATTGCTTCAAATTAAGCCCATTGCTTTGAATACTGGTATTAGACTATATTACACTAACCAGGTTATAGATGCTGAAATCTTCACCCACCCTTTTAAATATGATGATTGTAGTAATAATCCTTCAATTTTTTGCAGTGCTGCATTCTTCAAGTTGCTTAATGATTAGTGTGTTCAGGAAGATCCTTGCCCATTTCCTCTTTAAGTCACACTATCTATGCTTCTTTAGCAGATTTCTCACCCTTCTTTATCACAGGCACATCCTTTATCCAGGGTATCACATGGAATAGAAACACGCTTCAGCTGAATTCCAAACGCAGAAGAGAAACAACTATGAAGTATTTCATATCTATCTGTATCGGTATTTATGATTCATCAAGTGCAAGAAATAAGGTAGAAAGTGGATGTGCTTGTCTGAAAAGAACACAGCCTACCTTTGGGAAATCCAGTGATAATATTAGTTGTAAATGTCTATTATATAAGACTACTAACAGTTTCTCACTCCTAGCAACAGTCTGGCTGTCATAATCTGAAGTACCCAATTAGTCACTGTGTTTCTGCAGTAACATTTTTTCTCTTCCCCTTCCACAGCTGCACCACTTGCTGTTTGGTATTCAGTGTTGGTTTAGTATTCAGTGCTGCCAGAACCCAGAGTTTGAGAAGGATTGTCACTATCCCCTCAGAGCAGTTTGCCTGGTGTTCTCCAAAGCAATGCTGTCTCCTCCTGAAAGAGCAGTTGTAAGTTTGTGGACCTGAGAGCCCCTCATACAGTTCTTCAGCTATGTTGATGAGATCCTACAGCTTCAGCAAAAGCCATATCTGCATTATTAATGTGTCACAAAGCTTTCAGAAAAAAAGTGGCATGGAGATTTCTACTCAGGTTTTTTTACATGAAAAATACTGCAGGGAACACTTTCACCATTTTTTCTGTTATTGTATTTTCCATGCCATGCTAGTCTGCAGTAAGCCCTCACCAAAAGGGAACTCTGCAGTTCTGTTTCCATTTCACCACAAAAGAATAAGTAGCATTACGTTATTTCTTTCACTTAGCACTTAGTGGGATATTTGAGGAAAAATGCAGCAACTACAAATTAGCAAAGTATGCCTTAACTGTCCTATGACAGAAACACAAGTGACACTTGGCCAATGCAGTCTTTTCTCTTCATTCACCAAAAGATGTCAATCAAGACGTCTTGCCCCCGTCAGACTGTCCATCTATTGGAAATGCTTAAGAAGATTTGGATCACTCTTTTCCCTGTGTTAACAGCATCAACAATGAGCTCTTTATCTAAGGGTCAAGAGGTCACTAGCCCGTCAGCTTGGATTACTCATTGTTTCACTCCGGGGTCCCATTTCCCTGACCAGCAGCACAGCATGCAGGTTAGATTTGTCCTGGGATCTGTTCTGGAGGGGAATAACTGGGTGTGCCTCAAACAAAACCCATGAGTGGTTTGATGTTCAGATGAATACAAGGCAGTTCCAGTAGGTATAATGGCCAGGGCTATGCCTATATCTAGCCAGCTCAGGCCTCCAGCAGGTACCCAGAATGATAGACCTTTTCATCTGAGTAATATAGCCTGCGGCCCACACTCTGGAAAGATAAAGGTGTACCGCAAGTATCTCGTTTTGCAGGCATATTTAAAAAGAAATGATAATTTTTTTAAAAGTTTAAAAGAACTCCAAACCAACAGGAAAGTGTGCGGGTGGAAAAAGAAGCTTCACAGGACCTTGAGGAAAAGTCAGATTTTTGTAGCAGAAGGACTTAATCGCAGAAATGAGGTACTGGGAGAATTTCCCTGTTTACCCAGGGGGAGCGGCAATACAGTTTCATGGTAAGAGAAATGAGACTCAAACTAGGCTAAGTAGCTCCAAATTACACAGACTAGAAGTGACTCAAGATGAAAACCAACACAAAGCAGACAAGCAGTGTCTGCACATTAGAGAGGCCGTGGATGACTAGAGACAGATCTGTGGGCACAAATGCCTATGGGACAGTAATTCAGCCAGAGCACTGTGGACAAGAGAGTAACCATAGGTAGCCATACAAATGAGCAGCTGTGGCAGAATCACTAGTTTGGAAAAGACCTGCAGGATCATCGAGTCCAACCATTCCTATCAACCATTAAACCATGCCCCTCAGCACCTCATCCACCTGTCTTTTAAACACCTCCAGGTATGGTGACTCAACCACCTCCCTGGGCAGCCTCTGCCAGTGTCCAACGAACCTACCCTGGCAGAGCTTGAAGCCATTCCCCCTTGTCCTGTCCCTTGTCATTTGGGAGAAGAGGCCAGCTCCCTCCTTCCTACAATCTCCTTTAAGGTAGTTGTAGAGAGCAATAAGGTCTCCCCTCAGCCTCCTCTTCTCCAGGCTAAACAATCCCAGTTCCCTCAACCGCTCCTTGTAAGACTTGTTCTCCAGCCCCTTCACCAGCTTCATCGCTGTTCTCTGGACACGCTCCAGAGCCTCAACATCCTTCTTGTGGTGAGGGGCCCAGAACTGAACACAGTATTCAAGGAGCAGTCTCACCAGTGCCAAGTACAGAGGGAGAATAACCTCCCTGGACCTGCTGGTCACGCCGTTTCTGATACAAGCCAAGATGCCATTGGCCTTCTTGGCCACCTGGGCACACCGCTGGTTCACGTTCACATAGCTATCCATCAACTTTTGGCACCATCTGACACACCATACTTCTTTGGAAGATGAAGCGGTAAGGGATGGAAGGAAGCATTTTTTGGATGGACTGTTAGGTGAGTTGAAAATTGGCTGGATCTTTAGGCTTAAAGAGTAGTGATCAAAAGCTCAATGTCAAGATGAAGACCAAAACATAACAGTAACCTAGGTGGTGATACTGAAGCCCAAATGATCATATGCATCAAAGATTTGGATGATGTTATAAAGTGTACTCTCAGTACAATCTGTGGGCAATGTTGGATAAGGTACAACAGCTGTCATCATAAATGGCACTGCCCAGTCCATGGGGACCTGAGAAATTTGATTATTGTGTAACCATAACTTGCCACAAATTGCTGATTGGGAGGTTGACATTAAGAGAAGAAAGTCACTAGGCGGGTATTGCACTGCTGAAACAGGTTGTACAGATACTTTTCATTCTTGGAAGTTTTCAAAACTGAGATAGACAAAGCCACAGCTGACTTGACCTGATATTAGCAATGGTGCTGCTTTGAACAGGAGATTGGACTAGACATCTCCAGAAGCACTTCCCAAACAATGCTTCTGTGAGTCTATGATACCCTGTTGCATTGCTGTTCTCATGAATCAGCCACAGACCCTTACACAGTGTCATCTGGGATGCTTTGGGATGTGTTTAGACTCATGAAGTGTCTTTTAGCTGCCAATTCACTGTGAAAAGGAACATGCATTTATGCTTCCCAGATGTCAGAGAGCAGCAAGGGCAAGTTGCTCTGAAAGGGAAGGGGAGCTAGGAGCAGAGTGTAAAGACAAGGCAGGCAGGATCTGTGACTTCCCCAACAAGAAGTCAGGACGTTTAAACAGTCCGGGTCAGGATCAGGTCCAGAGACAGTGATCAGGGTCAGCCTTAATCCAGTGACACCCCTGCAAGTCCATTGTGATCAGGCTGGTCCAGGGTCATGCCAGGAAGCAAGTCGGTCTGTCAGGATCAGGGTCAGGACCGAGGAGGTCTTTGAACCCGACACACACAACTGTAATGTAGCAGAGGCGTGGCTGAGCTAAAGAGCCACAGCTTGAAAGGAGCTCCCAAGGGAAGGCATTGCTTCTAGTATTCTTCACAGTACTTCTTAGTGAGGGAGTTGACTTTGGACTCGATTGGTTAGAATCTTTAACCCTGCCAAACAGGAGTCTCCTGAAAGTGAGGATGCTGACACTGGGGGAATTCCTGCCCAGACCTCTACAATTTGGAGCCTAAAGCTGGAGAGGAGAGCTTCTCTGGCCCATAAGTCCCTAACCACATCTTGGTTACAAGACAAACAAATACAAGTTAACAGTTATATGCCCTTTTAGTAGATGTTTTAGCAGATCTAATACCTAAAATCCCTTAGGCGTATCCCACACGAGAAAAGTGGCAGATCCACCCCATCCAGACAGATTGTCATCTGAGGCTGTTTCATCTGACAGATCAGCTGTCTTGACTAGCTCCCTGTTCCACAATGATTGTAGTAGTATTCAAGGCTTAGCTAAAGGGTAGTTAGCTCTGATTTTGAAAGTATTTGCCAAACTTAGGCTTTCTTTTCTTCTCACCTTTGCAGGGAGCAGTTTTTGGCATTGCGTCTAGCTATAAATTCCTTTTGTTTCAGATGGGAAGCCTTTCTTCTGGCTTTGCAATACATCATATGTTATTAGAGTCATAGAATCGTAGAATCATTTAGGTTGGAAAAGACCCTTAAGATCACTGAGTCCAAATGTTAAACTAAGATTAGCAAGTTCACCACTGAACCGTGTCTTTAAGTGCCACTAATATGTGTCTTATTATTTAAAACACGTTATAATTTAATACATATTTTTATTTTTATACATGCTTAACATAAATAATAATGCAAAAAGGGATATCAGGCTGCTTTATTAAAACAGCCTCCCCTCTCCTTTTAAAGTATTTTTTAGGGTATCTTATCCTGAGTATGTCACAATATCCAGCAGCTGGAATTCCTGGGGATGCAATCCTGCGTGTGTCCAGGCAGAGTGGGTAAACACAACAAGAGGGAGCTGAAACACAGTGACACACAGCCATTGCACTGCCCTTTACTGAAAGAGATTGATAAGATCTAGAGGAAAGGCTGCGTCATGCAGCCCATGGAATATGAGCATTGTCTCAGACCTGGAAGTAGGGAATAAAATCCTGTGTCCTAGCTGTATCCACAACAAAAAGGTATCCACAACAAGAAGGTAATTAAAAAGCAGGGATCATGTAAGGAAGTGTTGCTGTTGGTTGTTTTAGAGCTTCAGGCTTCCAATTAATACTTGATCAGTTGGCTAGTGACTGCTGGATCTGTGTATCATGGATATCATGTTATCATGGATTACACCATGAGATGAACTGAGATACTCCCACAGAGTACAATTTTATGGATCCAGAACCTATTTCTAGATATCATGAAACTATCTTTCAAGAGGCATCAATGAGCAGCCTTGTTATGGAGGAAATTTGGTTTAATTTGGCAACACTGAAAGTGTTTAAAAATCACTCACTGAGCAATCAGAGCATCGGCTGTGCTCATCTTGTTGAGGTTGAAATTAGTTCACATAAGGAATGGTACACTGAGCCTGCACACATAGCTGGAGACTAGTAAGTGGGGTATAGGGGTATATAGGTCAAAGGATGATTGTTTTCTTGCAGAATTATTAATATTCTTCCAGAACTATGTTCTTCCTACTAGGGGTATGGCACTGTCTGCCAGGGACAGTAATTCAAGGAAACAAACCCCTTATGGATGTGTGGGCTTGTGGTGAAAAGCTGATTAGGAAAGATCCCTGTTTTGTCAAGAAACAACCTCATCTTGACTACACAGAGAACTAGATTATATGCAATGGAGACTTTCATATCAATTTATAGTTCTTGATGCTTCACATATCTGTCCTTTATCCGTTGCCTACACAACACAAGCTCAATGGACTTAAACTATCATTCATCGCAGTCCTCTCAGTGGAGCTTTAGCTTGACAGCATTAGTGTGAGACACCTTCTTCTGTGCTGCCAAGTGATCAGGGATGATGTAAGGCAGTAGAAACTTGTCAGATCCCATAGCTAAATACAACTCGGCTTTCAAAACCAGAAAAATAAACTCTGGAATGGCTGTCATACTTCAAGGCTGAGAAATTCTTATTCCAGTTTAAAGCATTAGAAAAGGTTTTGGCTCTGTCTCAAACCCTTGTTTTGTGGTGTCACTTCTGACTATTACAAGACACAACAGTGTTTGCTTTAGAAAAATGGTTCTTTAACATTTAAAACACTGGCTTTCAAAGAAGTTAAGTTAAATTGTATCCTCAAAGATTTGTAGTCTATTTGCCATAATAATATTCTGGCTTTCTTTTACACCTTTTTTTTCGGTGATTCAGAAATTACATTACCTATTAAATAACTAGGAGCTATAACATCTCTGTGTTCTAGGCTACCATTACTGTCCTCAGTCTATGGAGAAGAAAATTTTAGGCAAAGTAATGATTTTTTTCACTGTCATTTACCAGATACATAAGATAAATGGGAATAAGATATAGACCTCAATTCCAGTACTGTAGGATTCTCCATTTAATATGAGAGGTAGTAACAACAGGCACTGAACTAACAGAAACTACACTGAGGACTCCTGCACTTCATCAGACTATGGCAAGGTATACTGGAATAACTTGTCATTCATGCACTCTCAGAGGGCTTCATCTGTGAAATGTTGCTCTTCCAGTGCGCTTTAAAGTCAGAGGAAATAAGTTAAATTAGCAGTGAGTATATTCATATCCAATATGTTCGGGCTTCTCTGCTGAGGTGGCAACTTTATATGTTCATGGCATATGTTCAGTCATCCCTCTGAGCCTTCAATATAAACCAGGGATTTAATTTTGTTGCTTCAAATATGTCACGCCAATGGGTTCCCTCAGCAGTTTCCAAGTGTGTATGTAGCGGTTGTTTTACACAACACGTTCTCATGCCCTGTGGTGATATGCCTGCACTAAGTACCTCAATATGAGGAACAGCAGAGAGAAAAATGTTTCTGGGGTATACTTTGCAAACCTCGGATGTGCCTCTGCACGACTGAAAAGGTTTTGACCGATTTTAATAAAACACTTCACCCAGAAATGCTTGCTCGCTCTGCCCCCCTCTGGAAGCCACTGGATGACACAAGGAGAACTGAGGAATCTTCAGTCCCCTGCTTTCTGTCCTGCTCTTTCTGAGACCAGGCAGGTTTTCATATGCCTTCATGGTTCTAGCAGCATGAACAAGGTGCTGCAGACCATCGATCTCATTGACGATTATTACAAAAAGTGATGGAGTAAGTGCACTACAAGTAATAGTGAAGGGAAGAGCTGGATACTGTTTGGAGCTGGCAAAGGACTGTAATCCGTGCTTCTTGTAAAAAATAAAGCACAAGGAGTATGAATTCATAAAAAACAAGGTTAGACTGTGCAAATAAAATTAAAACAAACAGTGAAACTCTCTTTTCATACAAATAAATAAGGAAATTATTCCACTGTGTAGTGAGGATGGGCTAAATACGAAACCCAATAATGCTCCAGATCCAAACTAATATTTTGCCTCATTTTTCAGTAAGAAAGATTATGTTGATGGGATGGAAGTAAAGGCTAAATGGCTAATAGAAGTAAATTCACAGAGACAGAAATGATCACATAGGGGGTGAAGGAATGCTCAATACAGTCTTTTGAGAAACAAGATGATTTACACACTGCAATCTGAAAAACATTCTGAACTTTTAATGAAGCATGAAGGAGTACCTGCTGACCAGAAAGCAGCAAGCGCACTACCCATATATAAGAAAGGGGAAGGAAAAGAATCCAGAATCAAGAATTTCATTTCAATTGGATATGAAATTAACACACATTTTGAAGTGGTAAATATTTCAAAGCAGAAAATTAAATACAAACCACGATAAAATTAATTATGCATTTAGTAGTGTTAGATTGGTCAGATGGTTATTGTACTTTTTGATACCAAAGGACAACTAAATCTTTGCAAAATCCAAAGCCAAATCTGATCGATTTGTATCGTAGCTAACTACCAACACTTTATAGGAAATTATTGTTTATAGAGGTTTTATGAAGCAAGTAGCAAGAAATATGAGATTAGAATCAGCAAAATAAAAGAAAGAGTAGTTGGTCTGGAAAGAACAATCATTAGTGGAAAACCTTAAACATTTGGGATTGATTTTTTTTAACATCTTCATTGGAGTGTACTAATGAAGTTCGGTGATGACACAAAGCTCAACAGAGAGGCAGACTGTAATATCACACGGGAAAAACTAAATGACCTTGAGAGTGGAGTATTAGAAATGGGATGAAATTTAATTGCATGATGTGCAAAGTCACGCACTTAACAAGCTTATAACATGAACTGCAAATTGGGAGTTTCAGACGAAAATGACAGAGTCGGAGAGAGACTTTGGGGCACTTGCTGATTACAGAAAGATTGTGAGACACCAGTATAGTGTGGTCACAAAAAAAAAACCCAAACCCAAATGTCACAACTGGAAAGTATTTTTCCTGGTATAGTCAGTAAAGCCAGGGATGTGTTTTTGTCACTGTGTAAGACACTAATTAGAAATCATATGAAATATAACCTGTTGCTCTTATTTGAAAAGGACAGTTTCAGGTGGGTATAGATGTCAAATCAGCTACTGGGATTGCAGACAGGAATTTCCTTCTGTGTGAATGCAAAGGCAATATAGCCACGTAAATATCCCTATCCTGCCTGTGGGTCTGGACCAGTTCTGTGCACAGTGCTATGCCATACCTGGTGGATTCAACAGCCCCAGACAGCGCAAGCCCATCATGCAACAGAGACATGTCCTTCCAGAGTTAGTTTTCTTGGCCTAAAAAAGTAAAATTATCTAGAAACTTGATCACTCTCTATAAATAAACACTAAGGTTTGTAGCTGTCCTGTCCCCCAGAAGGGCAATGTAAGGGAAAAAAAAAACCCAACCAACCAAAAAAAAACCAAGAAGAAAATCAAATATACTTTGTCTGAAAATAAAGAGAGCTTTGAATCCAACAGAGAAGAGATATTTATCCATTAAATTATGAAGAAAAATAATCTTACTTTAAAAACAGAGGCCAAATTCACATTCTTTCCGAAAATGTACCCAGGAAAAGCTCTCATTCTCTAATTTGTTCTGTAGCAGAAAACCCCCAGCTTTGTGCTTTAAATCTACTATTTGTTCGGGAATGTGCTAATTTTAATAAGTTATTTCATCGATTCTTTATGGAAAAAATACATATTCTGGTCAAATTTTGGACGTCAGTGTTTTTTTTAAGAAAACCTGACGTAGAACTTTCATTGTAGAAAATAAAAAGAAATTCTTGGAGTAGTTTCTGCATTTTTTACAGTGATCTGGCTTTGTATTTGGTGAACATCTGTTTGATCACAGGCCAGGATGCAGGAGGAAGAAAAATCAGTATACTGAACTGGGCATTCAGAAATACAGTGATAATATCTAGTGTGTGTGGAAATATTTTCTCCCCAAATGGACTAGACTTTTCACACTACAGATGGTGCAAAAGAGGTAAAATACTTTTTCCACTAACTGCTATCAACTACTGATACTTTCATCATTAGGATTCCAATTACACTGACAAATGTTCTTTATGAGGTCTCTTTCCACCAGTTGTCTCCCTCTCTGTGGCATAGAGTAGAGTCATTTCTTTGGAGATCTAAAGTACCTGTCTTCCTTCTGATCTTGCTGGAGACAAGTTACTTACTGGCAATTTATAATTCTTAGCTAGCAAAGTCCCTCTATGTAAAGTCTATGAGCTTTTCTTTTTAAAGACATTTAATTTCTCTTTTTCTCTTCCGTTTCCATATTTTTTCACTTTTTCTTTTTCCTTTTCTTCGTCTTTTTCCTTTTATTATTCTTTAATGTTTTCCAGCTCTCACAGTCATATGTGATTACAGAGATTAGTTTGGAATCCAAGGAGGGAGTGTAAAAAATCTGTTTTGAGTCCTATATGACCAGACTTTTCCCCCTAGGTTTTACATTTGTCAATAGCTTTTCAGAGATGCTGAGAAGCACATGGTTTTCAGAAATGTCTAAGACAAGTAGACACTTGCCATCTCTTTATACTGCAGTTTCATAGGAAGAAAAAAAACAACAGGCAAGAGAGGCAAGAGGAGAGAGACTGTAGCTCACAAGTACCCATGTTGAGCCACTCCATCATCTGGTTATTCAGCCATGTAGAGTGCTTGACACCTCTGAAGGATGCTGCATGTCTGGGACACTTAATGTTCAACAGCAGGACTTGGCCAGTGTCTGTTCTGCAATGAGATATCCAATATATGGAGAGAGCCAATTCAGTTTAATGACAATTTCTAGACTTCTGTGCATAGTGTGCAACACATCATAGAAAGAGTGACAGACCGATACTCTACCTTTAACACCAGTGTGGAGCAAACTGTTGCATACTGTCACAGTATTGACCATAACGCCTGTATCAGGAAGGGAGAGAAAATCTCAGCCCAAGGTTAAATCACTATCTTTTACTAAAAGGGAAACAAGGACAATTGCACCCAGGTAATTCGGCAAAAAATTAGCTTCAACACCCAGTTAAAGACTTCCTTGGACCTTGTGCCTCTCCAAGGATCTTCCAGCCACGATAGACTCCAATATACCTGACAAAGAGGGCTCACTGCCAGAATCCATTCTCCTTTCCAGCACTTTTGTGCACAGTTATTGAAACCACCTTACATGTATACATGTAGGAAAAAGTAGGTATTTGCAGTAGTATATGAGAGACATGGAAGAGTGACAAGGGAGTACATTTCCTCTCTCTCATACATAGACACACGAGCAGACACACACACACACACACACACACATATGAATGCACACACACAGAGACATGCCCCAAAGCCATTAAAATCTCAGCGACGGGGAGAGATTTCTCAGGATGTGTGATGTGACAGTCTTTGGCACTTCTCCAGCCAGCCCTCCTGCAGGTCCCTGCTGCATGAGAACAAGCTGATTAACAGTCTTCTGTACCCTGAAGCTAGGAGCACTTAAGGGAAGGGGTTGTTCCTTTTATCCTGCAGCTGCAGAGAGGGTATCCATGCAGACAAGGTAATGAGAATTTTTCAATAGTCTCACCTTCTTCTTCCCAACAGTTTTTCTCACTCTTCCTCTGCCCCTCCTCCCTCCCTCTTCAATGTACTTGCTCATTAATGATTATGAAAAAACCCTAGCTGGTACATATAGAAGTGCAAAGCTGCTGCTGAACAGACTCCAATTGACTCAGCATCAGTTACTGCATCTGTTTGTGAGGCTGCCAGTCAGGACTGCAGATGATTTAAGAGGCTTTCTTATTGGCAATTTAGTTAAACCTGCTGTGCACAGCCAGGTCTTGGGAGAAGGAAGATGAATGCACATTTTAATGACTGAATCAGCATATATTGGGAATCAGGATGGAAGCAGCCTCACCTCCCTGGGGGCTCACCAGCTATGACAAGCAAAAAGCCTCCTGCCTGTTAAAAAGTACATGATTGCTATATGCCCCTCTGCTTGATATATATTCTAGATGAATTGTGCCCGGGCTCCCCAATGACATTAAAGAACACCCAGTGTTTGCAAGATCATGTTGAAACTGTTTAGAACCCGATTCTAGTGCTGCATCCCAGGAGGGATAAAACTACTGCAGAGTGGTTTCAGCAGATTGTTGCATCCTTTACATTCCTGGATTAATTGGTAATGTAAAACGTCAGGCTGCTAATAGGTCTAATATTTGGTTTGCACACACACATTTACCCCTGTGCTGTTTGGTGTAAATTAGCACACCTTTACTACAGTCAGTGGAGCTATATTGATTCATATCAGCTAAGGACTGCAGCCATAGTATTTGCCTTTATTTTTGTACGTGTATGCATGTTTGTTCATATACTTCAGTTTTCAATAGACAGATTTCAGCTATACAGAATAAGATTGTCCTCCATCTGTTTTTATCGTCAACAAAAATCACTGCAGCTATTCAGTCACAAATGTGAATTTATTCTGTATCCTCAGTGACATTGAGATAATTGAATTTATATTGCACATATGGTTGTTTACACATAGAAGAGCTCACAGTCATTATTACTGTTGCTGATTTATGTTATTCCCATCCAAAGCTGCATGCATTTGTGCATCATTCAGTTTAAAATATTTCAGAAATATATCATCACGTAACAAACTAAGCAATCAGATGAGCATCTTATTACTCCCCTCAACTCTAACTATTCCAGTCATTCCACTAACCTTTAGATCCTTTTTTTCTGACTTCAGAAGTGATATTCTTGCACTTTTTGCTCTACAGCTAAAGCTATTTTGGACAGATGCACAGCAGTAACCTGCAGTTGGAAAATATACAACAGGCTTTGGGAAGATAAGGAACCCTGAATTTAACACACTGGAGAGTTAACAGTAAACAGAACACATATTTCAAGCTTTTAACAAATCACATCTGAGATCAGTATGTTGGAATTCAGACTTAAGTGTTGCTTATGTGCAAACTGATCCCAACGTAGTAAGACACCTGAAAGCATCCAGGTTTTTTTTTGCAAGAGGATTTTTTTATAATTAATTCTGTAACAGCTGTCCTAAACCTTCTAACCAGACTCATCTGGATCACTTGCCTCCCTAGGGGATTTTATTTTTTGTCATGCCTGCCTTCCTTAGGTTGTCTTACTCCTCAATCAGGAAGAACACTAATTCTCATCTTCACTTCTTTAGGCAATAAGGCTAAGTTTTGCCATGCTATTTTTCGAAAGTTTGTATCATTTAGGTGCTAGCTATGTGAACATGACACCTTGTTATTAATTTCCCTCTACAAAATGGTTTGGCAAGACAGCATCATTATTGTTTAGACAGAGTAGCACTGACTCTGTGAGTAATTGAACTCAATTAGGAGCAGGTCTCCAGGTGATTTAAGTCACAGGCATCACACTAAGTCAGCAGTCAGTGCTGCCAAGTTAAACTGACTGAAAATATGAGACTAAGTCCACACTTGACTTAAAAAGCACATCTGGACTTAAAGGCATCATTTCCAACACCCACATGATTAGGCTATCAGAGAGACGCTTGTAGTTTTTTGAGTGATGATTGCTCTTTGGAGCCAAGCCTGGATCTACACGAGGAACTTCACAATACCCACGTAAGCCAGCTATGGGATTTAGGCTATTCAGAGTTAGGCAAGAGTTGAGGAAATTCTGGACAGCAGTTCTGAGAGCTTGACTTTACCTGACTTCTGCTGCTGGCCTCCAGCTCTGTGCTTGATCTCCTCGCTGGCTCCTGGAATTCCCATAGAGTTGTGAACATTTCAGCTTCACAAAAGGTAAAAACCTTGCTCATGTCCCAGTTATAGCCTATTCTGAGAGCAGCAGCAGAAGCAATTGCATGCAAACTCAGCCAAGGAGTGAAATCTCTTCATCAAAAGCAAAAATGGCAAAACCTGGACCTTTCTTATTAAATAAATCATATAAACAATCCATTTGCATATGTTCTGCATTCTTGGCTATAAATTTTTAAATATTTTAAAGGTTTAGGTAACCCCGGAGGATTTATAACAGGAATCCCTCTGAACTGGGATCTAAGAATTACTTCTCCCTTAAGAATAATGATGTATTGGGTCTAAGCAGTTTTAGCATTAGTATTTTTTAATCTCATGGGGCTTTCAATGCAGTTATTTTCAAAAGAAATAAGACCAGACGGTAACTGTAGATTAGGGGAAAAGAATGAGCGGCCAATTAAATATTAAAATTGTCTGTTAATTTTAGAAACTTGCAGCACATTATTAATAAAAAAAATTAAAGATACAGGGACATTATATGTCATATTATTTCTCAAATTCCCTATTCTTAAGCTGTAAAGAACTTTTAAATATTTAAATCATATCGGAAGTGTAAATGATAGTATATGCATATTGAATTACATAAATTTTTACATCTGTTTCTCTCCTTATATATGCACACCAACCACAAACACTAACCCTATAAGATGCTTTATATCAATGTATTTTTGTGTAATGTAGCTATATATATGTTTCATTTTTAAAGCAGAGTGAAAACAATTTTTTAGTTCTTTGGAATTTTTTGAGGACTGAAAAAAAAATACATTCCTTATTGCGATGAACTGAAATATTTCAATGGTTTGGGGCTTTGTAATATCAGAAATGCAAAAATGTGCAAACTAGCTCATGGCTTCACAGCACTTTTTGAGAGTCAAAAATACAGCAAGAGACTGTGTGTTTAATGTTATTGAGTGAAGACACAATGCTTTGCTGCAAACAGAGTAGATCCCATAGAAATTATTTATCACACCTAGACCACAGAGCCACTCTGCTCTTCCATGTCTTCCTTTTTAGTTCATATACATAGATCCTTTCCACTGGTGCTGAAAATATACATTCTCTTTTCAAGATGGTTATTTCATTGCTCTCCATTAAAACAGAGAATCGATATGTGTATGACAGGGACAGTCAAGTTAGAATAAATTTAGCATCAAATTTGTGATTTACTTTCAGAAAGGCTGAGTAAAATATCCTCCCCCTTCCAAACTGATCTGTTCCCTCTATGCACTCAGTGACAAACTGTGATTGCTGACACAATTTTCTCCCCTTAGCTCAACCCGTTCAACACTGTAAATGAGAAAAGGATGTGGCTCCAGTCTGTGTACATCAATGAGGGAGTTCCTTATGTCCCAAACATACATACCTTTATGAAACTGAAGGTTTTATATCTTCAACATTGCTTTTTCTGAGGTCATAACTTCCGTTTAAGTGTAATGACTGGGACAAAGCAAAATACAAGACCTGAAACATTCTTCAGAGTACAGAGCAGCCTTTGTGGAGAGAAAGTGATGAGGAAGTGATGAAGTGGTGATGAGAAAGAAACCTGAGAATATTTGCAGTGGGATCAGTACAAGGCCTTGCTGTAATATTTTTAAAGACTTACTTCAGCCATAGCACTATGATACAGCAACCATCTAGTGGATTAGCATGCACTACTCACCTAACAGCAACACTAAGGGGGAAAAAACAGCTCAAATTAATAAACCAAATAAAAACATTAAATCCCTAAATACTAAACATACATCAAATTTGGCAACTCCTTTGACTGCCTAAGGCAGCAGGTTTATAGAGTCATGTTAATTTCACTTAATATTATTAGCAATTCCCAGGAAAGAACTGCATAGTTACAGTACATAGTACATTAATCTTTATCATATGTGTAAGAGTCAAAGCTTGCAACAGGATTATGAAAACAGAAAACTTATTTTTTTATTTCCAAACTGATCTCTATGCAGAAAGTAAAAATCTAATGAAACTGGTTACTAACTGACTACTAACTTCCCTGGGGCTAGAAATGTTCTCCCATCAAGTGTTGGGAGAAATACCCTTGTGCAAGTTTTGAGCTCTCTGCCTTTGAGCTGTTGCTTCATCTATTCCAGTTAATGTGATTGGGTCAAAGGGTGCAAATACCTCATTCTCCAGTTTTAAACATACTGTGGGTTAAATTAATGGTTGTGCACACAAAGCATTCAAAAAGCACAAGACATGTTCCCCACAGACTCATTTTGGCTTTGCTCATGAATATTGTGGGGTTTCCTCTAAAAAGCACATGACCCCGTCTGGATGTACACTCTTTCAAATAGAACGAAACCATTGGCTGTTCCCCTTTCAAGGGAAAGCAAAGCTGAGTGTGTTCCTGGTGCATTCACATTCTCAAAGTCTACTTTGCATATAAGAATACAAGAGCAACCAGTACTGGGTCAGATCAAAGGTCCATCTAGCCCAGTGCCTAGCTCTAGCAGTGATCAGCAGTGGATGGCTGAGGCAAAGAATAAGAGCATGGCAAGAATATAGTCATTCCTTCCCAAGTATTACCCCAGCCATCAGCAATTTGTGGAACAGGGACTTCCTGGGCCAGAGATCATGACTTCATTTTTAAAAATCCTTACTGGATTTTTTTTCCATGAGTAGGTCCAAGAGAAGCCTGGATTTCTGTGGAAATGAGTTCTACAGCTTCACTAAACACAATATTTTGTGAAGAAATATGTCCTTTGATTTAATTCAAAGCTAGCCCCTAGTGGGTTTCTTTTATTCTACTCTCTGAACTGGAAATGATATTGAGATATTATTCCAGTTCATCTTCCCCAAGTTGTTCACTATTAAAAACATTATAAACTATGAAAAAAACCACACCACTGTTTTATTTACACTTACCTCTTTCTTACCATGCTGGAAAATCCTACTCTTTTTAGCCATTTGTTATGCGGAAGTTATTCACTATCTTTATCCTTTATCACTCAGTTCTTTAGTGTGCAAGATCCTTCAGTATCTGACTCAAGAGATGTCCAAGACAGTCAGCTGACTTTAATCCACCACTTCCCAGGAATTATCCTCCACAACACACAGAGGTAGCAGAAGAATTACCCTTTGCTGATACACTTAGTTGGGCTTATTGTGTTGATAAGAGCGGTTGAATATGAATTTGGCTGCCAAGGCTGCTCAAAGTCTTTCAGATACAGATCAGCACAAGTCTTACGAGGCTCATATGGCAAGTGATTTTTTCAGGACCTAATTTGATGAGAAGTTCCCATCTCCTGCCCTTTCTACGGCTCTAGATAAAGCTTACAGATCTTTATGATGAAAAAGAGGTGATAGTTTGTGAACCAGGTAGATGGCCTTTGGAGCTCATTGTGAAAGGATATCATGAAAGGATTTTCTAGAAATGTATAGGTGTTCTAGCAGACACTGTGCAAGTTCAAGGAACAAATACATCTTAAAAGCCTAGGTATCACATTGCTGGAGAAATCCCTGAACTGAAACTGCTTGGGAGAGGGGCTGGGATAGTGCAGGGGTGAAGTTCGTGCTGTTTTATATTCTTCACTAGACCTTTGCTGTGGCTGCTGATGGTGACAACACGCAGAGCTAGACAAACCCGTAGTCTGACCTAGATGAACCTGTCCTATAACCCCAGGCTGCCGCGTTCATTAAGGCGCACATGGCCCACTAAGATTACCCTTCCCGTAGCTGCAGTAAATGCTGCGGGAGACGGTGCTCTCCACGAGTTTCACTGGGAAAGGGGTGAACGCGAGAAAAAAGGGGTGGTGAAGCCCGCTCCACCAGGTGCAAGCCTCGCACCGGCCGCCTGCGCTGCCGCTTTCCCGGCTGCCAGCAGCTCCTTTGTCACCCCTCCCTCGGCGGTGGCGAGCGCCGAGCCCGCAGCCTGGGAGCGGCAGGAGGGCTTAGGACCCAGGGGGAAGGCAGCCGAGTGGAAGGACCGAGGCTTTGGTGCACACGCCTCCTACCAAAAAAAAAAAAACCCAAAAAAAAAAAAAACCTAGCCCCGTGGAGCTCGCTCATTCACAGTTTTCTAGAGAGATCTGAGCCTGAACCTGAGAGCCGGGAGATCTTTCTCACCCACCCAGCTCAACAGCAAGGACACCTGCGGGGGGGCAGAAAAGCATCCCCCGCCGCCCCCCGCCGCCCCGAGGCAGCTGCCGGCGCCGTGCAGGTATTTGGATTTGTCTTTTCTGGGCTTGCGGCAGGCGGCTCGCCGCGCTCAAGCCGCGCGTCCCCCTCCCCCGGCCTGCGCCTCCGGGCCGAGCGGCGGCGGTTCAGCACCGCCGGGCGGACAGCTCCGGCCACAGCCCCGCGGCGCCGCGGGCAGGGGCCGCTCCCCGCTCCCTGCTCCATGCCTGCTCCCTGCTGCCTGCTCCCTGCTGCCTGCTCCCTGCTCCCTGCCTGCTGCCTGCTCCCTGCTCCATGCCTGCTGCCTGCTGCCTACTCCCTGCTGCCTGATCCCTGTTCCCTGCCTGCTGCCTGCTGCCTGCCTGCTCCCTGTTCCCTGCTGCCTGCCTGCCCTGCTCCCTGCCTACTCCCTGTCCCTCGCTGCCTGCCTGCTCCCTGCCTGCTCCCTACTCCCTACTGCCTGCTCCCTGCTGCCTGCCTGCTCCCTGTTCCCTGCTGCCTGCCTGCCCTGCTCCCTGCCTGCTCTCTGATCCTTGCCTGCTCCCTGTTCCCTGCCTGCTGCCTACCTGCCTGCTGCCTGCCTGCTTCCTGCCCTGCTCCCTTCTCCCTGCTCTACTCCATTCTCCCTACTCTGCCTCCTGCCTGCCCTCCTCCCTGCCCTCTGCCTGCTTCCTCCTGCCTGCCCCACTCCCTTCCTTCTGCCTCCTGCCTGTCCTGCCTCTTGCTCCCTGCCTCTCATTCTGTCCTGCCTCTGTTTGTCTGCCTCACGCTTGCTTTGCCTGCCTCCTTCTCCTGCTCCCTGCCTCCCCTGCCTCCATATCCCCATGTCCCCTGCCTCTACTACTTGCCTCCCGTGCTTACCATGACTCTCTGCTCTCTGTCTGCCCTGCTCCCTGCCTCCTCTGCTTCTTACTTGGCCTGCTCCCTCCCTGCCTCCTTATCCTGCTCCGTTTGTCCTGCCCCTCTTTCTTGCCCTGATCCCTGCTTTCCCTGCCTGTCCTACTTCCCCTGCCTGCCCTGCTTTTCCTCCCTGCCCGACTTTCCCTACCTCCCTTTCCTTCTCTTCTTCCCCTGCCTCTCCTTCCTTCTTTTCTTCTCCTGCCTCTTTTCTGCCCTGCTTCCTGCCTCCTGCTTATCTACCCTGCCTCTTCTGCCTCTAGTCCTCCTTGTCCTACTTCTCTGCCTCCTGCTGTCCTGTTTTCTGCCTTCTCTATCTCCTCTTCTCTCTGCTCTGCTCCCTTAATTCCTTTCCTGTTTGCTCCCATTACCTCCCATTCTTCACTTCCCTGCCCCTTCTTCCCCCCTGTCTTTGGTCTCCATCAACAGCGTCAACCATTCTTGAAAGAGGGCATGGGGGCTCAAAAAACCAGCTTAGAAGCCCAAGAGTTGGGCAAGCATGGGAAAGAGCACAAGTTAGAAGGAAAAGTCCAAATTCAGTTTCAGAGCAGGGGAGAGATGTGAGGGATGGAGGGGAAAGGGTTAAATCTGGGACTTAAGAGACGAAGTAGAGAATCCAGCCTCTGCCAACAGATAGGATGTTGCCAAAGAGCAGCAGATAACTGTCTGCTCCTAAGCAAATTGATGCCTGTTTTGACCAGGTATATTCAGCCCGAAAGGGTGAGGGATTAAAAGGGGGAGGGAACGTACCAGGTCAGTCAGTGCTTTCCCAGTGGCAAGCAGTGATGAATAATGGGTGCAGAGAAGAAGTGGGATAAACTACTCCTGCCCTGTGCATCCTTTGCTGCAGGAAGTCAAGAATTAGCTTGTGGTCTCTGCAGGCAGTGGGGGTGTTCAGAGAGGGCTTTCAACAGAAAATAAACACAAAGCAAAATAACAGCTGGAGAAACTGTGTGCTACTGGCCTGACTTTAATTCTCTTTACAATGGTTTAGTTGTAGGAAGATGGGGAATGTCTTAGGGGAAAGTGAGCTTTCCATTTTAAACTCGTGATTCCTCAATCTAAACAAGCTCCAAGAATAATGAAGTTAAGGAGCAGATGGTTACTTGTTGTCCATCACTAAACAGTGACTGGATCATATTTGGAAGGAAAAATTAAATTACAGAAAGGCTGCTTTCATGTGCTGTCTGAGTAACCAGATGACAACATGGATTTTCTCCAGTGCTAAATATTAATGCCAACATCTAAATGACGTATTATGTAACAGTATTATGCCATGCTCTGCATAGCAAAGGTAACGGTTTTCTTTTTCATATAATGATAAGTCAGATAACCTTATAGAGCTTTCTCTGGTTTGTACTCTGTATCCCGGCTTGAAGTTTACAAGGGCAGCTTGTGTTGTCAGCACAATCAGGTTTGATATATACCTGTTATAAAATGCTACCAATTGTCTTAAGAATTCTGTTGATTCATCTGGCTTTTAAAATGATTTGATTATTTTCTAAAAATTAGACTTTTGTAAGCTATATGCAGAACAAGGAAAGATATTGTAACCTTTTCCTTGTGGTTCATCATTTATAACTCAAAATCTGTTTCGAAGATCAGATACTCTTACACTGAGTAGCACTGAGTGCTACTGTGTACCAATGTAAACGCTATAATTGAGTTTGACAATGGAGGAACTGCAGAATCCTTTCCATAGGTCTGAGTCATAATTCCTTAAACTCTATGTGCTTTGAAGAGGATGCTTCTTTGAAACACGTAACAGCAGCCTCATCTTCCATAAGAGGACCATGTCAGTTAAAGTACAAATGATCAGTCTCGTAAAAGGTTGAAGAATATTTTGTTCAAACTAAGACTGCAAACTAATGCAATTGTTAATTTAAATGTGCAGTTACTAAAGCAATTGTGCTATTGTTTGGCAAGCAAGTATCATAGTCTCTCTCAGCCTGTTACTGTGGTGTCTGGCACATATGCAAACAAGATATGACAATCAAGTCCTACTAGTAAAAATAACAATAAGAAAAAAAGCAGCAACATCAGTCTTTTATGGAGTGAGAAGTTCAGTGAGCAGAAGTTCACATAGTTTTTGGCAGATGAGTTATAAGTCCTTTGCCTCTTGAAACCAATGCTGCTCTTAGAATTTAGTTTGAGGATTTCCAAATATTTTTGGGTTATTTTGGGGTATTTTTTTTTTGTCCTTTAGTAGGATTTGTAGAAATAAATTCCTTAAGTCTGATATGTGCCATCACTGAGAAAACAAACCCACAAAGTATTGTCAAATTATGTTAAAATTAATTTCTACAATTTTGGAAGAAGTACCTGTGTGCAGACCTTTGTGTTTGTGCTCAGAAGTGAGAGATAAAACCAGGAGAATTACATGGATTCCTGGATGCAGAAATCCATCCCTTTTTCCTTTCTCCCCTTCCTCCCTTCTTCTTCCCTTCCTTTCCTTCCTTCCTTCATTGCTCCCCTCCTGCCTTCATTCCCTCCTTCTTTACTCTCTGCCCCTGCCTTTCCCTTCTTCCCTTCCTCCCTGCATTGCCACCCCACAGGATACCGGGGATGCCTTTCTCTGGCTTAATACATAAAACAGAACTGAGTCTATACTTGTGCCCCACTAATGGAGCACAAATACATTACCACTGCTTCTCATATTTTTTAAAGGGATGTAATTTTTAAAATAGGAAGCAAACAAACTGTAAAATTAGAGGCACTTCATGTTATTAAAGATGTAGAACTAAATAACTCCATAATATATTTCGTTCCTCCTTTTGCATGTCTTTGTTGCTGTTGTCTTAGCACAACTTCTGTAGTGCATTTAAGGATTTTCAGGCAGCAATACTATGATTCCATGGTATTAGATTTCTACATGTGGCTTAATTATCAGTCTTGGGGCTTAGAATTCATGTTTTGCATGCTGCTGATAATTTCTGCTGCAGGATGTCTCTCTATTATTGGAGAAAGTGACCTCTTTGTCCAATAGCAGCCAGAATACTTTATACATGGTGACCCTTGGAGTAATTTGTGACTGACATGGAAGTCCCTTGGAGTTTACTGCTTTTTTGACATGCCACGGGTCAGGCCTCACATTCCCATAGGGATTTGCAATTTATCTGTGGTTGATGAATACTCAAAAAGTTAAAACTGTGATTCAGAGAAAGATTGAAATAACCTCAGTAAGTTCACAAGTGTTTTGTTTAACTTTTTTATTTATAAGTTTAGATTTTCCTCATCTGCATGTGGTCCTATTCCTCGGATATTTCAGGTCAAAAGATAATGAGACAATTTTTTTATTTCACTTCTATTAGGCAACCTCGTCAGCCTCTCCTAAAGTCTGTCAGCTTGTAGCAACAGCAGGACAACTCCAGGTCTATGTTTTTGGTGGTTTTGATTGTGCCCTTGCAACCTGGGGGTATTATACTGGGGACACCAGGAACACTGTGCTCTACCTCTCCATTACCTTGTGTGCAATATGACTTCACATTTTTCTCATGATGCAGAGAATTATGCATAGGGGAGAAATATTGCCCAGATGTTAATGTGTAAGCCTTTGGCTCAGGAGGTATATGGTCTATTCCCAGCTCTGTGAAATGTGTCCCCTGTGACCCAAGGCAAATCACTCAGGGTTTACTATCTCTCCGCTATTTGTGAAGGATGCCAGGATCCAGCAGCCAATGACAAGAGTCAATTTTTTTCATCACTCTTTTGCAATTAGTTCGCAGAGCCAGGGTCTGTCCTTGTCTATGTCTGAGTAATCCATTTCCAGTGCAAGTTCCTACTAAGGTACCACAAGGTCATAAGTGCCACAGGAGCCCTTCCTCTAAGTACAGCTATGGATTCATTCTCCTCTGCCCTTATGAAGCAATCCCTGGTAAGCAAAACATAGCCCCGAGATGTTTTCCACAGTTAACATCAAAATATTTTTAAAAAGAAATTTAATGAGATGACACCCACACTCTGGGATGAAATCATTCTAGATTATCATTTTCCCTCCATCCCTGCCCACTCCCTTCTTTTCTGGCATGATTTTAGCAGCTAGTATCTGTATGAAAGCTAGGACTTAGGAATGGTATAATAAGACAAATTGTAACAGTGATGTCTACTACTACCAGGTAAGGACCAAATCACAGTGTGTTCCCAGTTTGAAAGCTGTGCTAATGAAATTTTACATGGCATATAGCTTTGGACTGAATGGAAAACACTCAGTAGACAGAAGCAACTCAAACCTTTCAGGAACTGGACTGGATGGTGAAGGACCAAATGAATATGAGAGCAGTGATTTAAGAGGCAAGCAGTGTTGCAGACACAGCTAAGTAGGCAGGAGCAAAAAGATCCAGACAAGTATCATCATCACCATGAACAAATTTTGGCCAGTTTTCCAGGGGATGTAGAGCAGATAGGGATCAAATGCTGATCTGGAAGCCATCACTGGTCAGAGGGCGGTAGAGCATGTTGACATCTTCAGATGCAAATTGCTTATGAATGTGCTACTTTTTAAAGATATTATTTTCATTTTAGTTAATTGTTAAGTATTGATATAAATTTTATTATTAACTCAGTCTTATTTTTGAGGGTTAGGCAAAAATATAAGTTGTTTGTCTGAAGTCTGTATCCCATTTTCAGTATTTTACCCCTCCTAAAGCCACTTTCTGTCCCTTGTTTTTCTCTTGTTGGAACTAAAATTGAATAAGCTGAAGTGGTATGTGGCACTACAATTTTGGTGGAAATTTTCCCTTTTCTCTGTATGAATATGTTGTGTTTCAAACCTCTGTTAATTATTTTTCCGTGTTTAAATCTGGGTTTGTTCCTTTGGAGGAGTGATTTATTGTAAGTGGCTGTGAAAAGACACTATGAGAGCAAATAGTCCTTTGGGAACAAAGAGTCACAACAGAGAAAAACAGTTGTTGAGACTATAACAAAGAGTCTAGTGTGTGAACACACAGCAACAATATTCAGATAGGGGATAAAAGGCCAGCATCTTCATTTGGGAGAAAAACAATCCCAACAGAACAAAGGTGTAAACATCTGCAAAATTGACAGATGGATAAGAACTGTATATACCAGAAAAGAACAAGAAATTGCTGTGCATGAGAGGGGGTGAAAATGGAGAAGGTACTTCTGTTATACCTTTGGGAATCAGAGTAAACCAGTACCATTTGAGAAAGAACACTGACAATTAAACTGGGTAGCTATATAGCATTGAATTTATTGCCAAGGTAAACAGTGGGAGAACCAAATCATCCACTGATATAAATCAGACTCCTTGAAGTCAATGATGCTAGAGTGGATTACTAACCCCATGATTTGTGTTGTGATCCAGATGGCGACAACATTGTTCATATATATTTTGGATTATTCTACAATATATAACATTATGCCAATAAAGTATTTTAGTGCAATGTCCGTTCTAACTGATAATCAGGATATCCTATAGAGGCTGACCTGTTAGCTGTAATCCATGGGTATAGTTCAGTTCACTATGAGAATGCTCTGAAATAATTTTAAAATATATTTGTTAGATTTAGTGCTTGTAGGTCACTTTTTGAAACAATGTCTGACAGGAGAGGACTGTATCTCCCTCACCTTGGCATCGCCTGGGACATCAAGGGTGTTAATCCATTTAAGTAAGGTAAAACAATAGAAAACTTTAATAATAATAAGTAGCATATTTTTTGACACTTAATGCTTGGGGTGCCTATAAGAAAATATGAAGAGCCAGACTTTTTCTCCTTGGTCTATCCCCATTTTCTTCTGGAGCACACTGCAGCTGACCTTTAAAGAACATTTTTTTCCAAAGAAGCATCTTGGTGGAGGCAAGAATCAGAAAAGGAGCAGAGGAATGGACAGTTCTACCCCCATAAACTCTCAGAAAACAGATAAACCCACTGGGGTCACAGTTGACTGCCACAAGTCCTTGGACCTGTTGGACCAGGTCCAGAGGAGGGCAGCAAAAATGGTCAGAGGGCTGAAATACCTCTCCTATGAAGAAAGGTTGAGAAAGCTGGGGTTGTTCAGCCTGGAAAAAAAAAAAAGGGCCAAGGAAGACATAATTGCAGCCTTTCAGCTAGTCTGTATGGGGCTTTGAGCAACCAGATCCAGTGAAAGATGTTCCTGTGTGTGGCAAGGGAGTTGGAATACATGATATTTAAAGGTCCCTTGCAACCCAAGCTATTCTGTGATTCTATGCTTCTGTAATTCTAGGTCACAGGAGATCCAAAGATGCTCAAGTTTATACTGAGCCCTGAGCCAGAGCTGGCACAGACCCGAAATAAGGTCCTTGCTTCCACTCCTCTGCTGAGCACCCTTGAGCACAATAAGCCTCCTTAGGGTATAACTTGTTAAAACTAGAGAAACCGGTCCCTATAGTACACTGCCATTCTTAGATGCACTGATCTCCCCTAACTAGTTTGTGGAGGCAATTGTAAGTAAAAACATGATTTATGCAAGGAAATGCTAAAGCCACCATTGATTTGAAATCTTAGGAACAAAATATTAGCCTGATTTTCCCGTGGCCTGTGTCAGTGGAATCCAGATAATATCATCAGAATTATCCTATCTTTGTCTACTAAAGGCAAGAGGAAAGTAAATAGTGGCTACTTTACTTTTATGTCTGCCATCCACCCTTAATGCAACTTACATTCCTTTAAGAATCTAATAACCTGCACCCATATATTACCCCCTCAAAATTTCAGGGTTTGTTTTCTGGAGTCATTTGCACTCTGTAGTGACTTGTAAAAGGCAGCCAGCCTTCTTTCCTCCTTGCTCTGGCTTTTCCCAAGTTTTCCCAAGCTGACTTATCAGTAGTTACACTACTTTGCTCTTCATAACTCCAGCTCTGCAGAGAATACAGAAAGAGATTGCTTAACAGACTCTCCTTAGAATCACCCACAGACAACTCCGATACACATTGCTGTTGAACATAAAGCTTATCTCCTGCCACAAATGTTCTTTCAGCCCATATGTAGAAACTTTCTGTATTCAAACTTAGGGACCTGATGCCAGGGCTACAGGTGTGACAGCTCAAAATGTTATTTATTTATCAATGACATGCAAGCTCACAAAACAGAGAACTCGGGCATTCTTTGTGCTGTTTAATTTTCAGGTCCTGCAATGTAACTTTGAGCAGCCCCTGGATGAAGAAATGCTCTGGCTGTTGCTGTCCTCTTTGTTTGATATTAGAACACTGAGGCCACGGAAGCGGCTGAGTGAAATGGTTGTACTGCTATAAATAATTCATACATTTCCAAACAGCTTTCTTCAAATACAATGAAGTATGTCTTTCGCCAAGAAATTCCCTTTTCATTTTTAAAAGCAACTTTTTTTCCCCCTGGAAATTAGAAAGAGAGAGATACCGGTTAAGCAGTAGGGTTTTTTGTTTGCTTGTCTGTTTTTGTGATGGCTGAATAATTGGATGGATCTTGATCTTTCTTCACACACATTTCACATTGGAACAGACCTTGATCTTATTTCACACAAGTGTAACTACACAGAGTTTGATGACAGCCTCATGCTAATTATGTCACTGAAAAGTAAGAGATTCACTGTACCATTTTGGTCATACATAACAACTTAGGCAGCTTTTCTTCTAACACTTGTAAAAACAAATTCCAGGTAAAGTACAGGAATGAAAATTAAATTCAGAGCTAGATGTTCAGGAAAGCTACAAGATATTTAAAAATAGGATTTGGAATAAGATGCATCTCTTCAACTAAAACACCAGCCCTGTCAGATTAGATAAATCAAACACTTTATTCGAGGGAAGTTTCCTATGAAGATGTATTAATGGGAAATATTTTCAGTGAGGTTTTACCAAGAAGAAAATACCACTGATGTTGGTGAAGGGTTTTTTTTGGGTTTTTTTTTTTTTCCTTTAAATCTGTTTTACAGTCAGCTCTGGGACTAACTCAATGACAGCTACAAGCTGATGGTATGGGTGATAAAACCAAACCAACCAGTTATTATTATGGTAAGTGTAAATCTGCGCACTTGAGAAGCTGAAACATAACTCCTGTTAGGGGTGGAAGAAAATTATTATTATTTCTGCTTTTGTCATCCTGGGCTCAAATTTATGGGATGTTGGAACGCCCACACTTCTATAAGACAACTTTTCAAACTGTGTTCTAGTAGTAAGTTGATACAGAGTAATATTAACTGTCAATTAACCAGATTGCCTTTCTGAAGGCTTAAATATATACATTCATGATGTCAATGACTGCCTCATCTTAAATGCACACATTCTGAAATTATTTGACTGCTATCCTCTCACTTTCGTAGCACACAAAGCAATTTTGTTAATATGTAAACTTCAGAAATGCTTTCCTGTAAGCTTTATACACATATTTAATCTTTCTTTTATAAATGTGCTTTTTCTTTTAGTAAGTGATGGAATAAACAACACTTACTTTGGATGGATTATACTACGTGTGAACTGACTGTTACTCCTTCTGCAAGAATAAGAAAAACTCTTCACTTTCATTTGTCAAATATCAGCTTGATAGCAAAAAGCTTCTGAATGGCTCACGCTCACAGCAGACTATCAGTTGAATGAGATCAGCACTTCTCCTACTAAATTATTTGAAGTGCAGGATTTGGAAAAGAGTGTTTTGCAGAGATGACCCATTTACAAGCTGGACTTAGTCCAGAGACTATAGAGAAAGCTCGCCTGGAACTGAATGAAAACCCAGACATTTTGCACCAAGATATCCAGCAGGTCAGGGACATGATCATCACAAGGCCTGACATCGGGTTTTTACGTACAGATGATGCCTTCATCTTGAGATTTCTCCGAGCCAGAAAGTTTCACCAAACTGAGGCCTTCAGACTGCTAGCTCAGTATTTCCAGTATCGCCAGTTAAATCTAGATATGTTCAAAAACTTCAAGGCTGATGATCCAGGAATCAAACGGGCTCTAACAGATGGGTTCCCTGGAGTACTGGAAAATCGTGACCACTGTGGCAGGAAGATTCTTCTGCTTTTTGCAGCCAACTGGGATCAGAGTAGGTAAATGTAGATAGTGTCCTTATCTTTTTACATATGATCGCGCTTAAATTATAACAGAATATACGTGAAGCAGCAAGGCCATTTTTGGTAAAATATTTCACAAACGAGAGTCCATTTCATAAAACTTTCATCTGATCTGATCACCTCTCATTTTTAAGACATAATACCATTGAGAGATAAGGGTATATCAGAGTGTCATATAAGTAGTTCATGTTTTGTTTTCCATAAATATTTCTAGTTTTTAGCCAGATAGTGTCTGTCTGCTACAAATACATTAATGCTTATTATATAATTTCTTCACTGATATTATTGACTAGCCAAACAGGTTGACAGAAAGCAAATGTCTCAAAACATACGGGGGTTATTGTAGCTCTCCTGGTGCAGAAGGCACTGGTCATTTATATTCTATCTCTACATTTCTTAACAGATTGGGGGGGTTATTTTAACTATTCCACAAATTACAGCCTGTGTTACAAAATTTCCACAGACTGCGTTACAATTTCTACACATTCTGATTACTGTATGTTTCTTAGTCTGATAAATGGGAGATTCATGCAAAGTGTTTTGTCTGTTCAGGTCAGGTTTTTACAGGATAGTATGAACAAGAATATCTCCCAGCCATTATTACAAAATGATGTCCTTAACTGTTAATGTGATTAGTCAGCTTTCACTACCTATTTGAAGTGATACAGAGAAAAGAGGCTAGTCCAAGAATATCATGTTCACATTGTCCACTTCGTCAGAATTAATTCCATTTCATTTTCCCTGCCTCCACAGTGAGATAGAGAAATGTAATCTGTTGTGGGTTTGGCATGTGTTCTGCTGATTTTTGATATAAATCAGACCAAAGAACAAAATCCAGATTCAGATTTTAAGTATCATCAATTCTGATGAGTTCCAGGTGGAATTTTGTCTTGGCACAGCCTGAAGTTGTCCATGGAAGTGTTTCATCCTTAGGAGTCAATAGATTGGAGCTTTGAATTCATATAATAGAAATTACTAGAGAACAATACACATGCTTGAAATTTTTCCAGTTATTTCCTGGGAAAACCTCTCATCTCCACATGAAAACAGAGTACAGAAGTGTTTCTAATACTCCTTTGCATCTGAAAAATAAATGCACCAAAAATGTTACAGAATTGTAACTTTGCATACACATAAATATTTGGTGAAATCCAGAACTGAAGCCAGTGATAAAAGTCCTATTGACCGCAAAGGGGGCAGCAGTTTATCTCCTGTCTTTCTGAACCGTGAGCTTGCCTTTCTTCTAACCACAAAACCATTCCTGAAAGATGAATGAACAGGTATCTTGAATTAATAGAAATTATCAGCTTTATAGGACAGAAGCGCTGTGGCTCTGCTGGCTGCATTAAGGGATTTAGGTATTATATAGAGCCAGCTTTGGTTTTTTCATCCCTTGACAAAATGAATCCTTGCGATTAACCTTGTATATCAGGTCCCACTCTTGGAAAGCTGAGAGTGCTTCTGTATAAGGCTTCTGCACTGAGATTTTTGACAGAACATTGATTTCTGTCTGATTTTGGCTCTAATTTTCTGCAAGGCCTTTAATATGCATCCATGTATATGTGTATATGTATGTGCAAAACTTAAAATGAGCCTGCATGCAAGATACCTTATTTCTGAAATTGGAATTTTAACCTTCAGAGAAGAAAGGCTGAGGAAAATAGGATAAGATATACTTTCCTAGGGTTCCTCAGTGAAATTAAAAATCACACACAAATTCTACCTCTCTTCAGCCACTGAAGCTCAGCTCCTTTATGGATGCAAACCACAAGAAATGTCCTTTCAGGGAGCTTCTGTAGCACTGCAACTGCTACAAGGACTTGAGACACAATTTGGGCCATAAGTAAATAAAGGGTTGATCTCTTTTGTTTTTACTGTCTAAAGACATCAACAAGAGCAAAGGCAGTTAAGGAACAGGAAAAGTGAGTTCAATGTCCTGTTAAGCAGCAGGGAAGCATGTTACTGACCAGAAAAAGTATATATTCATATTTATTTCATTAAAAAGACCTCAAACAAATAAGCATTGTGTATCTCTTACGTATGTGTATCTTGGGCAACATTTCTATAGATGTGTCTTCTGTGATGGCAAGATTTTTACAAGCTTGCATTTCAGCTGAATGCAAATTCAATCAATTCCTTCAATGCTGTGCTGCTGACATGCAAAAGAAAGAGCTCAGCTTTCATCGTGCTTTTCCTGACTTTAATCTCATTTGCTGTTGCCTGTGTCTTCTCTTCTTTATGATTAAATCATGATTCGTAAGGGACAAAATCATGAAATAGTTTGAGTTGGAAAGGGCCTTAAATATCATCTAGTTCCAACACCCCTGCCATAGGCAGGGACACCTTTCACTAGATCAGGTTGCTTAAAGACTCATCCAGCTTGGCCTTGAACACTTCCAGGGATGGGGCTTCCATGACTTCTCTGGGCAATCTGTTCCACTGCCTCACCACTCTCACAGTAAAAAAATTCTTCCTAATATCTGGTCTAAATCAGATTTTCAGTTTAAAACCATTAATTTTCATCCTACTACACTCCCTGATAAAGAGTCCCTCCTCAGTTTTCCTATAGGCACAATTTATAAAAAAAAAATCATAAAGGACTGTTTATAATCAGCATAGCTATGATCCATAACCTGATTTTCAGTCGAGATGTTCTTACTATTCATACTTCTGGCAGTAGGTGGCTGATCATATACCGAGGAGGCAGAAGCAGCCTCAAAACTTATTTTATTGATTATTAAAGAGAAATTTCATTATTTGTGTAACGTGACTGCTTGGACAAATTAGATACAAGTTGTTTTTAAGGGTTACCCTGTATCGAAGATAAAACTTCTATGTGAACTTTTAGAAACATTTGTAATTTCAGCTTCAAGAATGTAATTGGTAGATCTAACATCTCTAGAAAGCTGGGTTTTAATGACCCGTCTCAATGTTTCTAGCTTCAGCTTCCAGCTGATGGATTGTGTTGGTTTAAAAGGACCACAAAGATATGACAACTTTTTTTTTGCTCTTTTGTGTCCTGACCACGTCATCATTTAACCTACTTTTGAATTCACTGAGGATATGCCACTGTAGGGTAAGTTAATGTTAAGCAACAAGAACACAGTGCATTAGGTACTCTATAGTAGTGGTTGTTGTGTTCCCTTTTAACCATGGTGAATGTTAAACAGTTAACCCCCTTTTCCTTGAGGGCAAAACAACTTCGTGTTGTCGCAATGAAAAAGAAGGTAAAGAGCATACTCGTGGGCAACCAACACAGCAAAAATAATGTCAGGCAAAGTATTGCAGTAGCTTAATGTCTTGTAACACATTTATGCTACCAAAAATTAAATAGACTGAACTTCTCCACTCTCAGAATTAGGAATATTTTCCAAGTTGCTATTCTTCATCATTTTCTGGACCTTTCTTATGACTTTAGCATTTTTGCTAATGTGGAGATGGATTAATTGATTAAAAACTTTCAGTAATAAGCCATCATGTGCTAACACCATATCTTCTGCTCAGTAGTTCCCTCCTTTTAGATGCAAGATTGTCACTGTTTTTGGAGATACTCTGTCACATTTTGAGCTCGTGTTCAGCTCAAATCTGCTTCCAAGTCACTGTTTCCTAAAATACGAACACCACTGGTAAATGTGTCATACATTCTCATCCATAATGTGGGCACAGTCTAGCATGTGATTCATGCACTTCAGCAGAGCTAAACATGTCCTCCCCATCAATTATTATTGTATGGGGTTTCTGATATCTGTGAAGTCCACTGACAAGAATTTTATTTTCACTTCCACATTATTGAAAAAGATGGTGATTGCTGTTTAGACTAAAACCTCATTGGTGACTAGGAAAGAAACCACAAGGAATTGTAATTCTTTCTCCAAATCACTGTCTGACACCTATCATGATGATAGGTTTTTGTTCATTTAGCATGTTTCTTAGAGATGATGACATCATTTTCTCTCAAGGTCCTGTATAGTTAAGTAACGTTGATCACATGTGATACAGAACAGAAAACTTCAGAGGTATTGAATAAGTGAAAATAAGTAGATGGATAGAAAGGAAAGAAATCAGATTATTTCAATGCTGGGGACAACGTAAAATCTTGAATTGTGTCACTATATACTTGAGAATCTGTGTAGGGGAAGGCCATTGTTCACTTTGATCAGACCCCAGTCCTCAGAGGTGCAGAATAATCCAACTACAAGATGTGAACTCACCCCAAACCCACAAAGGCTTCAAATATACCACTGCTTACAGAGCACCTTGTTTTTAAAG
This sequence comes from Phaenicophaeus curvirostris, assembly GCF_032191515.1. Classification (NCBI taxonomy): domain Eukaryota; kingdom Metazoa; phylum Chordata; class Aves; order Cuculiformes; family Cuculidae; genus Phaenicophaeus; species Phaenicophaeus curvirostris. The sequence goes on from NC_091394.1 coordinate 61,015,352, forward strand.
GTAAATCATGGAGCAATAAGGACAGATGAGGATGTAAAACTGATCTTGTCAGGAAAATTTTGATAAAATAATTTGCATCATAAAACATCCCAGTTTGTAAAACAAACACATGTGTACATTCTAACATACAATTTTGATGAGACCAGAACCAGGACTTCACATATTTGCTGGACTGGTTTGCTACTGCCTTCTAGTATATCCTGCCTTCTAGTATATCATAAACCTGGGAAATGAGGGGTTTGAGTGAACAAGCAATTCAACAGAAGATGTCCATTAATCTCCCAAGTAAAAATATTTCCTTCAAAGCCTTCCGCTAGTGTAAAATTTATTTCCGTGTAGAGAACCAGCACAAGGGCTATTTCTAATCATGATTCTCTGCAAACAGGGTCTTGGGGTGGAGGGCAGAAGGTTGCCCATAGTCTTTTGCAATAGAATAGTAATTAATTTTTGTCTTCGTGTCTGGACTGTTGTGTCTTAGAAGCTGTCACATAGCTCCAAAAATCCTGTAAGTCAATCAGATAGGAAAAAATGCTGCTTTGTTTACAATATACATCCCCAAGTCAGCTGCTAGCAATAAAATCCCTTTTATTAACCAAGGAGCCTCAAATGTCAGATACTTACCATTCTGCAGGAAAGTGAGTTGAGATAGGCTAAAGGGCAAGGAAATATTCTGACATAACATTAGATTGATGGCTACAAACACAGGATCACAACAGGAAAAAAATTATGTCCTTTCTGAGAATGCTCATAGGGATGAAATTACAAGGATTTTATCATCAGCACATCCTGTTGGTATGAATGAATATGTCTCAAATGCTGATTTTTTCCAATGTATTTCAAGGATAATCTCAGATATTTACTAGAATATGAAGGAATCGACATCTGTTGAGACTGATTTACAGTTGCAAGTAAACTGTGGCAATAACTCACCTTATAGATATTTATTCTGAGAGATTATGGCTGAAATAAGGCCAGCCCTGACACCAGAAATATTTTTACACATCAAGTCTTCGGGTTTAGTTAACTGATACTGCTTCTGTGTCAGGAGATGCTTACAGTAATGCAGATTGAGACTGTGGTTAAAGTGTTGCATTGACCATTAAATAGCCTAGAAGAACACTGTATTAAAAAATAATTCATATCACATTATTACATTACTGAGGTAGTTTGAAATGGTAGCAGAATTCAGGGTAGCAGAGGAAGGACGTGTAGCATAAGAAGAATACCCATTTCAGGGAGTAACAGATGAGTATATTTTATGTTGGACAATGAAGATGAAAAGGAGCTCTGTCTTGAAATGTTTTAATTTGCTTGGAGGCAGCAATTTAATTCAGCAGCATTTATTATGGAAGCTTAGTTTGGAAAGGCTGTTGTAGTCCATATGAATGACAGAAGGATGACATACAGAAATGACAGTCCTGGATAGGGCTGAGAAGGGAATCAAAGAAGAGAGAGAAAATGTCTGAAAAGAGAAAGAAAAACAACAGCTGTGAAAGTTACAAAGCATATGTTGAAAAACAAGAGAAGCCTGACTGAAAGGAAAAAAATCAGTGGAGGGGAGGTGGGAGATCAAACCCATACTGAGAGGGAAGAGAAGGTGAGTGGATGGTCTTGAGCTGAGGGATAACTGAAGAGCTGTGAAGGACAGTGCCAGTGGGTGAGACAGATAATTGCTGGAGCTTGCCTGCAGGATAACCAAGGGAAGAAGAGCAAACTGGAAAGTGGCTCAGTGCCATCTCCCTCCTGCGGAGAAAAGAAACCAAATCCATTCCCCACGCCTTATAAACTGGAGAGGAGAGTTGATTAAGAAAAATGCACATGCTCAAACACACACATATAACAAGCATGTGAGCACACATGCACATACGCACACACGCACATACGCGCACACACACACCACCCCTCCTTTCCAGGCTGTCTCAAAAGACCAGCAGTTTGTTGTGAGGGTTTATGTTTGGGTGACAGAAAAGAGATAGCACTTGTCCCTAGAGAATGCCCCATACACCTACGTGGGCTGTCCATGGCGTCACAGCTGGGTTTTGCAAAAGAGCATTATAACAAAGCTATATCAGCAGAATAGTACAGACCCAAGCAATACAGCATCCCTCTTGGATCTTTGTCTCTGACCCTCAGGAACAGCTGGTAGCCATGAATGAATGCTCCTATAAATACAAGTTTTTTTGAAGTGAGCTTTTGCATGAAGAGGTCAAAATATTTTTCGTAAATCAGGTTTTCCAAATGTCTGATATTCTGATCAATTTCTAGCTTGCAAACTTAATTAAAAGGAGCTAAGGTAAATTCATGCATTGCAGTATGAACAGACTGCAAAGACTTGAGGGGGGATTTTAATTCTCCGACTAGCTATTTAATAATCTATGTGCAGTAGAAGCCTTAGAAAGATTGGGGATATTGAACTAGAACTTTTCTATACATTTGAAATTCTCACATTCTAGTAATTCTTGATATATTTTTTCCCCAACCCATGATTTATTTTAGACTGTTTTAATTGCATTTTACATGGGAATAGTGAATTTTTTGCCTCACCCTGGTAGGTGTTGAGCATCCTTCACTTACTGTACTCTCAAAGCAGCATGAGGGATGCTTAGGAACTGCTGCCATTAGCAGGCTGGGTGATCCCAGAGGAATTACAGTGGACAGCATGAATTCAGTCAAGATGTACATAATGTGAGGTGTGGTGAGCTCAGTGAAAGGGCTGAGCAGCACATTGGGGTAAATTCTACCTTGCCATCACAGTCACCCTGCTACAGGGTGCTTGTCTACCTTGATAAGCCTGGAGGATGAGCCACACGTCAGGTTCCATTGTTGCACTGATGAGAGTGTGTCTACCATGTATCCCAGGGAGAGCCCTGATAATATGATGAAGGAAGTGGGAGAAGCACTCCTCTGTCACAGGCACCTAAGATCTTACTGGACCAGACAGAGTAAAGAAATTCCAATAAACCAGCCTAAAAACTGAACTGTTAAAGCTCTTTCATTCAAGATATTTTGCCTCTTTTGACATGGGTAAGCCAATAAAATAAGTCGAGCATCATAATTAATGTCATGACTGGAGCTCTTTTTCATAAAAAGAAGAAAATGGAATCACATTATGGTTGAACTTGGTGATCCTGGGGGTCTTTTGCAACCTAGTGATTCTGTGATTCTGTGAATCACTCCTTGAGGAAGAGGAAATTTTTGTCTTAAATTCTAATGGCACTCTCACATTTTTTAGTTTTATTAAATGCAGCAGCCACATAGGCAGTAACAAGAAACTATCCCTTGCTCTCAGAGTATGATATTCTTAGCTCCGGAAACTTCCTGTAGGGTCCATTCATAGCAGGAGACAGAGGGCAAGACCAGCTAGTTAGCTTCCTGCTGGAACATTTTCCTATGTGACTGTTTATTTTCTGCTCATGCTGAGCAAACTTGCATCAGCAAAGGTTCATTTTTAAGGGAAAGCTAATATGCAAATATTTCCATTGGTGCTTTTTCTTTATAGAAAGAGTTTTTCCAGTTTTCCATTGCAGACACACAGTGTATGGCACGTGTCTGTGCGTGCATAAGACATGAGGTGCCAGATATCATTCATGTATGCGGCATAAATCACAGCACCAAGTAATGTTATGATGCTATGTGATCAATAGATATCCATTTGAAAAATGTGCCTGTATTATCCATATAGTTTCCCATAATGTATTTTTAAAGGACCAAAATTCAGGATTTGCTTGAAAAACTAAGTTTCTAATCTATTGCTTTATATAGACAAAATTAATCCTAAATAATCCTATTTATTTAAAATACTTTCCATTGAATTTACCATAAATTAGATTTCATAAAAGAAATCCAAAATGCAGTGAAAAATATCTCCTTGACCTCCGTTCAGTAGTGACAAGTGGAATTATGTGGTGACAAGGGAAAAGATTACTATATTTTTGAAGTTAGGAGAGATATATATATATAAGAAAAAATATTTGCTTTTCAGAGGCTGCTCAGCTTGCTGTGTATTAAACTCCTTGCTAAGAATCTGCGGCTGGCCACTGTCACAATGAGGATTTGGGGCCAGGAGAATCTTTGGTCTGATGCAGTAGAACCATTCTTGTGTACTTAACAAGACACATACTCTCCCTTACTTTATAAGATGTGCAGTTGATAATCTGAATAAACAAAGCAGGAAGCTCAAGACTTTTTTGTTACATTTTTAGACCAATATGATTTTCTTCACTAAGTTTCAGCTGCAAGCCATTCCCACACCTTCCTTGTTCTTTCCCATAGATAGTCTTGTGCTCCCTCCCACAAAGATATAATTTCAGCTCCTTTATTTTTATACTATGTCAGTAGAGGCACAGAATTCTGTACATTCAGATATGAGTAAAGTAATGAAGGTGAAAAAAAGGGTTAAAAAGCACAAGGCCATAGCTTCAGTGTGACAAGGAATATGCACTCCCTTTGCCAATGCGAAACCTTTCACTCTTTCCTTCCTTCTGGCTTCCTTTCACAACAAATCCAAGAGATGCCATTCATATATTAAACATACATGGATCAATCTACAAAGTATATGTGGTGCCTATATCCCCTTCAGAGTGCTAGGGTATAGTTTTTTTGTATAGTTATTTCTGACCATAAAAATCCATATCGGAGTGTGATAACCTTATCTAAGGGCTCTCCATCCTCACCTATTATCTTGGACCTGTGATCCTCTAAGCTGTTCTCACTTTCCAAGGTTTCTGAATAAAAATGCATTGTCTTGTTTTCCCAGGGATAATCCTACCCATCTGCTGTGTAAGTACAAAAGGAGAAATGTGATTTGTATTGAAACAGAAAGAGACTGCTGAAAAATCCTTCTTCCAAATGCACTGCAATATTCATTTGAAAACTGAGATAAAAAAAGGAGGAGAAATAAACTCTGACCTAGGGAGAGACGGTAGGAAATCTTTCTATTTCTTAGGTTCTCATTTACATGTAAGCCACTTTTAGCTGGCTACTGCAATTTAAATTCAGTTTCATTCTGATAAAGCCTTCAATTCTGCTTGAATAAAAGAGCTTTGCAGTTCTGGGAACAATGGAAATTTGTGTATGCCATAGCTGCCAGTGAATGCCTTTCCTTTTCCCATCATCTTATTATTATTCTCTGCTAAAATGTGTACACAGGTACATGTACATTCGCTTTCTTTCAGAGAACATTTTATACGATTCATTTAAAAGTAATTCAAGATCATTTGGAGGGTTAGTTTAAAAAGTGGCATATCAAACGTAGACTCCAGGTTAAAACCAAGGAGCCCTGTGAGACACCAGCCATACCTGCCACTACTGGTTTAGTCCTGTCTTGACACATTTGTCTCCACTGGGATGTTCTTACCTCTTCGTTTGTTAAATAAGGTATTCATTGTTAATTAATAGAGAAAATACTGATTGGGCATAAAGGGATTTGGGGGTAAAGGATGGACTGCAAATGGGATGTCTGAGCCATATTATAGGAGTGTTGTCTGCAGGACACCAGCAGTTACTGACTTTTACTCATCTCAACCTGAGTACTAGCAGAAGAGAAAAATATGAACTAAGTCAAGAAAAGACTAGTAAAACAAGAAATCTGGAAACTATGATAATATAATAAAAGTTGAATACAGTAAGAGATGGGATACAAATCTTCCTATATATAAAAGTTTACCTTAATAAAAGGTGGTAGTGAAGTTTCCCATTTCTTTGGTGATTGAAGTAAAGAATAAAAACAAATTAAGTAATCTTAAGCAGAATTAGATTTTTGAAAATTAGAAAATATTTTGCAATAATTAAGCTGGTTCAGGACCCAAACAGGAAACTGAGGCACTCTGTGAACTCATCACTAGATTTTTTGCCGAAGAAGTCAGAGATTAACTAGGAGTACTTATGGTGATGTAGTGTGGGAAATATAAGAGATGCTGTCAGGCAACTTCCTATCTCCTATTTCTAGAGCTAATTATGCTTTGTCAAAAGCCTTTCTCAGAGGTAGTTTAAGATATCTTGTGATTTAAGAGCATAAACATTATATCAGTAAGCTCTGGTATCTAAAGGTCCATCAGACTGTCTTATCTACAAGAAATGCTGTGCAGAAGCAATTTTCCCATCTGGGATTCTGAATGTATGCTAGGTGTTTCAGTTTTGAATATGGATAGTTCTGGTATTTTATGGTGTTCCAGTGTAATTTTTTCCTATGATGGAGCTCTGCCTCCCACTCACTGTGTGCTAAGGGAAATAAATGGTCACAAAACTCATTGTCTCCAAGGTGTATTGCAGCCTTGTTGGATGAGAACCAATCTGAAAACACTTAATAATGCAGGCATCATACCTTTGCCAAAAGGCTGCTATGCCTGTATATGATGTGGGAAACTGCAGAATCTCTAGGTAGGTACCCATCTTGAAACAGTCCTCCAATAGGAGCTTTCTGATGTCACCCAAAGAAAAGCTGTTCTAAGAAGTAAAGAAAATATGGTTGAGAAAATATGCTGTCAGGAGGAGTATGCAGATACCGAGTGACAACAGTGCTTTCTTCCATCTGTTTTACTCTCAGAGGTATTGAGTTTTCCCATTGGAAGGTATTTCTGAAGTATGGAGCGTGGCTATTCATGAAACATCACTGTGCAGATGTAAGTTTGGCTACATGTTCATAGAGGGAATGTTCCAGGTGATGTAGGAATCTCATGTCCCGTCCTGTTAGCTGCTGTTAAGAATAGCACAAGGAGACCTTCAGAGCTCTTGCTGACCCTGATAATGAGCAACTGCATCCCAACATCCAAGGAAATTTAATTGGCATAAAGCCACCTTCATCTTAACTCTGCAATACAGTGAGGTATGCTTCTGGCATGGCTGAGTATCTAGAATACCACTGGACCTACCAAACCAAAAATACTGTCTTAGCGGAGCAAATTTAAACTTTAAGAAGTTTACTTATACCTCATTCAATTGCACTAAGGTTGGGGAAAGGCAAGGAATAGCAGAGGTTATATTAATATATAGTACAGGGAGGTAACCTACAGGCAATTGTCAAATGTAATAAAATGCACAGACTTTAAATGCAGCTCAATCAGAACTTTTGCTCAGTCAATCCAGGCTATGGCTGTTGAAATGGGTGACCACTTATTGCATGATGTATCTAGAAGAACATTGCACTCACACCAGCAACCAATTTCCTGTGTGACATTGTTCATTATTTGCTATCAACCCTATCAGCGATCTAAATGGAAAAGAGAAAAGAAGCATTGACTATCTTCCCAAAATGAAGAAGAGAGTGTCAGGAGGTTGAAGGCTCTCTCAGGTCTGGGAGCACTGATGGTTCTCAAGGCAAACAAGCTGAGACCAAGCAGCTTGCAGTTGGCTGCGTACAGAGGCAGGAATGCACCCCTAACAAAGGGTCTTGTAGGATTGAATGCAGTCAGAGGTTGAATCAGTGACATAGGGAAGAAATAACTCAATGTTTCCTATTTGTTGTGCCACTGCCTTGAACACAATGTCATCTTTAATTCTGCTCCCCCAGAAATGCAGAAGGAATCCTGAACTAGCCCCATCCTAACCCACAGAGAGACTTCAGTCCTGGTCCAGCTCTTACAGCAGGGTGGGCAGGACAAACCCCTTTACCTACTTTTTTCTCCCCTGAAGAAGCCTAAGGTTGGCCGAGGCTATGGCTCACTATGAACATCTGGTGACTGGAAGTCCCTGGTGAATAGACAAAGGGTAATGTTGTGCCCATTTTTAAAAAGGGCAGAAAAGATGACCCTGAGAACTACTGACCGGTCAGCCTCACCTCTGTGCCTGGGAAGATCATGGAACAGATCCTCCTAGAAGCTGTGCTAAAGCACATGGAGGATCGGGAGGTGATTAATGTCAGTCAGCATGGCTTCACCAGGGGCAAATCCTGTATGAACAACTGGAACAGGCTGCCCAGGGAGGTGGTTGATTCACCTTCCCTGGAGGTGTTTAAGGCACGGGTGGACGAGGTGCTAAGGGGCATGGTTTAGTGTTTGATAGGAATGGTTGGACTCGATGATCTGGTGGGTCTCTTCCAACCTGGTTATTCTATGATTCTATGAACTTAGTGGCTTTCTATGATGGGGTAACCACAGCAGTGGACACAGGTAAACCAACAGATGTGATCTAGATAGGTCTGTAAAGCCTTTGACTCGGTCCACCACAACATCCTTCTCTCTAAGTTGGAGATATGGGTTTGACGGGTGGATGGTATAGTGGATAAGAAACTGGTTGGATGGTTGTATTTAGAAAGTAGTGGTCAGTGGCTCAAAGTCCAGATGGACATCTGCGACAAGTGGACCCCCTCAGGGGTCCGTACTGGGACTGATGCTGTTTAATATCTTCATCAGTGATATTGACAATGAGATTGAGTGCACCCTAGCAAGTTTGTAGATGACACCAAGCTGAGTGGTGTAGTTGCCATACAAGAAGAACAGGATGTCATCCAGAGGGACCAGGACAGGCTGCAGAAGTGGGCCTGTGAGAAACTGATGAGGTTTAACAGGGCCAAGTGCAAGATCCTGCACCTGGGTCGGGGCAATCCCCGTTTTCAGTACATGACGGAGGATGATGTGATTGAGAGCAGCCCTGCAGAGAAGGACATGGGGGTGCTGGTTGATGAGAAGCTCAACATGAGCCAGCAACATGCGCTCGCAGCCCAGAAGGCCAACCGTATCCTGGGCTGCATTAAAAGAAGCGTGGCCAGCAGGCTGAGAAAGGTGATTCTGCCCCTCTATTCCTCTCTTGTGAGACCTCATCTGGAGTATTGCGTCCAGTTCTGGAATCCTTAACACAAGAAGGATATGGAGCTGTTGGAACGGGTCCAGAGGAGGGCTACAAAGATGATCAGAGGGCTGGAGTACCTCCCGTATGAGGACAGGCTGAGAAAGTTGGGCTTGTTCAGCCTGGAGAAGAGAAGGCTCCAAGGAAATCTTATAGTGACCTTCCAGTACCTGAAAGGGGCCTACAAGAAAGCTGGAGAGGGACTATTCATAAAGGCTTGTGGTGATAGGACAAGGGGGGAATGGGTATAAACTGGATAAGGGCAGATTTAGACTAGACATTAGGAAGAATTTCTTCACCATGAGAGTGGTGAGGCACTGGAACAGGTTGCCAAGGGAAGCTGTGGCTGCTCCATCCCTGGAGGTGTTCAAGGCCAGATTGGATGGGGCCTTGGGTAACCTGATCTAGTGGGATGTCCCTGTCCATGGCAGGGGAGTTGGAACTAGATGATCTTTGAGGTCCCTTCCAATCCTTAGTATTCTATGATTCTATGATCTACAAATGTATTTTCAATTAAAAAAATGTTATTTTGCCATCTTTAAGTACCCAAAAAGTTAAGAAGTGTTGTTATAATAATGGTATGTGAAGAAAATAACTATTTGCAAGGATTTTGGTGCTGAGCAATGAAGGGCATGCAAGCCATGGACAGGATTCACGTCTGCATGTGGCATATTGCTCCAGTGTGAGCAGGGCAGGATAACAGAAAACAAAACAAAGATAAAATAGTGGAAATAGTTATGCTGGAAGAAGTGCCCAGTATAACAAAGCAGGTGTGATTTATATCGCAGTACCTCGATTAGCTGCATTGTCAGAGAAGAGGCTCTGGTGAGGAATGGGGGAGTGGCAAAGTGCAGGTGTAAAGTGCTGTGGCCAGGCAGAAGGGAGGAATGTGTTCATCAATGTCTTGTTCGCACGAGGTCCCACTGCGCTAGCACAGTACCCTGTCATAGAGTTTCCTACATCTGGAATAAAAAATGGCCTAATTCATGCCAACAGTCATGTTGTGGGGCCCTTAATAAAATTAGTGCATGTGACTAGGTCATAATAGGTGAACTAAAAGTATGTTTTCTGTCTTTCATGAAGCTGTGAGTTAGAAGATTGCATGGCTGCAGCCAGAGAACTTCCTTATCTAATTCTTTCCAAAGCATATAGGCTTCATGCACTTCCAATGAGGAAGAAGACAAACAATAGTTGATTTTTTATATAATGTCTGCTTCAGCAATGCATATACTCACATGTATGCAAACAACCCCAACAAGTTCAGCTATAGAGGAAAAACGCAGCAATTAGGCTATTCGTACGTTTTACTTTAGACATTTGCTTAAGTGCCTTATGGCTTAATATACTTCTCATGCAGAGATGAAACCAGTGCATCTACCTAACTGTTAAGCACTGTTGATCAATACTAAAATTGCAAAATATTAACCAAAGCTAAGTCGACTGAATGAAAGGGGATAGAAATACAAAGAGTTCTGTCAGATCAGGAAAAAACCCAAACCCCACAACGTGGAGAGGCTGGAAGTACTCTGTTTTTTTGTGGAGTGAAACTAACTGCATATTTGGATTCATTTTGCAAAGACTTAATCACTTGTAATTTTGCTCTGATATTGCCAAAAGGCCCTCATAGCAAAATTTTTGTTAAGTCAGAGCATTGGCTAGAATAAAGAGAAGAATGTATGATAGTTGCTTTTACGCAAATGAATTCTGCTGTTGTAACAAATGTGTCATACGGCTGTGCTTAGATCTATGGGAATTTAATCTCTCTTCCTAATTTTCCCCTTTCAATACAGTGTAAACTCTGAGGCAATAACAGACAAAAAAAAGAACACCCAATGTAGTATTAAGAAACTCCATACTTTTAATAAGCCATCCTATAATATCAAATTGCAGCTTTTATATATTAAATCTTCCAAAGGTTGTATCTTCCCTTTTATGGTGCAAGCATTTCCAATGCCTTCTCCTGAAAAGTAGGGTTTGATACTTTTAAAAAAGATCTCAAGGAGCAGCTATTCCAACAAATCATAATATGCTCATGGTAACACCTAATCCCTTACTTTCTTAACATCAAACCCATTAGATCTCAAGGAAAATTAATTGTGACTTTCTGTTTTCATAGCGGTTCCTTTATGGGAAGGAACAGATGAATAAAACAGGTGTTTCTTCGTAAACAAGCTTGTGCCAATGATTGCGTGCAACTGTTTTCTAGAAAACAAGAGGAAGTTCAAGTCTTGCTCAAGACTTCCACATTTACCTCTATTACTGAAGTTTTCCTTCTGGCATTTTTCTGAAGGCCGTGTAACTAGACTTGCTATGTCAATGTCTGCTGATCCTTTCTCTGTCTCTTTTTTTTTTGGCTGACATTTGCTGAAACAAGGCTTCTGCATTCCTGCTTGTGTTTGGAGTAAAGATCCTGATTGTTCTAGCTAACTGGTTCCAGAGCTGCAACCCACACTAATCTGTACTGTACTGGGAACAGGCATGTACCAAAAATTGTACCAACTTCAGGGTAATAGAGGATAGCAGGCTGGGCTTCCTTTCAGAAGTATGATTCAGTATGATTCAAACTGACGACATCTTCCATAACTATTGCTTTCTACTTGGTGCTTACAAAATTCATTTTGTTATCGGTCTTTTGTTCATTGACATATGCGGAAGTCATGTGTCTGTAGAATCCTAAAACAACTTCTTGTCAACTGCTTTCCACATGGGAGGTCTGTTAGCCCAATGAAGTCTCAGGCAAACCTGGAAAACCTGGAGTAAGAAGACACACCTTTTTCTAATTCCACTGGTAATATTTGACCTCATTGGTTGGATAGTATCACGTTTTTTCCCATTAAGGATTCTATGAAGTCTGGAGTCTTCTACAGGTGTCTCTTGTTTACACTTTTAGTGGATTTCTGAAAAAAACCCAAAACCAAAAAAGCACACCTCCACTCTTAGGGGGAATGGTGGTTGCTATTCATTCCTTCCCTTTCTTCAGTGATATTGCGTGAAATATGATCCATTCAAAGCAGCTAGGGTGAGAACTGCCTGTTTTTCTTGAGCTTCATGACACTGCATATCCTTCTCAGTGCAACTGTGCAAAGCAGTTTCTTTGTGGCTGGCAGCATTGTGATCCCACACGCTTTGGACAGTTTTCTCTGTTTCATAAATCTACATAGGTTCATTTTTTTTCTGGTCCTTCTCTCCTGCTCAGTTGAATCATTATAGTAAACTTCCTTCTTATTTTTTTATCTGAAGAGATCTGCAGTTAATTTTTTTCTAGACTGCTGTCCAGTGAATCTTTATAGTATCTGTTTTGGGTTCCCCAATGATAATTTCTACATCAATAATATCAAGTTCCTTTACTTTGTCAGCTATATGAAAGTTGTCTATTTTTCCAGTGGGAAACCTCTTTGATATATAATGCTTGATGCATCTTTTCATTTGCTTGTAAGTAATGATTAGAATATTTCCATGTCTGCCTTTTTTATTGGCCCTGAGGGGCTCCACCTAAAATATTTTATAACCCTTTTGGTGACTGACAACACTTTTGTACACCTTTTTTAATGTCTGCCCAGATTTATGTACAGCCATGAACACAGGTATATACTTATTTGCCTTATTTATTAACCGGTTTAGTTGTTTACTAGGTTATAGTTACATTTCTATTTTTTGCCACATTTTCTCCTGTCTTGATAACCTCTTACCCAATATCTCTGAAGAGATTCAGCTTTGATTATTTGCCTTTGGTGCTGATGTCCCACTTGGCTTCATCAAATCTATTCTTGCTGTTCTGGAAAAACCCTAATATGCTCACCACCAGACAAGCATAGGAACCACTAAGATTCTCCAAGCTTTTTAATAACATCATCATTTTTATATCATCATCTATAAAATGATAGACAAAATGCCATTTTTACTGGAGAGGAGCCATAAGACTGTGATGTTTCTGATTGCTTTCTTTGCAAATTATTTCTTTGTTTTCATTGGTGGCATTGCTGCTCATCGCTCATAGCTTCTCAGCTTTTCTTTTTTATTCCTCCTGAAAGAAGGAATTAAACATGGTCTCTCTGTTTCTCCTTTGCACCATCTGGTGATAACAAGACTGCTTTATAAGTCTTTATGTGGGTGTATATATTACTACCACGGGATATTCTTGTCAATGAAGGCCGCATTCCATCATTTTCCATCTTCATGTGAACCATTTCTAGACATGCCACTACTGCAGGGTCTGCAACATTCTGTCTCTGTATGTGCATTCATTTTGCACAGGCCAAGGAGGATGTCTCACTGACTAAATAAAGTCCACTGGGACATTGCATTATTCTTTTTCTTCATGTTTTGCTTTTGTTAGGGACATAGTACTGCACAACTGTCATCTTCATGTCTGGAATTTCATGTGTAGCACACTATCCATAACCCAGTCTCAATTTACTGTGGCTTTTCACTATGATTAGCTCAGCTCTGCTCTTCCTAATAGATAGATCATCATTTCTTGAGTCTGATGCAATCTGCTTCTGACCATCTGGTGTGACTTAGTTTTCCAGTTTTCCTATTATGTTTTCTGACCTTTTTCGGCCTGTAGACTCAAAAGTGCCTTCCATAGCTCCATATACAAGAAAAAGGGACCCTTCAGCAGAGTATTTTTCAAAATACAGGCTGCTTTTACAGGCAAGTTTTGACTAACATCTGTCATTCACACCAGCTGTACACTGTTTGCAATTCTTAAAATCTGAGATTTGGATAGACCAGATTTCTCCTCTGACCTTGTAGCTTCATAGCGATTTCAGATTAGAAGGAAACAGGTGACTTCATGCATAACTACCAGGATCATTGTCATCTTACAACTACCAGCTGAAAGTTAATTACTGTATTTTCAAGCGCACAGAAGGAGTCTGCTTTTTAGATGAGTGGTTAAACTTTCCAACAGAGATAGAAAAAAAGAGTTTCTGAATGAACTTCCAGGCATGAAGCTTTATTTTTCAAAGCCTTCTGGATTGATAAGTGCCGTGTGAGTAACCAGATGACGTTTGAATACCCACAAGTGATAATACAACTTTTGTAGTACTGAACTCTGCGCTCTCAGGATATATGTATCAATGAGCAGTTATTAGATTTTAACTTTACTGTTTGATCTGGTCACCACTGAGGTCTGCTCCAAGAATTGTTGGTTGCAACCAAAAGGATAATTAGATAATTTTGTTAGAATTACATAAGGTGAAATATGTAAATATACTGTTAAGTTAGCTGATTAAAATTCTTCCTGTGAAGTTTATATGAAAGTCTGTTCAGAAAAGTTAATAAACATACAGGTGAAGTCTTGCCTTGTACATAGAAGTGGCCCTGACACTTCAGGAAATGAGTGGGATTTGTAATTGGCAAAATTATGTTATCATAATGCTCATATAATATTCTTTTGGCAGACAAGGTAGGTAAGTGATGATGTCACAGAAAGGAAATGAAAAGTTATGTAGGTTAGTGAAGATTAGCAAAAATTGTGGAAAATTCTAGAATTGCGTGGAAAAGCAGCATTCATTATGCCAAGAATTCTAAGTGCAGTGAATATGTTGGATTTTAATATGTGGCCACATTTTGTATGCAGATCCTTCATCTTCTCTTAACTCTGTGCTGTTTCTTCTGGGCCTTCAATTACTTTTAACCTTTGAAGAAATACATCAGGTCATTATGGACAACAGTATTTAGAAGTGTACTTACAGTGCAGTGGTAGTCAGGACAGTTAATTAGATATTAGGCTCATTAAGAATGAGACAGAGAATAAACAGGAAAAGATAACATATTCTTTTATGTATTCCGATATCTTAAACTCACTTTGAATACTGAATTCACTTTACAATGTATTATCTCAAAAAGAAAGGATGTAAAAAATATAACTATCCAAAAAAAGAGCAATGAAAGGGATTCATTAGTAGTATGAACAAGTGAGCTAATTGCATCAGAAGGAAGCAAGAAGTCCAGGGTTGTTTCAAGTGGAAAGATGCTGAAGATGCAACAAGCTAGAAGAGATATACCGGAATCATACAGAGAAAACATGGTAGCAGGGAGACTGAATCGATGATGCCATTTGCACCTTCTTCTAATAACAGAACAAAGAAGCTGTATAATTGCTTTCTGTGATTAAAAAGTAGTTTCATAATGTTCAAAAGAAAATCCTTTCCCTTTCTGTAATGAAACATTAACTTGTGGAGCGCAATGATGCAAGAAATTGAGCAAATAGCTTAGTGTAACGCAAGGACGGATTGCAGTGCCAGGAGGAAATAAGAAAAGACTATGCAATCATACAGAATAAAGTAAAACAACAGAGGTCATCAGTCCTAATGCTGCTAACCATAAGCCAGTTAGGTATCAGTGTTCATTATTACTACAGCTGTGCTTTGAGGAAACAGTATCATGACATTGGTAAGATGAGGATAGGAAATTAAAAACTACTTCTCAAACAGTACCCTAGCTATGGTCATCAGTCTGTCTCCTAAATTTCTAACAGTGGAGACCACTAACATGAAACTATCACAAACTCCCTGACTATGTTCATGCTGCAATGTACCCTCTGCCCATCTTCCCCATACTCCTCGCAGAGAATATTGCATTTGGGACTGTCCAGGCAAAATACTGCAGTGGCTCTCTAGTATCCATTCATTGATTGCATTTAGGGGTTGTAAGCTTTTAAAAATTTCCCAAGTATCATAACACACTGGTTTTGATTGTCACTTATTCCTTCTCAACAGAGAAATTTGCAGCGTGTAAGCATGACATTGCTCTGAGTACTGAAAAGGCAAGAAAATAGACCATGTGCAGGTCCGAAATACTACCTCCTGAATGAATAAAACAAATCCCCAGCTAGAGGAACAGCCATATTCACCTGAGACTCAATTCTGGCCTTTCCTTTCTGCAGCAGGGTGCAAAGCAAAGCCCCACACTGCTCCTGAGAAGCTTCAGCCTGCATGGCGGTGAGGGCTCTGCCTGGAGCTCAGCCAGGACATTAGTCTGATGGCTGGGCTGCCCTATTGCACCCAAGTTGACTCCCTGTTTAGATCACTGAACCTGTGTTGTGCTGGGTTGCAATCCATTGCCTGCTCCACTCGGGATGAAGTTTCTGGAGAGCTCAGGGACAGGTTTTTTGAGCTCTCAGAACTGTAACAATTTTACGCTTTATCTTGGACTTAGTCCCTGCTAGATGCTGTAACAAGTGCCTAGGCTGAGGCAATGGAAAGTAGAAATGTCACCTCCCCACTTCCCTGTGGAGGTCTCTTTGGTGAAGGTTGGTCCCATCAGAGGTCTAAAGAGCCCCACCACCTGCACTGTTCCTCCCCAAGCACAGGGGCTGTGAAGGTCACTGTTTTTCAGTGAAATTAGATAGAAGAAAGGGTTCTTGCACAGTCACATTAACATCAGGGACAAAGTATTCATTTGGTAAGGGTGCCCACAATATGAATGAATGTATGTAGGAGGAGATTTGTAACACTGAATTGAATGCGGAGCATGTAATTCAGGGACTATTGGTTGCCATGGAGTTCAACTAAAGTGGAAAGTGACAGCAAAAAAATATAAAAATACTTCCATGTAGAAGAACCTCTGGCAGAAACAAACACAGGGAATATTTTTGTCTCTTTAAGAAAGCCACTGAGAGGCAATTTCTGTATGATAAAATAATAAACTGATGTAGCTTCTTCCTGCAGGCTGGTACGTTTCCCCTTCACTGGCAATGGTAAAGGCTTCTAGCTCATTCCAAGCAGGAATTCAAAAACAGCCACGTATCTGTGGGTGACTGGCCTCCACTCAGTTATAAGTTAAGCAGTGGTTTTCTGATGCTGTTAAATACAGTTCAAGTCTCAGCTTGGTCTACTCTGCTTCTCTTACCCAACGCACTGTTAGACTAATCATTTCAAAAGAAATGAATCAGTGCACTTATCTATCCAGTCTGTTATCCTGGATGTAAAGTTACTTTGGAATTTTATTTATAGACTCACACAGATACTGTGGGGAAAATCTTGCTGTCTTTTCATCACAAAACAGGAGTGATGCCTGTTTGAAGCTGACATGCTAGAACAACCTAAGATAGCTACACTGGATGTGACCGAAGAATACTTTGAATTGATGACATTAACTTAATGCAACCTCTGTTTTATTCAGTAGGAGTTTTATCTGCATATATTCTGTTTATAGAGAAATATAAAAAAAAAATGTGTAACATAACTTTGGCATAGCAAAGAAAGAGTTGGTACCCCACAAAATAAGAAATAAACCTCAGATTGTTGTGTAAGAATTTCTCTGCTTTTCATGCTGGTGAATTATTCATATTTTTGCAGCTAACGAGTTTAAATGGCTTTGGATTATTCTGTGGAGAAACTTATCCACAGCTGGTCAAAATATTTGTTGTGAACATTTGCTGTGAATGTAATCCATTTTCTCTGTGAATCCTAGACAAGCCTTCCTAATTTCAGCACACTATGTGCTGTTCAGACCTCAGACAGATGAGACAAACAAGCCCTTTTCAGCGCATGAATCAGCTGTGAGATCCTTTTTCGACTGTTCATCTTCTCTGGTGCAGGATTACTCAAGTCATCATGTTTATTCACAGTTATTCATTTTGCAGTTATCCTTCCTGGTTATTCTTCAGCCACAGGCTGCCCAGCATTGTGAGGCTGAGGAGCCTTGCTTCACCAAAACCTTGTAAAATGTGAAGATCAGATCTTGCACTGGTTGGACTGACTGCCACTTCCCTCTGATGCCGGAGAGTTAGGGTAGCTACTCATCATCATGTGTTTGAATGAAGACACGAATCCCCAAAGACTGTATGTCAGTAAATTCCAGTGCTTTTTCCAGCAGAGATGAGTTTTAAATTTCTAGAAGAAATACAAGTATTAAAAAACCCAGATATTTTCTAAGAAGACATAATTGGAAATTAGAGCTTTCTTACCAGTACCTCGTGAGGAGAAAAGATAATTCAATCTGCTGAAATAAATGACTTTGTCTGAATTATGAATGTTTGTTCAAAACCCAATACTGACTGGATTCCAAGCATTTTCCCATGAACATCAAATCTTTACTGCTTGAGGGAGTGATTCAAAATGTGCCTTCCTGCATTCTCCCTCCTCTACTGGTATTGATCTACTTATTGTTCCTGTCTCCGTATTCCTTAAAAAGCTTTTTCTTAAGCTTTTTCAGCTTTGGTTATCTCAAATATTTTGGGACAACTTGAGCACATTTTTCTTGTCCTTCTTCTTGCTGCTTCCTCTTCAGCAGATTATTCCTAGTGGGAATCCTGCTTGCAGAGCAGCGCCAGTTCTCCCCCCACTAGAAGCTAAGCATGCTCTTCTCTGTTTGTGATTTACTCTGTGGGGAGGGAACAGTGAGATGTGGTCTCTTACCTGATTTGTATCTATGTTATGTTTGCAGCTTACTAAATCTTATTCAGCCTTGGCCATGGCTTTTTTTGTGAGATGTACTATGCTGCCTTCTTTTCATAGGTGTTCAAAATATTGAATTCAGACTCAATGAAACAATTTTTATGTTGCTTGGCCTTTTGTTAGGTTATCTTAAGTATAATGGTGTTGCAAGCTCACCTCTTTGTGACATTTAAAAGGTGATAAATTAATTTATATGATATCTCAAGCAATTTTTTTTACAAGTAAATAAATCCCTTTTATTTGCACATGCATTTAACTAAGTCACCTTTTCAGTATTACAGGAGAGAGGATTTTACAGCAGACGAACTTAGGGTTGTTAAGCTGAATCATCTGTAGCTGCCAAGATAACAACACTGGTCCAAACTTTGTTAGTCTTCTGTCTTGTGGGACAGCCAGGATTTTTAGTGACAGTTTGTTTTTGCTTACTACCAGACAATCCTAATGTCTTCAGCTGCCAGCACTTCTGTACGTTCATACTTTTAACCATCTGAATAATCCAATTAATTTCACTAGCATGCCTAAAACAGACCCTGTGCTTAACTGTTTAGAGACAGTGATGTTAAACGTCTTTAGAGATGGTATCTTCTCCAAAGCATATTGGTTTCTTGCAGCGTGTCTTATTTGACCCCTTATTTTCCAGCAGTCCCTTAGCTTTATTATCTATATATCTCTTCAAAATGACTGATGGTAGTGAATGCAAATAGATCATTTAATTTCCCTGCAATGTCTTTATCCCCTTTAATTGTTCCCATTGCACCCTCGTACTCCACTGAGCCTTTTGATTCTCTCACAGCCTGCTTATGCCTTTTATAATTAAGTAATTTCTTCTTATTTATTTTCATGTTATGCCTTTGGCTAATCTCTCC
This sequence comes from Phaenicophaeus curvirostris, assembly GCF_032191515.1. Classification (NCBI taxonomy): domain Eukaryota; kingdom Metazoa; phylum Chordata; class Aves; order Cuculiformes; family Cuculidae; genus Phaenicophaeus; species Phaenicophaeus curvirostris. The sequence continues at coordinate 61,034,406 of NC_091394.1, forward strand.
ACCAAGTCCCTCAGCTGAACAGTCTTCATTTTTGTTTTACATTATTGTTCCTTACCACTAGGTTCTGTTGGGCTAACTTCCCATTTTCCAAAGGATATTTGAAGAGTCTCTTTTGTGGTACCTTTCCATTCAGCCATGGCAGGCAGGCATTCCTTCCCTCCTCCTTTTTTGTCTTTCTGGGGCTTGCACAAATCTTTGGTAACTCATTAGTGGCTTGCTTCAGTAGACTCCATGCTGAATCTTTGGAGCACTTTACACATTTTCCTTTGTGTAATGGGAATTTACTTCACTTTTTTTTTTTGGTGAGAGGGTTAAACTGCTGAGGAAAGAGGCTGGAGGACAGAAGGGAACATTAAACAAAGGAACAAAAGAGATGAACTAATAGAAAATGGTTCTGTGTTCATGCATAGGAAATTATTTGGATGCAAATCAGTCACACAGATGAATGATTTGTCTCAAAGACTCAAGATTAGGGAGCAGAGGGCTTTAGCCTCAAGTGGCACTCTATCTGATTTCTATCCAGACCCTGCCTGAACAAAACAGCATGCCTGCAAACAGCCCACCTGATGGATTTTATGCTGCTTTCACATCTCCTTGTACTCATCTGAAAAACACCTTTGTATTCACTTTGAGTTTTTTCCTATACCATGTCTTAAAGCTGCAAATTTGTAGAGGAGAGGAGGGATCTGGGCAGAGTACAGCCAGATTGGTTACACATCAAGAAAACTGGGTACCATCTCTCCCAGGGAAATAATTTCTACTGAAAGTACAGCAAAGTATAGGTAAGAAATTGCTTGACAATCTGGTAATTTATGTAGACACCTAAACAAAGATTAGAATTCCCAAAGACAGAGACCGAGAGGAAGATTTTGTACAATTAAATGAAGTATTTCACTGTGATTTAGAGCTTAAGTGGATTATAGAAGATGGATACATTGTATGCACCATTTCCACAAGCCCCAGGGAAATCTTTACAAAGCCTTTAAAAGCATTAGAGGTGGCAGGACCATGAATATGAGTTTGCATCTTCTATTAAGAAAACTTCTTCCCAAAAATAAAGGTTGAAACCTTTTCAGATTACCACATAGCCCTATTTCCACACCTTCAGTAATAACAAGTTTTCAATTCATTTTAAGATTTGCAAAAGCAGGGTTAAATCAAGCTCTGGATTAATCAGTCTTCCCCAATCTAGCCAGAAAGCCCATCCATGAATGATGATATCATTCTGTATTGACAGCAACAAGAAAGTGAAGAAGGGTGGCACATGCGTGAGGACACTTTTGCGAACACTGCATACCTTTGAGACAGTCACAAGGCTGTTCTTCTGGAAGGCTGATCCCCTTGAAAAGGCATGCTGAGCTAGAATATATTAAGTAGATAGGGTCTACGGGGTAATTGCTTATTTCGTCACTGAAATTGTAGTAATTTAATGCTGCTGTGTGAAAGTCATCACCTATTTCAGCTGGGCAGTGGGTAGTATATTCATAACACAGTTTTTTTAACTAAATTTGGACTGAAAATAAACGTTGGTTGCTGATCCAATCTGTATGCCTTCACCTTACATTGCTAGTGAAAGTATTCCTTCAGTTTGTCTGTTCAGCACAGTCTCCCTATATGACTTGAAAAGGTCAAGGTTGTCCTGTTACTTCAAATGAAGGAGGGGTGGTCAGGTACCTATCAGGAACAAAGTTAAATATCTTTAAGCTCTATGTAATTTCAAGTTGCCTCAGCAATTATACTTCAGAGAAAATTCTAACTTAGGCAGAGCCACAGTTCAGAAACAGCTTTTTCAAGGGACTGTGTTTTTATCAAAGAAATGTACATTTCTACTTGAAACTTGCTGAGAGAAAAAAGAATAAGAAAACACTTCACAATTTATTTCTAATAGAAATTTATCATGTGTTGCTGCCTTTCAGGGGTAGAGGTCTTGACAGTAAAGATGTTTGTTTTGACTGCATAGAAGTTTTTTTCTCTCAGGCAGAATTTGAAACAATTCTCTTGTAGGCTTAGGTGAGTTACAGAATCAAAGAATCACAGAATAACCAGGTTGGAAGAGACCCACCGGATCATCGAGTCCAACCATTCCTATCAAACACTAAACCATGCCCCTTAGCACCTCATCCACCCATCCCTTAAACACCTCCAGGGAAGGTGACTCAACCACCTCCCTGGGCAGCCTGTTCCAGTGCCCAATGACCCTTTCTGTAAAGAATTTTTTCCTAACGTCTAGCCTAAACCTCCCCTGGCAGAGCTTGAGGCCATTCCCTCTTGTCCTGTCCCCTGTCACTTGGGAGAAGAGGCCAGAACACTCCTCTCTACAACCTCCTTTCAGGTAGTTGTAGAGAGCAATGAGGTCTCCCCTCAGCCTCCTCTTCTCCAGGCTAAACAACCCCAGCTCTCTCAGCCGCTCCTCATAAGGCCTGTTCTCCAGCCCTTTCACCAGCTTTGTTGCTCTTCTCTGGACTCACTCCAGAGCCTCAACATCCTTCTTATGGTGAGGGGCCCAGAACTGAACACAGTATTCGAGGAGCGGTCTCACCAGTGCCGAGTACAGAGGGAGAATAACCTCCCTGGACCTGCTGGTCACACCGTTTCTGATACAAGCCAAGATGCCATTGGCCTTCTTGGCCACCTGGGCACACTGCTGGCTCATATTCAGTCGGCTGTCAACCAACACACCCAGGTCCCTCTCCTCCAGGCAGCTTTCTAGACAGACTTCTCCTAGTCTGTAGCACTGCATAGGGTTGTTGTGCCCCAAGTGCAGGACCCGGCATTTGGCCTTGTTAAACCTCATGCCATTGGACTCTGCCCAGCGGTCCAGCCTGTTCAGATCCCTTTGCAGAGCCTCCCGACCCTCCAGCAGATCGACACTTCCACCCAGCTTAGTGTCGTCCGCAAACTTGCTAAGGGTGCACTCAATGCCTTCATCCAGATCATTGATGAAGACATTGAACAGGGCTGGACCCAGCACTGAGCCCTGGGGAACCCCACTTGTCACTGGCCTCCAGCTGGATTTCACACCATTTCCCACCACTCTCTGAGCCCGGCCATCCAACCAGTTTTCCACCCAGGAGAGTGTGCGCCTGTCCAGGCCAGAGGCTGACAGTTTCTCAAGCAGAACGCTGTGAGAAACTGTGTCAAAGGCTTTGCTGAAGTCCAGGAAGACCACATCCACAGCCTTTCCCTCATCCAGCAGCCGAGTCGCTTTGTCATAGAAGGCGATCAGGTTAGTTGTTTTAAATTAAAGAAAACAGCAGAAAAGGATTAAATTAAAATCTCTGTGGGAGAACATGGTGTGAGCATTTCCTGTAACAGAGCTCAGGTCTCATCAAAAGTTGAGAATTATTCAGAAGTAAAGCAGACTGTGATAGCACCGTGTTACAATTTTGTTTTGCAGAAGGTTAAGCTGCTCTTTCTGAATCTTTCCTTGTTTGTAAATCTGTTGTTTGTAAATCATCTCAATGGGAAGGACAGGGCCTGATGAGGGGGTCTGATTCATCTTACTCAGGTGTAAATATGGAATAAGTTATTAAAGTGTCCAACTCTCACTTCTGTAAAATCCATGAGAAGGAAATAGAGTGGCCCAGGCTTCTCAGTACAGACTTTCACATTAAAGAAAACATTTCATCATTTCCTTCTCTGTTACTTCCTATCTACTTCAGGGCCTCCAAGGTTTATTCTCACAGAGCTGAGGGAAGTCTTGCAGCCAGCCTATTAATAGCTGCTAATTAATAAAGAGATCCCATTTTGAGTGGATGCAGCTATTTTCCATGTTGCATTTGGTTTGCAGTAATAACACAATAGTCAAACCTGACTCAACGATCCAGTGGGTCTCTTCCAACCTAGTGATTCTGTGATTCTGTGCAAATCTTTGGATCATACCTTCCACTCAAGTAGGAAGCCAGCAAGCGTAGTTTGTAACCATATCAATTATATTAACATCAGACCAATTAATTTGTTTTTCTGTTTCTTCTCTTTATAATAGAAAGAAAAAAAGGAAAAACCAAACAAAAATACTGCTTAAGTATATCCAAAGGAGCAAGGATTTAAACCAATAGCCTGAATCCATTTCATTTCACCACAGAAAAATATTTTCCCAAAGCAGCTTAGCTAAAATCTATTATAAGGAATGTGAGAAGAATCAAAAAGATTTAATTCAGAGTTTTTTTCTCCACCAGTGAACAAGACTTATCACATCAAGCAAAGGAATGTGAGTTTCAGGGCAGGAGTGCTTTAGTGACATCTTTGAAACAACTCTCTTTTCAAAAGAATTCTACCAGAATAAATCCCCATCCCTTGGTCATGCCCCATCCACAGCAAAGCTGAGTATCTTGGGGTTTGAAGATAACTGCAACCACTATTTTTTTTTTCCTACTTTGGTTTTAGGAACTCCTTCATAGATATTCTTCGGGCTATCCTACTGTCTTTGGAAGTGCTCATCGAAGATCAGGAGCTTCAGATAAACGGCTTCATTCTAATTATAGATTGGAGCAACTTCTCCTTCAAGCAAGCCTCCAAGCTTACACCATCCATCCTCAAACTGGCCATTGAAGGGTTACAGGTAGGTGGAGTGTAATACATGTGCCTGCAGCTTTTATTGCTGCAGATGGTGATTTTTGCTCCATCAGGCACTGGGCATGGTGAAGGGTGGCAGGAGATATTAATCCGGAATGCGTTAGTGTCCCATACATTTGCAGCATAGACTGATTTCCAGACATTTCGTTTTGACTGTCTTTCACTTTTATTTCAGCTGTAAATCAGTGCAACCAGAATGTGTGTTACTTACTGCAGCATTAAGCAGGACAGTTAAAACTCTGAGGTTTTATCCATCAGAGAATTAAAATCCAGCAGCCTCTGCCTTCTGGAGTGTGCAGTCCACATGCAAGCACATCTCTATGTAAAGGGAGGATGGCAAGAGAAGAAAGCAGCCTCTCCAGCAGATAGAAGTGTGCTGCCATATTCACAGAGGTGCTTTTGAGTAGGAGCAAAATGAGGAAGAGGGAGGACAGACTCCCTGTCATGCCTTCATTCTGACTGCCTTAATTTGTCACACCTGATCTTCTTAAATTATAGTTCAGACTCTTTAGGGGTTGCGCATCCACTTGGTGCTTGCAAATAAATAGGAGCAAGTTAAAACTGCATGCTGTTGTGGGGATAGGTGGAAAATAAGGACGAGGTGGCTGGGGCCTGATGAGGTAGCCCAAGAATGAAGTTAAGCTGGGGTGCTCAAAGAGGACTTCAGCCCTTTCCACTAGACTCTGAGCTCATCTCTGCTGTTAGACCTGAGATATATTTTCAGGTCTGAAGCAGTCCAACACAACCTTATTGATGTGGGCATTTGACTGAATCCAAGGACTATTTGGACTGAAGGATCTCTGGAGATCACCTTGTCCAACACCCTGCTTAAAGCAAGACTGACTTAGTCTTAGACCAGATTGTTCAAGGAGCATGTTTCATGTAGCTCCATTTTTAAAAGGAGAGATTTTATAAGTCATTGTTTCTCCATTTTCTTTTTAATACTTTTCAGGTATCCTGCAGTCATAAATACCTCAGGAATAAACTTCCCTGTTGTATGTGTATCTTAACTTTAACTTGTATACTAGAAAGGACAATTTGTTCAACTAATTTTTTTACTGACAAATTGTCTACAATTAGATCATGATTATCTCTACTTTATGTTATTATTTGAAAATGAGGTAGAAAAGTCTGCCACCAGTTTTAAGCTTGTGTTCCCCTTCTAGAGGAATTCTCATCTATTCTAACAAATTAGAAATTCAAGCTGTGCAATTAGTCCCTAGGACAATACCTTATCTTCTCCTGCTGCTACTATCACTTCATCTGCATTCCTTAACAGAATAATGCTCCATGGTTCAAAAACAAAATCCTTCAGTTAGAAGGAAGAGAAAAACAAGTGACATTCTTTAGGAACTCACATGCTAGCAAGATGTCCTTGTGCTTGTTCAGATTTTGCACTTCCAGCTCTCCAGTAAGAGGCTAGTCCAGCCTTCATCCCATTTGATTTCTGGTCACAGCTCTGCCAGGCAGTCTGCCTGCTGCATGAGAAAGGGGGGTCACGTCTAACTTATAACAGCTCCAGCTTCAAGTGGTGGAAAAGAAAGTCATTCCTTTCCAAGTCAATTTCCCCTACTGTTCCGATTCACAGGCTCTTCTTTGATGTCCCCATTACCTGGATGGAGACACCAGTTTATTTGCAGTTGTTGGCAGCAATATGTTTCTGCAAGTACCAAAGCATGGAAGTACCAAAGTCAGTCTTATGATGATGTTATTAGCCTGGCATCCTGTGCTGTGTGGTTTAGGGAAGCTGGCTTTTGTGTTGGTGGGTGGGCATTTAATTTCTCATTTAAAGTCGTGTTACTGTCATCTTCTCCATGTTAAGCAGAAAATAACTATCTCTCTTAAAAGCAGAAATTGGGATAATGTTCCCCAGACTTTTTTTAACTACTGGTAGTCTTTATGAGTTACAGAATTGTGAATGCTGGACTTTGATTTACCAGGTTTAGAAGCAAGTCATTCATGCTTATAAAGCACATATTTAGCAAGCAATATCTGTGGGGTTTTTTTAGAAGTGATATTTTTGGCTGTCATTGTTGCTGTTGAAGTACCTTCATTAAGACTTTATTCTTTTATTATTTTAAAAGAACTACTGTTATCTTAATGTAAAATTTATGTAAAATGTAATTGAAATACAAGCAAGACCTACAAGTAGAAAAAGAAGCATCACAGTATAAATTGCCTTGGAGGTCACTGGAAGTGAAAAAGTTCTACTCTCAGGAGATTATGATGTCTGAAAAAAAAATTAGGATTGTTTTAGATCCTTGTTATTTCTCACAAATAAGTCACTGTGCATGTACAGGTGTTCAGACATGCAGATTATATGGCTGTCCCAAGTCCACCTTTCTAAGAAGAGTTTTGGGATCATATTAAGTCCTGTGTAAGTCTAGTGAAGTATGTGACAGGAAAATAATTATCTGTTACAGTTTTTGGCGGGGTTGAACCCGTATGTTCGCATATTGGTGTCTAAGCCAGGAACTTCTGGCATCTCTGTCTGTAACTGTAATTCTAATGCCATAGCTGAATCATTTCCCCATAGCTTTGTTAAGTTCTCATCTCATTCAGTATCTCAGACCATTATTTTCTGAAATACAGACGTGCTAAAAATAAACACTGGTGTATTTAATAATTTAAATCTATGCATTTGATACTTTTTTCTTACTTTCAAATAGCCATAAGACAGTTAATATATTGGCAGTTCATTCTTTTTTTCATTTTTATTCAATTAATTTCTTTCCTTCAATTGCTGCTGCACTATGTCTAAGTGCAGAGAACAGACATTACACACTGCATGTTAACTCATCCTGTGTTGCAAGATCAACTCTAGTCAAATCTAATAGACTTAGCTGCAGAGATTAGTATGTTGCTATTATATAGGAAGCTTGGTTCCAAGTACTGTGAAGTCTGTAATCTCTGTATGAGATACAGCATACGTTATGTCACTACGTGGCTCAAAGCACATTTTGCTCAATACTCTCTGTTCTGTTTGGATTTTTGTATATATTACTTTACACAATATTGTTCATTATAACCCAACAGGGTACCTATGCTGTTACTCAGTTATTTAATGACCTAAAAAGTAGTCTTATGACTCCACTTTAAACAATAGTTGTTCAGATGCTAAACAAGTATTTGTATAGTATGGCAACCCTCATCATGCCACAAGAGCACAGGGACAAAAGTAGTTGTAATGCCTAAACCATCTCTGTTTAATGAGCTCTACTTTTTTATCACAAGGCAATTGCTACTTTATGCTTTGAGCTCATACCATATTCCTTCCTAAACCTTAGTGATCTTTTCAGTTTTAACACATTAAAGAGAAGATTGTCATGTGGATGGAAAGGTGGGGAGAGATATGTATATAAAACCAATCTATTTTGCCAATAACTTGATGAGTTTTGACTTTCAATCCTTATTTTTTTAATATGAACAGCTTGTTCCATTCACAGCATATTTCTCCCCTCTGTTCTCTTCAACTGTTAAGTTATCCATTTCTGTGTGTCACGCTGATATTATAATTATCTCATGATGGCAGACAAAATTTAATGATGGCTTAAGTTAACCAGAGGCTGGTTAACTTTGGCATTTTGCATAACAGTTTAGAAACATTGGAGTCCAATGGCAAAGGTAAGAATGCTGCAGCTGTGAAACAGGTAAAGCATGTAAAAATTCTTACTGTGCAGGATGTTTGCTACTGACCACTGCATTTGAAGACTTCTAATAAACATTAGAAGAAAATAGGGCTGAAGTGTGTTATATTGAACACATGCAAGGAACATAGTTACAGTGAACACTGGGGGTCCAGTGAAACCTCACTTGTTTTTTAATACTGGTTGGTGTTATCTCAGAGGATGTAGTTGCTTTGCCTCCAGACAGAACTTACAGTTTTAGGGTGCTCCTACCAACCAGTATAGGAAAGCACAGTTTGCTTCTGCCCTATCCAACACCAGACCCGTATACTGCAATTTGTTTAGATACATGCACGTATCAATTTAGAAATTCTCCCAGCTATTACTGCGAGTTGAAATGCAGCTACTTCTCCAACAGCATCCAGAAATATTCTGAAACTTTCAAAATGGCATAAGGTTGATCTTGCCTGCCACTGCTTTGCTGAGAAGGCCACTGCCTACCAAGATCCAACTGAGTGCCTTATGGCACATATCATCAAGCTGGATTCGAAACTGACCTAAGGGTAAGGTTTGCACGCCAGAGTACCTAGTACTGCCTTAAATAATGGCTAACTTGCCCCAAGGCTGTCTTAGGACTGAAACAAGCAGAGTGCATGATTATATCCTGTTCATATTCTTTTTTTTCTCTGATAATTCTATAATGTGCAATTGTACTCAGATATACAAGGACAGTGACTCTTAAAAAAACCCCTTATGCCTACTTTGTGACAATGATGAATCACTGCAGGAGTGATCTCTAGGGTTCAAGTGGGCCTTGATACAAATTTCACAATCATTGCAGCAAATAGAAGTAACAACAGGGAATATCCGAGATCAGACAACAGGGATTTGTCCGCAGATTTTCATTGACAGTAGCCTGATAGAAGTTCTGAACAGCGTTGCCCATTACAACACCTATTAAAGGTCTTATTTTTAAAAATTATCTTCAGTTTACTGTCACCCAGTGAAAATTAGAAACTGGTATTTCTGGGAGGAGAGGGAAAGGAAAGGAAATCAGTGATGCTTGACTTAAGAATATCTCAATCAGATGCTAGTACTGATAAAATTCTTCTGAACAAAAATCTTCCAGTAAGTGAAACTTGTATAAGCTTTTCTTAGAAAATCGGTTTAGGTACATTTGTCCAAAGTTTCTCTGATGCTGAAATCAAGTCAGATAATCAGGCTAACAGGTTTGTTTGGACGTAATTGGAGATAATCTCACTTCAAAATCTGGAATAATGTGCCAGATTAGGGAAAATTATGCCTGTTTAGAATTATGTGAATATTTTTTTTATCTTTAATATGAGAAAGATATTTAAGTGAGTTAAATTTTTTTTGGAAACTCTCTCCTACTCTAATTATGTGGGACTGAGAATTTTAAATTCAGTTAAATTATAGCAGCAGATTGCTTGTCTCTTGACACTATCATATACAATCAAATACTTTTCATGTTCTGCTTCAGAAAGAAGTGCTAAGATATAAAATGTGCTCAAACTGCAGGCTAGAATTTAGACCTCAATGGAAAAACATGTAGTTCAACATCGTGGCAAAGGTTGTTTTTCCAAATCTCAGTTAAAAATATGAACTTTTAGACCCAATATATTTTTTTCAGTGAAAACCAATTTTTTTTTCTGGAATGCTTCCATGTTTTCAGCACAGAAGTATTATGATGAAATATGTTTCCAAAATTCTCTGATAAGAATTCTGGAAATAGGATTATTTCAAAAATTTTCATCTGGAAAATCAAAATACTTAGTATTCCTTCATTATGACTAGTAGGAACACTTGATTTACTTGATTTCTTTCTTAATTACTAAAATTTCTTGCTTTTTCAAAGCCAAAATCAAGCTGAGACAATGGAAATGTATTTCAGATCAGGTTTACCTGAGTTAATGGGTGTATTCAAACATTTTTTATGGTCAGTCTGGGAACATGAACAGTGCCTGGGCAGTCCTTGTAAATCTGGACACTTTGAGAACCTCTCTGCCCTGCAAGCCTGGTCTTTCCTTTAACCAACCTGAACCCTGGAGCTGACTCTTCTCTCCTCATTTAGATATATTTATACTCTAAAGGCCAAGACAGATGTGATCTCTTTGACTTACTTACTTACTTAGCACTTCCAGTTGAACTCTGCATGAGTCAGGTGAGGGATACAGGCTACAAGATACCTTACATATTAAGTATAAGATGCAACTAGTCTTTCCATAGCATTTTTGTACATATTACTGCTGTTACTTGAAAAGTTAAAGTAAGTGAGAATCCATAACAAATCAAACTGAAGAACATTCTAAAAAGATTTATTCCGGCTCAGTCTTTGCGTAAAAATCTGCAGTGCAGGAAGAAATCTGTCTATGCTATAAATATCCAGTGGTGCTGTTACGTCTCATTGGGTATTTATAACAGGTCGTATTAACAGAAAGACAGAGATATCTCTGTCATTGCCTACTGAAGGCAGAAGAGATCAAATCCTCAGTAACAGAAGCTAGGCAAGTAAGACCATCTACAGACATATGTATTCACTGCCTTGGGCAAGGACTAGTGAAAAAACCTTTGCACCTAATGTGAAAAGCCACTCAATGTAGGTTTTATAGCTTTTTATCTCTGGAAGACTAAAGGGAGGCTCAAAAGTCACTCATTCATTTATTCTGCGGCTCCTCAGTCTTTCAGGTTGAAAATCTGACAGGCAAAAATCAGCAGAGTGCTGAGGCCAGTTTCAGAGGTAGTACAATTGGCTGGGGCTCCTTGCCCATCTGCAGACTAATGCTGATTTATGGCAGCTAAGAATCAGTCCCTGCTTGAAGGAAGGTGTTGGTTGTTTTGTTTTGTTGTTTCTTGGTTTGCTTTTTTTAAAAAAAAAAGGTATTAATTTTAATTTTTAGATTTTTAATTTTGTGCAAGAGCCTTGTCATTATTTTTCCCAGGAAAGGGAAAGTAAAGAAAAGCGGATATTCTAGGTTGTGTCCTTGAGGATGGATAATCATAGAATCACAGAATCATCACATGGTTTGGGTTGGAAGGGACCTGAAAGATCATCTAGTTCCAACACCCCACCCCCACCCCTCCACACATACAGGCAGGGACACATTTCACTAGACTAGGTTGCTCAAAGCCCCAGACAACCTGGCCTTGAATGCTTCCAGCATCCGCAATTTCTCTGTACAAAATGTTCCAGTGTCTCACCACCCTCGCAGTAAAAAATTTCTTCCTCATATTAATCTAAATCTTCCTTATTTCTGTTTAAAGCCATTACCCCTTGTCACTATGTGCCCTTGTAAAAAGTCCCTCTCCAGCTTTCTTGTAGTGCCCCTTTAAGTACCAAAAGGCTGCTATAAGGTCTACCAGGAGCCTTCTGTTCTCTGGGCTGAACAACCCCAACACTCTCAGCCTGGCTTCATAGGAGAGGTGTTCCAGTCTTCTGGTCATCCTCGTGGCCCTCCTCTGGACCTGCTCTAGTCTTTCCACATCTTTCCTGTGCTGAGGATTCCACAGTTGAATACAGTACTCACAAGGGCAAAATCACCTCCAGCATGTCAACTGCATCACACAGCTTGGTGTCACTGGCAAATGAGAGTGTACTTAATCCCACTGTTAATGTCACTGACAAAAATGTTAAATTGTGCTGGTCCCTGTATTAATACAGACCCCTGTGGAATGCCACTCATCCCTGGTCTCCACTTGGACATCGAGCCATTGACCACAATTCATTGAGTGTGACCATTCAGCCAACTCTTTATGCACTGAGTGGTCCATCCATCAAATCCATGCCTCTCCAATTCAGAGACAAGAGTATCATGCCAGACAGTAACAGATATTTTGCACAAGTCCAGGTGGATGACAGCAGTAACTCTTCCCTTATCCACCAACACCGTAAACCTCTCATAAAAGGTCACCAAATTTTAAGGCACAATTTGTGCTTAGTGAAACCATGTTGGCTGTCACCGGTTGCTCTTTATTTTCCATGTGCCTTAGCATAGTTTCCAGGAGGATCTGTCAAGTGCAGAAGTGAGACTGACTGGCTTGTAGTTCCCCTGGTCTACCTTATTTCCTTTTCAAAAAACAGAGGTTATGTTTCCCTGTTTTCAGTTAGTGGGAACTTCACTGAACTGCCACAACTTCTCAGATATGATGGACAGTGGTTTAAGAACTTCATCCACGAATTCTCTCAGGCCCCATGGATGCATCTCATCAGGTACCGTGGATTTGTGCATCTTCAAGTTCCTTGGATAATCTCAAACCTGATCTTCCACTGCCATGGGAGGCTGTTCATTTTCCCAGCCCCTGCATTTGCCTTCTGCGGTGTGGTCAGAACACTTGCTGGTGAAGAATAGTGCAAAAAAGTCACTGAATACCGGGCTATCTAGGTTTCCCATTTCTTTCTGGAGAGGGGTCACATTTTCCCTAGTCTTCCTCTTATCACCATTGTACCTTTTCCTGTAGGTCTTGATGTCCCTCATCAGATTTAATTCTATCAGTCCTTTAGCTTTCCTAAATTGTCCTCTGAGTGACCAAATAATTTCCCTGTATTCCCCTCAGGCTACCTGTCCTTGCTTCCACCCTCTGCAGGCTGCTTCTTTATGTTTTTTTCTGATTTTTTAAGTAGTGCCCTCCCAGAGGGCAGGCAATTTCCCCAGAATATAAAAGTGGGATGTTCCTGTGTCATAATCATAGCTTGTTGATATGTTCCAAAATAGATTGCCTGCTAATAACTCTAGAACACATGCTAAATAACTCAAGTTTATGTTCATAGAAGCAAGATGGGTTTACCTAAAGAGGGGGACAAATCTTATCCATGAAGAAAACAGACAACTCCTCCCAGTAATAATAATTTACTGTTCCTAAAAAGAGACAGCTTCAAGATCTAATGACATTCTAATGGCATCTAGAAAATGGCTAGAGATCAGAATTTAGCAGATGCTATAAGATGCAATGGGATACTCTGCTTCCTGAACATCTGTAGCAAAAAACTTCCTTGATTTCAACTCCACTACTTGTATGAAATGCAAGCTCGCATATTTACATCAACAGTTAGATGAAACCATTTGCAATATATACACATAACAAGCATACCATTTTTCCCATTAAAATTCCTAAATCTATTTTCTGTTATTTTTTCCTCTTGATATTACAATGTGCTTCATAGTAGAAACCGATGTTGAATTGCTGAACTTAAAGTCACAGCTAATGATGAGCACAGTATCCATTGAAAGAAGGTCATTTTGAACCATTCCAGAAATGCTCAGGCTATCTGTCTTCAGCAGCTGTTATGATATGTAGAGTACTCTCTGAGCTGTCAGTGAGGGTGCCTTTGAAATTTTAGGAGACGAGAAAAAGGATTGACTCGTTATATATAAAATAAAGGTAGATAAACAGACTTTGCTCTCTGCAAAAGAAGGCCTATGCTTATTGTGTGCCTATTGTCTCTAGGGAGTTGACTGGAACAAGGAAAAAGGAAAACACAGTGAGCTGTAGGCACATATTTGTCACTTGAAAATTGGAATTAACTGCTTAGTAGAATTGATCAGCCCAGCCATATTTGCCAGTTTAAGGCTTTGGGACTGACTGTAAGTAAAGGATAAGCTGCAATGTGGACAGACTGAGGGGCTGAATACATTAAAAGGAAAGTCTTTTTTAGTGCCAGTTCTTACATTTTAGAGGAGGTCTTATCAGGTTTCTGATAAGAATTAGACAGGAAGCAAATAGTCTTTCAATTCTGGCAAGGAAATGGGAAAGTTTACTGTGATGGGTCTACTTAGAACAGAAAGCAGCAGTTTCTTACTGGTAGTCAGTAAAAAGGCAGATAGAGCTGACATAAGCCATGCTCAAACTTTCCCACCAACATATGCCTAGGTGGCTCATCTTGTATCTTGAAGCTTTCCTCCTCTCATAAAATGTGAATGTGGTCAAATGTACTTGTTTTAATTTACATTATCCATGTCCTTATTGATTTCACAGAATTTCAGGAGTGATACATCTGTAAGAACTGTTTAACTTCTTTTATAGTCCCAAAATCTCTGTCATTTTTAGCATGGAAACTGAGTGAAAGCTTCCTGAAGAGAGTGTATACTACAGACACTTGCTATGAGAAATATATAAAGCATTTACGAAAAACTATGAAAAGGATTGCATATACAAGACCAGAAAGATACAGGAATAGTGACATTTCAGTGAGAGCCACATGCCAACAAAGGTGCAATGGGTATTGTTTTGTTTGAGAAGTGGAATGGCAATAGGGGTACATGTAGGTAGGGAGGTGCTGAAAGCCAGAGCAAGAGAAGGATATGACCGTACACTGTGATGTGTGACATGAATTATCCCCTGAGCACAAGCAGATAAGGACTTGGCTCTCTCTAGGAGAGGACTCAAACTGGAGCCTCACTAAAAACTGCAAGACTGAAATCCGTGTTCCCTGGAAATATAGCTGCAGCAGTAAGATCTGTTGTTCCCTTATAACTCTGGCTCACAGTCCCATTTTTAGGACATTTTCAAGGATGTGCTGCAACACTGGAACAGGTCCATGTGTCCTTGACTGTGCCAGGGCAAGAGCCAGAAACTTGGCTCCTGTGGCTGCAGGGAGGGCATGTGCCAGGACTTTGTGTTTGCACATTCCTCACTGCTGCTCTGGGTAAGGTATTAATTTCCAGTGCAAGTTTTTAACGCAAAATTTCAGATAGTAACATTTGAAAATTCTAGAGCAAGGCAATACTTTTGAGAACCATTTGCCTGCTTGTTGTTTAACTGCTATTATGTGCAGAAAAACGGGAAGTTTCTACCACACACAAAAATTCTCTTTAAAGTCTTGTCTATTCCTCCTAAACAAAACAACTTATAAATTCCTCAATACCTTGTGGTTGTAAACATTTGTAGGGTCAAAATGTGTGTGGTCAATATGGTCAAAAGAGTTAGAAGGCAATATTTTTGTTAAGTTTGAGGTGAAGTCCCAACTGATGCAGATGGGACTTCTGACATTGCCTTGATGGAAGCTACAATTCCACCCTTGTTATCCCTCAGCAGGAAGTGATTTTCCACTTCATAAGAGTTTTTCAGGCTTGCAGAAAATGTTCCTCAACATCAGAGCACTTCTTGGAAATTTTATATATCTATTAGAAATTTTTGTGTAGTGATATTGAAATGGGCTTTTTTTTCTCAAATATTTTTACACCCCTCCCTAAGTCTACACAGTTTAACACTTGAAACAAGCATTCCTGAATAGCAGGGGGTCTATGATGCAAAAATGTCACCCTGAAACATCTCAAACATCACAATCTTCTAAGGAAAGATGAAAACATTGAGTGAAAAAATGGCTGTGAACACCTACTTTCTTCTCTCTTCTTTTCTACCTCTTCTCCCCTGCTAAGCTTTGATTTTCACAAATGGGAATTTTCTGAGGAAAACCAGATTTCAATGGAAATTCCTCCAGCAGCTGTACTGCTGAGCAATTCAAACCTTCTTACGATTCTTTCAGGATATGTTTTGCATCTATGTCTGCTAGACTCATGTTAGACCATTTGAATGTGCATTCTACATTTCACTTGAAGCACACTCCCACTGTTTCAAACTGTTTGCCATAGAACCAGTTTAAAGCATGGCTGAAGTGTAATAAAAATAATTTCAGTTTCAGAGGAGGCTTTCTTCTCAACTCCAATCTACATGCAATGAAAATGCGTCTAAGAAAATGCATAGTGAACACAAACACAATTACAATGCAAATATTCTTCAAATAGCAGTTACATTTAGAATGTCATCAAATTGACAGTTTTTCAGAGGAAAGGCAGAAGCATGAATACATATACGATGAGCAAAATACTTCATTGCTGTTTAAGAATTACAGAGGATAACAGCAGAACTTTTAGTAAACTGAAAATAAAATTGAAGCTTGCCTAGGTTTACAGGGTAATAGAAATCTTATTCTCCTATTTTCCAAGAGAACATAGAAGCTGCTTTGAATTAGTAGAAGTGTGCTGAAGTAGCACATGCACTCAACATCTGGAAGATATGGTTTCTTGTGGGTTGGTGGGAATGCTCATACAAATGGACATCTGCAGTAGCTACGAAGTGTCCTACTTTAGCTTCTGTGTGATGTTTTATGAAGAGTCCCACTGGCAATCTTAACCTATTTAGCTTCATTAACAAATACAGAGAACCTGAATTTAAAAGTTTCTCAGGAAAAAACATCTCCTCAGTGTTACACAGACAGAATTTAATCTCCTTGTGATGGTCTTTTCCTTTATCTTATAATTTGCTATCATTTATCAAACATTGCTAAGTGTGGGGACAGCTGCAAGGGGACAGCCATGAAGAGATAAGGATTCCTGAATCTGTACTGTAACTGAAATTAATGAACTGATACAGATAAAGCTTTAGACTTAATTAATCAATGTGAGTGGGATTTCTGCTAACACTGGAGAAAATATCTATTATTCTCTAAAAAAAAATTAATCATTTTACTATGCAAAAATGTTAACCCTTTATATTTTCAGACAAATTCCAAACATTTCTTTTTATCCAAAAGAGAACATTTGCATCTAAACCACCTAGGCAAGCCTCTGTTTCTGTTGCTGGTCACTGTCTTTGCTCAAGCTGAGCCAATGATCATTGCAGCATGGAGACTGTCTGTAGTTATTTGGCGTCATGTGTAGAACAGCCACTTGGGCAACTGGTATGACAGAAGACAAAGGAAACGGAAAACAGACAAACTGCAGCCACAGACAGATACTGCACCTGAATCCCTGCAACTAAGCTTTTCCATGAAAAGTCAACATTTTCAGGAAAAAAAGCTCACAACTTTTCATGTAGAAATAAAGAAATAGTTTGGCCAGAAGAGCTGCCTCTTGCTGAAACTGAGAGGAACTCAGTTGCTCTGCAAGATTCTAGTTTAAGCTTATAGCTTATTCACCCCACATATACTTACCAAGTCCCTTATATGGGTATGTGGGTTTCAAGGATCTTCTGGTCATTCAACAACAATTTCTTCTCATAGCAGAGCTACTGCAAATACTAGATCAGTTCAGCCATGCCCATCAAATCATCTCTCTATTATCTAGCTTTTTCCTCTTCCCTTCCTCCCTTCTCTTCCTCTACCTTTGATATTGCTTTCTCCTCTAAATAGTAAAAGATAAATAAAGCTGTGAGGTAGAGCAGGTGTGCAAGGTGTGCACGTTGTGGGGCTGAGCCCACATGGCCTACAGCAGCAGGTACTCAAACACACCAAATATAATTAACTATTCAAGAAATTTCCTCCCTCCAATTTGTTATACATGCCTGAGTGAATGTTAATGGGGTCACGTAGCTCTTTGAACTGCTGCTGACAGAACAAAAAAAGAGTTCCTGTGGTTTTTATGAAATAGCACAGTACAATTTTGCTTGCTTTGCAAGGGCTTTTCTTAATGATATCATTATACCCTCTAAACTCCTAGTCCAGTCTCAGAAACTCACAACACTTCAAATGACAAGTTACCTTCTCTTCTCCCTGGGAGAATTGAATCTCAATTATAATTTATAATGTGTTACTTACTCAGTGAATATTCTTTTCCTGTGCCTCTGAGAGGTGCTAGCTATGGTATTTTAATGAACCACCCCCGTTTTATAGCCTCTCTCCTCTAAAACTGGAACAACTGCATTTAAAGGGCTAGACCCCTTATACAGTTTGCTGAGTAAGAAATACAAATAAATTCTATTTTAACTGTCCTAAACAGAGTGAAAACAGCTTAAATTTGTCTCTGTTCCAAAGATAATTTATGCCTGAAAAGTATTGCCAGAGAACTAATAAATAACCTTACTAGAAAATTCCTGCCACCTATGATAAAATTTATTCATGTATTTGAAGTATTTTACTTTGACTTCTTACACCATTTTGAGTTTGTTTTGCAAAGACATTCCAGGGAAAATAACTCAGGAATATTTGTGAAAAACATTGCTATTAGCTTGAGTAAATTTATTTGGTGTCTAACTCTGATGATTGCCCACCTTTTTGTGTATAAATGAAGAAAAATAAAATAATCACCTTTGTGGTAGTGCGTTCTTTTCCTTTAAGGTTAATGCAAAAAGTACAACTGCAAGATTCCAGGTTTATACCAAAAGACAAAAAGATCAGAAAACAATCTTGCATGTTCATAGGAGATTTTGCAAAATAGTCCTCTTTGATGATTTTTTTTTTAAATGGGAACCAGTCACTAAGCATGCATGCCATTGGCATGAAGAGGCAAGTGATCAAGAATTTCAGCACAGTGAATCCCTAGATATGACAACAGCATCATTAACTGTAGTAACCATTGGCAAAATTGATATCTCCCTCATTTTGTATATTTGGGAGGTTGTGTCCAAGGCCAAACAGCTGTTTCATGCCACCTCAATCCAGACCCTGGAGTCTGTGTTTTCAAGGCAGACCTCTTTGAATATGGGCTGGTTGGCACACTAAAAGAAGATGTGGAATAGCTCTTGGCCAGAATATCTCACTAAAGATGAAAGATCTGTTGATTTTTCATCAAAAAATGCCCCTTGGTAAGGGCAGCCTTGGAAGACATGAAACAGGTGAAGACTTTGAACTCTTCTGATTCTTTTGCCATTTAACATTGCTACATGTGAAGCAGATCTTTCGGCATTTAAAAATGCTGTTTGTACAAGTTAAATGCAGCAAACCACCAACTTTAAAATTATTTATATTTTTCTTTTTATCTACCTTTCTGCCCTTAGTCATGAGCTCATTTCAGCCCCCTACATTTCTCCAATGGCTG
Source organism: Phaenicophaeus curvirostris (assembly GCF_032191515.1). NCBI lineage: Eukaryota > Metazoa > Chordata > Aves > Cuculiformes > Cuculidae > Phaenicophaeus > Phaenicophaeus curvirostris. Next base: position 61,053,376 of record NC_091394.1, read on the forward strand.
ATGCACAGCAGAGCTTTACAAGCTGAAGTTTTATTACACTGCCATGATGGGAGGCATTATGAAGCAGAACAGCTAGTGCCATAGACATTTTTTTTCAGCATCAGAATTATGTAAATGAGCTGCTCAGCAGCAACACATCAAACATTGGTAAGCTTCCTGTCAGGAGGCAGTACTGGAAGGGTATTTGCAGTAGTTTGCTTTGCTAAATACATCAGAAAACTTGATATTTCAGTTTTTCTTCTGTTGTCACACCTGCCACATTCTTGGTGTTCTGCCCTTCCTCAGATAATTTTTGCCTGAACTGCCTCTTCAGAGGTTTTCTGATCTACAGCAAGCAAAGTTCAGATAGTATTTAATACTTTTACTATCTTTATAATCTTTAGAGGAGTTGTAATGTGTACAGATGTAGAAGGAATGATCATTTTTTCATACTCCACACTTTTCCAGGACTTCTGTACTATCAGCACATGCTGAGGTGCTGTAGGAATGCAATAGAAGTGGTGTTCCAAAAAAACTCATTCATTTTTGCCCTGCAGCAAAAGGTAAAATAAAAATGGGGACAAATAAAATAAAACTGGAGTCAGCTTTTAAAATACAACTCTCTGTATATTTTTTATATCCTGGGGCTGCAGGGAGGGGAGCAGCAAACAAATTGGGGCTTGAGAAACCATAGCAATTCCAAGTGGGTGTGACCCAGAGAGATATGTTTTGATGGTGTATTTAAAACCTACATCCAGCAGAAGCAAAGCTTTGAACCAGAATTCACCTCTATATGGGCTTGATTTTGACAATGGCACTATAGTAACTGAAGACTGGGAACTATTGTTCTGAAAAACTAAAGGAGCACAGGGCTAATACTTTACCACTGTCAATAGAGACACCTGTTACTAGTCACTAGTGCAAGGATGAGGACATAGCAAATGAACCTACTAGAAACTAGATTTGGTATGAACAAAAGGAAGCAGCTCTTACTGCAGTGTGTTATAGACCTGGAAGTCCTTGTCTTGAAGGGTATGTGGGTGTCACATGACATCAAGAAACGCTGGAAAAGTTGATGTGAGAGAAATCCAGCTAGGGTAACTAAGGAGACAAGAATCACATCTGACGCTATAAGCTGAGAATAACTGAAGGCTGAGAGCGTGCTGAGTGGAGACACACTTACCTGTTCCCCATCTTCCATCAGCAGCTGTGTAGGGCAGCTGGTCTAGAAAGCACACAGGGCCAAATGAGTCTTTGGTCTGGCTTGCATGGCTGCCTTCTGCTCCAGATGCAGCAAAATTTGCATCTGTCCTCAGTGATTCCTTCAGCTACTGCCTAGTCACAGTAACAGTTATAGAACATTTGATTCCAATAGTCCAAAGGCACTAAGCAGAAGTGTTCCTAAATTTTCTCCTGGGATGCAACAAATATCAGGACAGTGGAGTGCAGTGATGGCTCAGCAGCAGCCTTTGGCCCTCTCGAAGTCAGCTCTGCTCTTGACAGTGCAATTGAGTGATGTCAGGATGTGCACTACTGGTTTATAGTGAAATACATAAAAACAGATTAGTATTGACCCTTATGAATATTGATCAAGCCCATCATATAGAAACTATAGTTTGCTCAGTCAGTCACCCTGTTAGTCATGTTACTGGCAGGGTAGTGTATACCTTTTTCCTTCAAGCATCAGTCAAATTCCTACAAGGCACCGTGAAGTTACAGCTATGGACCAATTCTCTTTATTAATCCATTAAGCATCAGTCAAATTCCAATTTCTAGCATGAGGGAGGGATTTACAAATATCATCGTCCAGGTTTCTTATGTAAGTAAAGATCTGATTCTGTTCAATATGTTCAAAACGAACAAACAAACAGCCACCCTCTCTCTCTGATCTCCCCCTAAAGAGGGAAAAAAACCACATCCCAAAATGAAATAAAAATGTCTGAGCCAATGCTGTGTAAGCTGACAGGAAATCGGTAGATACTGCCCACCCCCTCTGAGCTATATGTTTCTTTTTGAAACAAATCTGTACTTGGAGGCCTCAGTAATTATTTCCATTTATTTTCCGCTTCAGTGATAATGTAAAGCAGCAGTTTTGATATGGCTTGCCAAATGCCTCCGTTGATTTACATTAGAAGTTCACAGGAGGCAAAAATATTTGCATGAAGGATAAAAATAAACATGTTCAAGCAAACAAGATGCTAGTAAAAATGTAGTAAATTCCAAAATTTAGAGGAAAGCTGATTGTATTTCTCCCTGTGCTTATCTAAGCATGACCACAACAGAGCTCAGTCGACCAAAAGCATGGAGCATTCAGTCATTCCCAGTGATCCATCACCTGCTTCTGAACAGCATGGTTTCTGTCCTGGTGGCCTCTTTTGCAGAGGACAGCATGAAGGTCTGGTGGATAGCTGGTCCAATCACAGCAGGTGGAAGCAGAAGCTGCTGAGCTGAAGTTCTTATTCTCCTCTTATAACACTGGAGTGAGCACTGCTGATGGGAAGGACAGTGAGGGAGGAACTGCAGAGATTTTTCCTACACTTTTTCAAGAAAACTCCCCCCACACCCTGTCCTGAGGCCAGATGAAGCAGTGACCATGATTATGAGATGGAAGCTGGACTGTGACACTATTACTCCAGTGCCCCACTGAGTGCCTGAAGCACAGGAAAAACAAAAGACCTCTGAATTCCCCAGCTGCTCCCTGGCAAAAAGCCATACCGTTTTCCCCAGAGCTTTTCAGCTTCTTTGCAGGAGTCCTGCACAAACTGCAGGAATCAAAAGGGAGCAAGTTTCATCCAAAACCCCGCTGCTACTGTGCTCCACCTAGCTCTCTTTGAGGACCTCATGGAAACCTCACAGTGGGTCCTCTCCTCCAGGAGGACAGGAGACTATCAGTCAAGGCAGCTGCTCCATAGTACTGTCACAGCCTTCCTCTGAAAACATCCAGAAAAAACAAACTCTTCCTCTCTTTTATCTCCTTAGTGTCATGATTTTTTTAAATAGAGATGTAAGTAGAAAAGGAAAATCTAAGATTCTTCCTTTGCATTTACTAGATTTTGAGTATTTGAGGCCCATTCAGTTAATGTCGTCAAGATTTTGTCTGTCCTCATCCAGCGATTTTATCATAAAAAATGGATTAATAAAGAGAATTGGTCCATAGCTGTAACTTCACGGTGCCTTGTAGGAATTAGAACACTACAAATGGAGGAGAATTAAGTGTCTTTTTCAAAGGTGAAAACAGGGTTAATAAAGTGATTATTGAAATAACCTCCTGCATTTTGATTGCAATAGGAAATCTCAGTGGGAAAAAAAATGCTTCAGTGAGAATGAAGCAAATAACACTCCACTCTGTCTGAAAAAGGAAGAACTGATAAACACCATAGAGGTAACACCCCTGGAGTGAGTGGAAAGGAAAAAAATTTGTTCAGATTTGGTTGAAAGTGACTGTGTGTCATAAAGGATTGGAAATGCGTTTGTTTTGTACTCTGCCTTGCATTCAACCCGTGATGATTTTAAAGACTGCTGCAAAAGGAGAGAAGTTTTTGCCAACACAGCAGTCTGTCAGCAGGCAGCTGGGCTTCAGGGCACTCAGTCAATGGTACTGCAATTATTTACAAAGAAGATCAAGTAACCTCAAATTCTTTGGATCTTAGCCCCCTTTCACCTCCCCCACCTTCCTTTCAAATACAGGGCTAAAGAGAGGAAGATAAAGGTAATAATGCTCTCTTTGGGGTTAATCTCTTTGCCAAACAGAGGTAAGGGAAGAAAAAAAGGAAGGAATTTACGTGTGCATTTTCTCAATTTTTATTTTCCAAATCCTATAAATGGGAAGCTCCAGAAATAATTGCAGAGTAAAAGCAATGAAATAAAGGCTCTAAATACATCTGGTTTTCCTGAAATGAATCTTACTTTTTTGTTCTTTACATCCTTTTGAAGTACATTTCTGGGAACTGCAGCCTGTATATAGGTTATAGAAATCCCTGGGAAAGAATATCCCATTTGGGGGAGGCAGTGAGGGCGGAGGTGCTGCGGTGGATGAACGTGGCGTTAGCCAGCTATGGCAGCTCATTGCAGTGGATGGAGATCTTGGCAGATTGTTCAGGCAAAGGTTATTTGTCCAGGGATGAAGAGCTGAGCAGCCATCCTTGCCAGGAGATCAGAATTTGGGGGTCCTGATCATGGAGCAGTGAGAGGTGACAACAGAGAGCCTGGGATGGAAGAGCAGGGAAGTTGGAGAGTTTTGGCAGAAAGAGATTTGGGGTAGGAGGTTGGAAGAACAGAAGATCTGGACTTGAGTAGTGCTCTTGCTGGCTTTTTCGGGCAAAAAGGGTGGATGGTCTGGTATGCTTTGTGAAGTTATGGGAAGCTCTGATCTGAGATTGATATGTGGAACTAGAAATACCTATGAATTGGATTTTTGGAGTGATAAGAGCTGTGTTCTGTGGTGCCATTGGAGAAGGGACAATAAATTTCCAAGACTGTTAGACCAAAAAGATGGAGAAAGCTTAAGAGATTGTGTGGGGATAGCTATGGGCATCACTTAGGCATTCTTACGGTGATCCTGGTTTGGAATGGGGAGCACACATGGAGGTCTACTACATCACCCTATAACTTTCAGTAGAGGAATCTGCCTTTTTCTATACCACAGGCCCTGACAGGTGGCCTTCAACAAAACTTGCAAGTGCAACTAAACATTTAGTCAGCTTTCATAATTTGTAATACTACACAAGGCCTATATCTGCACCTCAACAGAAGGACTAAATATGGAAAATAGTATTTTTTAAAACAAGAGTGGTTAGCCTCCCTTTTCCACTCTCAGCTAGCATGTGAAACCAAAAGGACCTTATTACTACATTCAAAGGAATACCAGCAGTATTTTAAGTAGGTAGCATCCATATGAAAAGTCAAATATTTTCTCCTTGTTACCTAGAGCTTGTTCTGGCAATAGTGCTTAGCATCAGCTGGCCTTGGTCACTCCTGTGAGTGTCTTTCTAGTGCCAAAAGTGTGCAGGACTGTTTTTTTACCGAATCATAGTTTTTTTAGTACATTTTGTGTGTATTCATGCATAACCGTTCTTTTTAGAAAAATGTCAGGACTATGATTTTGAGTTGGGTAATTGGAGTTGAAAGCAATGTCGGCTCTAGAGCAAGTTCTGAGAAAAACTGTGTTTGTACCTCTCTGCTGAAGTACCCAGCTCTCAACCAGTCAGCCTCTTACAGTTAAAAAGCCCACATCTTCATAATCCACTTACCATAATGTAGACACTAAGGAACTGATATTTCTTTAGACAAACACCAGTTTGTTTAGGTATTTTTATAAATAGAGGTATGTATACATATATATACATATACGTAAGCTGATGGTGGCTTAAAGGAGGTCCCCATCGGCAGCTTCATCAAGCTCTTCACAGGCATCTGTGTTACTTGGGTTGCTGTGTAACTTCCAGGAGGTGTGGATCAGCCCCTTCAGTTCATGCTCACCAGGAGCCCAAATGCCTGGGGTTCGCTATCATTTGAAAGCAGTACATCCTCCCAAATACGCTGATGCATTTTTGTCATAGTAATATTTGCGCAGATGTTATAGCAAAAATTATCCAATGAGAACTTTCCTGTGCAAACAAGGTTTTACCTCTGGCCCTGCAGATCTTCTTTTTGCCACCAACCATACAAGGTTTTATCCCAGGTGAGTAAGTTTCTAAATTTCAGACAAAACCTGCAACCATTTCTATGTATATATGTGTGGGGTTTTTAAGTTGTCTTACTTTAATAATCACTGCAAGATTTTACCTTCTGAAGGACAATCACAGAGGAAATTTTACTATAGACTGTACAATAAACTTATCCAAATAAGTCTCAGATACACTTCTTGCATAGCTACCATTATTTTCATCCGCGGCTTTAAAATTTTACATGTATTGAAACTGGGAATAATATGCACTTAACTTTCTTCAGGCCATTTCTTACTTGTTTTCATTTCAAAAGTTACATATTTTTCATAGCACCTGGGACTTTAAGTAGTCCTATTTTCCTTCTTTTAATATAGATGAGATGCCCTGCGGGGAAGGAGGTAAGATACTTTAATTCATGAACTATATTTTGCAATAGATGCAGAAATATGAAATAGAATTTTGCAAATTTTTAGTTCAGAAAATCAAGGGTCATTTTCTCTTGGGCCATTTTCTCTTCCATCTACTAGCTTAAAGATTTTGTATCCATTTGAATTTTGCCAACAGCAAGATCTGACGAGTAAATGTACTGCTTATACAAATTCCCAGAACTGACAGCAAGAGCAAATCTTTTGCTGACTGCAGGAATATGAATTTCAGCCTAGTGAGTCATTTTGAACTCTTTTCTCAGTGTTTGTAATTTCAGAGAATTGGACACAACAGTGAGGATCCAGAATAGTTCTGCTACTGTATTTGAACTGCACATAACAATTTATAACTTCATTGGATAATTAATTTAATAAAGGAGAGTATTTTACATCACTGAAGTTCATGATGTTCATGCACTTTTTCCTCTGTTGTCTAATACCTGTCTTTCTAGCTGTGAATGACTGTTATTTGCAAATGTCCAGATACTTCTGAAATAATATTATCTCCATTTTAGCTGCATTTACAGCTATTAAAAAGGTGCAGAAAAACTTCCCAAACCAAAGCAATTCCATAGACAAACATTTTAATTAATTAAGAATGTGTAGCTCTGATTAGATAAATGTGCTTTCTGTTGCAATTATGTGCGGCTCCTTACTTCTTTTTCTATTGATGTCTTGCTAGGACAGGGTAGAAAAGAAGGAGTGGAGAGGTGCATGAAACACCGAAGTGGAGGGGTAGTTGTACGGCTGTAATTAGTTGTTTCAGATGTCATGGAGTTTTCCCCTTTTTCCTGTCCTTGTCATATCATCATATGGGAACAGGTACCTGTGTGAATTTATGCAGTGGGGCCAGTGTCTTAACGGAGGTCTGTCTTCCAAAGGAGGCAGTTAGTTTGTTGCTTGTGTTCAGCACCACAAATTTTTGGCAGTTCTCTGAACCTAGAACAGCGTACAAAGCCCAGGGAGGACTGACAACACATTGCTGGGAGCAGAGTTGGGATCAGTTCTGGGGCGGGCAACAGAAGTACCCCCTCAGGGATACCCTTGAGGAAGGGTTTAGGGGACTTCTTGAGAGACATCCATCATGTTCGTTGCCTTATTGCCTTTCTGAGCAACACAACAGCTGTTTGTCCCCTTTGTCAGTGCATTTCCTGGAATATCTACCTCTCCTCAGAGATCTGGAGGACATGATTAAAAATGTAACTCCATAGAACACAGATGTTCTGCTTTCAACATCCTTTATCTACCTAGACTTTAGTAAAGCCTTTGTCACAATTTCCCACAGCATTCTCCTGGAAGAACTAGCTGTTCATGTCTTGCAGGGGCATACTCTACTGAGTAAAAAAACTGGCTGGGTGGCCAGGCCCAAAGAGTTAAATCCCATTTGTGGCCAATCACAACTGGTGTTTCCCAGGGCTCAGTGTTGGGGAAGGCTCTATTTAGTATTTTTATCAATTATCTGGATGAAGGTATCAAGTATCACCCTCAGTAAGTTTGCAGACGACACCAAGTTGTGCAGGACTGTTGAGGGAAGAAAGGTTCTACAGAGGGGTCTGGACAGACTGGATCGATGGGCCAAAGCCAATTGTATGGGGTTCAACAAGGCTGTGTCAGGTCCTGCACTTGAGTCACAACAGCCCTAGGGAACACTACAGGCTTGGGGAAGAGCAACTGGAAAGCTGCCTGGCAGAAAAGGATCTGGTGTTGTTTGTCGATAGCTTGCTGCTTGTGAACCAGCAGTGTGCCCAGGTGGCCAAGGTGACCAACAGTATTCTGGATTGAATCAGAAATAGTGTGGCCGGTAGGAACAGGGAAGTGACTGTCCCCCTGTACTCAGTACTGGTGGGGTTGCACCTTGAATACTGTGCTCTGTTTTGAACCCCTCACTACGAGACTAACATTGAGGTGCTGGAGCATGTCCAAAGAAGGGCAATGAAGCTGATGAAGGGGCTGGACCCCAGGTCTTATGAGAATTGGCTGAGGTAACTGTGCCTGTTTAGTCTGGAGAAGATGAGGCTGAGGGGAGGCCCTATCACTCTTTAAAACTACCTGAAAGGAGATCATAGCAAGGTGGGTGTTGGTCTACCAAATAACAAGCAATAGGACAAGAGGAAACAACCCAAGCTGTGCCAGGGGAGGTTTAGACTGGATATTAGGGAAAATTTCTTCACTGAAAGGGTTGTCAAGCACTGGAAGAAACTGCCCAGGAAAGTGTTTGAGTCCCCATCCCTGGAGGTATTTAAAATACTTGATGATGTGGGTGCTTAGGGACATGGTTTAGTGGTGGACTTGGCAGTGTTACATTTATGGTCAGAGTCAATGATCTTAAAGGTCTTTTGCAACCTAAATGATTCTGTGATTCTGTGATCCAGTAGCCAGTATTTCTACCAAATGCTCTGTCATTTCCTGGGCTGATCTCAAGAGGGACGAGTTCTGCTTGCACAGCCATGTTTGTGTTCAGTTCTCCTCTTCAGTTGGGCACAATCCCTCATTTTTGCCTGAGGCTCATTAACCTGGGTTAATAAAATCTCATTATGCAAGGTTTCCTCAATTGACTGCTGAATTGATGATGAGCCTTCCAATATATGGCTACATCATAGCGAGAGGCTTAACATCATGTAATTAAAATCCCCATTATTCTAGCATGAAGGTGACTGAACTGACACAGAGCAAACTATGACTACTAATTCAGAAAATAATGATGCAGAGTGAAAGTCTTCAGCACTACTCTCATCCAGAGGTCTTCCCATGCCAGTGCAGGACACAGCTAAAGGAACTTCAGATGCTGGGAGGGACAAACAACTCATTTAAAATCAGAGAGTGAGTCAGAGGAAGTGCACAGTTTAGCTTATCTATATTGCAAGAGAAGGGGCAGAAGAGGTCTAAGAACTATTAGGGAGCTGAATGAGAGAGGTGTGAAAGAAGTAATACTACATACACACATATTCAGATGTCATATAGCATGTCTACACTGCATCAAGTGGACTTCGTAATTTAACCACCACAAATGCGTGGTTAAGGGATACACTTTGTGATGAGGTGTTAGCTTGACTTTGGTACCCCTAGACTTATCTCATTGACTCATTTTCTTCACTTTTACAAGTCAGATTATTTTTTCTAAATATGAATTATATGGTACTGTCCTGAGATATGTGTCATTCTTTTCCTGATGAGGTTTGGGGAAAATCTTCCTTATTGAGCTGTCTTTGAGAATGCTGAGTTATAAAATATGTATGCTCAAATAAATCATTTAACTAGTACCTCTGTTAGATTTTTTCTAACGTTTTTAGAACTTTTTGTCTTAAGTAAAATACAAACTGGAAAATAATTATGGATGTATTAATTATTTCAGGCAAAGTAGTTTTTTAAGCAAAACAGCCATGAGACGAAGGAAAATGAAGATGTTTAGATATGTGTTCATTATACTAGAAATTGAACTCAACAGGGGATGTAACAATTTTCAAGTGATAATAACCAGCTCAATTAAATCAAATTCTTATGATGATATTGTTACAAAAGCAAAATTTATGCTTTGTCTGCACATGTCTAGACAGATGTTTCTGGTATCAACAGAGAACGGTGGATTCTTAAAAGTAGGTTTGCATTTATGTCCAACCAACGTTATTTACCAATGGGATTCTGAGACCGTTCAAGTCAATTCAAAGAAGCAACTCTGAAAAAACAATTCAGAAATTTCGACCAATCTAAGAATGTCAGTTCATTTCATAGTTAGTTTGTTCAAGTAAAATGGCAAAGCTTTGCTTCTTCTACACACAAGACTACTGTATATTAAATCAAAAGTAGGACCATCCAAAGCGGGAACAATTCCAACCTCAAAACAATCTCTCTTAGAGAAATGAGGGAGAGAGATGAAAATCTTGTGAAAATTTATTCTCTGATGTCCTATTTCCCTGGGTCCTGATGTCTGCCGTTGTGTGGCTTAATGTACACCGGCATGTAAGGAAAATGATGCTGCCTTTATTGTATTTCTGAATAAGAAGGGTATGTGACATTTGGTCACATAAAGTACATGCTTTTAGCCATGGAATAAATACAGGGATGTGCCTTACATTTTTCTGGCATCTCTTAAAGTTTTTGCAAACTCTTTGCAAGCTTCCTGGAAAGATATGAGTGACAGGAAAACCTTTGGCTTAGAGGCTAATCAGAAGCTTCAGCATCTTCCTGTCTAAAAAATATGTCACTCTGCTTGATTCAAAATTGTTTAATATTAGACAAAATTTTTTAAATTGCTTAAGTCACCTGCAAAAGTTTTTGTGGTGAGGAAGTATAGTTAACTCTTATTTGATTGCAAAGAAAAGGTAATCTGACACAAATAATGATTATATCTTTTTGTCCTTCAGATGTACATCTTTTTAACATTTTTTTAGCTTGCCACTTTGGGAAAGAAGTAGAACATACATTTTCTCTCAGTAATTTGGAACCCACTTGACAGTGGATTTTGCAGTAGATCTCATGGTTAGGAGCTGATTTCTTAAGATAAATGCAACATTCAAGTGTTGAATCTTCCCCAGCTTTACAGTCTTCCCAGATTTCATCATGGTCTCTCTGTTCAAGTTTTGTATTTTTTTATTTAGGTAGGAAGATCTGGTTCCACTTCTTGGCCAAGCAAGTAGAGTTTCCAGTAGTGATTTATAAATGGGCTTGAAGGACTTCAGTCTCGTTGTATGAGGGGTAGGAAGTAATTTAGAAAGATTGTTTATTTCTAACATTGGACAAAAGATTTGGGTCAACCACTGACACCTGACTGTGCCTGTGCCCTCTCAGTCACATCCAGGCTGCATCATCATGTATTTCCAGATTGGTTTTCAAACTGGAAGAGTGTTTGCTGCTCAGTTTCTATTCCCGCTCACTTTGTGCATGCCAGATCTTTTAACGCTTTATTTTACAACATTGAAAAAAAAAAGGAGGAATAGAAATGCTTCCCAGGTTCAGAGGTGTTCAGTTAGGCATGTCTGCTTAGCACCAGAAGAAGCACTTATGCTTTAACATGCATCCAAGTCATATGCCTGAACTCTGGTAATAGTTTCTGATTTCTGGCTATACTGTGTATATATATCAGCTTTGATGATGTGAATATGAGCCATATTTTTAATATCACTACTAAATTCAGTAATTGAGAGATCTTATACAAAATACCAGACTAGGTCCACTGCAGGTCCAATCTAAGTCCCTCTATCCTATTGTGGAGAAGGTGATCTGGAAATTGACTGATAATTTTATGCAATACCTAGCGCATTTTTCATGTAAAATACATGCTCATTAGTTTAATTATTATCATATTATTCTATATTGTATCTAATTAAAATTCATACTCAAGGTGGCAATAAGAGTCCTACAATATTTTAATATGGGAGACATCTACATAAAGCAGTAAAATCACACAATTGACAGGCTGATGCACACAGCCTGCTGGTATACCTGCTTTTTCCCCATTACTTTAATGAACAACTCAATACAATTCACCAAGTGCTCCACTGACCAAAAAGACATGTGGATCATCAGACCACTCACTCCAGACTCTCTTGATAAGGTTTTTCAATAAAGAAATATTAAAAATGAACAATAAAAGTAGAAGCTTATCTTGAATTCTGACACTGATCTGTAGAACACTGAAGCAAAGTCTCACCAGCACTGTGGAATGAGGAGAGTTATTGGATGTTTATGAGTTCGTAGGCAGAAAATGTTAATGACATTGAATAAGTTGTTTTTCAGTGTGGCCATGAACCATATGGAATGCCTCATTAACCACTTAATGACTAGAGGTAAACAAATTGATTTTTGAAGTCGTTGTCCCAGTTTTAAAGTTGGAAAAGCAATTGTTGTGGGTCAAATAAAAACAGAAAACATCTGGTTCCTTCTTTGATTTGCAAAAAGGCTTCATGTCATTTTGGAATGTTTCTTTCTCCCTTTTCATATCACATTGAAGCTACATATCAAAAAGAAACGAGAGTAGAAATACTTCAGTTTGTGTATTTGCTTTATTTTTTTCCCTTATTCTTTTTTTGTTGAGATGCTTCATCAGATAAATACAATGAGATGAGTACATTACTTTTGACATGTCATCATGTTAGTATAGCTATGCAGCTTACCTGAACAACTCCTGACTCAGACAGAAAATGCTTGTTGTTGCCACGAATTGTTCTCCAAAAGAAATACCTTTTTTTGTTGTGGCCCAGCTGTTATTGCCTGAAACAAAATGAAACTTAATTGTATCACCTTGCAGTGTTAAAAACTAGACAGCACTGCATGGAAGTGTGGACACCCTTCACTGAGGGATGTAGAATTTCATTTTGGTCATGTTTACCTTTCTTGTTTACCTTATCTAAAGAATTAAATGGCCGTGTAAGAATGGTTAAATGTTTATAAAAGGCTTCCTGTGGCTTCCCAGTCTGGAGCTTGTTTACTTTGCAGAACAGATGGTGTTCCCAGGGCCAGGGAAGAGGAGCATTTGAGTGCTCCCTGCAGGCCAGGCAACAGAGAGAAATCCCAGAGTGAGGAGTGGCCTATGGTGATGATATTCACATCTTGATTCTAAGGGAAGGCTGTGCATAGGTCCATGTAAACTATGCAAGCAGAAGAGACTATAGTTTTTACTGCTTTTAACCAATTTTCTTTTTGTGCCAGGGTCTTCTACAAGCACCACAACCTTCCAGCATTTTGTTAAGCTGCAGTGAATTGCTTCCACTAAGAGGCTGAATTAGACTTTATGGATTTCAATGGGTTGTTTTTTCCTTAAACTAAAGGGATTTATGGATGAGACATTCTGGTTTACAAGAATAGGGTTTTTTTTAAATGACTGCATGTTTCTATCTTCACCTGTTTTGCTCCTGCACAGAAAATATAGTAAGTAGCTCTAAACAATCAGTGTTCATTGCAGTCTGACACTGTGAAGTTTTGAGAAAATGTGCTTTTTTTGCATTCCAAGGAGTACAGATAGCTACAAAAGAAAAGAGCACTGGAATAAGGGATGTGCTGTATTTTCTAGGAGATATTGTAGTCCTTGTGACCTCTTCAGAGAGTATGCTGAGCTACTCTCAGCTCCAAGGTGACTTGCAAACTTATCTATTATATAAAGCAATGTAAACAACCTGATCATAAAGATTTTATATTTTTTATAAAGATATTAAGCCTTGTCACTTAAGTACTGAAATTTTACTGGAGTACACAGGACAGCATCTGATCTGGGACATGGAGGGGGGGCAGCTGGAAGGACATTGTACTGCAACATTTGGCATCTTGATTCATGCTGTCAGGATAATAAGGCTTGACCCCTCCCACAGAAATTCTTTCTGTAATTTTTTGTCTAGTGGAAAATTCTCCTACAAGTACCAAAGAGTCCCAAAAGTGTCTTTCAGTGAAGCAAGTAATGAGCTGTGTTGAGCGTGGTAATGCTAAAATATGCTGAAGAGGCAAAACTAGTGAAACAGAAATCATGATGGTATCCCCTTCTCATAACAAAACCTGACTTCCAGGGACAATGTTGCAGCTGGAAGGCTCTGTACTGTTTTTGTAAGAAATGTTTTCATAGGAGAAACCTAAACCTTGCAATCTTTTCCCAGGCAAGCTGGACACCTGAGGTATCAAATTTCTTCAAAATTCTATCACCTCAGTGCATCCTTTTTTCATCTATGGATTGCTAGGAACAAGAATTATGAATGAATTGTCTTTAGAGAAGAAAAATCTTGGGAAAAATATTTCAGGGAAACAGCAGATACAAAAAACATTAACTGGAGACTGAGAGAGTACTCTGGGAACGTTTCAAATTTTATCCTGTTTTTGTCCTGCTTTTTGGCTGTCTGTTTTTGACTCTTGTCAGAGATAAAATATTGGGCTATCTGTACCTAGCTCAGTAAGGGCCTTCCTATGCTTTTATGAAAGTATTTTTCAGAAAATGAAATTTGAGAAAGGAAGTGTTTAGTTCCTAAACATTTGTTTTGTTGTTAAAAACTCAGAGTCAAAGAAATGGAGATCACGCTGGTATCAGCTGCTAGCCATTAACAAAAGCGAGTAATGGAAAGAAGTGATGTTCAGATCTAGTGGTAGGACTAGGTGAATCTCCTATTCTTGCTTTTTCTGCTTTCCTTCATTACAAAAATACCAGGTAACATTCATGTACCAAATCAAGCCTAAACGAGACCACTGAGTGTAATTTAGAGAGGTTGAGAATGCAAAGATAGCAAGGTGCAGTGTTATTCCATGAAAAGTAAAGGGAAGGGTGAACAGATTCTTATGCAAATGACCAAGCTGTCAAGCCACTGGTAGACTCACCTATCAGGCGTGTTTGATGCTCTTTCATATTGTTTGATGAATAACTCCCCTGGTGGTCCCACATCAAGGTGAACAGCCAGTGCTCCTTCAAGATAGCACACAATCAGCATTCAGTATTATTTCCTTTTAAATGTCAGATTATTTAATCATCCCAAACCCATGACAGTAAAGGCAGCTTTTAAAATACGCTGCCAAGAGGTTGTAGTTGTTTCCTCAAAGTCTGACATCACAAAATATGAAAAGAAACACCCGGTGGTTATTTATGGGTGCATGTGCAGTTCTTACAGACAGAGCCACTTCAATATGTTTAAAACACAAGTAATATCTGCCATCTCTCTACACCCTGGCTCAACATATAACCTCATCTGCTTCACTTGGTGCATATGGCAGCATGTCTGGAGTCAAGGCATGCAATGCTGCATGGCACAGCAAAAATGTATGGCTGAAATCTCTCTTGAGATGCTGCCAGTTCCACTGAAAACGTATTTCAGTTGCATTGCTTATTACAAAATATACATAGGTGATACAAGGCTGATCCAAAGGGTAGTGTGGAAAATAAAGTAGAATTTAAAATTAGGTGGAGAAGGTCCTAATTATCATCAGTTGAATCGGACCAGTGAGGCCAGAGTCATTCAGAAGTGTCATTTTGACAGACAATCCTGTAATCTGAAGCCATTGAAGCTGGGACTGTACTTTGGACCCACAGTTTCTACTGATATTAAAAACTACCATGGAACCAAGACACTCATCAGGCAGAACAAAACAATGCACAACAAATTTAACTACTTCAGGTGCTGACAAGTGTTATATTCAGATCCTCTTCTAAATAGAGAAAGCATTGTCCATACTTTCCGTATGTAAATTGCACAAGTGCTAGATTTTAACCATTTCTTCAGTTATCTGGATTCTAAAATACTTAAACCCATGGAAAGATATTTGCTAAACAACATAGAGAATAAACATATGATTGAATTGATATAAATTAATAAGACTGACAGTTACTGTATTTTATTTGAGGTAGGTGAAAAATGACAGTGTATCTGTTGTCAACCCACCACAATTCTGCAGAGATCAGTTTAAGATACTCAGACCTCATGAATGTGCACTTGGAAGAGTATCAGAGGTGGGCAAATAGTAGTATTCGGCCCTCATCTTGTAGGTTTCCGCAGCTGTGGAGTAGAAATACTCTTTGATGTCTCAGGGCAAATACATCATGTTCACCTAAGTCATCCTGGAAAGTTTTACTTGTAATGTGATAGGGAACCTCACAAGGCCAGGTACCATGAGGGATGGTAACCAGCAGCTTTAAGGAGGTTATTAGAAGCAACTAGGAACAATTATCTCCCTTGTTATTTTCCAAATAGCACCCCTATTTTCATGTGTTGGGTTTCACTTCACAGTAAATTTTCCTCAATGTCTCACCAGAGACAAGGCTTTTCATTTTGTCTCTGTGTCTTTAGAATTACAGAGAACTGCTGCATTGAAGGCAGGTGCTGTTCCTCCAGCTTCCTACTGACACTGCTAGCTTCGTGTTTTGCTAGGACAACCTGATATTTCTGTGGTATGTACTATTTATTTAGAAGAATACTTTAAAAAGCAGCAGGGAGCAATGAAGATTTTGACCTGTGGATCTAAAAACAGATGGGAAGTCAATCAAAATGAAAGACAAAATGCATGCAAAAATGTATTGTGGAGGATTTTGCTTCAACAGACTTAAGTAAACCAGGAGAGGAATATGGATGACGGTGTCATGGTTAACATCCAGCTAGGCCAATTTCAGCAGCTAAAACTGAGCAGTCAGGCTTGCCATTCCCTTCCCCCCACCTCCAGGGAAAGGGAAATGAAAGGAAAAAGACTTGCAGGTTGAAAACTAAAATAGCTTTAAAGAAATAATAATAATAATAATGAAGAAAATACTATTAAGAAAATAATATAATATGTAGAACTGTACAAAATTTCATCCCCACCTCTTGATGACTACATCACTACAAATGCTGCAGAGCAGGCGTGGGCAAGAATTCAGGCTAGGAGGGAACTGAACTCAGGGACTGGATTCAGGAACACACGGATCAGGGTCCCCACTGGGTGTCGACCATTGAAGAAGAGAACAAGACTCTTGTGATCCCTCAATTTTGTACCAAGTATGATGTATATAGGATGGAATATACTGCTGGTCAGTTTGGGGTCACCTGTCCTGTCCCTCTGCCCTGCAAGTGTAACCTTTTTTGCCTCTTTGACTTAGGGCACTCCACCAACTCAAGGATGACATTGGTTACCCTAGGAATAGGAATAAGAAATGGCCTTTCTGCATATCGATGCTCTATGTTATCGCCTCTAGAAAGAAACATTGCCTGAAAAACATGCAGTTAAGAAAAACGTAGAAACTTCAGAAAAGGTAGTTACTCAGACAAGACTTAGCTGAAGCTGGAAAACTGATTCTACTTTAGATCAAACCAGAACATATGGGAAAGGTGAAGGAATGACAACAATGAGGAAGGGAAAAAAGGTACAAAAAAGGTACTTGAAGTCCATTAGTATCAGGTCACAGTTTGCAGCTTGAATATGAAAATTGTTACAAGTCTTGCAGCATAACAGAAAAAAATACTCCTTATCCACTAGACAGGGATTTTCTTGGAGGAGTAGGAAAATACAGTAGAAAACAGAGCAATTAAACATTAGTGTCCCTCGAGCCTCTTCCTTTGCCTCCCGCTCATTCACATAACACTAGCAGAGAGAAAAGGCCAAAGAGAAGGTCAGAGAGAAACTCTAGGACTGTGTAATGTATGTGTGTGTGTATCCATGAGTGCAGGTCAGGTCCAGCCACAGAGGGCAGAGCTAGCCTGTGAACTTACCCCATAGGGGTACATAGTTTGGGATGTGTCCTGGAGAGAATTTGGACCTGCCAGGGGGACAAGAGTGCTGCATCCTTGCACTAAACACCAGGGTTGTGTGTATCCTGGGCTGTCACTGGTATTGAACATAGTTTAATCTCATAGTAAAGAGAGGTACTCGCTGAGTGCTTTAAACTCTCTAGCAGAGTATCTGATTCCAGAATATTTTAACTGTAGTTGTGTTTTATTACTGCAATTGCAGTTACTACTAGCTTTACGCTTTTGTAGGATGCTTGATTATTTATCTGGCAGATCTTTTTTTCAGAAGAATGGATAGGATAAACTATAAAAATTATATCAATTTATTCTTTTAAATGGCAAAATAGGATTAAAAAATGAACCCATTTACTAAAGTAAGAGAAACCATGTAAATTGGTGATATGCCTGCATGGCTAAGCCAGCTATCCTTTCTTGCAGTGTGGTTTTTCCATGAACAGATGGTTTGCTGATTCAGTTGTGAGAATGTCATTGGAGAGAACACATTTCCTACCTTATTCTTCCCTCCTTTACTGCTGCTTCTTACCAATCTGGTCTCTGTAAGCAGTGTGGGAGAGTGTATCTTGTCCTCTGGAAGGGAAAAGAGGCTGGTTTTGTGAATTATAAAGGAAATACAAAGAAAGTGCTGTTTCACTTTTCCACTCCAAGCTGTGGCCAAAGCACCACTTGGGGTAGTAAACTGTTCATGGTTAGATTGATGGAAGGGAGGATCATTAATCATTTATTACCAAACATTTAGTTTTAAGTTCCTCCTACAAGTTCTTTATTCACCCACAACTTCCACTGATTTTTTATGCAATTCAGAATCTCAAAGATCATCAGTTACAAGTGCTCAATTAACTTCCACATTGCCCCATGTTGTCACATGGACCCCGTGGATCTCAACTGTAATATCCATGCTGCCATTTCTACCATGGCTGGGTCGTTCTGTTCCTGCTGTAACACGTCCCTGGGCTCAGGTGCCTCAGGTGAGAAACCTACTCTACCTACTTCTCCTCTGCTTGTCTCCATCTGGTACAGCAGTATTGCTTGCATACAGGATGAGTCCACTGCACATTGTTATGACTGCTTCCCACCTTTATCACTGCTAAGATCATTTCACAAACCATACTGGACTTGCTGCGTTGCTCTGTCTGTTTCAAGACACCTGCAGAGGCAAAGTGACTCTGACAGCTGGCTGACAAGCTCAGACATCTTGTTTGCAGAGTTCATGTGACCTCCCGTGCACTACTGGTGCCACTGTGATTTCAAAATGTTAGCTACAGATCTCCAGCATGTGCCTTCTCAGTAGCCCTCTCAAGCTATTGATTCTTGTAGCTTGGTTAGGTGTAAATTTCCTTATTGCTTCCCCACCTTAAGGTTCTACTGGCGAAGGCATTCCCACGGAGTTCTCCAGAGTATATATGTATAATTTACATCCTAGTTTATTTAGTTTATGTCAGAAATTATCATGCTTTTTGAGTTGCTAGAAGCCTGCAGATAGAATTTTTTTATACTTTTCCCCATTTCTAACATATCTTATGCACAACTTAGTACTGTTTACTCTGTGAAGTGAGTTGTATTTCCAAGCAAAAAACTTCTAGCTCTGAATGCAACCCAATAGCATTCTGAGAAAATCATTCCTAAAGAGATAATGATCATGCACAAACGGATGCCCTAGTTTTATAAGGTCACCTCGCAGTGTTACTGCCCTTCCAGTTTCTCATTAGACAAATTGCAATAGATGCTATTTTTAGGTCATTTGTTTGCAAAAGAGATATTTCAACATTTTTGCTTGCTTTTTACATGATCTGTAAGTGCACTACTTTCACTTATTCTTATTAGTTATATTTTTCTCCCTAGAGCAACAGGTTTCTCTTATTGTAGTCTGTATTACAGTAACAGAAAATTTGCTGAGTAGATGAACTATAGACCACCTTGACACTTTTATCTCTATTTTATACTCTTTTGAGAGTTCTTGTATTTCTTGAAAGAATCCTTAGTTTCCTGTGCAGTTGCTGTCAACAATTGTCCATCCATTGAATGAATTCGCTCCCTGCGATCCAGAAGTTGGCATTTTTCTCCTTTGGGTACTATAATAAATATAAATCTAGTTGGCAGCCAGTCACAAGTGGCGTTCCCCGTGGCTCAGCGTAGGGGTCAGTTCTGTTTAATATCTTTATCAATGATCTGGACATGGAATCAAGAGCACCTTCAGTAAGTTTGCAGACACCAAGTTAGACAGGAGTGTTGATCTGCCTAAGGGAAGGAAGGCTTTACAGAGGAATCTGGACAGCTGGGATCAATGGGCTAAGGACAATTGCATGATGTTCAACAAGGCTGAGTCAGGTCCTGCAGTTAGGCTACAACAACTCCATGCAATTTTACAGGCTTGAGGATGAATAGCTGGAAAGCTGTCTGGCAGAAAAGGGTCTGGGGATGTTGGTCAACAGCTGGTGAAGTATGAGTCATCAGTGTGCCAAGAAGACCAATAGTATCCTGGCTTGTAACAGAAATAATGTGGCCAGCAGTTCCAGGGAAGTGATTGTCCCTCTGTACTCACCAGTACTGGTGAGGTCACACCTCGAATACTGCGTTCAGTTTTGGGCCCTTCACTACAAGAAAGATATTAAGGTCCTAGAGTGCGTCCAAAGAAGGGCAACAAAGCTGATGAAGGGGCCAGACCACAAGCTAGATGAGGAACTGTTGAATGAACTGGGGCTGTTTAGTGTGGAGAAAAGGAGGCTGAGGGGAGATCTTATCACTCTCTACAACTACCTGAAAGGAGGTTGTAGTGAGGTGGGTATAGATCTCTTCTCCCAAGTAGCAAGTGATAGGACAAGAGGAAAAGGCCTCGAGTTGCGCCAGGGGAGGTTTAGACTGGGTATTAGGAAAAATTTCTTCACTGAAAGGATTGTCAAGCACTGGAACAGCTGCCCTGTAAGTGGTTGAGTCCCCATTCCCTGGAGATACTTAAAAAAACATGTAGATGTGGGTGCTTAGGGACATGGTTTATTGGCTGACTTGGCAGTGTTGGATTAACGGTTGGACTTGATCTTAAAGGTCTTTTTCAACATAAATGATTCTATAGTTTTTAACTTTTCTGTGGTTTTTAATATTTTTCTTTACCCAAACACTTTCTGACATGATTCCATAATAGAATGTTTACCTTTACAGACCGGAGTTTCATTGACTCCTACTATCCCTAACTTGTCTTTGCTGATATTGCTATCACTGGTATAACTAAACACCATCAAAAGTCAGTTTGTAATCCATAGGCCTTCGGATGCACAGGCAATTCACATCCTACTATGCAATTTTCCATGACTGCCATGAAGATGTCTTCTTCCTTGCCCCACAGTTCTCTCCTGATGCTTGTAACTACTTGTGTAGATTTGTGATCCTTTTACAAATGCCATATATCAACTCGCATGTGTTGTTTGTCCTCTCTGAGTTTTTCAGAGTCTCAGGCTCCATGGACTCCCACACAGATAGCTTTATGCTTTCCTGCCTCAGTCTCATTTGCAGAAACACTGTGGGTTTCTTTTCATGTCTCCAGCAACAAAGTAACATCTAACCTCCTCGAACTTCAGGCAATTCATAGAATCATAGAATCACTAGGTTGGTAAGGAGCACTGAATCATTTGAGTCCAACCATTCCCATCAAGTCCTTCATTAATTGAGAAATGCTAATTGCTTTGCAATAAGTTCATTCTGAGTATTTCAGCAGACACTTCCTTGAATGTTTTTTCCAAGAATCTATCATTGTGATTCTATCACAAACTGAATTTCATTCCCAACATTTATAACTTTCTCTGTCTAACAATCTCAATCATAATTTTATTTACACCACCTTGTTTGTAATGCCTGTTTCAAAACATATATCTGAAATATCTCACTTTACCTTGAGATTAGTGCTCAAATTGCTGTAATAATCTTTTATAATTAACCTCCTCTGTTTAAAGTAATGGCAAAATATTTTTAACAATTAAGATGCTTCATAACTTCTGTGTCAGAAATTAAGCTAGTTTTCCAGCAGCACTCCTGGCTTATGGATATAGACTGAAGTACTAGGCAAGTTATTGCAATTATCTTTTGTAGTCTGAAAGAATTTGAGTACAGGAAAGGCTTTTAACTCCCCTATTTTTCTGTTTAGGGTATTTCCTTGTTGTTTATTCTTGGGAAATAAAGTTGTTCAATAATCACCTTGTTTGAAAAATTTGCTGCGTCCAGTGATGGATTTCACACTGAGCAGTCTTTCATAACCTGAATCCCTTAACAACTGAACCAGTTCAAATAGCAGAGCCTGTTTAATAGAGTAAGCCCTCCCAGACTGTACAACACCATGGTGTGCCAGAGATTTATTTTAAACTCAAAATTGAAATAATACGGTCCTTGGAGCAGAGAATTAGGGGGAAAAAAAGAAGGGCGATTTCTAATGGTGTGGTCTTAACATTTTGGAGGGGATGATACCAATAAATAGTGAACTGACTTTCCCAGCTAGTCTTTTCCCTAATAGAAGTGCAGAAGCGAGATACTAGTGTAACCTCAGCATTATGTGTTGTCTGTGACCCTTATCTTGAATTTTTGAGCAAAGATGTACCGTACGTGCACACTACTGTGTATTTATATATCAAAAGTGGGTCAGCACATAAGAATAAGAAAAACAATCCAAGATCAAATGTCTGCAATGTGTTCAGCAGAACTATTAACTTCTCATTAATACTTGCAAACAGATGTGTTTTTTGGTAACAATTTCCAAATATGTTCCAAATTGCTGGATTTCCAGCTGAAATTGTTTATTTCCTACCAGAAAGAACATAGCATGACTGAAACCTGTCTAGTGAACAGCATAAATGAACACTCCTTCCTAAGATCTGATACCTTTCCATGCCAATGATAGATTTCAATAATGGAGGGGTTTTAATTAAGTTGATGGTCATAAGTGGGATTAACATGTATTGGGACACGTGTGAAATACTGTAGCAGTTAGGGAGTGCAGCTTTTCTGATGACATCTGTTCACCCTACACATTCCTGATAACAAGGAAACCCTTCATTGTTGGAACAACATTTCAATGCAGGGAGTTAGTGATATAGATTGCCCTCTGGTCTGAGCAGATTATTTTCTTTTGTTTATTGCTGTCATTTGTGCTCATAATATGGGGTTTGTGGCAAAGCATATCTGAAATAAACCTTACCTTCTGCCCTTTAGTCTATAATAAATTCTATGGCACATTTTAAAGATGATAAAAGCTTCCTCTTTAAACAGAATCTGCAATCTGAAGCCCTGACTAACCAGAGGTCAGTCAGTGATGTATGAAATATGACTAAGTAAATTACAAAGGAGGAACTCTAACAACTTCAGATACCTGCATATCCACACATATAAAATAACACAGGATCATGGGATAATTAAAGTTGGAAGGAATCCCCCAAAGTTACCTGATGCTACTCACAGCTTAAAGGGCAAACTTTAAAGTTAGATCCGGCTTTGGGTTTAGATCAGGTCACTCACGGTCTTTTTCAGCTGAGATATGAATGTTTCCATGAATGGGGTTTCTACAGCTTAGCCAAGAAATGCGTTCTTGTGTTTGAATGCCCCCCATGAAGCTTTTTCTTGATATGAGGTTTAGCTTTCCATTACAACTGCAACTTACATTGCTTACCTTTCTCTTGAGAAAACTCTCACTGTCATCTCCATAAACATCCATTAATCAGTTGCAGGGGAGCAATCAGATTCCCCCTGAACATCCTATTCTATGGGCTGAACAGACCCTGTTCTCTGAGCCTCTCCTCATACGCTCCAGCCCCTGGACATCTCAGATGTGGTACCACAGTTGCTGAATAGAGGTGAAGGATCACCTCCCTCACCTTCTGGTTATGCTCCTGCAGCCCAGGACACAGCCACCTTTGCCACAAGAACACACTCTATTGACATGCCCAGATCCCCTTCTGCAAACCTGCTTTCTAGTTGCCTGACCTGTTCTGTTGCATGGGGTTATTCTAAGACAAAACACTTTGCATGTGTTCGTATCCATTCCAGCAACTCATCTCTCCAGCCTGTCACAAACCCTCTGAATACGAATTCTCGGCCTTAACCTCTATCATATCAGCTGTACTCCACAGCCAAGTACCACCACCAAATCTTCTGAGGGTCAGTTGCTCCCTACCATCACCCAAGTAATTTGTAAGCACATTAAACTGTACTGGATCCAGTATCAACCTCAGGGAAAATAGATTAGTAAATGATCAGGAGGCAGACTTGGTACCTCTGATCTCTCCCCTTTAATCCCAGCAATCTGATCAATTTTTCACCCACACTTTATTCTACCTCTACAAACAAACTCTCCAGATTTCTAGAGGGATGGTATGGCCCACCATGCTTAAAATCTTGCTAAACTCAAGGAAAATGACACCCACTGATTTACAAATGCTGATACTCAAACAAAGGGCACTAATAAAATGCATGAGGTTTAACAAGGAGATTAAGCTGCTGCATGCCTTCAGGTGGCAAGACTTCTCTACAGGAAGCCTTCAAAGGAGAAGGTACAGACTGACTGCCTTGTATCTACCTAGCAAATGTAATGACCTCCAGGGATGTGACACAGCATACTCCAAGCCTCTGGGTGGGAAAAGCTTAATTCGTTTAAGACTTCTTGTAACAGTACTTAATGTGTGACTTTAATCCAATATGAGAAGAGAGGAGAAGAGGAAAATCTGTATAGTTTTTTATTCTGAGGTGGGTAAGAAATGGAGTCACACCTTCCTGCTAGCTGTAGTTTTAACAAATTCAGAATAGTCTTTTTTTCTGCTCCTGGCCTTAGAAAAATAATCAGAGCAAATTTTTAAGAGTAGAAGAGGAGAATGGAGGAATCATTGGCTTGCAGACTGATGTTACGCCACCTGTAAACACAATTAAGAGTAACCTTTTAGGGTAGGCAGTGCAAGTACTGCTCAGACAGTAACCTTAACTGGTAGCCTTCAGACTCCTCTTGTTCAAGGACGGTACTTTGAGGAGACAATACTATACAAGAGGTCAAAGGATTGAAATGGTGTCCTGGAATTATCCTTGCAGTCTGATATCCATGCTTGACTAATGATAATGAAAAGGCTAGGAAGCTGCACTGATTAATGTCCTGCTTTCCTTTCAGACGCGCTGAAAACAAATATAATACTCCTACCACTATTTTTAATGTTGTTTGGAAGTCAGAGTTAAGGACAGAGGAAAGCAAAGTAGTGATGAGTATGAAGTGTGAACTGAAGGAAAGTTGTGTTGTGGGTATGGAGAGAGTACAAGCATGTATTTTGTAAAACAAAAGGTACAAAGTTTATGTGTCTTTTGATGCTGCCAGACTGATAAAAGCCCTCATTCTGAATTGTTATGTGATGAGCAGCACGGGCTGTCAGCTAACATTGCTTTAGGTGGTGAGCATGGCAGAAAAGGAATATTAAAATGGCAAAGTCATTTAGAAAAGTAGAAATGTCAGTATTGAAAAACAGCTTCATGAGGCCCCGATGCCAACTTGCATTTTACAATACCTCCAGAAACAACCATGGCACAGAGAGTTCTGCCTCCCACTCATGGGTCAGGGATGTAACCACTCTGTTGGAAGAATGCAGCTGATGAACTCTAAGGGTTTTGGCTGATCATAGCTTTTAAGGCAAGAGTGTATCACTATAACTAGTCCAGCTTATGAAACCTCTCAATCTCCAAATTTTTCTGAATGAGTTCTGGCATATCCACACACAGAGCTGCAAATTCTCACATGTACACTAGGATAACCTGATGTGAAATATTGGATTCATGCTTCAAATCTTTGAGCTTATATCTCTATCCTTCAGTAGTCATAGAAATATGAGAACAAAGTTCAGAAAACAATATTTCCTCCCCAGCCCTCTGAGAAACACCTAAATCACTTCCTCATCCCCACCTGCCAGCCCTCAAAACTGTCCCCAGAAAAATGTATCTAGCTCCTTGTTGAAACCTGAAGCTCAAAATGTAAAATTCTGGCAAAGTTATAACAAATTTTAAACTGAGTGTCAGACAATCTTAGCTATTGGTGGTGCTATCAGCAGTGCCTACTTTTAAGAACATAGGGAAAAACAATGTGTTCTGTCTTTTGCACAATACAAGGCTCTTCACTGCAAAATGGTCTTTGTAACTTGTTTCTTAAATGCGAGATGTAGAAAATGTCATGAAACTTAAAATGTTGCCTGCCACTGTAAAAACAGCTTCCCTAAACCGTATGTTTTCCACAATGGAAATCCATGTATCTGTAGTATTAATCATACTTTTGTTGTTCTCAAAATGTGTTTCAACAACATTCAATTATGATCAGCTTTCTCACTACAAAGGCACTGCTCCATTATTAAAAAAACAACACAAACATTAAACGAGAGAAAAAGATCAAAAAAGGGCAGACGCAAGAGATTATATTTTACTGCAGAGCCAATACATTGATCTGCTCCTGGCAATTGATCCCTGTGCTTATATAGGGCTATGTGAAACACAAATATATGAAACAAGTTTCTCTTCAGCATGGAGGGACAAGAAAGCTAAGCCATCTCTCTAATGTATTAGAACAAGGACAGAGGCTGAATGACAGAAATAATAAAAGACATATATTTTTTCCCCAGGTTTGTATTGTTTTCAAGAATAAGAGGCTGTACATGAAGCTAAGGTGCTGCTGCTGTCAGGTGGTTATCTAAGACAGTGTGAGTTGCCTCTTACTGAACACCCCCAGAGCTGGGTTTCCACCAATGCACAGGCATTTAGCGTTTTGATTCCTTTTAAAAACAAACTAGGTCACAGGGTTTTTTCTCTCCCACACTTTCTCTCTCTCTCACACACACACTCTCCTGCTGAAAGAGGAAAAATGAACGTAAAAATCTTCACCACAGGGACAGTCATCAGGGTACATTCATCAGCGATGACAGAGACCATAGAAATTGTTTTAAGAAGGGTTGTTGTGAGAGGTAGGTGAAGGGAATTCTTCCATTTTAAAATGAGGTTCCTACCTCAAACAAATTAGGGTAAAACCTGAAATTCATAGTGAAAGTAGATGAGAATCTAGCTTTCATCTAGTAGATAGCTTTGAAAAACTACTCTGCTAGTATCATAGCTAGGAGGTTACGATACCTTCTAGGAGTTGGAAGGAGAAGTCAACATGAAGAATTTTCTTAATTTCTTATTAGATGCAGAGAAATTTACTGGAAAACAGTAATCTCTGTCAAAGATTTTATTGCAGTCAGTCAACAAACAGAAAAAAAAATGCTTGATCATTTTTTTTCTGACCCAACTAGGTTATAAACTAATCACAATAATAGTTTATAATCTTCTTTACAAGCCACTTGGTATGTGAATGCACATGCAAAGGCTTTGAGATGATTCCAGGCTTTGTTCAAGCCAAGTTACACTAGGCTTCTGTTCAGTACCAAATAGGTTGCCTAGTGCTATAAATAACAAAATCTCCTTTTCTCCATCACCAGCTTTCAATCACAACACAAGTGCAATACAATTGTAGGATTTCTGTGTAACACCTTGACGCTTTCATAGGCAAGATTAATAAATTTTCTTCAACGTCAGTGCGCCTCCTGAGAAGAAAGGCAGATGCCACAAGACCTTTTATAATTGCTTTTCTTTGGCTGACTTTAACTAATGCTGTGGGCATTTGTCTCACCATAAGTTTGGTCTTCATTACCCCTTCACTCAGACACAGGACTATTTTGGCAGACAGTGAAAACATAAGTATAGCAAGTGGAAATGTGAAGATTATATAGAATAAATGTTTTATATACATGATGTAGATCTCAGCATAAGAATAAGGCAACAATCTAAAGAAGCAGTCTTTGTAAAGGGTTTTTTTTGTTTAAAATCCCAGTGTTGGACAAGAAATAGGGTTCTGTACTTTGTCCTATTCAGGACTAGTTTTTTGTATGCACTTGACTCTCTCCTTTCAACAACCCTTTAAATCCTAGAGAGGATTTGCCTCGGTGTCATCATCTTCTCTGCCATAACTCTTTCACTCTCTGTGATTTCAATCACAGTGTCCCACAGACCTATTGCCCTTCAAGATGAGTGCAAGGCCTGTCTATGGAAATCAAAATAACTAGAGAGGGAGATGTTTAAATCAGGTCAGCTAAAAAAACCCAGCAGATTTTGGCTACAGTGGTAAATAGCACCAATTAATTTTGCTTAGAGCTTAACTTTTTTAAATTATTTTTTAAAAAATCTTTACATTATTCTTTTTCAAAAAGTGTATACTAGAACCAGGACATTTTTCAGGTCAAGTTTTCCATGACAAACTTTTTAACCCCGGTGCTGGATTCTTTTCCAGGTGCAAGGGAATAAGGGTGGTCTTTCCTTAGAGACGTCTTAAGGCCGACTTTTTTGCTTATCTCTGGACACACTCATTCTGCTTGTGGGCATTTTGCTTTAGAAGGTCCTGCATTACATTCTGGCTACTAATTTCTTTATTATATTATAATTAGAAATTATACTAATTTCTGGCTACCCCATTTCTTTATCACACTCCCAAAACTGAGAGCAATGCACACTCACACAACCCACCAACAGCTCAAGCGGAGATAAATAGTATTGCTTTAAGTCCTGAAGGATTGGAAGGAGGTCATTTCTCTCAGAAACCTGACATTTGCAGAGACTTTCTGATGGTGATGATGAGTGAGCAACCAAAGCTTGTAGGTCACAGACAGCTGAGGGCTTGGTATCCCAGGGACAGTGAAGCATCACAGCTGACCTATGGTAATGCACACTTCATCCAGCAGCACCTGCATTCATCCAGCAAGCCTCCAGGCCAGCCTTGCACACTGCCCAGTACATTTTGCAGTTTCTAATTAAGCGCTAAACTACTTTCAGCTTTGATGATCTTCCTAATGCTTTTTTCTTCCCCCCACAACTGATTTCAGAAGTTCATGTTCAGTGAGATACAGGAATAGAAGCGACTCAGCTTGCAGTCACCCTCACTTAAGAAAGCTGGATATGAAAGTGTTTCTGAGTTATAGTTTACATCAAAAATCAGGACACTGGAGACAATTTAGTCAGGTTTTCTAGAGAAAGCAGCAAAGATCCTAGCAAGTTCCTAAACTAAGTCTGAAAAGTAGCCTACGGCAAATTCATGTCCTTTCTTATGGTGGTGCCTGTTCCTGTGACCCAATCTACCCCTCTTTACCTTAGCATGTGACTGTCACTCTTCCTGCTCCACTAGAAGCTCCTTGATCTGGCCTTGCCTCACATGACCTAATCTAGAGGAAACTGTGGCACCTCAGTTGCACACATGCATGGGCTACTTCCAAATAAGCGTGTTGGTGAGTTACCTCTTTATGGATTTTTTTAATCACCTTTTGAATTCCCCTCTTCTCTGTGTACCTGCTCAGCCACACCCCTGAATGAACCCACTGTTTCTCTCATGATAGAATTTATTAATCTTTCTTTTCTGGAGGGAGTCTCAATCTCTCTCTTCAGAGTGTTAATTGGTTTGATATCAACAGGGGCACATGCCAAGCAAAAAAGCAGCACCAGGATATGGTGTCAATCCAACACAGCTACTGCTTCAGGGGAACTTTCTGTTCCTAAATTATTCTGAGCTGGTTAAGCCAAGGGTTTGTTGTAAAAAGGTAGTGAAGAGAGCCCCTTTCGCCCCAAGGTTACAAGTTATTTTGTTAGACCAGATAATATGACAGCGTGAGTCTATCAGGACAAATCAAAGTTTACTGAGCAAATCTGTGTTCTATAACCTGATTTATTGGTGCCATCTGCCAACACCCATGAACAGATGCTCTCTAGGACCTCACTAACGTGCAATAATGACTGGGAGAAACCCTCTGCAAATGACTGAATCTTAAAGGTTACTGAGTATAGCAATAGAGATAACAAACATAATGCAAAATGTCTAGAAGAATGCATCCTAATGTTCATTTTCCAGTTCCATTTCTCTGACAGCAGTACTTCAGAGTGTACTCATCTACATATGTGGGCATGCAGTATAAAAATAAAGCAAGCACTCATATTTTCCTGTGATTTTGCTCCAGTCTTTTGCTACTGTATGCTTCAGAGAAAAAGAGAGCATTTTGATGTCATTTGCATTTACAGTCACAACTTACCCCAAATCAATGAGTTCAATTGTAAGAACTCTTTTTATGGTCACATTTGAGTAGGTCAACACTGCCATATTGCTAGCAGTAATGTCTTTTTTTTTTTTTTTTTATGTTTTTCCCCTACTGCAGCTATTTCCAAGCATGCCATGATAGAAGCAAACGAGTCTGCAATTATAGCCACCGGCAACATTAATTTTGCCTTCCCAACTCTTCAAAAACACAAGGGAACAAAAAGAGATAACAGAAAGATGAACAACTTGTGCAGATGGAGATTTGAAACGTGCCCAAGATCAGAGCAGGCACTGCAGCAGGCAAAAGCTGCGCTCACTGCTGCAGCCCCAGGGACTACTCAGAGAGGCTGTGGGAGCAGTCTGCCCCCAAGGTCCCATGGCCCTGCCACTGCCTCCCACCACCTCCTGCCCACAAGATTTCCTGAGCTAGGCATCCATCTCTTAGGAGCTGCATTAAAATTAGAATATGAAGCTGTAGTGATGGGGGGACACTTTACCTTCTCTCCTAGCACGCACTATGACAACCTTCCCTGTCCTCACCAAAGGCGTTATGTGGCAGTCATTCAAATGCACTCAGAAACATGTTTTTTTATAGACACAACCTACCTAACATCTGAAAAAGTGGTAAAATTAAGGGACAAGAACTTTCAACTCTACTCTACTCTTTCAGAGGCTGAATTTGGATCCAGAGCTGGAGAGTGGAGAGACTCCTTCCTTCATAGTGCCAATCCATTAAAATCACATATTCACAGAAACTCTCCATGGACAAGTTATTACTGAACTATTAATACAATCTTCCAGAACTATTAATATGGTCTGTGGAGCTTTAATCCACCACAGGGACTGATTACATAAGTGCGCAGGCATGAAGATGCTGGTTTTATCCTCATTTTAAATGACCTTTCGGTTTAAACAGTTTTGCTTTTGATTGAAATCTTCCTGAATCTAAGGGAAATTATTTCCTTTCAAAGGGGATTATGTCTTGATTTGCAGAAAACTGACAAGTATGGTTGAGATTATAGTGCATTTGGATAGCAGATACGTGTTTGTTTTTCTGATTGCAAAGGGTAGAAGTTATGAAAGCATTTAAAAAACATTTGTGTCACATAATTCAATTGTTCCATAACCTAGAAATATGCTATGATTTGGTTTTTGAGCTCAGGTCATTGACCTATGAAGCCAATTCATGCAGTTCAGAACGATTAGCCCTGAACATGAGGTTGGATTTTTTCCCAACTGAGGTATTCCAAAAGTTGTTTTGCTTTTCTGCCACACTTTGGTGTGAGGAGATGCTGGAAAATCATCTTGATTTTTAGCTTTCAGGCAGTTCAGAACAAAAACACAGTAAAAAGTTTCTGATGCATACACATGCCAAAAGAAATAGATGTCGTGAATGCAAGAACAGGCAGAAATAGTGAAAAATTGTCGCTCATTCACCTCGTAGCTATTGCTCCCAAGCTGTTTAGTGGAACATTACGTACCGAGAGTTTTCAGTCCCAGACTCATTTCAGTTCAGAAATTTCCCTGCACAGGAGGTCTGTGTGGAGAAGAGAAACAATGATCTCTGTAACATTTTCCTCTGATCTGCAAGCTTGGAGACACTTCTCCAATCTGAAATGAAAAGCTGTATTGAGGCCTATGTGGATTTCGGGATGTCTGTGGCAGCTTCACTGTGGTACTCAAGTGTTCATTTCTTTCACTTCATTGGAGAATATGTGGAGAGAAGTAACAGAAAACGGTAAAGAAACAAATACATAAAGTAAAAAAGACAAAAGACTGACCGGACAATGTCCTCCCTTTCGGTATTAGATTCATTCGATCAACAGAAACAACAGAAAGACCCAAAAAAGGAAAATTGTTTTGCATTCACACTGGAATGCACAGATTATATTAATTGCAGTACTCAGTGAGGAATATCAGCCAAACTTCATTGCCAATGGGGATTGTGGTTTATTTAGAACATGTTGTCCAGCCATGATATTACCATATTACCCAGAATGGTCTGAATGCTGAGAATTATGTGAACCAGACAGAGGTTTAAACTGGCAGATTGTCTCTGTAAAAGGCCAACTAAGGAAGAGGATGTACTTTCCTATTTAGAAAATGAACTTTATATTGCTATGCCCCCCTAATTTCCCTTCTTTGTGTCATAACCCAACACAGACTGATAAATCCATAAACTAGATTCTGTCTGGTACATCAGTAGATTAGGTGTTACAGGAAAGCCTTTTGGATAACAGTTTCATTTAAAGGCAATTTTTTCTATTTCATTCTGAAGGTACACCCCAAAATGCACTAAGATTCTTGAAAAGGCAACATAATAGCCAGGAAAAAAAACAGCCACCAAAGAACACTTTTTTGTGTGTAACTTCCTGTTGATTTTTGTTCCTTGCTCTATAAAGCACAATAAGCTCAATTTGACCTTCATCACTCAGTCCACCTGCATTTGTAAGGCTGTCAATTAGAACAGGGACAATTTTTTTTTTAACCGAAGAAATTTGATATGGGAATCGTCCAGACACTGTTTGGAACCGCAACATACCAATTTTGCAAAAGTCCTTAATTAGTGCAGAGCTGTCTTGGAAAGAAAAGCTCCCGTCTGGAGGTCTGTCTTGCACAGTTCTAGGAAGATGTACGAGACCTTTCCCACACCCCACTCAGTGTCTCTGCTGCTTTCCCTGGGGCAAGGTGAAAGTAGCTGAAATTGATTTTCTGCTGGAGAGCTTTTGCTTTTAGGAATTCTCTTTTGATTTCTCATGTCTTATGATTCCTTGGGAAGGTGTATTTTATAATGAGGTACAGCATACTGTGAAAAGGATTCTGGGATCATGGAGCCTTTTCTTAACCAGATTCCATTTTAACAATACCCAATCCTGAGGATATATTTACATTCTACTCCAATGTCATAAATAAAATATAGCACACAGGAATTGGGCTGATTATTTGTGGGTGTTGCTGTCATTTTATCTGAAAACCAGGCTGGACATATTAGCATGTTGCTCAGCGATCCAACCAAAGCTAATATAGCTAACTTGCTACTCAGCAGCAGCAGGGAAGAAACAGTGAAAGGACTCCTGAAACCTGCTTGTTCACTCCAGAGTGAGACTAGATCTTCACAGGGATCTGAAGTGAACTAAAACAGGGGATACTTCTAACCATGCTGCAGTGGCATCTTCCTGAAGTAGTGCAGACAAATCAAGACAGAGAAAATTGTCCAAACTAAAATCTCTCTCTCTTAAATTTATTCCTGTTTCCCATCTTTCAGTCCTTTGCTTCAGACTTGGGACTGTATCTTCTACACTGACCTACGCTGCTGTGGTGCAACCTGGGACAGCTGTGGCATCTCAGCCTTGAAGATCGTAGGACTCCAGAATTTCTGTCTTAGAGATACAGCTTGCAGGATGGCAGCTGGATTGACAAATATAGATTTTTTCCAAAAAGAAGCAAATATGGAACATCCAAAATTTTTTTTTTGTTTTATAATATTCTGTGAAAAGTTTCAAATATTCAAATATTCATTCCACGTGGGAGGAAATGAGAGGAAAGCAACTGAATATGTGAATTTTGCATGAGATGGACGTTTTTAAGTCTGGTCTGCTCTCAAACTCAATTTTAGTTATTTCAGGGTAAAAAAAAGTCACTTTGGGCTTCACTTCACACTTCTTTTGGTCAATGTTTTTTTCTAGGTGGGCTCAGACCCTCTGCAGCTGTTTCTCAGCACAGCCCAGCTCATGTGACTACAACCTGCAGCATTGCAGTAGTTTATATTAGTCAGAGCATCCCTAACCTCTAATGAATATTCCAGCAGCAATAGAAATACAGTCATATTTATAGTGAATAGAGACCTCAGCAAAGCACGCACCACCCTCAGAAAGCTCTGCTCATAGTTTATTGGGATTTAAAATGGGATCACCTGTTGTGTTACACAGCTCGGCCTCCTGCATGCCGGCCTGACTATCCCCTAGTCTTGCACAGAGCATTCAGTATTGAGATTTGTAATGATTTCAGGTCAGCTGATGTGTCTGAGTTGTAAGCAGCTTATGCTATTGTATAGCTAAAGAAAATGATATCCCTTAATGCCTGCAGCCGCTCACAAACATTACACCAGTATGGTTTAAGATGACTGCCAGGGCAATCTATAAACAGTGCTAAAGAGCACAGAGAGTCCCGCCAGTCTGCTTGGTATGGTAGGAGGTGGTGGAATGCCTACCTAGTGCTAAATCTGGGAAATAATTCTACCTTGGAGCAGCACAGAAGTATACCAAGCAGGTGGATGAGGGGATTTTTCCATATCATCTCACAAATCTACCCCATATCCTCACCAGCTGTGCTCAGTCTCTGATGCTCAGGAGGAAGGTGAGAGAAAGCCTCAGGATACTCTGTGCTAATTGTGGGGGGAATGAACCTGCCTGCATCCCAAAATCAAAGCCCTGAAGGAAGAGACCTGATTATGCTCTGTCTTTATACACTGATCTGCAGAGGTTAGGAGCATATATAGGGTGAGGACAGGTTCATCATGATCTTCCTTCAGAGGGGAGAGACAGGCATCTCTTCTCTCACTGGAAGCATATTTGCACGCAGGAGCAGCAGTCATCCCATTATTTATGCAAGCGAAAAAATCCTAGGCTCTTCCCTGACTAACTGACATTTTTTAGATGAGAATGTAGGTACAAAATGCTCATCACTATATACAATAACCTTTAGAGACACGCCAGCCACCTCCTCTTTTATTAAGCGTGCCATGCTGGCTGCGTGGAATAGAACACTGTTGCAAACACCTCCCTGGCAGGACGCTACCTGCATGCTAATGCCGAGGGTGTTTGTGCACAGCCTGGCAGCCAACACTGGGCTCCGGCAGTTTCCATGGTGCCGTCATGGTGTGCTCTCCCTACACCTTCACTTATCAGCATTTCCCACCCATCCTCCTCCCCACAATATGCTGCTCGCTCACCCCGAAAGGTCAGCCATTGTAATGATGATTTTAGCAGGGGGGAGGCAGGGAGGCTGAAGGGTGAAAAGGTGAGCCATGTGCAGCGATGTGCGTGGGAACTGGGGGCTTTCCTTGCACCGCACAATGAGAAATTAGAAAGCTTTCCCTCAAGGGAGTGTTGCTTATCAGCCCCCTCTCACTTCCCCATCCCAGCCAAGTCAGATGCTCTTGGAATTAAAAATCGTTCAGGTGAAGTGTCTAGAGATCCTGCTTTAAATCATGGGCAATTGATGAGATACTGCTTAGAGGGGAGAAGGGACTGCGTCTGCTAATGGAAGAAACTGATGCAAACATTTCCAGGTGTCTGTCTCTCCTATCTCTCTCCTGCTGCCCCTCCCAGCAAGCCCAGTGCTCTTTTGCGGGTGGAAAGAAGCAGACTTCTTCCTCTGACTTTCATTCAATTGACTGCTGGACTAAAACACTGCATCTATTAACTGCTTTCCTTTTCTTTCTTTCTGTAGGATAGCTTTCCTGCTCGTTTTGGAGGAGTCCATTTTGTCAACCAACCCTGGTACATCCATGCCCTGTACACGCTAATCAAACCATTCCTCAAAGACAAGACAAGGAAAAGGGTAATTAGACAGGGCTGGGGGGTGATAGGAAGCTGCAGGACCAGAGTAACTGAGTAGCTGTCTGCTTTCTTTTCTTCCTTGTTTTTCTCTCTGCATTTTTCATATGGCCTCAGAGAATTGCTGCTGTTATTAAAATTTAGAATTACAATGGTCTGCATTGCATCAAGAACTCAACCAGGAACCAGAAAGCTGGTATCACTAAGAAGATGTAGATGTATTTTAATGGGACATGCTGAGGAAGAATTGGCAATGTGGAAGGATTACCAGGCCTGGCTGAGGTCACTTGCAGTGAGAGAAACTTCAGCTCAACTCTTTTTGCATGACTAAAGTTTCCTATTTCATTGCTTCAGCAAGTTGACTGTTCTCACATGGCAGTAACTCACTTGTTTCCACGAAAAACACCCATGACTGAAGGATGTTTGATTATACTGCAAGATAGGAAGGTCTTACTTACTGAAACCAATGTGACTGGTCCTGCAGTCAATTTAGCCATTTGTCCTCCACAGTCCCAACAATCACTCAAGAGGCCCCAGAGATCACCCTAGGGTGTATCTGACCAGGCAGGACAAGGATAGTACCAGCCTGAAAGCAAAGAGGGATTAAAGAGACAAATGTCACTGAAGCAGCACAAAGTGGGGAAGCAGCTTGGTAGACCCTAAGAAATGTTAGTTCTCCAGTGCAGGGCTGGGTTATCCTCTGAGATGCTGAGGACTGACTCTTCACATCTTATTTCAGTAAGCTCGACTATTTCCCTTTTCATGTCACTGCTCTTCATACAAGCCTCTATCCTCTTAGAGTAGCAATAATCAGTTGTTATTCCTGAATTCTACTTTCCCTGATCTGCTGCTTAAGAAAGTGTCATGTGACAGAAGTAAGTGAATTGGGTTTTTTTGGAAGTGCTTACAGAATCAGTCTAATTCTTCAGCTGCACCTCCCAAAGAGAAACCCTTCCGAAAACTGGCCCAAGCCAGTCCTGAGTGCTTCAGAAACTCCCACCTGAAACTGCAGCATCAACTAGTGATGCTCCACACCTCATTAGTGCTGTTCTTATTGGACTTAATGAAGTAAGGAATGGATGATGACTTTGAACTTCCTTTTCTTTTTATTAAAGATCTTTCTTCATGGCAACAACCTGAACAGCCTTCACCAGCTAATACACCCTGAATGCCTGCCCTCTGAATTTGGGGGAACTCTTCCTCCGTATGACATGGGGACATGGGCTCGAACGTTACTCGGTCCAGACTACAGTGATGAAAACGAGTACACCCACACCTCCTACAATGCCATGCATGTGAAGCATGCGTCCTCCAACCTGGAGCGGGAAGCCTCACCCAAACCCATGAAAAGGTTAGTACTGCCTTTGAAATCATTTCTTATTTGGCTCTCCGAACAGGTTTAACATAAATCTAGCAGGAAGAGCTTATCTGACTCAGAGACAAGCTATAATCTGGCAAATGTCAACAGTAAGGAGTGCTTCAGCCTGGACCGCACTCACAGTGTGGAGGGAGAAAGGAAGCCTCTCTGTGGTACCATAATTACTCATCTGATTACGGTGAAAGAAATTAATAATCTTCTACAATGAACATTGCAGAAAGTATCTGAGAGTGAGGTGCTGTTCTGTACGGCGTAGCGCGGCCAGTAGCAACACTTCAGTGCTGGTTCCTATTAGTTGCTGCTGCAGTGGTTCTGCTGACCCCGGTTGTTAATGATAAGGGTTTTACCTCCTCAGAAATGCATCTTTTGTACAATGAACATCACTGCCCTCTAAAGGGAAAACAGGTTAGTTTCCCTCTGCTGCTTCTACTTCCACTTTCTCCATCCATGCCTGATAAGGCAGCTCTTTCAAGATCTCCGATTTTAGATCTAGTGGTTGTGCATTCAGCTGTGAATGCTTTAAATTACACCTCTAGAGAGTATCAACCTCACTAATTTGCACTTGTTGCCAGAATGTGTGAGGAGGATTGGATATCTGGCACGGGTCTGTGGGTGATACAGCAGAGCCAAGGCTGGCTGCAATGAGTAATGGTGGACTTGGCTCCCCTGCAGGGGTGTAACAACATCTGCACTCACCTCAGCCTCCGTGCCACACACCACAAAACTGCTTTCCATGCAGATCGCAGTGATGATTTCACTTGCCTGCTGCCACTTGATGAGTGCATTGCTCACAGACATGGCATCACTCTGTGTGACAGGGAACAGCCATCATTTTGTCACAGCAAAATCAAAGCTGACAACGCAGACAAGCCATAATGTCATGCAATTAATTTTAAAAGTCTTTCATCTTCAAAGGAAAAAGAAATTCATTCTTAATTCAGAGCTCTCTCCCAGGTCAGAGGGATTGCCACACTGGTGCAGCTGCAAAGCAAAATCTTATGCTGAAAACACTCACACTTTTAAGTGGTGTGAGTCCCACAACTCAACAACTCACAGGGCCATGAGACCGCAGGGCTATGACCCTTTGCAAGGTACGGCGTGAAGAACTGCATAGTCAGCAGTTCTCACTACTGACTGCCAGCCAAGGCTGGGAGCCAGTACGAGTTTACAGAGCCTGTCTCAGAGTACTGATTTTAAAACAATACTTATATATATATAGATATATATATATACACACATACAAACAGTGGAACACATGGAATGTTTTAGCAAGATGCTAACTAAGTATTCCATAATCACTAAAATACATATACTGAGAGTGTACAATTCATGTAGCTTTATAGGAAGAACTGCATTTTTTAAAGCTCTGAAGACTTAAGGGCTGTTCACAGGTAGATTTTTGCAGACAATCAGATCCTGGTCTGCAGGGAGGGTCTCATCACGCCCTCAGGGGAGAACCTCAGCTTGAAAATTGGTTCAGTGACAGAAAACTCTGCCTCAAGGCAAAGCCTTCTTTTATAATCTGTTCACTAACACAAAAGTGCATTAATACAAATATGGCGAGTGGATGAATCTAATTTGTCATATTGCCTCTGGGCGGACTAGATCTAACTTTTAGCCTAATTTCGTTAGTTGGCAGTTAAGTGAACCATCTGAACTTCTGCCCTGTGGTCATTACCAGCTGTTAGAGGTGAAAAGTTCACTGCTTTGAAAGATTTTCTCCTACATGTGTTTTCTTTGATTTTTCTTCCCCTGAAATTACATTTTGGACTAACTTGAGGTAAAAAGCTATGCTTAGGAAGAATCATCGTGTGCTTTATTAGATTTATTAGACCAGATTTATATCTAAGGCCTATTAAGAGGTCTACAGAATTCTGTGAGCATCACCTGTCTTTACATATGCCCCATTCTTGCTTCTT
This sequence comes from Phaenicophaeus curvirostris, assembly GCF_032191515.1. Classification (NCBI taxonomy): domain Eukaryota; kingdom Metazoa; phylum Chordata; class Aves; order Cuculiformes; family Cuculidae; genus Phaenicophaeus; species Phaenicophaeus curvirostris. Next base: position 61,091,584 of record NC_091394.1, read on the forward strand.
CAGGTTCATACACCTCTAACACAAGGAGAGTCGCAGGCCATGGTTGAGAATCCTGGATACTCAAGGGAGGTTTACACTGCATATAGGTGACCTCCTAGCATTAAAAATCGCTCCTCTCCTCCTCCACTCACAGCCCCAAAATCTTTAAACTCTTGAGTAAACATGGTAATTTTGTAAGCCTTTCTATGCTGAAATGTTTGGTTTGACAAAAATATTGCTGACACTTTCTTTAGGATATATTTTCCTCTGAAGGGGGTAAGTATACACTGCACTGTTGCACCCTACTTTGAGTACTGTGTGCAGTTTTAAGTGTCTCAACACAAGAAGGACATCAAATTATTAGAGTCTGTCCAGAGAATGGTGACCAAGATAGCGAAAGGCCTCGAGGGCAAGACTAATGAGGAGTGGCTGAGGTCACTTGACTTGTTCAGCTTGGAGAAGGTTGAAGGGTGACCTCATTTATTCTACAACTTCCTCAAGAGGGGCAGTGGAAGGGAAGGTGCTGATCTCTTTCTGATGACCAGCAATAGGACACAAAGAAATGGAATGAAGTTGTGTCAGGGGAAGTTCAGTTTGGACATTAGGAAAAGGTTCTTTACTGAGAGTGTAATCAGTCACTGGACAGGCTACTCAGGGAAGTGGTCACGGCACCACGACTGTCAGAGTTCAAGAAGGGTGTGGATGATGCCATTAGTCATATGAATTAGTTTTAGGTAGTCTTGCAAGGAGCAGAGACTTGGACTCAATAGTCCTTATGGGTTCCTTCCAACTCAAAATATTTTATGATTCTCTATGAAGACTGAGCTTTCCAAGGTTTCTGTAATACAAGGACAAAAAGCCTCGCTGAAAAATAAGTCTTGTCCTCTCTGACATTCCAGTTATTGCTGCAGATACACCTGCCCAGTAATTAGCTGTAGAGGAGGGCAGTATTTATGAGAGGTGGATTTACCCTGAATGATGGGCAGGCAGTGGTTGGTCCCCACTTTGGAGTACCACCCTGCTGTATGATGAAGTGCAGGGTTACAAGTTGCCCTTCCTGTCTTTGGGACCACTTGTAAAGCCATAAATGCACATCCTCACTAGGGCTGCCACTGGGCCGGTGCCGAGTTAAAGCTTTCTTTGTCTTGGAGCTCAATGGTGCTAGAACAGCCTGTAGTTTTGCACTGCGACCACAGAGAAATGTCCTTGTAGAATGTAATACAAATGACAGCAATTCTGAGTCAAAAAATTGCTGGCCTGGCAAAATTGGGAAGAGAAGCCTCTCTCAGAATCTGCCATCCTACATCTAGGCAGAAGCTCACTCTGGCCATAATCTACTCCAAGCATAATTTCTAATCACTTTAGTAGCAGAGATGCCGTGAAATAGAGGAAGATAGGAATTACAAATCTGGAGGAAAAAATGCCAGGAAATGGAATTAGAGCATACCTGACCAAAATACTTCTGTGGCCACTCAATCTATGTTACAAAATTAGTGCAGAGGGGGAGAAGGAGGGCATTTTCAAGAGGTGACTGAAACAAATCTGAAGTAATCATCTGAAAATTAAAATAAGTCTCAAAATGCCAGAAGAAAATGTGGCACCAAGCAGGAGTGCTAGGAAGTGAAATCAGAGTAGGTATGTGCCCACATGTTGGCTTCAGGACTGAGAGCAGAGCTTTGGCTCCTATCACCAAGACAGATGAATATAAATTGAAACAAGTTCACCTGAGAGTTCTGAGAGGGGTGAAGAGAGAGCATGATTTTCCAGCAAGAGGTTGTTTCATTATCCTCCCAGAGCAAAGGCTGAAATGAATGTGATTGTCCCCTGCAAACATAGGAGGGAACAAAAACTAGGGAGAGAGAATAGGCATTTGAGAAAAAAGGACAACTTAGATATGAGATCAAATGAGTATAAATTGACCACAATATACCTTGGTTGCAAATTAGGGCAGGTTTGCAAGCCATTAGAGGAGTGAATACTGAAACAGCTTGTCAATATGGCAACCTTAACTGATACATGAGTGACAGGTCTGATAAGAGGTAGCTACCAGTGGTAGCCACAGGAGACTAGACTTGCCCCTCAAAAATCTCATTAGGTTCCAATTTCTGCTCCCTTTAACAGCAAAGGGACCAGAACATTACCTTCTTCCCAACCATGGGCAGGGGTGATTTTTCACTGTGACTTGAAATTGCACAAGATTTCCTCTCAAAAAGGAGTCCTTGTTTGCTTCAGAGAATGAAGGCTTTGTAGATGGGTAAAGGACTGAAAATGCTCTTGGAAAAAAATTGTCACTGACTCTAGTTAACAACACAATCTTGAAAATCTTGAGATTTGATGAGATTCTGTAGTATGGAAAGACTTTAATCAAAATAATTGTAATTGTCAGTTTTTCCACCAGTAGCCACATGAAGCCCCACTGGGGCAAAATCAAAACAGTGGAAATTGTACTCCCATATGCAATATTATGTCACATCCTGGGAAAAATCCCAGAATCCAAGTACTGCATGAGCAGATGGGAAACAATGCAAAATAGCTGATGACTCCACATAATGAGTCTTAATGGCCGGGGGGAGGGGGGCAACAATAGCAAAAATCCATTCAGAATATATCTGTTTGTTAATATTCAGCTCAGCTAAGTTTGAAATGAGCTAAGTAATAAACTTGTAAACCAGCATTAATACAGTAATAGCAAAGTCAGTGCAATCTGAGAGCTTGGCCTCACCCATTTGATAACTGTAGGGAAAGCAACGACAACAGACACTTCCCCTATCTTGGGCTTTCTCTTCTGAACCCTCTGCATCCACCGAGGGAGTCTGTCACTTGCGAGCCGTGGGAAATGAAATCAATGTAAATGGTGTGAATATACAGAGTGCAGAGAAGAAAATCGCCTCCCTTTCAACTGTGGCCAAACTTTCTGTGAGCCCTGATGGTCAGAAAGGGGCTCTGCGTTGCCTTAGTCAACAGGGAGCTAGCTCAAAGTGTTTGCCTGAGGCACTCATACTAGCTTTTGTTGATGACCTGTTGTTTTGGGGAACAGCTGGTAATTTTATCTGGGTATGCAGTGTAATGAATAGTTAAGGTGGATAGTTAGGCCTTGAAGTTAGAGTCAGAGACTTCTCTCAACATAGCACTGTGCCAACAGAGCGTAGTCTTTTGGCCAGCTGCATTGGGAGAATCATGACTGTAGGTATTTGGGTGCTTGATTTAAGGGAGCAAGCATCACCAGTTTAAGACATAGGAAAGACAGGGAGGACCTTAGCTCTCTGGAGACTTTCCTTTTTCCCTAATGTCACCCCCCCTAGTGTCACCCTTCTCTTACAATTGGGTCCAGCAGCAGCAAGTAATCTGCCGTACCAAGTTGTCTCCCTGTGATTTGCTTTTCTTTACAAGATCTGCCTTTGTGCAGATGCATCTGCATCAATTCTTGATGTATAAACTTGATCTTCAGTCCAAGTGACAAAGACTTGTTCTCTGCCTTTGCTTGTTCCTCGTGCAATCACCAAGCACAGCCTGGGAACTGACTGTTCCTTCTCTGCCCTCCCAGGCACCAGAAAAGCGCTCACTTTTAAACTGCTGCTAGTGTAAAAAAGCCTGAAAACCTAGTGCAATTTAAAATTGCCCTGCAGAGAAAGGAAATTTTACAGCTATATATATATTCTGGCCAAACAACCTGTGCTGTTTAATCAAATTTATTAAATCAAAGTTCAATTAAGGGTAACTAATCAAATTTGGTGTTAAAAAAATAATTCTTAGGATAATATGGATTACAAGAACATTACCATCACCAAGTCAAGCTGATTAAAGACTCAAGAAATTCAGAGTTAGGCTAAAACTTTAAAAGAAAAGCTAAATGTGCTAGTTGTGAAAATTTGCAATTAACGCATCAAAAGACCATTAAATTTTCCTGCTACGAAGAAGAAATTTGAGCCCCTAAAGGTGTGATGGCATGCCCGTTGTTCATTAAGAGCCCCCATATTAGGTATTTTGAAAATGCAGTGAAAAAAACTGTTGCAATGTGTTGCCCCACATTGTTGAGTCAGAGAATGTGGATTTTTATGTCCTAGGTTAGAGTCAGAGGTTTATTAACATTAGGGTTTGCCATTATAACCTCCTGAAGTGTGTGTTTTCAAAAGGACTGATCTTTAAATGAGCCTGTTGCCGAAAAAAATTATTGGTTCACAGAAATGGAATCCTGCTCCCAGAAAGAAGAGTTCCACAACTGTTATGTACTAACGCTGACAGGAACAGTTTTAGATCCAAAAGGGGCCATTTGTAGGGGTGACATATGCAAGGTATTATTTATTCAGACTAGTTCCTCCATATGCCCAGCTGGGCTGTGCAAGTCAGACTTTTCTAGTTGTATTCTTGGTGTGACCTTAATGTTCCTTTGCCATATGTTTCTGTTTTTATGGGTCATGTTTTATGCCGGTTCACAGTCAGCACCAATTTACTGCAGAAGTAATAAAACACCAGCAAATAAAAATCAGTTTGAAAATGTGTGAAGACTTCTCAGTGCCCATGGATGGCACTTGGGTTGCTCTCCTTGTAGCTGGGGTGCATTTCCACTTATGCTGGGGAAAAGGGAAAGACTCCATGTAAGCTTCCAGTTAAAGAATCTCTAGAATATGAGAGACCTATGTTATAAGACCTATATTCAGTATTTTACTATGAATTATTTCAAACAACAGATGATTTCTGAAAGCTTCTGTGCAAATGCTTCACCTATATGTGTACTGTGTATGAAACACATCTTGATACCAAAGCATGTATCCCAAGGACATGCATATCATGTAATATGTGTATTATCTAGCAATGCAGATTATTAGCTGTTGAACTGTTTTATAGCTTTTGACTGGAATTCTGCTAATACATCAGAGAGAAATGGAAAGGAGCCAGTGATCTGACACATTAGTAGGTTCTGGGGAAGCTGCAGGGGAGAAGGTGCAGAATATCCTCAGGATCCAGGAATGAGAGAAGCTGAGAAGGAGATCAGAGTCACAAAGCCATGGCTGAACCTAGGACAGGAGGTACAGGTAGCTCAATGCTGGGGGTCCCCTGGGACAAGGCAGGAAATCAGCTCCTCTCTGAGGGCATTGACAGCATGGTTTTGGTCTGCTTAAAGCACCCACTTATCAGTGACCAGTGCCTGGGTACACAAACACAGGCTGGAGAAGGGAATGTGGTGCTCAGGTTGCCTGAAATATTGCATTGTAAATTACGTCTTCAGCTGGCTATAAATTTGCCAGAAGTTTAGTATTTTAGATTAGAGACATGACACTTAATAAAACAAATGGTTTTACACTGCTTGTATCTTTTGCTGCCCTGTGAAAAACCCACCTACCTCTGGCTGAGTTACAAGCCTTTGAAAAGGCAATTCACACATGGTCTGTGGAAACATATTTAATTTTAGCATTTAATGACATGGATGATTGCCTCATGCTTTAGCTTGGCCTCCCAGGATAAACTGTTTCAGCTCAGGTTAACGATTGGGGTTAATGCCCACAATGCACATCTCCTGTCCAGGCCATGGGGTACAGAGGGCTTTTGTAATCACAACTTTTTCTCGTGATCACAACAAATTCCCTTGCACTAGGCCAGGCTGTAGCAAGACATGGAGTCAGGCTTTGGCAGACCAAAACCAGGTGCCCTCAAGGCTTCCTCCTTCCCTCTTCTGGCAGAAGAATTGGAGAGATGAGGATTCAGCAGCAAATCCAGCTGGGATACTGGGAACTGGAGTCACTGGGATGGACTAACTGAAAGATGTGGTGGGCATAAAGGACTGGAAGAAGCTGGGCTAAGAAGCACACTTGGTGGGCAAGCAAATGGGGATGCTTAGGGGGAGGGCTGGTGGAGACCAGGAATGATCCTTTGGTTAAACCTATTTGGTGCAGCCTCAGAGAAGTGGGTCCTGCTTTCCCTCTCTCCCCAAGCCCTTGCATTGGTCCGGTAAGTTACTTAAACCAAAATTCACACAGATGGTGAGATTCCATGTTGCGTATTTTCAGCCTGCCAAGCTATAGACTCTGGGGTCTTATTTCCAGAAATTCAGCTCTCACCTGCAACAGAAATCAATGGGACGTGCTTTCAACATATAAGCTGCACTGTAATGCTGAGCGCTTTGCAAAACCAGATCCTCAGCACTGGGAAAAGGGTACCCCACATTAGAGGAATATTTGGACCCTAATCTCACTGCACTTCAGCTCTCTGCATGCAAAATGGAAATAAAAAAAATGCTCAAAGTTGTGCTATGGCAGTACATGAATTGGCATTTAAGAGGCACGTAAGTACTGCATTGATGAAGTCCTCAGAAAAGCTCAGGAGGGAATTAACAAAGGCTATCTTCAGAGCAGGCTTGGAATAATATGCAGCAAATGTGTCACAGAGCCACACACTGAATCACTAGAAGAAAGCAAAATAAATAGCCACTTATTAGCTCAGCATTATCTACCCTGAGCACTGAGGGAGAAAAGAACCCTCCAAGAAAGAACAGTGTGTGCTTCTGGGGCTGGAGCACAAAGTGGGGGTTACAATACCCCCATGTACACAGCTAAGTGACTGTTGCTCCCACAACCTACATTTTCATTTTTCCTGCCGTGGCTGTGTTTGACTTTCCAGCCTCTATCGTGTATCTGCAGGATTGCTTTCATGCCGCAGTGCTGTTCTTGCTAAGGACAGGAAGCTTCTGATGCAGGATGAGGACGTGGGAAGACTGACACACTTTCCTCTTGAGGCTCCATCTTCCCTGTTGTTGCCACACAGAACTGAATCGACTCTGATTTGGTAGCAAACTTGATTGGGATACTGGAAGCTAGCATCACTGGGATGGGACCAAAAGAGTCAGTCTGATGGATGAGGCAGGTGTAAAGGACGGGAGTGTCTGGGCAAAGGCGACAGAAGCTGGGTGGCCTAGAAACTGGGGATGAGCAGGAAAAGTGTAAACAGGGATGACAAGAGTGTGCGTGTGTATGTGTGTGCACAATATTCCTAAAGTGGGAGAAGCAAATTTTCTTCATTCCTTGACCAAGCCTGCACAAGTTTAGCAGCTTTTGCTGAATCTGCTGTAAATTGGTGCTAACTGCTGCTGCAGTGTTGTGTTTATTTGGCCTCATGATTAGGCTTACCTTTTGATGGGTGACACATTGCCCTCTAGGGGATTAAGGGTCTTCCAAGAATCCCTGTAGCACGTGCCTCTATTCCTTCTCCTGGAAAAAAAAGTCTGCGGAACGGTCAGTCTATAACAGAGAAAGGAAATGGAGAGGACAAGTCTCCACCCATGCCTTCCCCAGCCCTGGACATGGGATGTGACCAAGTCAAGTTCTTGACACAGAAAGTCAGAAGCACTTAGGAGGAGGAGATGTCAGGCATATCTACATTGATAAATTTAAAAATGCCAAGGTGTGCACCCTAATTCCAAGGCTGGTGGCACAGACTGACTCCTGTCTGTATTGCTCAGGGATAGCCTCTGCTAGAGGAGTTTGGCTGCATTTGCCCTACGTGGCACCTGGCTCTTGCTCTTTTCTGGGTCTCAGTGGCCTTAAGGCATAAGGCTGTATGTGCTATATCAAATACTTTGGTAAAGCCAGATGTCAGGAGAGGAGGGGCATGGAGATTCTTGACAGGCACAAGAAGGACAAGGAGTCTCATGCTGGGGTTCACTCTGTGACATTCATCTCTCTAATGGTGTAGATACACTCTCAGAGACTTCTTCACACATGCAATTAAGCACAGATCTGGGCTATGGACGCTGCTGGCTTTGGTGTGCCAAGGCACTACTCAGAGACTTCTCCCTAGGATGTGCTAGTAATGGTCAGTGCTGCCACGGTGGCCTCAAAGCCAGCTCCTTGTTGGAAGCGCAGCAGCTTGTCACCAGTGACCTGTGGGCAAAGCACTGAGCTGGCAATAAGGTTAAGCTGGAGTTTTCATGCCATTTTGCCCTCTGACTAACCACATTGGTGGATCACAAAACTAGTGCAACTGTGCCCCTAGACATGTGTATCAAAGCTGCCCTTCCAGGGAGGTATCTGTGGCACAACACTGCACTGTCTTAACACAGAGTTGTGCAATCTGATTGATTGGCTGTTGTGTGTCACTGTCAGAGCTTGAAGCCTCCTGCACTTTGAGAAAAAAACATGCTGCCCTCCTCCTTGCTCCACAAATCCTTCCAAAGGAAGCCCAGTGCAAAAGTAATATAAACCCATCCCTGTGGGCTGCAGAACATCAGTACTGTTGTGATGAAAAGCATAAAAGGAGGAATCAGAGAACTGGAAGTCATCTTTTAATGCAAGCAGGCCATGATACAATGGCACTTAACGTTAGCTCAGTGCAGGATTTTGGTATTTTATTTTTTGGGGGGGAAACTAAAGTGATATGCAACAGATGTTGGTTCCTGTGAGCTGATTCACTCCAGCTGTATTCTGATCTTCTGAAATCAATGCAGACCTTCATCCAGTCTTCTTGCGTGGTTTTTACTGACTTCAAGATAGTTGCATTAAAGTGAGCACACACACATAAAGCCATCTGCTTTCTTAGATATGGTGTTACACACCTTTGCAGTGCTGTCATTTGAAACACATGGCTGACCCACTGGAGGAACAGCTGCATAGTGTTGATTTTCCAGACTTCAAAATAACTCTTGCTAAACTGTAAAACAGCCATGGGGGGGTTGATTGACACTTTAAAAGGTGCACACTTAAATGGAACCTTCACTTCAGAAATGAGACTGAGAATCTATTTCTCTTTCCATTTTCATTTTTCTCTTCCAAGAAAGGTTACCTAGCCTGGCAAACTAGCACAGGAATGTCTGTGGGCGTTGACTTGTCTGCTAATTACTCCAGACTTAGCTCCCAACCCACAGTGATCACATTGTACTTTTACAGGAGCTAAGCCTCCTGCTTGTATCACATTAAAGAAAGACAAGCATAGTGTCTGTCACCTCAGGGCTTTGCACCATGACCTTATCTTTGTGATACAAACAGTTGTCTACGTGTGTTAAAATTTAACTCAACCACATATTCCACAACCAAGCATCTTCCAAACTGGTTACTGAGAATTTTTAGCTGAGAAAGGAGGAAAGCCAAAAGGCTTTGAATACAAACATATTCATTTATAACAATTTCAAAGTTGCAGCACATGCAGGACTTGTGCTGTGTTTTAGGTGAGTTCTAAAGAAATATAGTATGAGGTAATCATGGCTATGATAGGTAGGAAACATTGCCTTGTAAATCATGGAACTTGTCCCCCCTGGTGTTAACAGATGAGAATTTACCAGGACAGGGACTTGAATGTGGGTAACCCATGAATCATACAGTGTGACAATATGTTTAGAACAGATCAGATAAATTGCACTCTGAGAATATTTTTTTCTCTCTACCATTTATGGCACAGAGTGACCATAGTTATCTGATGGTGAGACAAATCACAAAACAAGCGACTAAAATGTAGTGATATGAAGAGAAGGCCAATGCAATTACTATTTCCCGCTTAGATGATTAGTTCATATCTGGCCTAGATCAAAATGACTTGGACACATTTTGAACATTACAAACTAGTTGCACTCGTACTGCAGAGACAACAGCATAGATAAGACTCTGCTGCCTAAGAATAGGCATCTTGTAAATTAGGCACTGTGATGTCCTCTTGGCCTCCATCTGTTACTCCAGAAGGACAGGAGTCCTATATAAGTCCTCTATAAATACTGGGTCATAACAGTCAGCTATGGAAGGTTGTCTTAGATACCCTAAGGTGCCTTAAATGATAGTAAATATCTATGTTTTGTGGCTGAATGTCATCCACCCTGTCAAAGTTGACATCCCAAAGGCATAATGAGCTTGGAAGGAAAATCATTGTCCCATCAGGATAGAGAAATATGAATTGGGATGGTTCAGAGAAGCTGCTGTTTCTTTGGGCACAGAATCATAAAAAGGTTGAGGAAGAGATCTCTGGAGATCTTCTACCCATCCCCCTGCTCAGAGTAGGGTTGGCTAGAGCAGGTTGCCCAGCTGGATTTTGAATATCTCTAAGGATGAAAAGTCCACAATTTTTCTGGTGAACTTGTTCCAGTATTGGTCCATTCCCACAGTAAAACCAGTTGTTCTTACGCTAAAATTGAAGCTCCTGTACTTCAGTTTGTGCCCACTGCTTCTATCACTGGGTATCACTGAGAAGAGTTGAGTTTCATATTTTCTACTCCATCTCATCAGGTATTTATACACATTCAAGTTGGAAAAGCAGCAAAAAACAAATGCTGTTGTCTGGTGCCATAAACTTGTGCTTGCCATAGAGTCCCGACAGAACAGCATCCATGGCACTTACAGGACCAAAGCCTGAACTGAGCTGGCCAAACAAGGAAAGTTTTGGACTGCTTGTTTATCATTTTACGTAAAAATGGCTTAGACTGTTGTGCAAGAGAGTGTTTTGGTGGTTTTAATGTACAGATGGTTAGAAATTACAAGGACTAGGCAGGGCAAAGGTATTTTGGTGCCTGACTGCACTTTATTTTTCAATAACAGATTAAGGTGGCGTTAGGTACCTGAATAGCTTTCAAGAACCATGATCAGATTCTACTTAAAAATTTGAAATGCAGTTGTAAATTCCTCTGAAGAAAATGTTAGAAAATGTAAGAAAGGTAGCAGTACTTTTAAAACAGAAACTAGCCTTAGTACTTGGTTCAACACTACAGTCAGTATACAGCCCCCCTACATATTGTGCAAGCTTGCACGTACCTGGTATATGACTGCTTTCTTAGATGTGCTAGATACACAAAAGAAAAATGAAAACAACTTCTAGGCTGCATTTTCCAACAGCATTTGTCTTATATTCGTTTCTACTGCTGCAAAATACAGTTACTGGTCAGTTGAAAATATTTTCTCCAGTCATGGTCTGGTGCAAATCTTTTCTCTGTCATTAAGTATAGATATGGAATACATATTTCAGGATCCTCTAGGACACTAAAACATAGTTCTCATGCTGAGTTGTTACATTAGATTGTGAGCTGCACTGATACATTGCCAAAAGGCTTTTATGAACATCTACATTTTTAATATTTACCATAAATTTAGAATACAAAATAAGTGGTTTAGAATCTTTTTTGATAACTGAGTAATTTTATTTTTTTTCCTACATAAAATTTAGCTTAAAAACAAAACTAAAAACATTTTTCAACAAATGAAAAAGTGACAGATTTGGAAACAGGAAAGCGAAACACAACAGCATGCCCTTTATTGTGGTGTCTTAGAAAATAATAGTGATTATTATTCAAATTATTACTGTGCCCTTCCGACAGGTGTCTGAACTCCATATTTTAAGATGGGGGCTGAGAAGCTTCTAGTGGGAAAGGCAAAGAGAGAGAGATTACTGTTGCTGCAAAGCTTGGCAGATACAAAAATCTCAGTTGGATCCCTCTTCGTGTTATTTAGATGGGCTGGGATAGCATTTGAATCATTTGGCACCTTGACTTTGGAGGTCAGGTGCCCTGCGATTCATTTACTCAATGCTCTGGCTATTTTGGCTCTATGTGAAGAGCAGCAGCATGGGACATGCATACAGAGTGTGGGATTATGCTGCTCCCGGCCTACCACACATCTGAGTACCAGTATGGGGGAGAAACCACTGTCTTGCTAGTACAGATGCAAGAAATATTTTGTTGCTGTAATGAGATGAGAGCAAAGATAATCAGCAGCAAGCAAAAAGGCATCAAAAGCAAAATTGTGAGATTTTCCACAGACTTAGATTAGAAACTTTCCACTGTGCGCTAGCAGATGCTGCAATGGATCTGCAACTTTTTGTATTCATTTTAGAGCAGTAGGTCAGACAGAAAGCAATGCATTGGTGACAAGTATTAGTTAGGAATTATTTAATAATAATTTAATCTGGTAGTACAGAAAATAAAACACTGTTGATGTGATTTGAATCCATTCTCTATTAGTTTCAAAGCCACATGATTCGTTTTTGCTGCTATATACTAGTAATATATAAATTGCCAATTTGCATTATCTCCTTATTCAGCTGCTTTTCTATATTGAAACGCAGTCATGAACATTATGCATGTCATATTGCTGTAAAAAATGCAGAGTGAAAACATTTAGGCAAACATTTTCCTGGAAAAATTTGGCATAAAATCTTCCCAGATTTTTTCTCTGATGAATTTTGTTTATTATTTTTTAATGAAAGCTCCAGTCATAAGGATGAGAAAAACAATCATACAAGTTATTCACAGTCACGGTGTTCAGTCCTGATCAAGTGCTGCAGTACCAAAGGATGCAATTTGTTAATGATTCCTACTGAAAGACAAGTGATATCTAGTCTCATGAAACAGCTAAGGTTTCAACTGAAGTTACTGTAATGAACAATTGGGAACTACAAGCACATCCTGTAGGGAACAAGAGCTACCCTAACTCTAAAAGCTATCCATGAGAAAACTGGCTCTCTAAAATGATACTATGCGCTATGTTAATACCTGGGCTGGATGATTCTACCCCTACTTTTTAAAAAGTTTCTGATTCACAGTGATTTTGCTCTAAAAACTCACTGAACACTCCAAAGTGGGAGGCAATTGCTAGCCCAAAACAGAGAAAATGATGGATAATAAACCTCTAACAATAAACCGATCTGTTCCTCCTTCCATAGCTCAATGAGCACACACTGGTGCACATAGACCTCAGAAAATGAAAGCGTCTTGAATTTTTCCACTAGTTTAAGACCATTCAGTTTTGTTATTGCAAGAAATTATGATGGTCCTCTTTCTCTAGTGATTATGCATTTTTTTTTATATGTTGTGAGGTTTTTGTCTATTAGCAGCAAAGGATAAGCTATGCCTCCCACCTTCAAGACAGAAATTAATTTAAAATGGACTAGCCAGGAATAAAGTTCTCCCTCAAGGGTGTAGACAAGGAGATAGAGATAAACTGCAGGACAGGGCACTTCAGAAGCTCCATCGTCATTGTATTAATTCTGGCTTCTTCATTGATCTTGGGTAACTCACGGAAATTCTGCCCCTTGAACTCCTACATCAATAAAATGTTATTTAACTACTTGTCTTCCTCGAGATTTGTAACAAGCATGAGCCAAGACTCACTCCTACAAGCACTCGTACGAATTGCTTTCCAGTAAGCAGCTGCACAAGCAGTTTTGCCTAGGAAGACAATGAGCATCAACAGATCTCATGGTCTCTCAGGCCTTTATGTTGCTGCATATATTCAGCATAATGGAGAGTAGCTAAGCACTAAGTAGCATCTAAGCACTAAATACACTGAAAACATTTGAGAATGAGTCACATCCATGTTCATATTTAAAGTAATGCTTTTCAAATTCCTCATGCATTCCACAGAAAAAAATTAAAAAGCCATAAGGATGAAAATGGACAAAAGCAAAAATAATAAAAATAACAAAGGGAGTCCAGACAGATGACTGCTTCTGCAAAAGCCTTCACTAGCATGTGTGTCTTCTTGCTTTCAGATCCCAGTCTGTGGTGGAAGCCGGCACGCTGAAACACGAAGACCAGGGGGAAAGTGAGAACACCCAACCACTTCTGGCTCTGGACTGAGCTCCTACATGCCCAGCACACACAGATACATTAACAGACTTCCACCATACCAGAAACCCACAGAGTACATGGCATACACACAAATACACACACGCACGCGTTTTGCTTGAGAACAAGTCTAAGTCCTTCATGTTTCTTGACCAAGTAACAACTGTCACCAGCCATCTATCCATGCAGCCAACGCCGAACAAAAACTGAGAAATTTCTATTGACACAGGAACCTGTCCATATACAAAGAATTTTATTTTTTATTTTTACGTGTGCCATTAAGATATTGGCAATTATATGACTTCAGTCTCTAAGAAATCAGGGTGTGTCAGTAGAAGTTTTCCTGAAGCCTCCATCAGGGATGCTTGGTTTTATAGAAGCGAAGGTTAAATGTGTTTTAAAGAAATACATCTCAAACTTAAACTTTGTACTGTAATTAGTAGTTTAACATGGCTTAAAGGGCAGAAATAGCAGCACTTACAAAAAGATTTTGCATTAAAAAAGGAGAAAAAAAAGAACCGTGCCAGCAAAATGCCATTAAACATGACACTTTGTGACTGCCTCATCCATGCCGCTTGTAGGGGGTCACTTATTTCAGTATCTAGCAAAAATTATTCTTAACTTATAAAACTGTCAGGTAAGTGGAATGAGCTCTGTGGGCAGCAGACGCACACAATTTGAAATACAATTATTTAGTTTTAATGACACGTTTTTTCTGCAGGCAACTGGGGAGCCCATTATATATATGTGTGTGTACGTTTGCGTGCGCGTATGAAGGAGGAGTGCTAGGGAGACCCATTGGATGCATTTACCAGTGATTAATGGTTCAATCCAGATTGTTTCACTTAGGTCACAACAGCAAATGAAAGCTCTGTAGAGCCATTTACCCCTTTCCCTCCTGCAGTCAGTGAGAGGTAAAGCCAGAAGGGTATGCTGATTGCAGATCCAGGCCATGGTTAAAATGAAAAAGGCAAACTTAGAATTAATTATTCAGTACGAGCTTCTGCTAGAAGGAAATGTGGAAGAATAGAACTGAAATGCCAAAGATCAGTTTGTTATTTCTCTATTTGCTCTAGCTGCAAAGAGAGCCCCATCCCTTCATTGAAATGGAAACCGGATTAAAGAAATAAAAGAAAAACTGTTATCAAATTGCATGTGCAGTGACTTTATTTCCTGAAACTGTTACAACCACTGTGCACACCTTTAGTCTTCAAGTAAATTTCCATACCTTGACCATTTACTAGAACAAGCAGTTGGCAACAATATATCAAAGGCAGCAGTGTAAACCATACATAAAAAATGAGATGATAATAGGCACAAGAGCTTTTAATACTCCTCTGGAACATCCATCATATTGACAAGCGATACACTGAAGTGATGAAATAGTTCAGCTGGACTTGGTCAGCCCTAACAGATGGAGCATCAAATACTACCTTTATCTACAACACTTCATGCCCAGAAAGGGTAGAAAGGACATCCTGCTAGACCTTATCAACGTGTGGGATTTACCCACTAGTACAGAACAGCCTCATTCAGAATAACTCTCTTCTGCAGCAGCACATCATTGATACAAAGCTTGGCCTCCATGATAAACAGGGAGCCTTTAAGGCATGGATGGTCCCAGTAAGGCAACACAAGAACCAGAAAAAGAAGCAGAAGCTTCCAGAAACATCAAAGAAGTACGACAACTGAGACCATTTAGCTTTGGGATTTCTTCCATTCCCCTCCCCTGACACTACCACCCATTACAGAAAACTACAATGTCAAATCCTGGTAACAGGACACAGCTCCTAGAGGCTCATAGAGGCTCACAGGCATTTGGATTTCTCGTAGAAAACTTGCTTAAAGCATAGAGTACAAAACCAAACTGACAACAAAAAGACGGTCATTGGCTATTATACTGCAGCATTAATGAAGAAATACTTTGGTTTACAATTTTTCTCTGTTAATACACTTACCTTCACTGCCATTGAATCTTTGTGATGGTCTCTTACAATAACTGTTCATTCGAGTGGGACTTGTTCTGCCCAAGAAGTGCAAATATCACTGAAATCTAGTCCTTGAGGATTAAACCTTGCAGAAGATCAGAATTCTTTACTTTATTTATCTGTGATATAAATGAACACATATGATGCCTTGTATATAACTGTATGATGCCTGTATTTAACCGTAGAATCCTATACAAACTCTGTGCTTGCAAGCAGGATAACTACAGGCAGGAAGGAATCAACCTCCTAACACTGTGATGAGTACATACTGCCTTGCAAACAGAAGGCTATATCACCCTTCTGTCATTTCCCTCTCTAACTAAAGAAAACAAATGTTTAAATTGCAATGGTTCTCCTTTTAAGAAAAAATTATTACCATTCACTTCAATTGGCACTTTTCTAGATGAAAAGCAAGAATACTTAGCAAGCAGGAATACTTAAAAGACTATACCACTTCCTGCATAATTTTTGTAGTTCTCTATACATATATTCCTCCCCCTGTGTATACTGCTAATCCAGTAACTGTGCCTAACAAAAGTATATGCTTTCAGCTCCTTGACAGGTAAGCACAGAAAAGATTCATTTCGGTGTTGTAGGAGCTATTCATAATACATCTTGTCATATTCAAGGCACTTACGATATGGCCGATATGTCACTACATGATAAACAGTACCACTCTGGCATGCATATGTCTTGAGTGGCTTACTTTTATCTATTTGCCAATTTTATCTATTTTCCTATCATAACTGAAAAAGATAAAGTATGAGACTTCAAAGGAACAATGAAACAATCTGAAGGACGGCATAGATTTTTACAAAGAAAGCTCCAAAGTTTTTACTACTCCTTTAGTGTTTACTCTGAGCTACAGAAACTACAATGCAACATTAATAAAAATATTCCGAAATCACAAATTTTGTCTTAAACAATTCTTGATTCCTCCTTTACAAACTGTCTTTATTTTACACAATTACAAAATATTTTCATTTGTACTGCTTGATCACTTTAAAAAGATCTAAAATTTAACCTCTGACAAAACTATTACAAGATTTAAAAAAAAAAATTTACTATGACTTGCCACAATAATGAGTGCCTTATTTCAGTTTTGCACAATTCTCCTAAAGCACTCCAAAAGTTTTTATATGTTTCTTACATGTAAAACTTATAAATCTTTTCAGTTTCCATAACGATTATCTGAGAACTGTTACATTCTTGTATACTGTATATAGTCTCAGTGTTATTTTTGATATGGACAACACATTAAAGCCCAATTATAGCTGTCTACAACTGACTTTGGATCAGAAAAGGTTTATCAGTTTAATAGTCAAAAAGTAAATTAAAGTGCACACCTCCAGAAATTGATTACCCTAATTTATGGTGCAATCACCATGTGTTAAATAACATTACAAGATTTAATTACCTAGTAAAATATGAAAGCTGAACAGCATTCCATTTATGGGAATACAAAGATGTAATCTATATTTCGCTTCAGTAAACATGGCATTCTGGTCAGGATACTTAGGTACCATGATGGGGTCTCTGCAGTACAAAACCACTGAGCATTAAACAGATAGCTAGAATTAAACAAAATAGACTGTTCAGTGTATTTTGGACAACAGAGCCAAAGCTGTGAAATCTAAGTAACCTCAATGTCTCCTTGCTTAGTGTTCCTGCCACAACCCTTGGTAACAATGTCATTGCTCTTCACAAGCCCTGAGCATCATGGCACACTTATTCACATCCAACTGGTTTTGCAAGCAAGTAGATAAGTCAGTCATAAGCATTATCGGTGCAACCTCAGGCCTCTCGTTCCTGTTAGTGTTCTTAGAAGTTAACAGTGGAGGATCCTGTACCCTCCATCTCCTATTAAACAACACAGACCTCAAAGAACAGTCATCTGCTTAAACATCCAGTCAGTTTTCTTTCTTGAAAATAGGCCCTTTTACCATACAGTAATTTCTGTTTGGCAAATACAGAGCATACTCTAAACAGTAGTGGGATAAGACTACTTCACCATTACGTCACATGTTTCAAGACACAGAAAACAACTTTAAGCCAATTAAAGGATCATTCTAGCGCTCTGCAGGATGCTGGCAGCATAGGTTAATATTAATTCACTCTGCATTCTGGCAGGAAACCACGTTAGACCTTGTCCTTCTGCTCAAAGTACAAGAAATTCTTCATATTTATTTTTTTTTCCCTGCTGAATGACCACCCAAGGACAACCTAGAAGGAGCCCCTGGAAGGAGGTGCCCAGACTCTTGCTGGATAGCAAATGGGTATCACAACACGATGATAGGAGAAAAAAAGCAGTTCTCTACCTAATCCTGAGAACTGTCAAACACTTCATGATCAGAGCCTACAGACGTCACATTTGCTCAACATCTCCCAAGATAACATTATCAAACTGAAGGCTGTCTACAAAGAGAACTATTTTGTTTTAGAAGAACAAAGCTTAACTAAACAGCCGCCTATGCAAATTTGTTTGCATTTCCAGGCAGACAAGAGAAGGCCACATTTGATAAAAATTAAATATGTTCATATGTAGTGTTTTCCTTCTGCTGATAGTTAGAGATGCACTCATATATATAGGTGGTTTTTTTAAATAGTGGTTGATTAAAGAAGATTTGTTCGCAATTATGCTAGAAAAATACAGTTACTCAGGTAAAAAAAATACAAAACATACATAACCCATTCACATTTTCTACAGTTGATAACATAGGAACACATTCTATGCCTAAAGCAGCTAACATTACAACAGCATACTGATTTTCAAAGTTGGTTGTGTGCATATGTTTACAAATGTCTTACACGTTGCTTTCCAGATAAAAACCTGTGAAGTATTCCCTGGATACAGAATCACAAATCTTGTGTCCGAATATGGTCAGGCAGGTGACCGACTGGCTTTGTACTCATAGTGTAGGCACAGCAAAAACATCTGCACATTCCTCAGTATGAAAATCCAGACCTATTGTTCTTTGGCTGACAAGACTTGTATTTTCAAACTTGCAGCCAGAAAAACAATATATATCAGTGCTGTATGAGTATGAAACATACCATGGCTTTTTTTTATTATTCTTTTTTTCTTTTTTTTTTTTTTGTTAAATCAAGTCCTCTGTGATTGTAGAGTGTTGTCTTTAGCTCCTCTAACCCTTAAAATATTAGTATTCTCCATATGCTGAATAAATGAATCCCATTGGCATACCCTACAGGCTTTCAAGCTCCTCTGCTCCACACGTCAGAAGGAACCCCTTAAATAGCAGGAAGAGTGCGTCTCTGTTGTGCTGTTAACTCAGGGTGCCACACATCCACAATGAATATCAGGCGATAATTTTCAGCATCCTGCCACACTTCATGTTCGAAAGAGTCATCAAAAATAAGAACTTTCCCTTCTTCCCAGGTTCTGCAATACAAAAAAGAACATGCTTTGGCGTAGTGAAGAGTGGAGCAGGCATACTATATATCAGCTCTAAAGATGCTCTTTGACATACAAGAATGATTTCAACAGCATAAATTTCACAGTCTGGATTTTACTACCTAATATAGAGAGATCGGAGTATCAGAGTCATAATTGAAATAAACTACAGAAATATCAGTCTAATGGACACCCATATTTTTGAGGGATTGCTTCCCCTTACTCTGCATAGTTATGCCCACATACACATTCCAACATTTATAATTTGTTATGTATATATTTTTAATGAGTTGAGTCCAATAGGCAAGGAGCACATATAATACTGGTACAGTTAGTTGTTACTGGCTCCACTTGTGAAAGTTGCGTTCGAGTGGGGGAACTCCTTCGCATGGTGGAGGAGTTAAGGGAGGAGGTAAAGAGGCTGAGGACCATCAGGGAGTGTGAGAGGGAGATAGACCAGTGGAGTAGTGCCCTCTCACTAACTCAGCAGCCTGCTGGAGCTGGTGTGTCCAAACACCATCCACCTGCAAACTGCAAGGTTGGGGTTACAAGAGATGGGGAATGGCAGCAAGTTCCTGCCAGATGAAAGAAACCTGCTCCCCTCACCCAGACACCAAAACCCCAGATCCCCCTGGTGAACAAATATGGAGTGCTGCAGGTGGAATCCAACCCTGAGGATGAGGATGATGGCTCCCACAGCCTAGAATCTTTCCCTAGGCCACACCATCCTCAGAAAAAAGATAAAAATATCCTCCATTAAGAAGAAGAGGAGGGTGATTGTTGTAGGGGACTCCCTCCTAGAAGGAACAGAGGGACCCATTTGCAGACCGGACCCGCTCCACAGAGAGGTCTGCTGCTTACCGGGGACATCAGTGAAGGAGGTAGCTAGAAAACTTCCTTCCCTGGTCCACGAGACAGACTACTATCCTCTGATAATAGTCCAAACTGGCAATGATGATTTAGTAAACAGAAAGACCAAAGCCATCAAGAAAGACTTCAGGGCCATTGGGAAAATGATGGAGGGCTCTGGGGCACAAATAGTATTCTGCTCCATCCCAAGGCTAAATAGAGAGAAGCTAGAAGTCAGGAAGAATAATTCGATTAATGCCTGGCTCGGAGCCTGGTGTGAGGAGAGGGGCTTTGGCTTCTTTGATCATGGGGTGGCTCACGCACCCCCAGGCTTTGTTGCTAAGGATGGACAGGTGTGTCTCCTAGGGGGACTAAAGCCCTTGCTAAAAACCTAGCTAAGCTCATAAATCGAACTTTAAACTAGATGTGAAGGGGGAGGGGGTTGAGCCCAGGCTAGACAGGAGCGAGCCTGGACATGGGGTGATTCGGAGAGGGTGTGCTGGTGAGGACCACCAGTACCTCACCACACAGAAAGTGGAGGAGAACACACCTCGGGGTGCTAAGGGAGATACGGGCACTCTGGAGCTAGCTACTCCAGTTACCAGGCAATTGGGAACAAACTCTGTTCCCTCTAAGAGGGCTGAAGGCTCGGCAGCTCAGCTGAAGTGCATTTACACCAATGCATGCAGCATGGGGAATAAGAAGGAAGAGCTGGAAGCTGTAGTAGGGCAAGGAGCCTATGATGTCGTTGCCATCACGGAAATGTGGTGGGATGACTCATATAACTGGAGTACAGCTACGGTGGGGTACAAACTCTTCAGGTGGGATAGGAAGGGTAAGAGAGGTGGCGGGGTAGCCCTCTTTGTAAGGGAGGACTTGGACACCGCTGAGATGGATTGTGGCAATGAGGAGATTGAGTGCCTGTGGGTTAAAATCAGAGGAGCCCACCAGAAGGTAGATTTTGTGATGGGAGTCTGTTACAGACCACCCAGCCAAGGAGAAGCAGCTGATGAGCTCTTCTATAAACAGCTGGGGTTAATCTCCAGATCAATGCCTCTTGTTCTTGTGGGAGACTTCAATCTTCCTGCTATCTGCTGGAAGTACAATAGAGCAGAAAGGAAGCAGTCTAGGAGGCTCCTGGAGCGCGTGGAAGACAACTTCCTTGCACAGCTGGTGAATGAACCAACAAGGGAAGGCGCCCTCCTGGACCTGCTGTTTGTGAGCAGAGAAGGCGTTGTGAGGGATGTGGCAGTAGGAGGACACCTAGGACAAAGCGATCATGAGATGATAGGGTTTTCTGTTCTAGGTGAAGTGAAGAGGGTGGTTAGCAGGACAGTAGCATTAAATTTCCAGAGGGCAGACTTTCAGCTCTTCAGAAGGCTGGTTGGCGAAGTCTCATGGGAGACAGTACTTAAGGGCAAGGGAGCCCATGAGGGCTGGGAGCTCTTCAAAAAGGAAGTCCTAGCAGCTCAGGAGAAAGCCATCCCCACGTTCCGGAAAAAAAGCCAGCAGGGGAAAACACCAGCTTGGTTGAACAGAGAGATCTTGAGTGATATCAAGAAGAAGAGAAATGTTTATGGGCTCTGGAAGAGGGGACAGGCCTCTTGGGTGGACTACAGGAGGGAAGTGAGATTGTGTAGAGAAAAAATCAGAAGGGCTAAGGCTCAACTAGAAATCAGATTGGCAAAGCCTGTGAAAGATAACAAAAAATCCTTCTATAAATATATAAATAATAAAAGGAGGACTAGGGATACCATACAGTCCCTATTGGACACAGAAGGAACAACAGTGACAGGGGATGAGGAAAAGGCTGAGGTACATAATGCCTTCTTTGCCTCAGTCTTTAATTGTAAAGAAAGTTGTTCTCTCTGTGTACAAACCCAGGAGCTAGAGGAGCATAATGAGGCTCCCGTGATCCAAGAGGAGGTGGTCAGAGCCTTGCTAGCCCGACTAGACACCCACAAGTCTATGGGGCCAGATGGGATTCATCCAAGGGTATTGAAGGAGCTGGCGGATGTGCTGGCCAAACCCCTTTCCATCATCTTCCAACAGTCCTGGAAGACTGGGGAAGTCCCACTGGACAGGAGGCTGGCTGATGTTGTGCCCATCTACAAGAAGGGTCGCAGGGAGGATCCAGGGAACTACAGGCCTGTCAGTCTGACCTCAGTGCCAGGGAAAGTCATGGAGCAGGTGATCTTGAGTGTTATCATAAAGCACATGCAAGAGAACCGGGTGATCAGGCCCAGTCAACATGGGTTCACAAAAGGCAGGTCTTGCCAAACTAATCTGATCGCCTTCTATGACAAAGTGACCCGGCTACTGGATGAGGGAAAGGCTGTGGATGTGGTCTTCCTGGACTTCAGTAAAGCCGTTGACACAGTTTCTCACAGCATTCTGCTTTGGAAACTGTCAGCCTCTGGCCTGGACAGGCGCACACTCTCCTGGGTGGAAAACTGGTTGGATGGCTGGGCCCAGAGAGTGGTGGTAAATGATGTTAAATCCAGCTGAAGGCCAGTGACAAGTGGGGTTCCCCAGGGCTCAGTGCTGGGTCCAGCCCTGTTCAATGTCTTTATCAATGACCTGGATGAAGGCATTGAGTGCACCCTTAGCAAGTTTGCAGACAACAAGAAGCTGGGTGGAAGTGTTGATCTGCTGGAGGGTAGGGAGGCCCTGCAAAGGGATCTGAACAGGCTGGACCGCTGGGCTGAGTCCAATGGCATGAGGTTTAACAAGGCCAAATGCCGGGTCCTGCACTTGGGGCACAACAACCCTGTGCAGTGCTACAGACTAGGAGAAGTCTGGCTGGAAAGCTGCCTGGAGGAGAGGGACCTGGGTGTGTTGGTTGACAGTGACTGAACATGAGCCAGCAGTGTGCCCAGGTGGCCAAGAAGGCCAATGGCATCTTGGCTTGTATCAGATACAGCGTGACCAGCAGGTCCAGGGAGGTTATCCTCCCTCTGTACTCAGCACTGGTGAGACCTCTCCTCGACTCCTGTGTTCAGTTCTGGGCCCCTCACCACAAGAAGGATGTTGAGGCTCTGGAGTGAGTCCAGAGAAGAGCAACAAAGCTGGTGAAGGGGCTGGAGAACAGGCCTTATGAGGAACGGCTGAAAGAGCTGGGGCTGTTTAGCCTGGAGAAGAGGAGGCTGAGGGGAGACCTCATTGCTCTCTACAACTACCTGAAAGGAGGTTGTAGAGAGGAGGGTGATGGCCTCTTCTCCCAAGTGACAGGGGACAGGACAAGAGGGAATGGCCTCAAGCTCCGCCAGGGGAGGTTTAGGCTGGACATTAGGAAAAAATTTTTCACAGAAAAGGTCATTGGGCACTGGGACAGGCTGCCCAGGGAGGTGGTTGATTCACCTTCCCTGGAGATGTTTAAGGCACGGGTGGATGAGGCGCTGAGGGGCATGGTTTAGTGTTTGATAGGGATGGTTGGACTCGATGATCCGGTGGGTCTCTTCCAACCTGGTTATTCTATGATTCTATGAAAATTTGAGGGATGTTAACAGCCTTGCCCCATAAATCTATTCAAAGCAGAGAGTCTAAAGACTTCTTCAGAGGAAGGTTGCAATGCCATAGTGTACACTGGATTAACTGGAGCACATTCTGACTCGTTTTCAGCTTATCCCCTAGTACCCTTAAGTTCTTTTCCACAAAGCTGCTTCCTATCAAGTCATCACCCAGACTGTACTTTTGCAAGGTGTTGCTCTGTTATCAGTTGCAGGGCTTTGCATTTGCTTTGCTGAACTTCAGGATCTTTCAGCTGGCACACTTCTCCAGCTGGCTGAACTCTGGATTCATAATTTTGGAGAGAGTTTGAGCACTTGGGTTAAATGCAGTCCTGATACTGCAAAAATGAAAAAATTATCAATGACCACAAGTGATAACGTCACAAAGTGTCAAAAAGTCACTGTGCTAGTCTTTTGTCACTGCTCCTCAGATCTCAGTATTACCCACTGCATTTAGATAGAGCAGCTGGTTACGTGTAATGTGGTTTGTCTATGTTTAAGTCAGGCAGTGTAAAGAGCAAAGCAAATCTATTTTGCATTGCAGCAGGAAAAAGGCATGCACTTGATTATACCTCTTCAGGTGAGATTGGATGAACAATAGTCAGTGGAGTCAATAATGGTCAAAGAAGCGTTATGTCCTAAAGCCATTCTACAATGACCACATAATCAAGTTTAACGGGATCCCTTAGGATCTTAAACAGTCCATGAAGATGGATGCCCTTAAAGGGAATTAGAAAGAGCGAACAGTAGCAATTATAAAGAAAGCACTTTTTCATCAAAATTGGAAATACACTGCTTAGCTCATTCAACTGTGTTCATTGACAAAGAAAATTTTCTTTTTTCCAAAAACAGGGTGAAAAAGAGATTTAGACTCGCAAGTAATTGCAGTATTTTTAATTCAACAAAAGCAAAAATCAACCATCAAAACTTATGAGATTATCCTGTAAGTTCTGAAGAGAAATGAAATTTGAAATTGGATCATTTCAAATGATCATTGAAATGATCATCTAACATATTTCAAGAGTAGATAAACCATAAAGCATAACAGTAAAAAAAATACACATTTACTTCTTGCACACAGACATCGGCCTTGGATGTCCCAGATAATGAGGTTTCAGCTATGATTGTGTGTTTTTTCCTGCTATCACATCAATTAACTGATAACATAAATGTTTTATATTATAGAGACCCTGAGCCTCTGCTACTGTACTTAAGTTCATTGGTATTGTTCAAGCTAATGGAGTCAACCACTATTATATGGTAAAAAATCAGGTTTTGTTTGGGGGGTATTTTGTTTTGGTGTTTTTTTGATTGGGTGGGAAGGTGGTTAGGTTTGAGATTTTGCGGGGTTGGTTGGGATGCATGTGGGGGAGGGGGCGTTGTTTGTTTCCTTGGTTAGTTGTTTATCTTTTTAATTAAGCCAAGCCTGAAAAATCCTGTCCTAAAATGTCCTTAACTGAGCTGCACTTTCAGGCTAATAAAAACTCCAAGCACCTACATGAAGTAGCTTCAGAGGTTAATACCCAGGATCCATTATTTGCACCACAATGAGATGGGCTGTTTTGCACAACAAAGAACAGTCATAAAGTTGACAGAACTATTAGCTCCTTTTGAAAAGATTACAAACCCCACTATTAGCATGCAAATAAATATCTTCCAGGCACCTTCACGGTGTGAGAAACACTTCACAGTGGGACCACGGGAACGATATTATTCTGGTCTGGTGCTGAGGCACTTTGGCTAGTTTCTATCATCACTTGCATGGCTCTTACTTGTTACAGGCAAGATCTTGGACTGGCTTCTGCATGAGACTAATTCTGCCTCTTCACTTCAAAACATAATGACCTCATCCAACGGAGATGTTTGATTTTGATGAGTAGGTATTATTTACCTACCAGTCTTGAGCACTGTACCCTACACTTTACAGAGCTGGGACTTTAAAATGGCCCAACAACCTAAAATTACTATAGCTGTACTGAATAGCAATGAGGCATACCAGCTCCTAGCAGCTACAAACAGACTCTTCTCCAAGTGGAGTAAAACACATACTAGACAGAGTTGAGTTACCTGCCCATCAAAGCACAAGTTGCATCATAATATTGCCATGCTGGGTGGCACAGAGATAACCAAGCACGAAACTCCACTGTTTCTGTTCTCTTTCTCATACACACAGCAGTGGGATAGGAGACTGGTAGAAGCCTGACCTAGGCTAACCTTCATACTTGAACCAGCTTTTCAATTTGAAACCATTAGTTTACCATTGCTGTGAACCACCAGGAGGGGAAGAACTGAAAAATCCCAAGGTAGGATTTTCTCCTGGCACCCTTCCCTTCCACAGAAGTTCATCCACCTCCCCTTTCATGGGGGAGGATACGTAAAAAAATCCCTTTCATTGCCATCAGTAGACACTTTCAATGCTTTCAGGGAAAACACTGTCTTGGATTCTGAAAGGATGCCAAAATCAACTATAACTACTACATTCCAGCATAGGCAGTAGTCAGCTCTTAAATGTTTTACATTTCAAATGAGGAAGTCTGATGCATAAGAATGAGCCTGGTTCAGGAGCCTGGACACTGAAGTGTTCTGTCTGCAGCCTACCAGCAACAATAGGCTTTTCTCCAATTTGACTTTGAAGGAACATTGCTACCAAGCAGGAGGTGGTTAAGTTCATTTTCCACACCACTATCCTTTCTGCTCAGATTAAGACAAAGAAGGGTACCAGCCTTAACAATGGGTGGTGAGCTCTGGACACTTGCTGTCTTGGAACTGGACCAGAACTATGGCTTCATTCACATAGGCTACTAAAAAGCAGCCACCTCATGGTAATGTATTTCTGTAACCACTGATGAGAATTCACAATAATGTCTTAGAGTGAAAAGTCTCCCTATTAGCCCTCTAAGCCCATTGGCTACTTCTCCATCCACATGACTATCTTAAACTTATTTTGGATATTGGATATAGTTATGGTATGATGGAAGCCAACTACATGTAGATAGTGTAGATTCTAATCCCGACTCATAGATTATTAAATAAACTGACAAGAGTCCTAACATGTCTATAGTGACACGTTTTATTAACAGTTGGATACTTCTAGTCTGAAAAAACTCTAAAAATTTCTTACTATAGTCATTTTTGGGTGTTCTGGAAAAAAAAATCTTCACTACATATTGCTATCATGCAGACAGGAGCAGCATTTAATTTTGCAATATCAAATATATCTGTGCATTACTACTATGAAAATAGATAGAAAAAAATCCTCATAAAACCCAAACCATACCTGTTCTCTTCAGCACACCGAATTCTGCAGCCTTCCTTAGGTATCACCAAGCCCAAATGCATCCTTAGCCGACAATTGGTGGGCCCTGTGTGGGGCCAGACATGGGTTCCCGGGTGCATGATAGAATATTTGATCTGCAAGGAGAGACAGACCTTCAATACATTCAGCTTCACAGTCATAGTTCTTAGAGTTCAAGACTTCATTACATCTCACCCTTGATGATGGGGCAAAAGTGTAATGCCACCTTTTGTTGGACTCCTAGGAGTCACCTATGTTTTGGGTGGCCACCCAAAAGGCCACCACCCAAGGGCCACCACCTGTTTTGGGTGGCCCTTGTGCGTGCAATGTGCATGTGTAAAAGTACATATTTCTCATTTTGTTTAAAATAATCAGTATTCATATTTCAGCATGAAAATAAGTATCTCTTATCTACAATGAGAAAAATAACTTGTTTTCTATCAAGGGCCTTATGGACACTCTTATGTAACAGAATGGACCACAGGAGACAAGGCCTGCATTAGCCAGATTGACTGGCCTCTCTCAGAAGACAACTGGTTTGTAAAGGTCACTGTTAGCCTTCACTGGCTATGGGTGTCACAGAAAGCATTTTTCTCACTGTTAGCCACATTAGGCATGATGACCTCTCTCATCACTTACATTAACTACAGCCTTTGCAACAGGTGAGACCGCTCCTTGAATCCTGCTAAGGGGCTAAGGGGCATGGTTTAGTGTTTGATACGAGTAGTTGGACTCGATGATCCGGTGGGTCTCTTCCAACCTGGTTATTCTATGATTCTAACTCAATGGAACAATAGCTTGTTCGTTCCCACAATAGTAGCCTTCTAGTGCACTTCTGCATATACACAAGGCTCTGAATTAGGATTACGCTAGCATTGTGTTTTCCAACTCTCACATGCTTAATTTTGCAGCCTGAAAGTTATTCTCATGTAGTCGCTATAGATAAAACGTAATAATTTTTTTGATGACAGAAAAAAAAAGACTTATGAAAATTTCAGTCCCACAGAATTATACAATGTGTATTCGATCCACAGCATATAAATATACTCCATCATTTAAAGAGGTTAACTTAATGAGCCTACTGGCTCACTGAAGTAGTCTTTTATAGGCTCATACCAAAGCAACTGTAAGAAAATTCAGGTTAGAAAGGACCTATAATCCAACTTCCTGCTCAAAGCAGGGTTGGTTGTGAGTCAGACCAGATCACTTAGTGATGAGATTCAGTAAATTATTAGTTACTGGTGGTCCCATGGCAAATAACAACTTACCTACCACAAGCTCCCATCAAACACAAGGGAAATTGGATCAACTAAATACTCCATAAAAAGCCTTCAGCTAACATAGCTTCTATTTGCTGGGAGCTAAAATTGGACATATTTTAATATTAAGGTCATTGTTTGCCTGAGGCATCATTAAATATACCAAGGTCATCCATTTCTCTATACACATTCCTCAAAATCATCTGCTCCCACCATTAATAATTTCCAAAAATGAAGAAGTTTGCCAGGTACCTGCCCTCTTCTGCAACCAGTAGCTTCTGGGAATCTTTCCAATAAAGTGCATGTTTTTGGAACACTTCTACAAGCTTTCTCATTTTTTCTTCCTAGTGAAAATAATTGACAGAGCATTGGTAAGGGCAATGAACACATAATTCATTGTTTTCCACTTTGCAGAAGAACAACAAAGATATCAAAGAGCTGACACTGAAAGGCATAGAAATATTATTATTCCCATTTTACAGAATTTGATACAGAAGTCCCCACACGTCGTAATATCAGAGCAGCCTGCAACACACCTTCTTTTAAATTTGTTGTGAAGAGCAGGCTTTCTACCATTACTCAAATGATTCTAAAAATATAATAATTAATGAGGCTACACTGAAAAAAAAGATGAAAAATGCCACCAACATCATATATTTCAACACCAGATTATATTTCTATATAAGTTGCTTTTAATATTTTATTTTATGGTACTCTTCCATACATAGAGTCTTATAAGAAGTTACAGTCGTTGTCATAGTTGGGTCACCCATTGCACAGCTCAAGGACAGAGCAGTAGACTTATTACAACTCATTCTTTTTCTCATACCATTTCTGAATGACAGATCTCACCTAGCTGATAACACAGTATTGAGGATGCACCTCCTCCTACGTCCCTGTCTTCCCTCAGGCTGATCTGTACTATGCGCTACCATGCAAAATGTGGGCAGCCTTGCCAGAAGAGGAGTATCACCTCAACAAAGTCTTACATGTGCTTGGGGAGAACATGGTTTAGAATAAAGAACTCTTGTTCACTGTTGCAGGGGTCCCAGACACTATTTTGTTAGCTCCCTTCTGCATATTCAGTGATTACAAAATGGTTCTAGAAAAAACTCCTGCTACTCCTTATTACTTTTTATTAACCTGAGAAAGTGAAATTGGGGAAAGAGATTAAATACAAAATGCTTTACCTTGTTGCCATAAGGTAAACTGGCTCCAATCTCCTTTTTCTCGTAGATTCTCATCTTCAGGCAGGAAAAGGCTTCTTTCTTTATCCATCACAGCAAGTCCCTCATCCCTAATAAGCTTCCAGTTTTTTTCTAAGGACTGTTAAGAGAGCCATGTTACTGCACTGAGAACTTACTGCCTTCGGCTTTTGTATAGTTTTTATTTTCCCCTGTCATTATTAACTTTTTTTAAAAAAATTTAAAAGCACTAAAAAAGCATTCATCATCATTATCAAGCAGCTTTATATTCAATTCTCTTCTGACACATTAAGGAAAGAAAAACAACTTTCACAACATTCCTGAGACTCAATTACATTTGGATTGTAAAATTTCAATAATCCGCAGCATCTTTTCAAACTAGGCCTCACTGACTTGATTTTGGTTAGCATAAGGGCTCTTTAACAGATCATTTTGTATTTCAAGCTAAGAATATTGATCTTAAAGACAGCAAATGTTACCTGGAAGCACTCCTGCAACTGGAAAACCACTTGCATAACTTGGAATTCCAGTCACTGGTAGAATATCACAGTTTAAAGAGGGCAAATGTAAATAGGTCACTTAAGTTAACCAGTTACAATTTAAGCCTTCAATAGGTTTGCAAACATTCACTTGCACAGGTTGATGCTACCAAAAAAGATCAAATACATCTTGAAATGCCACATGATGATTTATGGACCATTAAAAAAATCTGTAAGCTGCCTAGTACTTCATACATACCAAAATCAAAAGGTGCAGAATTAAAAATTCTGCACTCTGCTGCCTTAGGACATTATATTTGTAAAAATCAGATAGATCATAAAAACTTTTATTCTACTAAAATAAGTCATTTTAATGTTATAGCAATATACATGAAAAAACCACAGCATAACAATGGACCTGGATAAAACCGACTTCCATTTCCCAGCTGCTTACTTTGCTTGCTAAACCTTATTTCCAGTGAACAGTTTTCATTTTTCCTTTGTGCTCTTGAACAAAGCACTTCTGTAACACTTTCAATCAATTTCATACTGAAAATAGACTAAGGTGTGTTCCACAATACCTCTTTATATAATGTTTAAAGCCGAGCAAACTCAAAAGTCTGTGAGACTACGTGATCTAACTACCTCCTTTTAACCTTAAAACTCCACGCGGTTATTAGCCTTCCCCATTTACACGACTGCATTTTCCATGTGAGTTTTTTCAATTAAAAGACAAGCTAATCACACAAAAGAAGCTGTAAATTGATCTATCATAAAAGGCTCAGCAGGCCATAGCTTGAACAAGCTATCTATAATACAGCAACTTTCTTCCACTAGAACATTGTTAGGTAGGCTAAAACTTATTAACATCATGATTGCACTTCTATTATTACAGTATTCTCTTCTTCCTAGTAAATTGTCTTCTCTCTCATCTGTAAAGGGGAAGAACCCTTAAGTTTTTTCCTGGCACCTTCACCTTATTCTCTCCCTCTGATGGGCTTCCATAACACTTGTTTAACCATTATGTAGAAATGTTTCCTAAAATATCTTTGGAAAACTGAATTTTCCAAAATGCAGGGTACAAAACAACAAGACTGAAAATTTCCACCCGATCAGGGATGAATATGGGAACAGTGCTGGTACTGATTCAGCGCTACCATATCCACAAAAGGAAATATCACCTTAAGTACCAGATTTTGTACTGGCTGAAGAAGACAATAACTTACATTTACCAAAGCCCCAAATTAAGTGATATAGATAAACAAAACTGGAAAACTTTAAAAGATGTTATCTCAGACTCCTCCTCCTCCCTCATCTGAAAAATGGTAAGAAGCAGCATTTAACCAACCAGACAAGGTGATACGTGATGAGTACTGGTGGACCAAGTCATTGCAGGCAACAGCTGCTTTATTGCCTGTAAACCTTCAAACACGCCAGTCTCAAAAGGTACATGTTTTTCCTTGCCTTTTAAGATTCCTTCCCTAACATGCTGAATATGAAGTGATATTAATGTATATCATTGATTTTGATCTAGCTCCGCAATGGTTTTAGACTGAAATCAACAGCATCTTACAGAGCATCTTCTGAAAACCTGGATCCCATCTATAAAAGACACTGTCAGTGCCTTAGTAAGGTAAGTAATGGGCAACTCCTAGGAAGAAAGGAAATGGAGTTACAGGAGTTAAAGCACAGCTCAGCCTTTATCTCCCTGGTTTTACAGACTCCTAGGCACACTTTGATTGGTAACACCATTAAAACATAATGAGTAAGTCCAGGACTTGGACTTAAAGCTCTTGATCCAAGAGCTAGTATCTACAGAAAAAAGGTAACTATGCTTAGTTATTATGCTCCATCATATGTAGGGATTCAAGCTTCCGGTTAGAGCAACAAATTCACATTATATTTTTGCAATATCCTGATTTCAAGTGCAGAATCAGGTGGCAAATAGCATTGGGAGGGTATGTACTTTTTTCCCAGCATCTGATTCTCATAAACCACCATATTTTTTTTAAACACAGTTCCTAAAACTAAGAAAGTTTTCAGTTGCTTTGCATCTTGCAATAGTGTAGATTTTATTGGCAAAGTTACTATATTTAAATAGGGATTCCTTAATATGGTTTTATTTTTATGTGTGACTATTATATTAAAAGAATACTTTGTGCTGTCAAACCCTTTCAATGCGTGGTCATAAATGACACAGGCAGAGATTAAGTGGTAACTACCTCTTGTGTGAGGCATAACTACTGGCCGCATGTCCATTTTAATCTACTGAGCTAGAAAATAAAATCATAGTGAAGAGTTCTGTCTATGTCATTTTGTTACTGAAACATACCAGGGGAGTATTCATAATCAGTCTCTGCTGGAGAATGCCGACCTCCAAGTAAGGGGCAATATTTTAAACCTCTCAAAATAAATTCCTTGTACCCATTCCGTCACTCACAGTGCTTGAACATCAATCAGCGTGTATACACATCATTTCCAATCTTTTCAACACAAGGATCCCCTTAAAGCATCCAGCCACATTTTAAATGCATATTTCAATTTACTTCCTCCATAAAATATGGATGTTTAGCTATTATTAGCTAAACCACTAAGCACTACAGAAAGCATTATGAATATGTGCTGTTGCCAGCACTTTCACTCTTTCTGCACTTTTCTTGCCGCACTTTAAACTTTTAATTAATAAAATCTAAGCCACCAGAGAAAACAGACAATACAAGATCTACTTTAATCCATCAGCTATTCACTGTACTACATTATTGGCAAAGCATCCTCTGGGTCCTTTCCAAAAGTCAATAGATGCAACTTGAGGAAAGGACAAAGTTACCTAGGTCCTCACCTACATAAACCTACCAGTTTCAGACTGGTGAAAAGTCTCCAGGATCCAATACCATTGTATTTTTTTTTAGTAGTTTTTTAAACAAGCACCAGAACTGAATAATAATGCTATACTGAAATTCTGCAAAAGGTACCAGAGAATGATGTAATGATTCAGTAAGACAAACCATGGAAAGCTAATTGCCTCAAGAGAGGAGGGTCGGGTTTTCAGTGATAAAAGTAAGGTTTCTTTTTAGCTGACCTCAAACGAGAAAGAAAGCTTCTTGAATCTCCAGATGCAAAGGTCTGAAATACTGTAGATAAGAAACATTAACAGAAGATTTCTAAATAAATAACTTGACATACTCTTCCTAATTTAAAGGCTTATATTTTCTGCTCCCTGAGAAATCAGGTGCTCCTTCCCACTCTTTCAAGGAAACTACAAAAAAACGTAAACATTAACAGGCAGTAGTTAGAGATGTGAAGATCCACTTCCCTTCAGCACAATAGCACTAAACCAGGATTCATCACCACAATACACATCCTGTTAAGTGTTACTAAGGCACTCTCAGTGCTTTTGCATTCTGTGCATTTGTTTTTGTTTTGTACTAAAGAAATCCTAAACCCTAAAATACCCTTCTTCCTCAAGACATCCAGGCAAGCAGGTAATAGCCATATTCAATCTCATATAGCTGGCCTCGGCCCATCGACCCAGCCTGTCCAGATTCCTCTGAAGAGTCTTCCTATCCTCAAGCAGATCAACACTCCCTCCCAACTTGGTGCACCCTTTCTCTTATACAATTACAAGTTTCCAAAGAAGTCATCAACTATTACACAAGGGATGAAGGACACAGTATTTCCTGATTAATTAAAAATTCACAGTGGGCATTCCAGACATTACCAAAGTTTGCTGTCATTTTGAACTTCAGACATGACAGTTCTCTACCATGCAAATTTTGTATTTATTAATAATCTCAGCCATCCTGTCCCTGTTCTCAATTTTAAAAATATCTGGGTTCATTTTATAGTATCTTAGTTAAATCTTGTGCTCAGTCTAAGATTAGTGTCTGGTACTCACAGGCCTTTAGACCTTACAGATTAGCTTTTCCTCTGCTTAATAATTTAGATTATAGTTGTTATTAAAAAAAAAAAAGAGAGAGAATCAAGGTATAGAGAAAAAAGCTGCCTTACCTTCACCAGTTCCGTATAACCAGTTTCTCTTGCTGTCCACCATGGTTGAGCTTTCAGTCCCTTGACATTGTAGAGGGAGCGCTGCCAAACTGATGCAAAGTGACCTCTTTGGTACCCAAGTTCATACCACTTGTGTGCCTAGAAGATTGCGGTTATTACCAATCAAATTCATACTTGGCAAGGTCCCACAGAAAATAAGTAATATTTTTTTGCTAAGGTCTCTGGACTGTTTCTTTGGATGCCAGGGTTGTTCTTCTTTTGTGATGTACCCCCAAGCAAACAAAAATAATCCCAACTGAAAATCTCAAAATAGTTCAGTCAGGCAAGTCTGTCCAATCCAATATTAGCAAAATAGGAAAAACTCACAAACATTCACACCAAACATGGGTCAGTAACCTAGGCGTTGTTCTTGGACTTGGGAGATCCAATTGCTTGTCATCTTGGTCAACTTTGTTTTCTCCGTATTTTGGTTCTCTACCTATGAATTAATGACTGCCTCTTGCTGCCAACGGAGATGATGTGATGATGAAAACAGTGCTCGAAATTGTTACATAATCATCTAATACATACATGCACCTCTGCCTAAGTGTCACTCATCCAAACTCAGACCATACTGTTATGCTCCTTCACCCAACCTGATATTTATTCTTATCTCATACTACATAAAACAGCCTATAATTTCACCCTAGTAATACTCCCTTTACATCTCACCATTAGCTGCCTTCCCTGTCAAGTTCTCAAAAAGTCCAAACCTTCTCTTTTTCTTTCTAGTAGAAGCATGGAAAATCTGGTGAGCTGGTTTTGGCTGGGATTGAGCTATTTTTCCTCATAGTATGGAGCTGCGATTTTGATTTGTGCTGAAAAGAATGTTGATAACACAGGGATGTTTAAATTACAGCTGAGAAGTGCTTACAGAGTCAAGGGCTTTTCTGCTTCTCACCCCACTCCACCAGAGAGTGGACTGAAGGCGGGAGGGGGGACAGCCTGGGACAGCTAACCCCAACTGATCAAAAGGATATTGCAAACTATATGATGTCATGTTCAGCAATATAAGCGAGGGGAAGAAGAAGGAAGAGGGGGATGTTCAGAGTTATGCCGTTTGTTTCCCCAAGTTCTTGTTAAGCACGATGGAGCCCTGTTTTCCTGGAGATGGTCTGAAACACCTGCCTGCAGATGAAATGCAATGAATTAATTCCTTGTTTTGCTTCGCTTGCATGCACGGCTGTTGCTTTACCTACTAACCTGTATTTATCTCAATTCACAAATTTTCTCAGTTTTACCCTTCCAATTCTCTTCCCCATCCCAACTTGGGGAGAGTAAGCAAGCGCCTCTGTGGTTAAACCATGACATCTGGACAAGATGAACACTGTTCCTAGTAGCATTCTGGTATGGTAATTTCCTTCCATGACTATCTATTTTAGTTGTTATTTCTTTTTCAAAACGAAATTTCTCCTATTTTAACTCATAAGCATATGAGTTTTCCATTAATCTGCCCATGTTTGACATGAAGGCTAAAACAAAAGACAAAACCCACAGTGCTAGGTCTTAAGCCAAAGAATCATTTTATGCATGGGGTCTAATAGAAAGCAGAACATCTCTAGGAGAATAATTCAGGTCAACTTAATTTTTATGTTTACCTAGAAGCCAGTAAACTAGAAGGAAACCCAAAACTTTTTGGATACAAATCAGCCATGAGAACAGTATATGACTTACCAAAACTTAGTTATTCTTAGGAGTCAGTTACCAAAAAAAAAAAAAAGTTACTGGAATTTCTTTATGTAATACATTGTTTCTAAAAATGTCCAGATATCATTTTAGATAACTAATATCTGAAGTAAAGGGTAAGAAATAACTTTGGTTGGTTTTGTTTTCAAATTTTTACATCAGTGTCTATATTGTAACCATAGATTATTTTTTGAGAATCCATAAATTTTCCTGAAGCATTTAAAAAATGTACTCTGATCTTTATAGCTCTTTTGAAACACAGAGGTAAGATCACAATAAAATATTGCCTTACAGTAGTTATCTGAAGCACGGAAAAGTAGTCTGGATGAACAGAATAACTGCAGGCCATGTATAAGCTTTCATCTTTTTTCCCTAGAGAATATTTGTAAAATTGTGGCTGGGTCGGAAAAAAAAAACCACATAATACCTTCAAATTTTAATGTTATTTTGGTTAAGCCTCTGAAATGGAAGCATTATGATTTATAACATATGTTCTCTAAGACGTAAGTTGTAACAGCAATGGGATATCAAAAGATTGTTCATGCTGGCTGCCTGCATTCATTTGCAATGTCTGGAGTTCACACAAATGATAAGGGCAATGAATTAACTGTTTCAGCCACAGACTGACGAGTATGAATGTTACTGCTCTTTAAGATCCATCAGCTAAAATCACAATGTATAATACTGTTAATCTTTATTAGAAGGACTATGCTATGAGGTTGCCTTTGATGGAATGGGGTAGAGATATGTTGCTTTGGTCATCCTTCCCAGTCCTGAGATTCCATGAGAAACCTTTTTTTTTGCATGAAGCTATTAGTTGTGGAAAGACTAAATAATGACTGCTATACTATTCCAGAGAACTCTAGTAGTGTATCACCTTTTCCAAAAAAAAGAAACTGCTTGAGATGCATTCAGTTTATACATTCTGTAGGAACAGCACTTTATTCAATAATACCTTCCACAGTTTTAATTTATCTTTTTGTCAGTCTGGCATTTTATCAAATTATAGTTGGAAAGGGCATACTCAAAACTGTTTCCCTAACACTTAACCAAGATCATACTCATAATTCCTAATTTAGCTCTAACAGATGAATATCTACTTTCAACAAACCTTTAGGGATAGCAATTCCACATGTTCCTTAAATACTGACCTGTTTCCTTGAACAAATCTTGAAGTTCAGCAAGTCTAGCAAGGTCAGTGAGAAAAATTTAGCCTAACATTGGATTTCCTCTGACAAATTTAAGTCTCCTCTACCCAAAGAAGTTCATTTGTCATTGATCAAAACTTTCTCTATAGCAGATTTGACCATTAATTTCATAAACATTAACGTATAGTTATCCTGGGGAGTAGGACAATGTATATTAATTAGCATCTGTATGGAAGAAATTTTTTACAATGAGGGTGGTGAAACACTGGAAGATATTGACCAGAGAGAAGATAGGTGCCCCATCTCTGAAAACATTCAAGGTGAGGTTGAAAGGGGCTCTGAGAAACTTGATCCTGTTGAAGATGTCTCTTCTAATTGCAGGGAGGGGTAGGACTAGATGACTTTTAAAGGACTCTTCCAACATAAATTATTCTATGATTCTATGATCTCTAGTCAAACATTACAAAGGGATGCTCTAGGCTTAATCATTCAACCCAGAATATAGGGTTGAAGCATATAGGGATTTCCTTTTTTGGTTTTCTGTTGAGAGAAGACGCAAAGTCAGACAGAGAAAGAGTGCACATGCAAACAGAGTCTGTGTGCATATGCATGCATTTGTGTTTAAGTATAGAATGAGGCCAACTAATTCAGACTTGTAATTGAACGTTCATGCTCATAATCTTAATTGGAGAAATATTTTATTGTATTTTCAGAGAATGCCATCTAACTTTAAAAACTTAGATATCATTATCACATTCAATGTTTCACATCTACTGTATGTTCAAGGTATTGTTATAACAGGTCCACATTTCCTAAGAAAAGAAAATTAACCTGATGAACAAGGTTTAAGAAAGATCACAGACATAGGCTTCCTTCTAGTCCATCTGTCTATAGTTTGTACTGGAGAACTGCCTACAGACTGGTCCAAGATACTCAAGAGGTCAGCATTCTTTACAGTATTTTAAGTATCAATATTTCAGACAAGTTACTAGATAACTGATTAAAAAGCATGGATTTTCATGTTTATTTTCACTATGCACTTTTATGGTTATTCTTTTAACATTTCCCATGTAGGAACCTGGGTGGTGGATTTTTGTTTTGTTTTTAAATTCATGCTGTGGTAAAGTTCATTATTGATAACAGTCTTAAACAAAAGCCCTTTGCTCCCTTACCATGACAGTAGTGCTAATTCACACAATTAAATTTGGCCTTTAAATTATATTTGGGTTTATATAACAAATTAGCTCCTCTTACGGCATATGTTTGTTTTTGTTGGGCAAGCAACAGATTTGCGGCACAAATTCCCACTTCTCTGATCTGTTTGCTACTTCAGTTACTGAACAAATACCATTACTCAAGCCCACACACTTAGTCCTCTCACGGTCTTCTATTATCACATACTCATTGGTGCTCAAGGTCACTTTAGGAAAGAAGGAAGGTTTACGAAACAGTATACCAGAGCTAGGAGAGAACTTCTGTACAGTGACATATACGTAACTCTTTTTTAAACTCTGGTTAAAATCTGCAGAAAGCAGACTCTAAAAACATCTTCATTGAATTTTTGAAAAAGTTTTGATCCATCAGTTCAAACAGCTCCATGCAAGCTTCAAAAGTTTAGGTTAGTTATAAAGCAAAGGATCCTAAGAGTCTGTATTGTCATAGCAATGGTAGATATTTTGCTTTTGTTCGTCTTGACCTCTACACACACACACGCTGGATTGTTATTGCAATGAGACTACTCAGCACTGAGCCTATGGTTAAAAGGTTTTTTGGATTCTTCGGTCCATGAGAGGTTTAGACTTTAAAGCAAGAACATGTTAAATGCATACCTCTTTGTCTCCCATTCTCTGCAAGGCATCACCTAGGTGAAAATAAAAGCGTCCATCATCTGTGCCAGGGTCACCAGACTCTAGTCCTTCCTAAGGAAAAAAGAGGATAGGACCTTTAAAAGAGTTCATTTGATTGCTGTAAATAGGCTGGCAATTCTATGCAAGAGACAGGCTAGGAAACTGGCTATAAAATATGACCACAGTGGTAATCTGGGACTTGGTGGAATGAATACAATACTTCATTAAAAAAAAAAGCACTGAGAAATGTTAACAGTTTTCCAAATTCCATGGCCTCTCCCCTCAGTCTCTCCAAGACAGAGGTGTATTCAGAGATGGACACTTGCTCTTGGCCCAACAAACATATACACAAGCATTTTAGAAAGATGGATTAAGGTTTTATTTTGCAGTATAACTCCAACAAGTAGCTTAAACCGTGTTGTGTTTTGTAATTAATATGCTCCTATAGCTTGACACATTTCATACATTTCAATTCTATTTTCGACTGATAAAACATTTACTGTGGATGAGAATAAAAATAACCTTTAGGTAGGGGATGCTTTCTGCTATCTTGTTTTCTGCCTTCAGGATGAAGCCATAATGCACTTTGGCAAAGCCATCATTTGGAGCCAGCCTTAGAACCTGTTTGAGAACAAATTGAATAGTAATGTATGAATCTATGCAAACTAACAAACCTGCACACACATCACTATCTAATGATGCAATCACATTTTCTTCCATTACTGACTCAGATAATTTTTTGGTTTGGCTCTACTTTCTATTCCCCATTTACTTTTGTGCTACTCCAGAAAAATCTACTACAAGCCAAATGTTAAAGTCTCAGAACTAAAATTATTCTAGCTGGAATCTCTGAATTGCATCAATTTTTTGTTGCCTGTCTTTTCTCCACCCTCTGTCTTGACCATGATACACCACAGAACTAACATTATTCATTAACACTTAAGTTACATATCCCGGGTTTGACTAATCTGAAGGAAAGCAGCAGCCGCTTTTGAAAAAGTCTGCAGCACAGTCGCAGGAAGTGTAATGTAGAAATATACGTGAAATAGTTGAAAATTAGATAGGTTTATACTGGTGGCAAACTATTCTTGGCAAGAGAAAATATTCTACACTGTGAAGCACAGTGAGGACAATTAGGAAACATGCTGTGAAAGAGCAGTTGCATCATGTGATGGGACTGCACAAACTCTGGGAACACAAAGGACATTCTCAGCGCAACAATGAACTAGAGAACTCTCTGGAAGAGTTTACACTTGCTTGGCTGAGAGAAAGCCTTATATCTTGCATTACCGTCTGATCACTGTAATGATTCAACATGCTTTCACACTAGAAGTTGATGAATAGATTATTCTTGTACAGTTGTTTGCTGCACTATTTTACTAACAACATGCTGAATTAAGCCAAGAGATTTTGTATCCTGCACAAGATTTAGATAATGTCCGAGTTATAACCCGATTTCATTTTGCAGGAAAGGAAAACCCACATGTAAATGTCCAGAGATGGATATTTCATGGGTATTGTGCAAAAGAAAGGTTTGTGAGCGCAGGGACAGCCGCAGGAAAGGATCACTGTATGAGGGAATGTTTCAGGGAAAGGAGGCATGACACTGGCAGACCTGAGTTCTGAAATCCGTACCCTCAACTTTTCCAGGATAATTTAAGTGCATTTGGTCTGCCTTAGCCAAAGGGAAAACAAGGGAATGTCTTGGTCTACTTTCCAGCTTCACGTTCCTATGATGTATATATTCAATATTATGTGTAGGTCTATGGAGTATCAATTACACGGTTAAGTCAAACTGTTGTTACACCTCTTCTCTCCTTAAAATAAGGGGGGGACTGTCTTTTCAGAACACATCCTCAGTCTGTGAGGATCATCACAAAAGCCTGACAGTCAGTGGAATTGAAGAGGTTGATACCTGCTGTGTCTAGCATAGCTGCTAAATACAAAACAATTGTCAGATGAGCACTTTCCCTTGCCTAAATCAATTTTTAAAGCTACCAAACTTATGCCATGGATAAAATATCTGCATATATTACACCCATGTTCCCCTGCCTTTTCCAGTCACTGACAAACCCAATTTTTCAATCAAAATAATTACAGGCAAAACCACAACAAGTCCTCTGGGCCAGTTTCTCTGCTTTCACAAATCATATTACATACAAACAGCATCCAAGCAAAACCAAAACCAGTTTAATGTGGGTATACAATGTTAT
Organism: Phaenicophaeus curvirostris; assembly: GCF_032191515.1. NCBI lineage: Eukaryota > Metazoa > Chordata > Aves > Cuculiformes > Cuculidae > Phaenicophaeus > Phaenicophaeus curvirostris. The sequence continues at coordinate 61,132,028 of NC_091394.1, forward strand.
GAGCTAAAACCAGCATCATTTCAGTTCTTTTTGCAGAAAAGAGCTACTTTGAAGGAACAATCAATTTGACAATCCATCTGAAGCTCAATTTATGACACATTATTAGCAAAAAGTGAATCTGGCAATTCATAGGATGGATGAGCTTGATCCCTAGTATACGAACACACTACCATCTTACGCATCTTATGCCTTTTGGCTACAGCATTCTGCATGTAACCATTTTGATCCAAGAATCTGTACCTGCAGGGTAAAATAAAATGATTGACAGAAATATTTATTAGCCACATAATTTCATTATATTTCCTTTAACTATAGGATAAAGCTATCTGATTAATTAAGACAGAATAGAATTTTCTGAATTACAGTTCATTTAAACTATGCCGAGTTGCATTAAGGCATGATGTACGTTCAGAGCCCCTAAAGAGAAGTGAAGAGATACAATCAGCAGAAATTACACTGGAAGTATTTAATGTAAATTGTATTACTCAGTTGCTGTTGCCACATGCAATATTAATTATGTTTGGAAATAAGTTTTACTAAATGGCTCATAGTCCATTAAATATTAATCATGAATATAGAAATTAACCTCTGGGTCTATCCACGGCTAATTAGCCAGGGCAGAGTACAGTGTTAATGTGGATATTTTGCTTTTGGTATCTGAGATAGCCCAATCAGAGCTGGCCTGTGCATGTCTGTATAGTGTTGCAGTGAGCCATGCAGACCTGTCTCAGCATGGCAGGAAGAAAGAGTGCTATTAGCAGAATAATTGATCTTATAAAGCTCTCCTCCACTGCATCTTATCACAATCTGAAGCTCTTTGGAAAAAAAAAAAAAAAAAGAGCTCAATATTCTACTAGGACTAATTTTAACATAATGTCTTCTTTGAAAATAAAAATAGCTCTGAATTATACTAGGACTACTTTTAATATTATGTTCCCATGTCCCTAAGTGTAAAGAAAATAATAGTAGGCAAAACTGAATTCCTCTCCAATTGGATGCCATTTTCCATTTCTGGTTCAGCACAAAATCTGGGAAATGCATTGTAAACAAGTGTATTTTCTATCAGTTAAACTACATCAAACCACAACTGTTCCCACAAAACTTTCTTGATCATGCTCAATGCTCATACACACCACTTCTGTTGTTAAAAGAAGAAACATACTATTTAAGACTTTTGAAATAAAAATGTGACTAACACTTCAACAGCTGCTAAGACAAAACAAATTTGGGAAAAAATAATTTTAAAAGAGTTTTTATTAGCACCCCATTTGTAAATCTGGTTATACAAAAAAAGACAAGGATTTAATAAAACAAGTAAATTGTCAATGAAACGTAAAGCAGAAGGTTTTGATTCACTAAGATTCCTTGGGTATCTACTGAGTCTCTTGAAGATGATGGCAGCTACAGTTAGTCTGGTCTGGAACAGTATATACTGTAATCCCAAGGACAGACCCTGTGAAGGGTCCAGCTGGTTGCATGTGCTCAGCCCACGCTTAACACAAACTGACAACACTGCCTTAAGATTGACATGTCATAGCAGGAAGCCAAGGAGACACCAGGACCTTTTACCCAAGAATCTAGCAGTTTCCAAGGAAGTGGGAAATTTTGAGTCTAGATTCTGCACAGAAATGTGTTCAACTACTTGTGAACTTGCCTGAGAAGGAAAAACAAATAGCACATTCACAATGAGTCAGACAATCATTAAGAAAAGAATGGGACCAGAGCAGAACCAGTACAAAGCTGAGCTTTTAGACAAGGAGTATGTTGTCTTGAGGATGCTTCCTGAACTCTGCTCTCTCTCTTCCTATATGTTCACGACTTCTGCATTAAAGAACACTTGAATAAGATGTATGAACATGCTTACAGTGGAAACAAGAACCCCAGATTCACAAATAGTGAGGGCATCTATTGTGTAGCATTGAGTTCATGCTCTTGTCTGCTCTATTGTATGTTTTTCTATCAAATGATTGATTTGTCCTACACTACAGAAAAGGATTTAATGACACTACAGAAGTTTCCCAGGTTAAAAAAAAAAAAAAATCGGAGGAGGATGTCTCCTAGAGGCCCCCAGAACAACTCTTAACAGCTTGCCCCTCTCTTTATTGACTACGCACAGAGCCCAGGCACCTACGGTAGGAGCTCCAAACCATATGCCAATCACTCTCTAAATATGCATTGCCACAGCTGAGCGAAGCACTCAGGAGCAGACCATATGGCCCCTAAAGCAATCTGCCCAAAATCATGAGAGAAGCCCCCAGTAAAACCAAGAATAAAAGCAGGTACATGAGCTTCTCCCCATTTCTTTGCCCGTTTCCTTTCTTAAAATTCACATAAATTTATCCTGAATTACAACAACGAAAACAATTACATTACTGTGTTGGAATTCAGCCTGAGGAATAGCCAGAATATCGACAAAACCCACATGATTTTTAAAAAGAATAAATACCCTTTAAAAGGGAACTGGTTTTATTTGTTGCTCTTTTACAAGGGCAGAACATCACTAGGATCTATTCAATTTCAGTGGTTAGTGAACTGCAAAACAGTAATTACACTGGAGAACATCTATGGAAGTATGGAAAACTATGAAAAGCAGACCAGTTCTTATTTTGCACCTGGTTTTATTCAGAATGGTATACACTTCTTCTGAAGTATATCAAACTCAGTATCAAAGCAATTATATAGCAAACTTATTATTTTCTCACATTTATAAAAAGTAATTATTGATACTAAGAAATCCTAACTTGTATATTGTTGGTAGGAAAATACTGAAAAATTGCAAAGAAAAATCTTGCCCTAAAGGAGTACCTTTTTGTTTTTTTCAAGTCCCTTGCAGCTTGAGAAAAAGATTTGGTTAATATATTCTGTCTTTAAAGCTGATGTTTCCAATCCTCTGAGAAATTTTGACAGCAGCCCAAAAATTATTGAACAGATAAATTTTATGGAGGGACCTACAAAGGAGCCAGTGTAGCAAAGGAAACATCATTCTCGCAACATCTGACACTACCAGAGGAGCTTGAGGAAAAAAAAAAAGGTATCATCAAGGTTTAGCTTCTGCTTCCAGTCATGTGGTTGAACATATTCCTTCTCTTGAGGAAGCACCTGAGATGAGATACTTTTCTCAGACCATCAGGTGTGGGGGCCAGAAAACTGGGCCTTTATTCTCAGAAGGTGGTACTAATCTTGCTGACTTGTTCTTTGTCTATATAACTACCCAATTATTGTACTATGCCTATACTAAACATGCACTACAACAAATGTGTTAACATCAACAAGACCATCTCCAGTCAGGTGCTGACAGCTTATGCTCTACCAATGACATCAAGCTCCACATCTGCCAAGAGAGTTTCCAGATGCTAATAGGGTTTCCAGATCACAGAAGCAGAGTGGCTCTTCCTGGCAGTGAACTTTCCCCAGCTAAATAACCATATATAAGGCAGCGATATAAATCAAATGAACTCTCCACGCTACAAGCATCATAAAAGAAAACCAGAATTTAGGCTGCCTACAAAAAATCATGAAAAAAACCCAAAGATTAAATAGCTATGTTGAATACTGAACTACCTTATCACATAGTTAGAGACAGTGCACCTGAAACAGTCTTGCTTCTGCTTTTCATGTCTTGCAGATGAGTGATCTTTTTTTATACAATGTATTACCTCTATATGTATTGTCAATATATGTATATAAACACACCTGGCTATCAGAAGGTATAAGAAACTAAATATCATTAAGAATATAAAAAGCATCTGCATTTATCTGCCTGTCAGAAAAACATGAAAGTACCAGTAAACCTGAATTAAAATCATAAGATAATTATGAATTGCACTAGAAAAAACTCATATCTATATTAACCAGATATGCAAAACATTTAATAACTAAAAAAGCTAAAAGCAGGCAATCTCTAGAATGAACATATGAATGCAGAATTGTTTTTCCTTGGCTGGAATGGAATCTCACCTCTTCATATACTTTCTTGGCATTGCTGTTATCTCCTATCAAGAGATAACCAACGCCAAGGTCATTCTTGAATGAAGCGTCATTGGGAAACAGCTGAACTAATTTCTGTAGAGTAACCAGGGAGCCTCTCATACGACCTGTTTTGATGAAACAAGACTTATTTACAATTACAGATATGAGTAACAGTAGTAAGATGCTTACACGATGCCTAAGAAAACACAAATCAGAGCCAAGTGTTCCACTTTCACTAAAGATCAAGAAGCAGAACTCAAACTTTTGCCAGTAGGAGTATATCTAGCTGCTCAGTTGTCACTGGTGGTGTGGCTGTACAAGGAATATTTCAGGAAATGACTGCAAATGCATATCATTCAGTGTTATGGTAGCCTCTAGTGGAGAATCATTTATAGTGTAGCAGTAATATTATTTAAGCTTCGATTGCTCTTTCATACATAGATGTCAAAGTGTTCGACAAAACTAGGTAAACACATTAAAATAAATTTAGTCTTAATTGATTTAAGTAATTAAATGTGTTTCTGGTGTTAAGCAATAATTCCACTATATTTGCATTAATCATGGTTTACACGCTTAAAATTAAGCATGTTCCACGACTTCATAGATGAGGTCTTGCTGAGGAATAGCAAGATCAAAACAAATTGATATTAAAATCCAACCCACGGGAACAGAACTCTCCACCAAAGTTGACTGTGCCTCATATTGTAATTAGCACTTGTACCTCACAGAATTAAGATCTAAATTTTCAGATGTTGTCCCAGAGTTCATGACAATTTTCTCTGTTTACTGGAAGTAAAGGTATTTTTGAAGGGTATTTTTACTCTGCATAAGCCATTGATTTCCTCATGATTTCACTCAGCTTCAGTAGAAAAAGAACACTGTCTTCTTTCTCTGTCCATAAATTTTTTTTTGACAACCTCTCACCGTAGTTTCTCACAGCACCTAGTGCACTGTTGTCTACATTGTCTAGGCATTATTGTCATAACAAGCAATTGTATATACTAATCCCCTAGAAAACATTTAAAGACTTTTAAAATATTTTTCGCAAGCATCTAAGAGATGCCAGTGACAAGTGGGGTTCCCCAGGGCTCAGTGCTGGGTCCAGCCCTGTTCAATGTCTTCATCAATGATCTGGATGAAGGCATCGAGTGCACCCTGAGCAAGTTTGCGGACGACACTAAGCTGGGTGGAAGTGTTGATCTGCTGGAGGGTAGGGAGGCTCTGCAAAGGGATCTGAACAGGCTGGACTGCTGGGCTGAGTCCAATGGCATGAGGTTTAACAAGGCCAAATGCCGGTGCCTGCACTTGGGGCACAACAACCCTATGCAGTGCTACAGACTAGGAGAAGTCTGTCTAGAAAGCTGCCTGGAGGAGAGGGACCTGGGGGTGTTGGTTGACAGCCGACTGAACATGAGCCAGCAGTGTGCCCAGATGGCCAAGAAGGCCAATGGCATCTTGGCTTGTATCAGAAACGGCGTGACCAGCAGGTCCAGGGAGGTTATCCTCCCTCTGTACTCGGCACTGGTGAGACCGCTCCTCGAATACTGTGTTCAGTTCTGGGCCCCTCACCACAAGAAGGATGTTGAGGCTCTGGAGAGAGTCCAGAGAAGAGCAACAAAGCTGGTGAAAGGGCTGGAGAACAGGCCTTATGAGGAACGGCTGAGAGAGCTGGGGTTGTTTAGCCTGGAGAAGAGGAGGCTGAGGGGAGACCTCATTGCTCTCTATAACTACCTGAAAGGACGTTGTAGAGAGGAGGGTGCTGGCCTCTTCTCCCAAGTGACAGGGGACAGGACAAGAGGGAATGGCCTCAAGCTCCGCCAGGGGATGTTTAGGCTAGACGTTAGGAAAAAATTCTTTACAGAAAGGGTCATTGGGCACTGGAACAGGCTGCCCAGGGAGGTGGTTGATTCCCCTTCCCTGGAGGTGTTTAAGGCACGGGTGGATGAGGTGCTGAGGGATATGGTTTAGTGTTTGATGGGAACAGTTGGACTCGATGATCCGGTGGGTCTCTTCCAACCTGGTTATTCTGTGATTCTGTGATTCTGTGATTAAGAAAACAAGCCCTACCAGAAGTGCAATGGAATTGGCACTTTTAAGTCCTTAGTGTTCTTTGGAAAGTCTTGCTCACACGACTTCCATAATTTTCACACCACCCTGAAATCTTACCAAGAAACTGCTGCCTGTCTGCTTCTCGTTTCAAGCTCAGTTTTATCAGATCTGAAGGGACATTTGGCAGACTAACCACCTCATCATAGGTGTTGATGGCTTTCTGCAGCATCTCATTACTTCTCATTTTCTCAGCTAAGTCATCTTCAGACTAGAAAGAATCACAAAACCATTACGAGAACACAATTCATTAGTCTTAAAAATAACTTCATTTTCTTAAAAGCCAAACTATACAATTGTTAGACCACGGGAATAATTTCAGAATCATCTTTCACCTATATAATTTTGTCATAACAATGGAAAATTTATTTGGCTGTGCTTTACGGTAAGGCTAGTTCTTGCTGCCTGCAAACTGTTTGAAAGCATAAATATGAGAAATTCGTACCTAAAATATATATTAACACAGATTTATGGTTAAGACTTCTAGAAGTCAAAATTTCTGCTTTCAGAAATAAATGAAACAATCCATTTTAATAATACAAAAGAAATGTAAATTGTTGCCTACAATCATTCATACACTAAGCCTCATATTAGCAGCAATACACACCCACAAACTTTTTTCATATATTCTGACACAAATTTATTTATACTCTTTATTAGAAAATTAATTAGGAATCAGCTTTGCTGTCGTATATCTTGACAGGGTATCTATCCTACAGCTCCTTCAGAACTTCAATTTGTTCATCAAGTTCAGGAGCCGACCAAAAGATATAAAAGACCTCTACTGTGAAATTACAGCTTCAGTGAAAATAACGGAAGCTACAACTGATCTAATCCGTGGCATGGCATTTTCATAATTTGTTTCCGCAGGAAAAAAAAAAAAAGAATAAGTCAGAATATGTCTCAAATGCTGGATTTATAAAGCATTACTTTGAATTGTTTATACAAACGCATGCATTTTCATGCGTTTAATGCATTCTTCCCAAATACTGCTATTTCTATTGGTCTGTGTTCTTTCTTAAGTCAATTCACAAAGCAAGGTATAGATGCCTGGCAAGCACTGCAGGTGCAGAAGCTCTTGTTGGTCTACCTAAATTCACTGTTGTATTAATCATACACATCAAATGAAACAGTTTCAACCCTGATAGATGTATATGCTGCTGTATCTGGAATCTTTTTGAACTTCTGTCCTTCACTTTTTTCCCCTTGAGCTACTTTGAAATCGAGTATGGGAAATACCAAACAATATGGTTACTCAGCTGCAGCTTTAGTTAGTGATGAAAGATAAATTTGAATGTGTTGCATTTTTTAGGATATGAACCCATTTGAAAGTAATACTGTGTTATAATGAAAATCCTAAGAATGATTCACCTGTTTGCGAAGCCCACGATTTACCCATTCCTTCTTGTGGCTTCAGCTCACACATACTGGATTCAATAAAATTGTCATTGGTCATATTAATAAGAGTGCTCAGTAAAAGACTAGTATGAGCCTAGAAAGGCTACTGCAAATGGAAATGAATTTATAATTGGTTTTGTGTATTCCCAGAAAGTGTATGCAAATTATGACTTCAGATTTTTAGTAACGCTTAAAAGTTCATACAGACAAAGTAGTAGGTGGTGACCACAAATTGTTGTAAAAAGACAAATGAAGTTGTGTCACTGCAGGAGGGCAGGGGGTAGTTTTGAATGAGAACAAACTAGTTTCAATAACCTGCCCTTCTCTCTAAAGCAGTAAGCATATTCTCTTCAAATAAGAGGTGCTAAGGAGCATGGTTTAGTGTTTGATAGGAATGGTTGGACTCGATGATCTGGTGGGTCTCTTCCAACCTGGTTATTCTATAATCCTATATGACTACATTAATAAAAAAAAAGGTAAATATTAGAAGTGTAACTTAACAGAGTTAAGTCCATCACCTGTATGAAAAAAAGTAGTCTACTGTAAGAAGGCAAATAGTTCAGACTATCCCTCAGGTACAGCATTGAAGCATTTGGTTTGCTATGTATCAAGAGCTTGTGTGATAGCTTTTTTAGATAATCATGTCTTTGGTTTTAGCATGACTATTAAACAAGTGAAAACTGGCAGTGACTTCAATTTGAGAGTCTCACGAATTGTGTAACAGTATCCTTCCCTTCCACAGTGCTTCACTTTGCTTATCTTGATTAACATGAGTTCAAGCAGTCTATTACACCTAGCACAGTGGGATTATCCTAGTACTTATGAAAACACAAAGAATATTCCCTTCTGAGACATCCCAACATGTCTCAAGAGTATTATGGATGCAGAGCTTATTTTCTGATGCTTTCTTTCATTCCTTTTGAGAGGAACACCTGGAACAGAACTCGCTCCACAGAACAAAGCTTATTAAGCCTCCTTGCCTAAGAATTTGTGTTCATTATCCTTTAAGACTCTCTACAAAAACTCCAAATCCCATTCCCTATTCCTACTAAGCAAAAAGCAGCATTTACCCTAGAGCTGACTGACACGTTGATTTACCAGCTACAGCAGACAGTCTGTAACAGTTAAGTTCTGCCTGTTTTTCCTGCAGTGGGATTTTAGTCAGGATTTATCTCTTATTGGTCACCTGACAGCTTTCGTAACATCTACAGTATGTATCTAATTTTTGTGTTATTTACAACACTTCTCACTACTCAAGTTAGGCAAAAGCTCCAAAGGTAATTGGGGAGATAGACATATATATATAGAGAGAGAGAAAATATAATTCTTTTTTTCCCTAGGATATAACCATGAAATTATAAATGAGGTCTGACTGGACTTTAGAATGCTATTGTTAAAAAAGATTTTATCTTTTTTAACATTTACGGCTTTTTTTTTTAGTACCTGTGCTTTCCCATATCTTGCCCGAGGACTCTGTGGATATCGATTCACCAAAGCTTCGAAGGCCCTTAGAGCTTCTTCAACTTTTCCCTGGAAGGTAGATAGAATTGCTGACAAAGATCTCTAACCAAACATGCTGAAGGATGCAATGCATGGTCTAATAAGGTCAGTTTCCACAATTAAAAAGTAAAACCAAACCAAACCAAATCTAGATTCTAGATCACTCACATTTTTGTTAGGACTGCCTACTTAGTTAACATCAATATGTCATTATTACTCGTGAAACAATACTATTCACTTTCCGTGTTTAAAATGAATAGCTTTGGTTTTATTTTACTTACCCTTTGCAACTGGAAAAAATGCACAGATGATAATAACCTATCTGTACCAAAGTGTAAAGATTCTACTATTAACAATAAAATCAGAATTGAATGTAACATAGAGAACAGAAACAGTTTGACACATACGTAGAAAACTTCCTTTCTGCATACCTCAGAAGACCAGCAGTATTCTAACTATGGTTCTTCTCGGGGGAAAATAACACTCATCCATAGCGTATGGCTCTTTTCTCTGAATGTTTTGAATAATGATGTCTCTCAAGACACCTCATATGTGCTCTGTGTCTCGTCCCTGTCCCATAAAAAGTCCAAAAGTAACTATAGTATTCTCATGATTGATGCTGACTAGCACGTAAGGATGGAAGTTGAGAAGAACCAGCTGCATTGTTAAGTAGGAGCTAAGCACTGCTCAGCAAAATCTGGCATCAGGTCTTGTCACCACTTCTAACTCCTACAGCTTTATAAACATGAGTGGATTATTATACACAACTGTCTTGCTATCTTCAAATATTACATGTCTGATTTGTTACTAAATTTATTCTGCTTCCTACAAGAGAAACCACAAGTCCCCAAAAGACAGAGGCAGGAGAAGAGAGGCACAGCTGAAACCATAAGCTCATCATAACTTTCTCTTGAGTCTTACTCTGATTAACCAATTGTTTAAGTAACAATAAGCATGAAAACACTTTTTTTTTCTTTTTTTTGTATTCTAACATACAAACAAGTCTTCCAGTGAAAAGCAGCAGCAGATGCAGCCTGAGGTTGGTGTTCTTTATGTAGTACCCTTCAGACCCATCACAGACCTACAAGAAACTCTGGGGCTGCACGGGTGGCAATGTAAATCTAAATCTGCACAGTCAGTCTTCCAAAAATCAAGAATAATTGTACACCTGCAGTGATAAAAATGGGGTTTATTGTACTCTACTGAAAAGGCTGTATGTCATTGTTCAGTTTTCTCAAATCCAGGGTAGGACAAAGACGTGCAGTTGTTCTCCATGTGCCAGGATCATCTGAGGAGTAGAGTTTTTTCTTTTTTACAAGATATGGATCCAGTAAATGAGGTCTTTCATTTCTAGCAGTCACATAGTCTTCCCTCACTATTTAATCTTACAACTGAAAAAGGGACAAGTCTACAAAGGTCTTGTTTTCTGAAACTATCAAATAAAAGAATAAAATTGGAAGTTATCATAGGATATGCCTGAAGAGTTTTTGTTTATTGCTGGGGGGGTTCATGCTCAAGTTGTTAAATTTAGAACTACCAGAATTGATTGACTGATGTTTAGGTCTTGCTGCTGCTGCTGAGAAGCAGGAACATCTGCTTTCTGCTTTAAGCAGCTGATGGGAGCAGATACACTCACAGGACACGTGCTGAATCCCAACAGAAAGAAAGCATACTACAAAGATTTGTGCCCTATACTCATGAGGTGTACGAACACGTACTGAGATATCCATATTAACATGCTTATATTAAAGTTCTCTGATAATAGCTGACTTCAATACTCAAACAGACAACAGTGAGAGGACAGAACTAACTCTGCTCTACATAATTTAAGCATTTTTTGACACTAGGTATTCAACAGTTAAGTTAAATACTTTCAAGGTTAAAGGAGACCTAACACACAAGAACAGACATTTATGACTAAAATATATAAAATAAACCATCCACCAGAAATGAAACTTGAAGGACAAACATGCAGTGAATCTTAAATTTTAAAAAGTTAATTTCACAGAAAGGAATCTAAAGGTAGTTCTCCCTTTCTCTAAGTTAATTTATATTTTATTCATTTTTTCCACAGTGCTAAGTAATCAAAACTTACTTTTTTACGTAGTTTTTCTGCAGCATCTAGTTCAGCTTTAATGGTTTTATCAAACTTGTTCAAGAGCTTTGGTTTCTTCTTCTTTTTAGCTAGAAGAAATTTAAAAAACACAGTTCATGACTTCTTTCTTATTCCATAAGTATTACTTGGAGTAACCTTTAGCCAGTGGCTGGTATTGTGCTGGTAAAGTGCATGATTTTCAAATAAGGCAATTTCAAAATACATTGAAAAGAAATTTCTTGCTTATTATAATCAAAGTCCTGCATGGAAAAGCAATCTTCAGTCATCCATACTGAATAATTTTTACAGTCAAGTTTTTGACAAAGCATTTTTCAACTCATTGTCAAGGATTTTTTTTTCCAAATGGTTCAATTGACATGGAAGAAGAAAGAGAACTGTTATTTTTCCACTTATGCAGCATAATGAAAAATATCATTACCAGGACATGTCAGTAATATCTAAGGTTATGCCTATATATGCCTACTTCTTTGTTTAAAGCAAATGAAAGAGTTGACAAAAATCATACTTGTTCAGGGTAGGAGGGACTCAAAAATTTATGCAGTCCAGCTACCTGCTGAAAATAAGTTCAGCACTGAACTGTTTGATCAAGACCTCTTGAAGTGAACAAGCTTCCACAGCTTAGCAAGGTATCACACAGTAGCAGAGAAGCAGCAGTATGTAGCAAACCCGTCTTGAATTAAATTGAGTAAAGGAAATTGTTTTCGAAGCATATTGAAGTAAAATGAGTCAATTTAAACAACTATTTGCTTCACAGCAGTTCACTCAACGTCTACTTAGTTACATTAAGTATACTAGACGTTAAAAAATGCAAATGCTCTACTGTCATGATTTAACCCAGCAGCCAGCAACAAAACCACACAGCCTCACTCACAGCCCCCTCTCTGCTCTGAGATGAGGTGGGGAGGAGAATCTGGGAAAAAATGAAACAAAGCAAAACTTGTGGCTTCAGGTAAGACCAGTTCAATAGGGCAGCAAAGGGAAAGAACAAACAACAACAGCAGCGAAAGAATACACAAAGCGAGTAATCAACTGCTCACCAGAGAAAAACAGATGCCTGCACAGACTCTCGAGTACCTATCTCTGTATACTGCCAAATTGTGGACCAGTTCTCACTCTGAGCCATGCCACCTGATCAGCTACTCACACAGACCCCCAGTATACACTGAACACGACATTGATGGCAAGGAATATCTCATTGGACAGAGTGGTCAGCTGCCCCAGCAGTGTCCTTTCCCAACTTCTTGTGAAAATTAACTCTTTTCCAGCCAAAACTAGGAAATTAGCACTTTCCCAGATAGAATCAAGACAACTACTTAAGATTATGATAGCATATAATCGCTTCTCTTGACATCTGCTATAGCTTTTGCACTTAATATAAAAGAAAACCAAAAACCAACCCCCAAACCAGTCTTTTCTGACACAAGTTAAGAAAATATTTATTGGCTGACACAAGTAACAACCAGTTATTTATCTTTGTAACTAGTAGCATGCCTGTTGGCTTAAATTATGCATTATTGGTTTTTCCCCTCTTACGCACAATAAGTCATTAATGGCATGAAAAGAAGTGGAATTATTATTTCTTTGTATAAGTTTAATCAGAACGCTGTAACTGATGCACGTAAAGCTAAAATCAAAGACCATGTAGCTCAACATTGTAAGATTGCTGCAATGCTCTAGCAAAGACTTGGATATCCATTACAAGGTATTGTAACTAGTCATGTTTTATTCTGCTTCCCTGTTCCTCAGGCGTACTGTTCAGGGATGACAAGAGCCATCACATGCTGCTGATAACTGTGCTTAACAGTATTTTGGTCCTTCTCAGACTTGTTAAGAACAGCAACAGTGAGGTTCCTTCAAGGCAATTGAAAGAACCTTTCCCATCCACCAAGTAGCTCTTACTGCCTGTGGGGCACTGTTCTCACAATTTCTTTGGGTTACAATAAGGTGAGATAGAAAGGGTTCAGAAGAAAGAACAAATGAAACCCTCATAAGTCTGAGGCACAAAGACATGATATTTTTCCCCTCATTTCTCATTTTGGTGATGTGTTGGAAAAACCCTTTTCCCATTTTCCATTACAAAAAAAGTATCATCCTCCCATCTCCAGAACAATTATACATCAGCTCTAGAACAGCAGGAGTCCAATATCAAAAGCTGGAAAGGAGCTGTTAACATAAATATTATTCAGCTGCTAGGCACCAATATAACACAGTAAACATTATATAACGAGCAATCATTTTCACCTCCCATTCTGCTCCTACGCTAAAGGATTCACCAGGGAGCTCTCAGTGTAACTATTAAGCATTCCTCTATATTAACCAGTTAGCCTGCTATCTCCCTGCAGGGGTATTTTAATAAATGATCCATTGCCTCCTTCTAGTGTAATAATCTTTTAGCAGATGTGACCCAATATATTAAATTCAACACTACAAAGAAGTTCACTTATCTGTTTTCAGAGAGGAAAAAGCATGTAATTTTTCTTCAATGATTTAAAGATTTCACCATGTAGCTGAAGTAATGCATGATCACACAACCGCTAGGGTGATTTGTAGTCCAAATCTGGTTGAGCATTAAAATGGTAGTAATTCTTTTATGTATCATACTATGGTCTTGTAAGACTAATACTGAGGATTTTAAATAATAGTCTTGGATGTAAGGATAGACCTTCTATCTCAGATTGCTGTCAAAGGATTACTGAAAACGGTTTCCACTACCAAAGCAAGCTAGGAGGAAGCCTTACAAGTAATTCCATGCTAGTCCACAGTGGCCAGTGATGACAAGCAATCTCATATAGCATTTTAGAATGGTTTGGGTTGGAAGGGACCTTAAAGATCATCCAGTTCCAAACCCCCTGCCGTGGGCAGGGATACCTCCTACTAGATCAGGCTGCTCAAGGACCCATCCAACCTGGCCTTGAACACGTCTAGGGAAGGGGCATCCGCAACTTCCCTGGGCAACCTGTTCCAATGTCTCACCAGCCTAGTGTTGAGGAATTTCTTCCTAATGTCTAATCTAAATCTTCCACTTCCAATTAAAACCATCCCCACCTTGTCCTGTCACTACAAGCCCTTGTAAACAGCCCCTCCCAAGCTTTCTTGTTGGCCCCTTTCAGGTACTGGAAGGTCACTATAAGGTCTCCCCAGAGCTTTCTCTTCTCCAGGCTGAACAACCCCAACTCTCTCAGCCAGTCCTCATAGCAGAAGTGCTCCAGCCCTCTGATCATCTTTGCAGCCCCCTCCTCTGGACCCATTCCAACAGTTCCATATCTTATGCTGGGGATTCCAGAGCTAGACACAGTATTGAGACAGACAAAAAAACCCCACCCAAAACAAGCAAACAAAAAAAACCAAACCAAAAAAATGCCCCAAAAATCAAAGAAAAAACAACCCCAAAACACAAACCAAGAAGGAAGACATTTTGGAAGTGGCAATGCATTAAATGTACAGCAAACTTAATAGCCTGCAACATCATCCAGTGGAAGATGATGTAATAACTATTTTATATACCTGTTTTAGCATATGAAAATTAAAATACCAGGCACATTTTATGTTTTTATGTTGAAAGACACCTTGCCATCACCAAAAGCAGTGACTCTTTTTTCTGCGAAGGCCAGAAATACTTTTTGAAAAATAAGGAAGGCACTGCTAGATACTCTTAGGCCACAAAAGCATCATGTGAAAAGGAAAAGTAACCAAATGATTAAACATGATTGAATCACTTTTGAATAATTGTTTAAAAATATTTTTACTTTAATTGTCAAGGGTGGGGCAGCATTTACATCTCAATAAGCAAGAACAAAGGGGAAAAAGGTAGCAGTAAATAATTTGCCACTGGAAGATACGTAGGTATTACCTTGTAAAAAGTAGCTACAGAGGTGAAAAGCATAAACTATTTTTTAGTTCACTATAGTCAGGACAAGGAATAAAAGGCTTAAAATTGCTACAACAAAATTTGGCATTAACACCTGGAATTAGTATCTTTGAGCAAGAACAGCCGAAGAGATTGCTGAGAGTAGTTGTTCTAATTACCGTAATTTTGTAAAGACAAGTTGTATAAGCATCTGCCAGGAATGATGCAAATAATTGATGAGGCCTTTGATCAACAGAATAGACAAAGTAAGCTTCAGCATCCCACCTAGTCTTATTTCCTACAATTTATGTAATATACTGCTATAAGTCAATGTGCTTTAGTGCCAAGACTGTAATGACACAGGGAACTTCCATTCTCTCATTTGTTAATTAAATAAATTCCCCTAGAAGCTGTGCAATTCATCACTGTGACTGAGATTCCTCCTAGCCCTATGCCAGTAACAAAATATTGAAGTTCAAAATAAATGGATCAGTTGCAGATTATGTGATTTGTCTAACAAACACACTTCTATGTTCTGCAGCTTCTATTCAGCCAGTAAGATTCTGTTTCCTTCTCCCGCCTTCTCCTTCCTTCTACCTTTCTCTTCTTCTCCTGTCATCTCCTCCAACTTCTTGTCTTCTCAGCCTTGATGCCCTAATACATTTCTTCCCTTTCATTTCTACACTTGCTCACAATCTGTTCCCTGGGCCAGCTCTTCCTATTTATCCCCAACTTGTTCTCAAATAGCTGTCTGTCACACACTCGTGGCTCAGGCCCTTCTTCAAGGATCTTTTCCCCCAAACTCCCTTGCCCCAAATCCCTGTTACTGACCATTTACTGTACTTCCAGTCTGCATCTCTACCGCACACTTCAGAAAATTATTAGGGCTGTAAGCAGCCATGACAGTGACTCAATAAAAGACAAATGCAAGTGACAAAGCCTCTCTGCTGTCACATAAGAAACACTTCATCTACTTGTACATATGATGCAGCACTGTGTTAATTACCTCCAAATTATCGCAGCCTAAGCAAGACGCAATACAAATACCTGTCTCAGCAGCTGTACCTCTTTGCTGTCTAGATATAAGTCCCTTCATTTAGTCATCACCTGAGAACGTCACCAATGCAGTGACAGCTTAAAATTAAGGCAACTAAATTCAGGTTTCTTGACGTAGATATCTAAAGACTACAGTAGTGTTTAGGTAACTAGTCATTACTGTCAATGGAATCTAAAACGCGAGTTCAGTCCAAAGTCAACACCTACTAAGTGAGTAGCTGAAGGTTCCACCAACTTTATAAAAGACAACTGTATTTAATGCAGTTTGGACAGCATATTAGCACATGTTCCACGTCTGGAACCAAGTCCCATTCAGGCTGTTCTCACTCAGTGACATTACTGTTCAATAACAACTCTTACTCCCATAGGCTGTTTGGAAGCCAGCAGTGTGAACACTGAAAGACTCAGAAAACAGTTAATTCCTTACTTTGAGGACCTGATCTCACAAAAAAGATTGAGCACTGTGAAGCATCAGAGGAAATCCTAATCCAGTTCAAAGACTGAGATCAGAACATGCTGTCTGCTTTGAAGCAAGTGGAGATACACCAACAGTCAGAGACTGGGTAGGGGATGGATAGTGAAATTTAGCGGCCAAACACAACTGTATCTCCCCTGATTATTAGCTGGCATGTGCATGCGTGAACTAATAATTCATAGCTGCTAATATAACATGCTTTTGCAGAGGAAAAAACCCATACACCGTTAGCAGTATTTTTTTTTCATTTCAAAACTGAGAACAACCAAAAAAATCAGTGCAAAGTGCATCTTGTAAAGCTACTGAATCCACTTACAGCGGCACAGTGTCTTGTAACAAAAAGTAGTCCCAGTTACCAGTGCTGCTATTTTCTTTTTCTGTAAAGACAAAGGGCTAATAACATTTAAAGAAAAAAATCATGTTTTTTAAATCATCTTCTGAAGCAGATCTCTTTCTCTTAAGTAACTGTCCAGTCAAATAGTATCAGGCAAGTAACTCTGCAACTTCTATGTCAATTTTATTCTGAATTGTAATGCAAATGTAAGTTCTTGACAGTTTACAACTTTCAATGTAAAAAGCTGTCTAAAGAAATAGCAATCAAGAAATGAACCTCCTTCCAGAATTTCTAGACATATGTTCTCAAGTGATCAAATGTCTTTATGGTCCTGTAGGACTGAAAACTTTTAAAACTTGAAATTGGTGCAAAATGCCAAGTAAGCCAATTACATTAAAGTGGTAAGTGCATCCAAAGCAATGACAAATATGCACAGCAAAAAAACCAGCTCTCCATTTGAAATTTTCATTTGGAATACAAATCAATTAGCCAGGCTAAGGAAAACCTCATCCTCCTAAATGAGGTAACACCACCGACCTGACTGTTTAGACATCAGCCTGATGTCTTAAAACAGTTAATACTTTATTAGCCCAAACTGGACAAAAATATTGACTGCTATCATAATTATCTTTTATGATTAATATACTTTTTCTTATCCTAAAGGTGTACAGCCTGCATTCTGCATTTTAAACAGATAGCAAGTTATTTTTAACTGTGTCTCTGATATTGCCTACATCATAAAGGCTTCAACTAGTTGTTTTCTGAAAACATAATCTAAAGGATGGGGTACCTTTAGCACAACACATAGCATGAATTATTCTGTCCTTACCAACCTACTCTGAGCCTCTGATCAAAGTATACATGCACAGTTCTGTCCCTATGCAAAGATATTCCAAGCAAATACGAGATAATACCATGCTGCTATTAGAGATCCTAGAAAATTCAGTAGCTCTCTTTAAACACCAACATGCACATTCACATACTTAATGCAAATCACCTCTCACGTCTGTGCCTTGTTGGAAGCAGATACTTAACAGTTCTGTGATTTTGTTCTGATACAACAGACATGTCATAAAAGGTACCACGAATGGTGAGCTAGTCAGCAGATGTGCAACTGTGGCCAAGAAAAAAACTGAAGTGGGACTAGATCAGGCAGTTTTCCCCCCATTCTTTGGAAATTCCACCCACTGCCTTTTCTCCTCTGCCTCTTTCACTTGCTCTCAATAGTAACTATTCCCTCTCTGAAGTCCTCTTAGGAAGCTTGGAGATCTGAGAAGACGAGCGTTCTCTGCATAGGATAAACTCTCTTGCTCTAACGTTTGGAAACTGATGCTGTAGGATTTGCAGCCAATGGAGAGGGACAGTAGCCAGCTCTGTGATTAAAGAGTGTCCATATTATACTGCAGCTTCAGTATTTCTTGTCAAACATGTCTTCAAATGAAATTTTTAGTTCCTCAGAAATGGTAAGATGGTGATGTCACAATCTCTCTGAGGGTGTGGAGAGAGAACGTGAGGATAGAAAGATTCTGTTCCTTGTCTAACAAACCACCTCAAAAGTACATTTTAGTTCTTGCCATTGGATTATTTTATTTTTTTTTTCCTATTGTCATTATAAGGCCCAGTGGGAATTCCTAGTGGCTTCCTCTATCTTGCACTTGTTACTACTGACAGGCAAGAAAGAAAACAGCTAGAGCTCTGGCTTTTAGCTAACTACTTTCATAGGGCCTAAGGATTCAAGACGAACTGTGGTCTTCCAGCCACTTTGAGGACAAAGTTCCCAGTTTAATTGAAAATTGCACTGGAATAATCCTGCTGCACTAACTGTATATTGTGCTTACGACTAGTGGTAAAGCTTTATTTAAAAGCTTTTAATAAAGTTGTATTTAAAAGTTAACACCTTTATAGTTATATAGTAATAGCGATATCATGATATATCTCACACTGCTAAAAACAGACATGTGGGCAGTGCCAATTCAAAACTAAACTTAAATTAGAAACCTCCCCATGTGACGTAGTCTCAGTCATTGGCAGTGAAGGCTCCTCCTGCCTGTTCTCCATCTTAAACTGTCAAAATCTAAAGAAGCAGTTTCCATAGGGGCCACAGACTTTCTTTCCAAACACCCTCCTATTCTTGCTGTAATACAAATTCAGTAATATTCTTGGTAACTTGTGGATGGGCACCTTAAAAGACAATAAATAAGTAGATATTGACAGTCATGGTTTGTCATTTTCCAATAAATGTCATGTCCTTCTGTTTTACTAATTCCCCTGCATGCTCCCTCAGATACTCTGATCTTCCCAGTGCAAGTTTCAAAGTTTCAGTTATGGGCTGAAAAACATACATATATCTTAGCAGCAGAACTACTGTTACCCAGAATTCAAAATTTGCTCGAGTAATTGTCTTCCCTCCTCACACTAGACCAGTATTATTACCCAAATTAGTTTTTGAAATTGTGCTGTCCCTCAGTAGGTACTTAAATGAGAATTTGATGATGATGAAGCACTCCTGTCATTGTCTTGTTGTTTGGGAAGTACATTAGGTGAGTAACAGATAGCGTAAGTGATCCACTTGTTTTATGGGCTTCTATAAATGGTCACTTAAAAGGTATAAAAACAAGTAACTGCAACTAGACAATTTAGAGACAGTAGCATCACAATAATTAAAAGATCTTTCTAAACTATACTGGTAGAACGGGTAAAACGTCTATAATCAACTTATCTGGGGAAACAATCAGACAAAAAAAAAAACCTGAGGCATTTTAGGGACTAATAAAGCTGTGAAATCTAATGACTATAATAAATCTTTAGCTGCAGTTATTCCAGAACAATTTCCCTTGCAGTAAAAAGTATTCTACAGGGTCTTCTGTCTGAAATTACTGTTGGTTGGTTAGATGTTTATCGTAAGAAACAATTGCAGAATGATTTTTTTATTTTTTTGTATGTATTTCTATCATTCTCCTTTCCATTTCATCCTGAAGCCTTTTGGCTTCATCTGAAGGCTAGAATTAAGTAACACTTTTACAAGGCCAGAAATAAATTTCTTCATTGTACAAAAATACACACTAATATTCCAATGTACTATACATTTAGTTCAGCATGGCGTTATGCAGCAGTTATGGACTCTGGAGAACTTCACTTCTATAAAGTACAACATTGGCTTTTCTACCCAGAGTTCATATTTGATGCAGGCTACAATTAAATACAAGAAAATCAATACATAGTATGTTTACCCTTAAAAGAAGGGCTTGCAAGGGTGGAACTCAGCCCACATAACTTGGGGAGACAGTGTTGGAGATCAACTAAGCCTTTAAGCACTTTCTACAGCCAATGGAGCTCTGATTAAGGTTCTCAACGAAGTTTAGGGGACAACTCATCGCACCCTACAGCAAAAACTTACATTCCACCAGAGCAACAGCACTTAAGTCTCCACAGGTTAGATTTCTACTGATACCACAGTGGAATTCTACATATCCTGTTCAAAGGTATTAGGGTGCAAAAATAATTACTGGTTTTGTCCCTCTAAACTTTGAAGCCTATTTTGGATTAAACTTCTATTTAACTGCGTTCACATAGTATACCATTTTAAAATGTGAAATTCACTCTACTTATTTATGCTAATAACTTTATTTTCACTGTTTATCCTTTCTTATATATAACATTGTCAAACCAGAAAAAAAACAAATTTAAGCTGTTGTACAAGTTCAATACGGGACATAAAGCAGCAGAAACTGCTAGGTATAGCAACCAAGCATTTAGCCAGGGGAGTGTCAATAAATGACTGCAACATTGGTTCCAAAATTTTCGTAAGAGAAATGAGTGCCTTAAAGATGAGGAGAATTGTGGATGTCCTGCAACACATGCACAACCAACGGAGGGCAAGTATTGAAGCAGACCCTCACAAAACCACGAGATTGCCAAAGAAATAGATGTTGATCATTCAACAGTTGTTCAACGTTTGCATCAAACTAGAAAATCAAAAAAGCTCAACAAATAGATGCTGCACAAGCTGAAGGAAAATAGAAAAAAAATCACTGCTACAAAGTCTGCTCTGCACATTTGTGCAACAAAACCAATCTATTTCTTGATGGCACTGTGACACGTAATGCAAAATGGATTCTATATGACAAACAGCAGTGCAGTGGCTGGACTGAGGTGAAGCACTAAAATACCTCCCCAAACTGAAGGTGCATCAAGTGGAATCATCCACACCATAACTTCTTGAAACCTGGCAAAACCTTCACAGCAGAGGTGTATTACCAGAACATCAACAAAAAGCACCAAGAACTGCAAAGTTTATATACGTCAGTCAGTCAAAAAGGATCAGTTCTTCTCCATTACAATGCCTGGCTGCGTACCTCATAAATGTCTTGCATAAGCTGCACGAACTAGGCTACAAAACTCTACCTCACCCAGCTTAATCACCAGACCTGTCTCCCGCCGATTACCACATTTTCAAGCATCTCACCAGCCTTCTGCAAAGGAAGGTATTCCACAACAAGGCAGCAGCTCAAATGCTGTCAAAGAATTCATCAGTTCCAGAACTCCACAATTCTACACTACTAGAATAGACCTGTTTCTAGTTCGCAAAAATGTGTACATTCAAATGGTTCTTATTTCGACTAATAACTTTTTTCTTAGTTGAGATATCCTGTTTTAAAGTTGATGGGTAAAAATGGCATTTATTTTCCCACCAAATTTTAGTAAAACTTTTAATAAACTTAATGCAATATAATCACAAACTGAAATTTACAGAATTTTTAAAGATACTTCACTAACAAAGACCGCAGCAGTGAAAACAAAATAATGCCTTAAGATCCACTCAACACTCTAAATTTTTTCTGCACAAAAGGCCTTTTGGAGCTTGTATGCCGAAATATTTAAAGCCACATGCAAACTTACAGATACATCTCTCCGCACTGTCAGAATCATAAGCAAACCCTAAACCCAAGCCAACCATGAATTTTCAAAATTCCAACTCCTTAGATTCCTGAGTCTTCTACATATACCAGACAGCCACAGAGCAGTATCTTTTTAAATACATCTCTCATCGATTTACTGCTGTATCTTATTAGGGTAAATTAAAGTCAGCTCAGTAAGACTTTAAACCACTTTATGATTAGGATACCTGCACCTAGACACTTATTCAAAGTGAGAACAGCTCAAACTACAAAAACTTGAACAGTCAAAGAAAACTCAACTTGTATGAAAACCACACAAGCTAGAAACTAATCTCAAAAAAATGCAAGGCTGTTTTTCCATGTAGGATGCAGAATTTTATTCATGTAACCTGAAAAACAAAACCAACCCTTTTTCCAACCTATTAAAAACCTGTAACCTGCCATGGCAGGACACAGAAGAAACATTCATTTAGTTGCTCAGTGTTTAAAAAGAAACAGAAACACACAGTATCTAGGCTGCAAAAGGAAAGTGACTCCACCTTGTCATTCTTTAAGGTCATAAAGTTCTCTTAAAAGTTCTTATTGATAACATTGCATAACAGTAAATCCATATATTTTCATGTTCTTACACAAGCTGGTATTTTTATCTATGACTGCTTTTTACCTATACTGGATGGCTGTTGTACGTCATTTTATTCTACTGTTCTAACAGGTCAATAACACTAGCATTCAATGGTGGGGGTTTTCTGCTATCAAGAACGTAAGCCCAGTGCAGTAAGGTACTTCCTGCCAAATCTATCTTTTTTATAAACGGCAACATGAATATAATTGCCTTCTTTTCCAAGTAAGCTGGCTAATGGTATATTTACTTTATAAATGCAATGCTTACACTTGACAAATACTACTTACATACCATGAAGTGCTCAGATATAAAATAACAGCCATAAAATAATGGAAACAGAATGTAAAAGGAGCAGTACACCCCAACAGAGTCACAGGAACCCTTTTCCTCCACCTAGAGATAATCGTGGAGCTACTACTTGGAGCAGGCCTCCTCCATACGCCTTGCCAGAGTGATAAAGATGCAGGCAAAGACCATGAGGTTTTTATGTACTGTCAGCTGTAGCAACATAGCTAGGGTCAGATACAAACCTCGATCCCAATGAAGGAAGTTGTGCAAGCTTCATGGAGTGATAGAGAATACACAGGGCCAGGACCAATGCCATCATAGGGAGAAGAGATTCACAGTGCTCCTAGCATACCTCACTTTTCCAGCAAACCTCTGCATCTTTCTACCTAAACTAAGCCAGGCAGATACCCTTACAGGGTAAACACGGACTTGACAAGGATTGATTTTAGTGCCACCTATCTCCCCCAGACTTAGCACAGCAGACACAGCCGAACGCAGCTTTTGGGGCCAGGGAGACTAGCTTGCCTCTGTCCATAGGTGCCAAAGGAGCCTGGTGAAGCCGAGACCTCTGGAGTCCTAAACAAGAGGTACAACACTGAACACTCTGCTCATGAAATAACATAAGTTTTTAACAGCAGCCTGAGATCATGTAAGAGCAGAATATATTGATATCCGCTTTGGAAACGACTGTGTTTACTTACATAAGCAGATGCACTCTGGATGTTTATTCAACTCCAGTTTATCCACACACGATGTACAGAAGCTAAGCTTCACTACTATTTAATCTGATTTAAAACAGTCCTCCAGAAAGCATGCGTTTGAATTTCAGAAGAACAGAATGTTACTTTCAGACTTACCTTTTTCTGTTTTGTCTTGTTCAGTTTCTTTTTCAGTCTTCCCTACAATATTAAAAATATAATTTGATTGTAATAAGCTTATGTCAACAGTTTATGATAAGAAAGAGATACAAGAAAATTAGAGCTTATACTCAAAATATAATTGGGCCAAGAGTATTTCTTTGTTTCATTTTTATTTTTTAAGGTAACCAGAAACTACTGTCTTAACTACATAGGTACATAGAAGCTCTTTTTCTGCAGATGCTACAAATATTACATTACTGCTTCTGTCACAAAGTGTTTCATGAAAGTTCCCCTTTCGGCATTTGGTAGACTTTGTTGATACACACTTATGTTGGAAGAAAAAACCTCTTCACTAATTAAAAACTATATTAATTCATATATTAGATTAAAATGTAATAAAACCCCATGAAAATCAATTGAGAACCTACATGTTAAAACCCTATAAAAATCCTGCAAAACATTTCTTTTTTTCATAAAGAAACTGTGTTATGTGCATACATGAAATCAACTTTCACATTTCACTTTCACCCTTTACTACAAGCTGACAAATGCTATTATGGAACATGCAGGCAAAACAACTTCAATTTTTACATTCAGCACAAGGCAGAACAAGTATTAACTTGATTATTATATGGTAAATGAACAATCACATTGAAAGTCATTCACCTCTTCAATTACATCATAAAATCCAGACTGAAAGAAATGACAAAGTTCTACAGAGTCAGTTACATAATATTGGATAACTCAGAGAAGGAATATTATTCCTATATTATTCCTATAACAGTATATTAATGCAAGCACTGTTCAGAACTTGCTATTATACTGGGGATTTTGGTTTTATTTTTTGCACAAACCACACAAATAAAATGGTCACATCCATCTGTATGGCATTAAAATACTGCATTTAAAAAAGAGCAATAAGGCAGTTCCAGAAGAGACACAATAGTCCATATACTCATATTTCTATTACATTCACCAGCTCAAAGCACATGGAAGACTCATTACAGGACAGTAAACCCTGATGCCTTATCAGCTAACTCTGATCCTGACCTCTTATTTCCACTTCCCTCTATGTCATTCAGCAACCCTCTTCCATCCATCTTGGGGTGTTCATGTTATTTTTGCAATTTCTTTTCCACCACAGGAAGAACAAGGTATGAGCTCACTCTAAAGCCTGCTCCTATCTCCCATTTCTTGTCCAGTTTCACATTTCTTTATTACTGAGGCTCACATGATACATAACCTACAGCTTTTTACACCCATAATATACTAGGATAAATTCTCCAAATTCTCTCAGGTTTTCTTTCAACCTGTATTCTGCTATATTAGCTGCCATTGATTTCACCAAAGTCTCTCCAATGATCTTTAAATACTCCAGCTTCTCCTTCTAGGTAGCTGCTTTTGAAATTCATCACAACTTGATCCTGTTTGCTCTGACGATCTTGTTTCTCTTCTTTCACAAACTTAACCAAGAATTCATTTCAGCATCACATTCAGCACATTAATTTGTTCCCTCCACACTGATCCCCAGCTTACTTTGATGGTGCCAATGGCTTTAATTATGCTGTTTCTGACAGTGGTGTAAAAATGCAGTGTCTCAAAGAGAGGGATACAATAGTAAGTCCTGAGACTACTTTTTCATCAACTTAAACTAGTTGCAGCTCAGAAAAACCCTTTTCTTAGCTCTTCAAACTACTCTCATCTTTTACTTGATTTCTCTGTTTCCAGCAAAACAAATCCAGATAAGTCACAGACAAAACATTTTTAACTAGTCTCTACAGACTAGGACTGCTATCACTGTTTCATGTAAGCACCAGGCACTCCCAAAAAGGTTTTAATATGAATTTTTTTTTTGTAATACAATGTCTAAATATTTGTGAGTACATGTGACAAGGACAAGTAAAAACATATTTCAGACATTGTAGATTTTACATGAATGCTAATCAACACTACACATTTATAATACAATTTGTTGTTTACATGTACATAATTTTTGAAACACAAAATTCTACAATGATATGCAGTAAAAACATGGCATTTCAGTATGTTTACTATATCCCATCTTATCTGTTTTCTTTACTTCTTAGAAAAGTAGTGTCGTTAAATGATACCTTTTCAAATACTGAGGATGTGAAAAAGACACTTGAAACTGAAGTACATTTTTAATATCAAAATAAAACTTTAGTATCCTACTCTTATTTAAATTCATCTTTCCATACTAGTATTCCTTCCTGTGATTTCCAAAAAAAAAGCAATAGAATTCAAGGTTTCATGGATTCACTGAGATATAGCAAGAAGCAATGTAACTGTGAAAATATAAAGACAGATGTAATCTTTTGACTTTTCCTTAAACTAGTTCTTTATTCAGCAATATTTCACCATAAAAATATGGAGGTGTTTGAAAACTGAAAGCGTCAAGGACAAGTTTTGTTTTCTAACAGAGAAGTGCACAGAGATGACAGCCTTGCAAGATTTCTGATTTAAACTACGTACTATAAGCTAGAATATTTCCCTGTGAAAGGTAGACACCATACTTCCCACACACATTCATGCTTGTCGAAGAGTGATATCTCAAATAGAAACTACGTATCATGGGAAAAAAGTATCTCAAAATTCAGGCCAAACTGGTTGCAAAACAGCTAATACTCCAAATGAAGAAACACAATACAATTACAGACTTTAGAGTAATGCCCACTTCCTTCACATAATACCATCCAGAAATAAAACTTGCTTCCACTTGCTACTCTTCCTCCTCCTTGTAAATAATGGCTTTAAATATATTTTTAGGCATTCAAACTTACTACTCTGAAAAATAGTTATAATTGGTGGCCAAGGCAAATATTTAGCCCCCCCTAGTTAATATTCACCACATTTTGGAAAAAAATAATGACACTAGAAAGACAAAGATATACTTCTGTGTTTTATTGCAGTCAAACATAAAAACAGATTAAATATACATTTTTTTAATAGTCTGCTTGACCTTGCTCAGCTTGGCATATTTTTGTAAACATGAAGCACGTAAAATTACATACTCAGTTACAAAATACTTAAAATTTGATCACAGCATAATGTAACTCTCACAGTCTTATAATTCTACAAATCGGCTGCCACTGACATAAAAAGTCCTCCATTCACCATTCTAAAATAATTCCCAAGCTTCCTCATAAAATATGGCTTTGTAAAAATTATTGCTCTGAAATTCACAATCACAGGTAATTGCTAGAATACCCCATCCCAAACCACATCACAGTCTAAGAGTATTATAGCTTTCCTGAAAAGTCTAGAGAAATCACTTTGGGACATCTGTGCTTGTTGATCAGATGTAACACTCACTCACATAGAGACTTACTGAAATACTAAATCAAAAAAGGCAAGCATATATGATGCCCCTTTCACTATAAATGTAAGTAACTAAAATCCTGACTTCAAAATAGTGCTACAGAATTCTCAAATCTCCCTGTCAACCAAAAGGCAACCATTGTTAGGGTTACCAAATTGATTTTTCTTCTTAAAAATTTATCTTGTTTCTTCTAAGCTCAGCTATAAGGCTTGGCAATTTCCTAAAATCTCAGCAATTATTCCTGAGCCAAAAAGGAACACATGCAAAATGCCAAAGAATAAAATATGTCTTTGTAATTGTGGAACAGCAACACAGAACAGGTAAAAAGTACAACTGTTACATTAAAATTCTAAGTCACTCAACGTCAAAATTTCAAACGTACCATTTACAAGAGCATTTACAATTGTAGGTCTCAAATTCTGATATCCTATTTTTGTTAAATTTGATTCTCCAAAGTTGCTCAGTTTTTTAAAATAAAATTTACAAGTCAAGTATTTAGGCAAATTTGACATTTTAAATAATTCACTGAATATAAAGCTTAGTAAATCCAGCTTTCCAACTGCTATATTTATAGGCAAACCAGAAGGATTTTACTGAACTCAAGCCGATTCTGGCAACTCAGTTTTGTTGCAATCTACACTGACTCCCTGCCAGGCTATTATGTAGTTTCTAGATATTTTTGCTTTAAAAATCAAATGTGCATAAATAAAAAGTTCATAAAGGGTTTTTGAAAAAAGTTATTTACTAATCTGCCCTTTTACTAGTATGAATTAAAGAGACACATTTTGTACCTTTTTAGACTATTTTAAAAGTCACCTGAAATTCATGTAGCGTAACTGTTGATATAACATCAGTGCAAATAAACAGAATTCAAACTTCACAGCATAGTGAGCGCCTGATTAGTGTTTTCAATAAAATGCAGTTAGGCTGTATGCTATATCAGCAGTTATAAAACATTTAAAAGTTCATAATATTATGTTTCATGTGACCAAACTGCTCTGTACATACCGTATGAATCCACAACAAAAGATATATATATATTAAAATCTGAAAAAATGTACTTGCTGCTTATTATAAATAGAATATTAACAATAGCTTGAAAAGCACAAATGGAATGCAGCTCAAAGTTGCAATTTTGTCACAAGCATAGAAAAAAAAATTCACTAAACTTGACCCAAAAATAAAAAAACAACCAAAAAAACAAAACAGACAGGAAAGTAAATTAAACATCCAAGTGTTAAAAAAAGCTCACTAAAATGACAGCTGGCTACAACCCATTTACAATATCTTAGTGTTCATTCCCAAACCCTGAACTGCTTGGTAATTACATCATAAGATCTATTTCAACCATCTGCTCCCCTTTTGTAGCGTATGGTTAGGGCTGGTCCTCCTGATGTAGGGACTTTTCTTTTGAAGCTTTAAGTATCTGAAAAAATAAGGGGAAATCTATATTAAAGGACCAACCAAAAACACAACTTACTCTAAAACAAAAAAGCTAACCTTAAATGCTAAAAAAATGCAACTTTGTATGAGACTAATTTGAGGAAGCTATAATTTCTAGGAGCTACCATACTGAACATAGACAAAGTTGCTACGGGAAATGTAAACTTTTAAGTATTTATCTAAGCAGTAATATTTTTCTCAACACATGGCACTCATTTACCTTGTAAAGGAAATCTAGGCCACCTCACAAATACATTAAAACAATTTTTAAAAATTTGTTTGTTTAGAAAAAGTCAAGGACACGTACAATTGGAAAAAGAGGAGCCAGGGAATGAGGAAGGGTCAAAGCTGCAAAGTAGAAACTTCTCTACGTACAAGGGATTTCAGCAGTTGGTAAAATAAATGCAGGGTTATAAAAATGTCAGGGAAACAAGATGGAAAGGGGGAGGGAGGAGGAAACAATCCTT
Organism: Phaenicophaeus curvirostris; assembly: GCF_032191515.1. Taxonomy (NCBI): domain Eukaryota; kingdom Metazoa; phylum Chordata; class Aves; order Cuculiformes; family Cuculidae; genus Phaenicophaeus; species Phaenicophaeus curvirostris. The sequence goes on from NC_091394.1 coordinate 61,160,747, forward strand.
AGATATTTTAAATCTAAACATATACAAGATGGATCAAAATCTAATATAGAGAGTAAATGTATCCCCAAAACCAGTAATACATCTCTCAAATAATGTCTCCAGTGAATACCCCTCAATCATAGCCACTGCAATTTATGTGCCAGTGTAAAACAGGGTGAGCCCCAAATCCCAAATCAGTAATATTTCAAGCTGGCCTATGATACCATTCAAGTGCATTAGTTTACAAAACCACAGATTTTAACTGTGGTTAAAATAGATCACTGCTGGAAAGTAATATTGGTAATAGTTTTAGAAGTAGACTTGGGGAACTAGGAAACAGTACATACAGATATCTAAAGATGCAGTTGCCTACTATTATGGGCTTTTGTGATATGCCGTGACGTCAGCAAAAAATTGACTTTCACCCCAGCATATTCAAATCCCACATCTGATCTCTTCACTGATGATGTGAGAATGTTCCTTATACCTAAACTAATTCTCTGAACTATCTTCTGTTTTCTTTCCAAAACAAGTAAGTTCCTATGTTTCACATAAAACTCAAAACAACTGCTCCTAACCTGATACAAACTGGTGCCACCATGCTTCAAATGAAGTTGCATGAATTTATGCTACCTGAGAATAAGGACTCCGTAGTGACATTTCTGAATTTCTTTTACATTACCTGTAGTCATGCTTACACAAAAACAGATACATCTTTCATATATGTAAAGAGTACCTGTGTATATTGGTATTCTTCATTCACAAGAGAATTCCTGACTGCCTCTAGTACAATGAACTTTAATATTGTTGCTGACATAACAGGAAATGCTAGCTTTGAATACATGATGAAATTAAATCACACGAACAAAGGAGAAGATAATTCTGTCAACAAAACAATCCCATACCAAATCCTCCATCTCAAATTACAAAACAATAAAAACCTTGGTAAATATGGATTTTGTACTATAAGAGCAAAATGTGAGAATAATGCTGCCTTCAAACTGAAATTTTCCCAGCCAAAAAAGGCAGGTAAAAATACTTAATAGTAGGAAAATAGTAATTTATTATTAATAAAGTTTTTATTCGTGGTCAGTAGTTTATGACCTGTTTCTTTTCTAAATTTTCAGAGACGCTATTTGAATTCTACTTCATGTGCCAACATAACAAGCTTTTTACACCTGATAAGCAATGACTCTTCTGCCTTCAAAGTGGTTCCTGCATAATTACAGAAATTACAAATTCTGGAGTATGTTGGTAAACTACTGCAGATTTTGTGTTGATCAAATGATTTTCATCTACTTCCTGAAGGAAGAATCACGTACATGGTACTACTTCTAATAGTTACTCTTGTGTTTAACAGCTGAATAAATAGGCTTGGATTGATTCTCTCATTTTTTTTCCCCAGAAGAAAATATTCACTCCTTCCAGTGCTGCTATTGCTGTCTATTTCCACAAGATACACCAAGATAGAGCCAACAGTCTTGAAGGCTAATCATGTGATTTTAAAGTGTGTTGAACCAGTTTTGAAAACAACTGAAGGCAAAACCAGTAAACCAAAAAAATAAAATCCTTCAAATGATCAAAAATACATACTATTTCATAGTAAAACAAGTTATTTCTTATTCTAATGGTAAGTACTCTCGTCACAATACATCCCAATACAACAAAAGGAGAGCAGATAAGTAGGTTCAATTCCACCACCTTATTTGAAAGTCCATCTACAATTAAAGGAGTGAAGATCACATCTTGAATACTGTTTTCACTAGCCCTCACTGAGGGAAAGATACTGAGCTTCTGGAGCACATCCAAGAAAGCAACAAAGCTGGTGAAGGGGCTGGAGCACAAGTCTTACGGGGAGTGGCTGAGGCAACTGGGGTTTAGTCTGGAGAAAAGGAGGCTGAGAGGAGACCTTATCACCGTCTACAACTACCTGAAGGGAGGGTGTAGTGAGGCAGGCGTTGGTGTCTTCTCCCAACTAACAGGGCAAGAGGAAATGGCCTCAAGTAGGTCCAGGGGAAGTTTAGATGGGATATTAGGAAAAATTTCTTCATTGAAAAAGTTGTCAAGCACTGGAAACAGCTGCCCAGGGAAGTGGTTGAACCCCCATTCCTGGATGTATTTAGAAGACACGTAGGTGTTGTGCTTAGGGACATGGCTTAGTGGTGGAATCAGCAGTTTTAGTTTTACGCTTTGACTTGATGATCTCTGTCTTTTCCAACCTAAATGATTTTAAACTGAATACTTGAAAACCATCCACTACTGTACAGTACTGATAAGATTATTTTTTTGGTGAAGGTAAGAAATTCATTTACAGCTGCAAGATTGAGGCAAACTGCAACACAAAAGCAAAAGAAACATGGTCTACGGAACCAAAAAAGAGTTCAAGTAAATATTTGGATTCTGAATTTAGTTTTGAAATAGCATATCCAAGTCAAGAGATAATCTCAATATCCTCATAATTACAACTAACGCTATGCAGTGGAATTACATATTGCTGAAATTTTGCAATAGTCCTGGGAACACCTTTTTGTTATTTTAACTTTAAGCAGCTACATTTTCTGAGGGACAACGCATTTTCTTGTTCTACAGTTCCAACTTAAAACATAACAAACCAACTGAACACTGCCTTTGCTGAATTTCTTGCCTATGCCATCAAAGCCTACTACTGCTTGTTCCTACACTGATTATGAGCTTTAGGTTAAACATATTTCACATTAATTATGAATCAAAGCTTTTTTTGAGATAAAGCATCTATTAGTAAACACCTATGGCTTCAAATAGTTCAACATACCATGCAGCAGTGGTGATAAACAGGCTAGAAAGACCTCACAGACAACAGTTGCATATTAATATGAGCATTTCAAATCACTTCAGGTGAGGTTCAGTATGTAAATTAACACATTAACTAAACCACACCTCAAATCTGTACTAGCAACCACAAAGGCCTCCTATGGCTTTTCAGCTACCTGGCTACTTTTGGCACGCTCAAGAACCAAAACGAAGTTTCCCTTCCCACAATGAGAAAGAAACTCCACAGAATGACCCAGGCACCACACCACTTAAAAGCTTCTGCGGAAAGCTAATCAGAACAAAACAGAAATACAGCTTTTCCGATTTACTGCCCAGAGATAAGGCTCAGTGTTTCACTTAACGCAACTACACTGTTACAAAGAACCAATTAGAAACTTGTAATAATTCACTCCAAGAAACAGATGAAATGTAGCAATACGTAGTGTTCAAGTTTATAAGCCATTTAATTACTCTAAAAATGTTTTTGGTAAACTCTGGTTTACTACTGACAGGCAACAGATGGAAGAGCTGGAAGTGCTCTCGTTCTTAAAATCAGTTGTGTCAAGAAAAACGTGATGTCATGACATAACTGTCTTGTTTCTATATCAGTGCCCGAAGAATGTACTACAGTCAGACTCTGACAGATCTTACTGATACGTGAGGAAGCGATAGTATCACGACTCATGACCGGTTATTCTAGAAAGGAAGTATGCATATATTTTGAGACCTGATTTTTTTATATTTCCCTTTACAGCAGAAGTACCCAGTCCTGTAACAAAACCATTAGAAAAGAATTCACAGATTAAAACTGCTCACAATTTTATTTGGAATTCTTCTGCATAATGCAGTAACTATTACTAGCCTTTAAGCAGTCATGTTTATCTTGTTCTGGATAAAAAAGAGGAAGCAATTTAAATTATAATGATATCCCTTTACTCCTCTCTAGAACGTAATTTGTTTGTAAGCTTTCCATATAGCTATAGCTTCATTTTTTATGGAGAAAAACCCAAACAGTTAAGACTAACTTACCCACTAGATCATCACGTGAATAATCCTCAGCTTGAACAGGTATTTCTGAAAGTGAAAATTGTACAAAGAATTCAAACAGGATAGCTCTCTAAATTTACAAAAAGCTGCATTTTTTCCCCTTTATACTCAAAACAGTGACCTATCAAGGCTGCTCTGCAATACTACTTTTATAGAAGTGGGATGCAAATTTTCCTTATCTTATTTTTTCCAGTAAAAAGCTTAATATTTAGCAGACCAATTAATAAATTGCAAGATTGTATAGTTTCAAAAATGATACTCCAAAATCTGGAGCATAAATCTCCCAGCTTTACATGCTACTACAATATGGGCTTGGAAAACATTCATATACTTACTATGTTCCCCACTGTAACTGTGAAATATTTTAATTCAAAATTCAGTTATTTTTAATTCTGTCATGTATGTTTAAACTAGACATGTCACATGTCACCAAGTGCTATTATTGCTAAGAGACTACAGGTTTCACATAGCTTCTTATTCATGCATGGAAGGAGTCAGGCTCACCAGAAAAAGAATTTATAATATCTGGGATGCTAGCTGTGGACAATAAGAAGACTAGAAGAGAGGGAAACACATTCCCTGACTTAGGAAGCCCATAAATAAAGTGCTCAAAGCTGGGGAGACATTCTACATAATTTTATTTCTTACATATAATCCTTTTTCCAGAGTACACGCTACTGACCAGCTGGTGGGAAACAGCACAGCAAAATAACTTGTAGCTTCACATCATGTAATATAGGCATTTTTACTAATGTAAGTTTTTCTGAACTGAGAACGCTCTCAGCTTCTAAAACTGAAGAGAGCTTTGTAAGCCATTAAAATATTGTCCCTACAAAACCCCAAATGCTAAATTTCAACACAATTTTGTTTATCCTTAAAAGAAAAAAAGTTGCAGGAAAAGTAATAAATGCATTTTTATTGCAGCACAGAATTATATTCTGTATTTATCATTGCTAATTTATCTTTTTAAGTACCAAACTCATACAAAAGATCATATACAAACCTGATTCCTCTGGTTCAGTGGCCACATTATCTTCTGTATATGTACTTTCTACTGTTAGAAAGAAAATGTGTTGAAAGTTACACAAAATGCATTCACAATTTTGCTTCTACCCCCAACTAGCCACCCAACAAAATTATTATCAAACAAAAAGGAAGACTTAAAAAAAGGTACTGAATGTATTTCATGTCCAACAGTTTATCTCCTCTTTGTTATTGCCTTTCGCTGCTATTATGCACTCCCCAAAATGTTTGTTTCCCCATTTAATTATATTAGAATACATTTTTCAAATTGAAAATGAATAAATATAGCATCAAATGCTACACTGTGCTCAGACTAAACTGCTTAGATCACTTTGCTCTAACAGGCTGAATTAATGTCATGTTTAGAAAAAATCTTGCTTAATATTTTTTAATTTCTTAGAACAAATCTTCAAATCACATTTCAACACCTATTCATTTAGAATTCCCTGATATCAGTCCCAAAAAAACCAAATTTTACAACTTGATCTTTTGAATAGTAATGTGAGGAATTAACATACTCCATTGCTCAAACTGAAGCTCTAAATGCTCCATAAGAACATCATGAATTTCAATAAGGCCAAGTGCAAGGTCCTGCACCTGAGTCAGGGCAATTTCCAATATCAATACAGACGGGAAGATGAAGGTATTGAGAACAGCCCTATAGAGAAGGGCTTGGGGATCCTGGTGGATGAAAAACTGAACACAAACCAGGAATGTACACCTGCAGCCCAGAAGGCCGACTGTATCCTGGGCTGCATCAAAAGACGCGCGGCCAGCAGTCTGAGAGAGGGAGTTCCCTTTACTCTCATGACACCCCATCAGGGGAACTGCGTCTGGTTCTGGAATCCCCAACATAAGAAGGATTTGGACATGTTAGAGCGTGCCTAGAGGAGGGCCACAAAAAATGGTCAGAGGGATGGAACGCCTCTCCTACAAAGGAAAGCTAAGAAAGTTGGGGTTGTTCAGCCTGGAGAGCGGAAGGCTCCAGGGAGACCTTACTGTACTCCTTCAGTATATATACAGGGCTTTTAAGAAAGATGGAGAAATACTTTTTACCAAGATCTGTAGTAACAGGACAATGGATAGTCATTTTAAGGTGAAGAAAGCTAGATTTAGATCAGATGATGAAGGTGGCAAGACACTGCTAGATTGCCCACAGTAGTCCTGGATGCCCCATGAGTGGATGTGTTCAAGGTCAGTTGGATGGGGCTTTGAGCAAGCTGATCTAGTGAAAGCTACCCCTGCCTATGGCAAGAGTGTTGGACCAGATGATCTTCAAAAGCCCCTTCCAAACCAAACCATTCTACGATTCTATATAGTACATTTACCTGCTTTTTTTTGTTTATTTTTTTTAATTATATTAACAGATATAAATGGAAGAAAAAAATGTTATCTTTCACAAGCAATAAAAACCTCATACCTGAGGGGTCTTTATCAATACCAAAATGTTCAGTAATTTCATCTATAAGAGAAAATACAAAAAGATGAAAGGATATAATGAGCTTTTTTAACATTAGATTTCAAAATGTATATTTCATCAAAACACTTTGAGATCACAATTACAAAACATATACCTGGCTCCATGGCTTCATTCACCTCTTCTGGAAGGTCTTCAACACCTAAGAAAACATTCAAATCAGAGCAATAATGAAGTCAAAACCTCAACTGATGAAGCCTACATACAACACAAAAAAACATAGACAGCACACAGGTATGTTTAACAGTGAACAGTAAATTGCAATAAACAAACAGGAGCCTTAAACCTTAGGGAAAAAAAGAAATTACTTCTTAAATTTTCCTCCTTGTTTCACTAAAGAACTGCTGTATTCCTTAGATAAATATTTCAAAATCATATCTTCTGAACAAATGTTGTTTGGATTAAGACATAGTAATTTAAAAACCTAAATATTACATTTTTTTTAAATTTTAAAAATACTCCATAATCTCTCTAAGCATAATGACTTTTCATCTTTTGCAAGATTAACTCCATCTGTTAAACATTAAAAATCAAACAGAAAAAGCCCTATAAACTTCTACTTTAAAAGTATTTTTACTTGGATAAACACAAAATTACTCAGTATGTCCTTATTTCCTTCCTGAAGGACAACAAGGAAGTTCAACTTAAATTATGGATACTATAGAACATTTAATTATTTTTATTTTCTTTGAATATGGCACCTTTTAACTCATTTGACTGTCCTCTTGTGGTTAAGCTCATAAAGGTGACAAATCAGATATGTAAAATTTATTTACATCAGCGAAACTCTTTACTTCTTCCTATATGAAATAATCATGTCTTTTTCAACCTGCTGTCTAAGATTACTCTCAAAAGACCTGGTATTTCAAGACAACAAAGTATACAGAGCCCAGACAAAGGATTGTAGATAGTTTCTTAACTGTTTCTGTTAATTAGACAAAGGCATTAGCAAAAAGTATGCATCAAAGCACAACTAGTATTGACAGCCTGTAAGTTCCGAAGGATCTTAATCACTGGTTACAAGGTTACAAGCAAGGCTCACAGTAGACAGCAGAATGAGTGTCTATACTGAGCTACTGTGGTCCAAACATCCACAAAAATGCCTCCATGCCCCACTTTCTGTTACTTAAGAGCCCACAGGACTTGAGACTTTAAAGCTGAACACTCAAGGATGATATATTAAAAGAAACTGTTTTATTTCACAGTTAAAAACTTGATAACTATGTAGACTAATGTAGATCTGCTATAAGTGGCAATGTATCATGACTGAAGACCACACAGATTACAATTAAGTTAACGATTTTTTTTTTAATATAATTTATATTCCAATAACATTTATTTTAGAAATATTTCTACTTTAATTATATATGAAACAAAGATTTTCTCATATTCTCCATGTATATATATAAATAGATACATGGGAGGATTTGCATAGGAGTGTACATGCACCCCACTGACACACATATACACAAACACACACATTATATGTACGTATATACCTATATCTTGAGTCTCAGTCTGCTTTTCATGTTTTGGTTCTGAAAAGAAAGAAAATAAAAGTTCCTGCGGGGTTAATACACATGGAGTATGCTAAAAATTTGGTTGTTAAGCATCAAGATCATCTTTTTACTGACAAAAGCAAAGCTTTTATTGACTTTCTCTAGTTTGGGGGCCTGAAAAGGTACATAAATTCTTACTGGAGCTTGCAGTAGGAGTTCTATATTTAAGACAAACACCAAATGTGAACATAATGTTAAAATTTGAAGCATTTCTATCTATAAAGATGAAATATGGAAGACAATGGCAATAAATCTATCATTCTATACAACTGTTATAATTCACCTACACACCCAATGAAATTCTTCTAATAAGTACAGAGAAAGCATTGCACTTTCTCTCATAACCAGAACATGGTTTTGTAACTGGTTGCAGGGTAAACTGAGGCAAATTACTTTCTGAACCTCAAACTAATTTCACTTTAATGTAAAAGAAAGACATTGATACTGTCATTTCAAATACAGCAGTTGCCATACCATGGTCTTCATTATAATCCCCCTGCACTGTATCCTCTGTTTAAAGAAAAAAAATAAATTAATATGAAAATTCATGGAATTTTAAGACGATAAATAAACAAATAATACAGTGTCAAGTTTATTCAGGACAGAAAAATCAAAAACATTCAAAACTATAGTATTCTATAGTGAACTGAAGTTAATAAGAAAGAGTTCAACAAAGGTGGAGATTTCTAAAATATCCCGTGAAAAAGACCTAGCATCACAACATAGACTTCAAAAAGATAAAGCAGGCTTTTCTTATACAGCTCACAAAAACACCTACAAATTACCTACAATTCAGAATGGGAATAGTGAATACATTTCTACATACAACAAACTTCTACAGTGAAATTCTGGAATCCTCCTATCATAGCTCGCTTGTTTGGTACAAGAAATTTTTCAAGATGCTACTTCTTTCCTGCCACTTCTCACATTAACTTGAACATCTTTGGCTAATTCAGATTACTTCTTATCCACAATTTTTTCTATGCAATTAAACATACAAACATTCATTCTTCTAGAGCTTTAACACTCAAAGTATTATTCTGTTCATTTGCCGGACATTATAGAAAAGCAGTATTCATGTAGGTCTTTATTTTTTCAGAACATAAATAACAATACAGATATAACAACTTACTGAGGAACTGATGCTATCTATAAGCATCAATGTTTTGAGAGGATTTTTCATCATAGTTTGGTTCCAGAACTCGTTTAAACTTCAATAAAAACAAATAAGACTTTGGATTGTACCTGTGTAATGTTCAACAGCATCTTCTAACGTTAGCTCAGAATCACCTTAAATAAAAATATTAAGTACTTTATATTCTAATCAAATTTTCATGCAACAGCTAAATAGTACAAGAGATGTCAAAAAAGTCACATATTTATCTCAAGAACAACAGAAATAAACATACTGAGTCAATATTAAAACATTTCGTTTGAAAGTAGAAGTTGGATTGTAAAACACATCCAAGAAACTATGTCATAAGTCACTATATATTAAATTCATGCACACTTGTATTTAGGCTTAAAATTAGGAATAGAAGTAGGTCGTTGACCATCCATTGATTAGACTGAAAGACCCATGAGAGAACAAGATATTTCTGTAACTATTTGTGGATTAGATCCATGGATTGTTGTGGTTACAATTGTAATGGTAATAAACGCAGCTTCAAAAATCAGGCTTACTTGAAACTACCCAAAAATTGTTTGCAAATAAAACTGTGACTAAGCAGTCAATACCACACATTACTTTGAAGCATGCTTTATAAAGTATAAGTAATTACATTATAATCCGAAGTCATGAAAATTTACAAACCTGGAGCTTCTGGATCATTTACTGTCTTTTCTACATCCATATCATATTCATACGCAACTGTAAATTAAATATGAAAAAAGAAATATTTTTGAAATGAAAAATATGAATTTTTTTTAATACTTAATTATTTTAACTTAAATCCACATTGTGTCTGTAAATAGCTAAATGTAGTTCCCTAGTTGAAAACAGTCAGATTAAAACTTTATAGGCACATGCAATTTGACACAGAGCAATCTAATAGAAGAATGTTTGGCCACTCTCTCTTCTAGTTGTACCCTCAGCATGAAAACTAGAGCCATGTGAGCCACTAGCCTCCATGAGTACTATTTAATAGTTCTTCTAGCATAGTAAAAAAGTGTCCACTATCCTCCAAGTCCTAAAATAGCATCCTTACTAATGTGCAGGAGGACCACTCCCAATAATCTACAGAATACAAGATTAGCGTCAGAAATCAGATCTTGAAAAATATGTACATCTGTCATCACAGATTTAGAGTGATTCACTTTTTTCATTGCATAGTCAAGTATGTGGATTACTCTCCTCTGTGGCTACAATTCTTTGCAATGTTATTAATACAGTCAGTATGATACATCTGACAACACATGGCGCTGAAGGTAAAGTAACTGTCCTGTTACTTCAGAAGCATCACGACTTGAATTCTAAATCAGCAATGGGAAAGCAATAATCCCCCAGAAAGAGGAATAAGACAATCAAGAACAGGTGTTTCGAGGGAAAAAAACAACTTTCAAAATTAGATATTGATAAAACCCATCTAACTTTTCCTAATTTGCTTTCTCATATAGTTTGGTACATTTAGGCAGAAAACATATATTACTGAGTTTGGAAAAACAAAATTATACCTGGAGCTTCGTATGGTTCAGGCTCCATTGCTCCAAGATCATCTGCCAAAAGATCAGCTTCTGAAAAATAAGCAAGTTTTTACAAATTTTTAAGTTTTTAAATCAATATATGATGCCACAAAACCTAAATGGAGTATTACGTAAGAACAGCCAAATTTCTAAGCAGATATTCTAAGCAATTTTTTCCAGTGCCAGCAAGATATGTATATAGATTGAAAGATTAAAGCTAACGATGTTATCCTTATATGTAATAGTAAGAATGTGCATATATGCTTAAACATTTGCTCAAAAAAGATGACCCTTCACAGAACTTTCGGGGTAAATGTAAAGGAAATATAACATATTCACTTTCCCTTCATAACTGTAATTTCAAAGATGCACAGTAACTGGAATTATAGTATCTTGGTTTTTTTCCTTTCTTGTTTTTTTATCAGTATAGCAGTAAGTAAGCAATAGTATACAGCTACCTGGATTCCAAAACATATGGCATTAAAATATCCCATTTTGATTTTAAAAATATTTATTTGCTAAATGATACTTGCTGTGGTTGATACTTGCCAAGTCACTACTGTGAGCAGAAATTAAGAGTCAAGTTTTAAATGACACATTTTCATTTGTTTGTTCTCATTTCTGGCAATATTTAATTTGCGCATATTTAGTCATCCAGATACCTTTCTGAACAGAGTCTGGTGTCTCATATGCTTCTGGTATTTCATTCTCCAGTTCTCTGAGCAAATCATCTGTTGTAGGAGCATCAAAATTTTCTCCATGTATTTCTTCCTTCAATTGCCACTGGTCATTTATACTTTCATCTACATCTTCATATTGTTCTCCTAATCAATAATACAGATCATTAGAGAATACATATTCTTTGGCAAATTCTATTATCAGCAGATATTCAGTTTTCAGCACATTTGTTTTTTTCCACAAGTCCTCAAAAAGGGACAGGGAGGGGGACAGATGACTTGTCTACTCCTTACAGCAGTACAATCTCAGTATCTGCACTGACTTGTCAGTGCCACCTTCACTCACAGAGAAAGCCACAGTAAAACTATCTGTTTACCCATTTTTGCACCCTACACAGTATTTTGAGCAAGCTTTTGTCAACTGACTGATTTGAGCTACTGCTGCCAAACACCTCAGGGTAAGAGGCCACTGTTTTAGGATTTGTTGACTGAACTTTCTGAATTTTCTTGAAAAATGACAAATTAGCTGACTAAAATGTTTTGTCAAGGCAAAAGAACTTTAAGTGCAAAACTTAGTCTACCAAAACCAGACTCTGAGATTGGTCTAGCCTACGGCAGTATTTATAAATTCCTCACTATTTCTAAGTGTTAATGCATTACCTGGCTGGGAATGTAGATCTTCATGAAGAACAGACTGAACTACTTCTTCAACTTCGACATCAACATTCTTGTGCTCTAAAGGGATTATAAATTGCAGTGAAGATTAAACGCAAAAAGCAAAGTCTAAACATCAGAGCAAGGCTTGCAGCTTTTTGTAGCCTCCATAAAGTTCTTAGCCCATTCCAGAAAGTTCCACAGAGACTGACTGGTGAACCTATATAACTCAACACAATTATAAAAACAATTTGTTTCTTATTAGTCTCCAGTACAGAAAATATTGCATCAGTCACATGAGATTCATTCTGAAGATTAATTGGAAGAATTTATCTACACTGGATTTTCTGCTTATATCTTTTTCTCAGTGGCAGTAGCATTCTCTTTTAATTACTTCAAATGAGTAATTATTTTACAAACACTTTCATCAATTACTTTCTTAAAATTTTGGCAGAAGCACTAACATGTCATATTTAATGACAACGTGTCACTAGCAGAAGTGGGGTTTTATTGGCTTTATAAACAGGGAGAACAGATACTAACATTACAATATCAAGGTCTTCTGGCAATTCACAGATGAACAAATCACAAACTGATTTTAGGGACAAGTGGTTGTCATCTAACACAAAAGTCTAGGACATAACAGGAGTTTGTATGAAGTGTCACCACCTTATAAATGTGTGAGATTAACATTGAGAAACTCAACAGCACAAAATGAAATCACAGCTGCATCTTTTTAAATAAAGATCCCAAATGGTATTTAATTTTATTTTAGAAATAATTGCTTAAGAAAATTAATGCAAGTGTTTTGAAACAAACCTATATTCCATTTTACTGATCGTATGCTCCAGATTTGGGGGTTATTGTGTTAGGCTCGTACACATAATCAAGCAGGATAAGCCTCTTCAAGGAATAGGAAAAACTATGTACTCTCTAGATGACACTAAAATGTAAATTACATATCTAAACTCTGACATAAAAATACTTTTTCTTGAATTTCTCATTTTCTAATTTCTAGAAACTAATAAATTGTACTAATACTATTAAAATGTGTAAATGATTTTATTCTCAACAATAGATGTTGGGCTTATTGTATATATGATATACTGCTGTTTTAGTAGAAAAGTAAATATAAGATTAATCCTATTACATTGGTTGTTGAGGTTTCTTCTTTTATTTGGGTATTTTTCAAGGCGGAGAACCCAGTACTATTCTGACTGGGCACACAGTTGCATACTTATCAAAACCACACTGTACATCAGCAGAAAGTTATTCTGATGCAATATGGTTCCAATGGTAACCATAAGAGCTGACAAGACTGCCTTCTATAAATTTAAATAATAAACTTTTCATGATCAGTGATTTATATCAAGTTGTCAACAGTGATTCCTGTTAAATAAATTCTATTATATCAGCATCATATAAAAGCCATGAAAGATTTATTTCTCCACCTAAAGAAATAACACAATGAGTTTGCATGGTGAGAAAATAGAATTATGATTCAAATAAAGCATCACATGCTCTGTTTCACCTATGGTTTACAAATGTCTTACCTGATTCAACATATGACTTCTCAGCAGGCTGGATGGTCTCCTCAGATTCTGGTGATGATGGCTGTGCTGGGACAGATCTTTCTTTAAGGCCTGCATTTTTCAGTTATAAAGTTAACTTTACGCTCTTTTTGATCCAATTCAATTATAAACTAAGTATCTTGTTTTAATTAAATGAATGGACCTTAAACACTCCAAAATGTATTCAAACGATTAATCACAGTTACAGGGCTGTCCCAATACACAGTGACATATGAAAGAAAGTGTATTCAGATAGTAAACGAAAATAGTCTTAAGACAAACATAAAACAAGAAGGAAAAAGGGACAGGAGTTTAAGTACTTGCCTTTATTTCAAAGCAATTGAACAAATGACTATGTTATTCTAAACATCTACTCAGCATCCAGAAGGAAAATAGGCAGCATATGTTTCTTGCTGTTATCGTTGGGCAAGAAATATTTCATATGATCAATTTCACAGGTTTTATGAAGCACTAATTTGAGCCTTACAATGTGCTGCTCAGAACGAGAGAAGGCATTTTGAATTCACATGTTAAATGTTACAGGATATGAAGAGAACTGTAGTTTCTTCAAAACAAGATAATCTCCATCTTCACTTTCTTTTGACACCGGTGACAAAAGTGTAACTGAGAATTTCACCACTAAGATGCTTACTAACTGTAGCACAAAGTTCTTCTTAGATCAACACACAATGAAAAGAAACCAATCAATAAGAGCAATGATCAACAACATAGTAAAAGATAAAGATATTTCATAGCCTTGAAAGATTATGCCACATCCTCAAGAAAATATGTATTTGTATTCGCCTCACCCTCCTCTCAACTGCACTCTAGTAAGGATTCAAATGAGAATTAAACAAGAGAGGTTCATACTAGGTATAAAAACTTGCACACACACAAACCTCACCATAATGATAATCAAATTGGTCAAAAAGGTTGCACAGAAAAGTTGTGCAATCCTGTCCTTGGAGGTTTTTGAAGACCACACTGGAGAACAGTCAGTGTAACCTGGTCATCTGTGAGATGACCCTGTTTTAAGCAGGATGCTGGAATAAGGATCTCCTGAAATCCCTTCCAAAACAGAATTCTATAATCTTATATCATTTTTTCCCAAGTTCCCATTTGAGTTTCAAAGTCAATTCAGATAAAACCGCATTCTTAAACACATACACACACACACTCCTCAAACCAATGTAGTTTCTCAAGAGCTGTATGCACAGAAATCAGTAGAAAAATAATCTTTAAGAAAGCAGAGGCTACAATGTAATGAACACTCCTGTATTGCTAACAATCTTGTAAAAGTAACTTTAAGGGGAACAATGCAAGTATTCTATTTCAAGTCAATAAAGTTTTTAAATAAATAATTACTAGGCTTCTACTGGAGTCAAACATCTCAATACAAACAGGACTAGTAAGCCTCAAAATAAATTCACATCAACTAGAGAGGTTTTATTGTTTTACGCACCATGAGAAAAACACACATTCATTCCACTGCCCTATGTGAGCAATGGCAAAAGGAAAAACAGAATTAATCCTACTTACTCATTTCTATTTATATAAATTACACGATGTTAAGTAGTTAGGCTATATCTAAAAGTACTGTAAGTAAGGAATCAAAAATCAAAATCAGTAGCTAGAGAAAAAAAGCCAAATGTGCACTTATTTTTTTGCTTATTTTCTACTGTTCCATAAAAAACACTGAAATATTAAAAAATATTATGAAAAGTTACATAAATTGCTGCAGTAATAATGGCTACAAGAATAAGAAGTTACATCTATACATATGGAGATAAAACCAGTTACTGTGTTAGCCAGTCTCACACTTCAGAATCTGGAAGTGTAGAAACAGCCACCTTGCTTTCACAAATTCAGTTCACTTCCCTTACATATACACCTCTTTAAATAAGTTTTCATAGGTTCCAATAACCCATGTCTCCAATTCCAGACAACCATTTGCTCTGCTTCATGAACAATAAATGGATTCAGAGTATTTTGAAAGATACTGAATATTTCACACCAAACTAGCACTAAGGAGTGCGTAAAAGGAAAGAAGGGATTAGCAAGAGTATTTCTTTGTTTTGCTTGCACATTTCTCAATTTTGCTTTCAAGCTTTTGACACACATTTAACATGTTTATCAGAGATTCCTACTCAATCCTGTTGAGTATGTTATACATTGCCATTTACTTTTTGCAAGACGTTATTTTGATAAAAAGATGAGAGAAATAAAGTTACACAATGTTTTTACTTGTGTGGTGCATATTTTGAGCTTATGTAGTAACTTGCCACATTAATTTGAATGGCAATAAAACTCCATAGAGATATACAACAGCACAACAGACCTCTGGGGGCAGAAATCTCATTTTATTGTTTGACTACTTGCATAGCTTGGAGTGATGCTCAAATAAAATCTTCTTGGGAAAACAAAAAAAAAACAAAACAAGCTTTTCTTAAAACCAGATAAACTGTGGGTCATAAATACAAAACATTAATCAGAAAGGTAACTCATTACAAATTTCACTCCCATACAATTACAACTTCCGTTACATTAGGGGAGAAAATAAAGTGATGTGCACTGTACTGCACTGATGTGTCATCACTCTTTAGAAGTGTGATTCGAGTGCTCCTCTACCAAATATTTATCTTAATACCTATCAGAGCAAAGATGAATAAACACGTCTATCATCCCTGAAACCTAAGAGGGAATGCTCATTATGCAAGTGCATTTATTAGATCTTCATTCTGTCTGGTTTTTTTGCTAAGCACTATAATGTTTATAACACAAATGTTTTCCCTCCTTCACACATATATTAAAATGTAGAAAACAGCTCTGTACATCATGTTAATTATTACAGCTAGAATCTTAAGATACTGCAATATTTTCTACAGCTTTCATTTGAACTTTTTCATGTTTCCTTTTAAAAAAACCGCTTCAATCTTACCCTATTACCACACCTTATATTTCTAGTGAGTAATGTATCTAAAGCCTGAGATAAGCGTACTGTCAACTGTTATATGCATAATTTAAGCAAACCACAAACAGAATCAACCTTCAAGACTTTAAACTTATATCAACACCCACATGCATATACATATGCTCAATTTCACTCCTTCCTTTTGTCTTCTTTAAAACAATACTGCAGTATTACAACAATAAATCTTTAACTATAAATTTTGTTCTCAGTCTTGTGTGATTTCATTGTGCAATTAATTTTTAAACATCCCAAGTGATACAATTTGTTCAGTAAAATTGGAAAATACTCCTTTTCCATATAAAAGTGAAAGCAAGCATAAATTCAATAACATACTGAAATATCTCCGCAAAAATGTTTTGTAACTTTGCTTATTCTTATGAGATGGCTGGAAAAATAATTTCTCGGTTCTAGAAATACAGAAGCTATCAAAGAAAACTAAGACTGGAGCTTGCTTACAGAAGCATCAGGTACTTCAGAAGTGTGTTTTGAAGAAAATAGCAGCTGCAAAAATACGTAACCTGTTCTTTAATCAAGTTCAATCAGAATTCAGACATAGTAGCACAGTGCTCTGTAAAATGTGACTGGCATAAAAAAAAAAATAAAAATCCTTCAACGGTGGAATAAGTGGCCTAAATTTCAGAAGTATTCATTACCAGAAGCTTTGAAAACTCAAAGAATCAGGACATACTGAACTTAAAACTGAGTGAATCAAGTTTTCAGATCTAATGACAGCTAAGAAAGAAAGAAAAAAGAAGAAAAGCAGAACGTATTGTAACAGGATTAATAAACAATAGCATTGCAACACTTTGGTTGAGGATACACCAATGCCTCATAAATGCAACACTAAATTTGGTTTGAGTGTTTGTGTATAAAATAGCTTTCTTCATCTACTTAAGGAAAAAAAGTTTAGCAGGGAATAATTTACATTTATTTGCTAAATTCCTATGACAATGCATTCCATTAATGCATCTCAGGGTTCTTTCTGGGAAATGGAAATAGAATTCCAAGTTCCCACCATATGTGTCCTGATAATCCTCCTAATATTGCATTTAAGTTTGCATTGGATATGCAACATTACCCTTTCATCCCAATATCAAGAAAATAGTTTCCTTGTATTAAAATGCTAAGAAGAAAAGAACCACCAACAGATTAAAAGCACGCTTGAAGTAATTACATGGATTTATCATTTCTGTTCAATAAGTATTTGTTAGCAAGGCATACTGCCATATGTACACATTTGGGTTTCACAGCAGACATTTTTGCTTTGTGCTTACAATACCAGTATGTACTTTAGTTCTCAAAAAATTATTATACAGAGCTTTTGTTCACTTATTTCCAAAAAAACATTATCTTCTTATTGCCATATATACCATATTCACATAAATATGTTGAATTTCCCATTCTTGAAGGTCTGTTCCTCATTAGCACCGCCATAATTATTTCTTTTCTTTCTTGTCTTCCTTGGATGGGTTTTTAACTATCTTTTTTGTTTCTTTGTCTTTTCCCACCTGAATAGTACCATCCTTTTCACTGGCTGATTTTTTTATGGTGTCCTTGGATTTTACATTTTTGTCTAGACCTTTTTCCTTTTCCTTTCCTTTGTCTTTTTTAGCCTTCTCAGAATCTTTCTTTGCTTTATCCTTATCAACAGCTTTCTTGTCCTTTCGATCAGCAGCATCTTTTCCTTTCCTGGCTTTCTTTTTTTCTTCATCATCTTTGATTTCCTCCTTCTTGGATTCCTGCTTGTCTTTTAACTTCTTGAGTGGTTCTTTAATGCCTTCTTTTTTTTTTTTATTTTTTCGTTTAAAAAAGAGGAAATATTCCATAAGAGAACCATTTTAGATTAGAAAACATCTTATAAGCAACAAATTTAAGACCAAAGCAACTAGCTTAAGACCAAATTCTCACCTAATGTTTGTTAGATGACAATTTAAACTTGCATAACAAACTATTTAAGCTTTAAGCCATCTAAACAAACTAGTTCTGGCTTTTAGCAATATCTCACACCATGCAGACAGCTAATAACCTTAGCTTACTGCAACCGCATCTGAATGAAGCATTAATCTAGTGAAAACCATGCCTCTATTATCCTACAGTTAGCTAATTTCTACAGAATGTTAAAACCAGTTTTATCTGTGAGCATCAGAATCTCATTGTATTTTGAATATTTGACAATAGTAAGACTATTGTAAGATCTAGAAACATCAAGGGCACCACCAAAAGAACTACAAATGACAAGTGTTATAACATCACAAATGTATACTGCAACATTTTATTGACTCCAAAAAAAAATTAACTTGGTTTGACCATAATTAGTGAAATCATAGTAACAATTATAAATTACTTCTTACATATTTGCTTTTCCATCTGTAGAGTTATAAGCAATATTTTTTGTTTGTCTTACTTTTCAAGTTTTATGTCTTATGCTTAATTTCTCTATTTCAAGTCACTTTTGGCTGTGACGCGACATCTAGATAATATATCAGAAGACCAGTCAGAACACCATGCTTGACATTTAAATGCTCAGTATTTACTTCCACTTTGGCCACAATTTTAAATAGCACCGCATCTGCAGTGTTCTCCAGAATAAGGAATTTTACATCAATAAAATTTGAAAACTTTTCCATTAAATCTCTGCATGCAGTATTGGTATTTAATTTTAAAATTAGCACTCCCACATTATTAAAATAATAGCCTTTTACATAAAAATACAACCACTCTACTTCTATTCAGACTTCTGAGAGAAACTGTAGTCAATAAGATAAAAAGCAGCCAAGTGACAACACTTCCGTAACATTTGCCTCTGACTGCTGTGTAACGTTTCTGAGAACGAATGATTCAATCATAAAGCTCGTTCCAAAAGAAATAATATCACTATTCCTTCCAACTGTTTTTGGCATAAAGCATTTGAAATATATCATACCATTTCTTCATTTTCATATCAAACAGTGAAAAAAATTCCAAAACACAGGAATAAATTGTTAAAAGACATTTATTGTATTCTTGGAAACACACAATTTGCAACCAGGTCATACCAAGCCCAACATGGAACAAACACTACAAATTTCAGCTTGCATGCAAGATACTAAGATAAGTCACACTCATGTGAGCACAATTGCTTCCTTCAGCAAATGCACTCGTTTTCTAATGTGACTTTGTATAACAGCATGCATTTTTCACATACTACTAGAAAAAAAAACCCCAAACCACATTTAAATTCAATTGTCTTTAATGCAACAGAGACTGTGTTCTTTACATAACATCATGCTGTGTAGAGATAATTGAGCATATCTAAAAAGTTAAGCCCCGAAAGTACATGTGGTAGTTTGGTGTTACACTAATATACATAAATATACATATATATAATATAAATATAAAATATATAAATAAATATATTATATATAAAGGCTAACAGGTCTTTTTAGTCTCTCTGTTGCACTGAACACATTTCGACTATTATGTCCTGTTCATACAGTTATTTATAAATAAATAACTGGCATAAATTGATTGCAAGCTACCCTACTTTAATCTTTTGGAAAATTTATAAATACCACAACTGCAATCAATCCAGCAAATAATATTACAGGGGAAGTTATTGAACTTTGCCTAAATTTCTCCTCCCATAAGAAAGAATTCTATGAAACTACTCAAGTACAGACTTAAGCAAAAATTAAGGCACTCAAGTCCAATTACAATAAAGTAACATTAATTCATGGAAGATAACTAGAGAAGGATTTTACACAGAGCAAAATCTGCATGTTCATCAGAACAGGGGTTTTTTTGTAGACTTGTAAAATATGAAGTTAAACTACCTAAGACAACTGTTGTAAAAAAATCTGCACAAACGAAATATAATCTCTAGTTAGGGAAGTGCTCACATTGACGTTAAATTACAATCAGTAGCAAAAAACCCTTACTGAGCAACAGGGAGGATAATAGTTTGCTATACCATTAGACAACACTTACCCAACATAGGTAGTATTAGTAAACATTATTATAACCTGCAGTCTGTATTTGCGCATGCATTTCAGACATTATCTGCATTAAGTTCCACAAGAAAAAGAACATGAAAAAAATACCTTTGACTTTAGTTTTTTTCTTGGCTACCCCTCCTGGCTCCTCACCTGATTTGTTGCAAAATGGAAATAGGTTATGAACATGATGTACAGCAAACATGACATAAAACTTTCCAACCTGTCATGCCATGTGAAAAGTTATCTTTACATAGCACAATGCAATGCTATGAAGACATAAGGAATGTAGTACTGAGATGGAAGACTGACTAATCATAATCTAAGAAAAGCACCACATTACCAGATGCAGGCTACTTGAGATACTTCTTAATTACTTAGAGCTAATTCACTTCTCTCCAGACAGCAGGATACCATGAAATTATGACCAATATCCCAGCTGATATCCCAGACAGGTATTGTGCCAGTTCTCTCTCAAACCCACTTCTATACAATTTTACAACTATTTAATAGACATATTGACACACACACACAAAAAAAAAAAATCTTTAAACACCTATGTACTTAGATTGTATAAATTGAATATTTTCCCACAATTAATTATAATCTATGTCTCTTTATCCAATATGTGTTTTAGGAAGGTATTGCTCATATTCCAAAAAGCAGTTGCCACTTCATTTCAGCTAAAATACTTACTGCTTCACTTAAGATTATTTAAGACTATTAAGACTTTTATAAAAAAAAAAAAAACAAACAAAAAATCCAAAAAAAAAACCCCACACAAAACCTTACTTCCCAAAGCCAGGTGCTGCTCCCTTTTCCCACTGTAGCTAACAGAAACTGAGGTCATGTAGCATCTTGATCATGCTTACATCTAGTTCTACAAGAGGCATGAAGGCAAAAGCACTCCCCAAAATACAAATAATTATTAGCCTCATCTTTCTAATAACATAAAGAGATATTGGATTATCACCACCATTCCACTGCATATTAAGACTTAAACCCCATAAACATAACTATCTCAACCACAAAAATCATGTGCATTGCTACCCCAAAACCAGGAAGTTTAGAAAAGTTATGTATTAGTTTTAAAAATATATTTTACTCAATCTTATTAAACAAAAAGAGATTCCCCCATCTCAACATTAGGCTTCTCATTCAGACATATAAAGGACCTACACTGGGCATCGGAACCTCGAGTTTAGGTTTCCAGAGAACAGTTAATAAACTACCCAAACTGCATTAATATAACTCAACACTTACACTTAATAAAACCAAAACAAACCAACTACCCATATTCCACATTAAATTAAAAAAAAAGTCATAAATTTAAAGAATGTAGTCATTAACGTTACTGTAATCAACTTGAATCTAATTCCTATCTTATATGGTTTCTAAGCATCAAACATTGACATTATGGTCAACATTTCTTTAAATTGTGTTAAGTCTGGTAAAAACATACTTTTTACCTCAATTAACTTACAAACCCATAGCTGAGATACGAAAGCCTTTTTAAGCTCCTCCCTCAAAGATTACCATCGTTGCTGAAGTCCAGAATTTCAACTTGACTAAATTCATCATTTAGTCTTATTACTTCTAAGCAGCGTGTGGAATTAAATAATAAAAACAGATTTTCTCATTCAAAGGGAATAGACTCCAACCTTGTTATACTACAGCATCAATGAAAAAATAAACTACTCTGCAAAGTTGCACAAAGCCATATTTAAATTTCCAGCTCTTCCTCTCTTTTCATACTAAAATTAAATGTTACTCGATATTTTACAATACACTTAAAAACATGCCTTAACAAGGAAACCTGAAAATGTCACAAAAGCCTGTATACACAAAAATTATCATAAAGATATCTGAAAGGCTATAAAAATAAACACATGTAGCGCTTCAAAAGATAACAAAATACCATGTTCACTGATAATTGATATTTCACTTGTTAAATATTTAGGCAAGCCGCAGTTTGTTTCCATCTGCTCTTATACAATGAATAGCATTAAGACCCTCAGTAAATTATCAATGCATGACATAATTCCATAAATCATGTCTAGTTTCATATATTATTAACAGACCCATTTAGAGGAAAATTATGTAGAAAAACATATTTCAAAATCTTAATTGTATGTAATAAATACAAGACAGAAATCCTGCTGCACCTGGACTGGGTCCCTACAGTGGCTATGGCATAGAGTATTCTCATTTGTTAACTCTAAACAGGCTGTTTTGCATATGGGTGCAAAACACTTGGTTTTTCCAAGATAGCAATGTCGTGGGGAAAATGATAAAACCTAAGTAAATTCATTGGCAAACACTAAGGGTCTTACAGCCTTGGGGCACACAAACCAAATGTACCGAATTTTATGAATCATGTAACTGAACTTGTGGACTCTTATTCTAAGTTCCAATTCAAGTGTCTTCACACCTTATTCGAGCCACTAGTTTTTTAAGTATCTTCTTTTTTGCAGTCAGTCCTACATTATAAATTCTATATTTCTTTTTTGTATTGCCAGCACTGGACATCTATAACAACATACATGGTTATAATGGAAGGTCAGAAATGGCTACGGTTGGAGTCAGTGAACTAAAAAATAAGATTTCAAAGTTAACATAGATGGATAAGTTTCCAATATTTCCCAAAAGAACCACTTTAAACAGTCACATTAAAAATTAAATATTCACACTGGAGTGGTTATTTTGACATAATGCTTAACGGTAGATAACTTGGTATCTTAACTCATTCTTTGAAACTTAGAATATTACAAAGTATTCAAATTCCGCTACAAAAATTCAGTTGCTTCCTATATTTTTCTTCAAAAATCTTCAAGAGGAACCACAAAAAAAAATCTTCAAGTAACAGAATTTCAGCATCAAAAGGAAAACATATGAATACTATTTTTATTCATCAAGATAAGCACAAAGCATCAAAACAAGTAACACAAAGCACTCAGTCTTTTTGAGCAGTTTCATGGATTTTGACAGATACGTTCTCATATTTAACAATATATTAAGAAACCTGAAGCATACTCCTATATACTGAAAACTAACATCCTTGCCACACAAAAACATTCCTAGACATCAATTTCACCAGAACACCTACCTGCACAGATCCTTTTTCCCTGCTAACAACTCTAAATTAAGGTGGCTTATTCACTTACATGTGAAAAAGGAAGAGGCTACTACACATTTCCCATAGAAAGCATGTGGTCAAAGTCAGCACAAAGCAGCTGACACAGAACTTTCTACCCTTCTGCAGTTTGTGCAAAGCCTGAATAACAGAACAGAAAGTGTCAAGCTTTAAGCACTAAGACTTTTGTTCAGATTCTCTAAATTCATGGAATTCCACCAAAAAACTTCTTCACTGCACAGAAAATCAGCAAAAGATATTAAAATTACAGAACTAAAAGAGAAATACAAATTTGTAAATCAAACCTGTTATCAAACTTTCTTTCCATTTTCCTCCTCCAGAACTGCAAGCCAGAAAAAGCTTTGATTGATTGCATATGCACCTGCACATAATTATTACTATTATTTTGCTTTTATAATATGCTACATTGAATATACAAGGTCATCTTCTAAAAAAAAAAAAGATGAAAAAAAAGGGCTAGCATCCACTCCATTTACCACCCACCCACTTTGGGCATACCAAATCCTGAAACCCTCCCAAACACAAGAGCTTATAATATATATAACTTGCATAAAAAAGTTTAAAAACTCTCAATATAGTCTCAATAAGTTTATTTACTATATCTTGCTTATTTGCTTGTTTAACTCGAAAATTAGAAGAAAAATTCAAATTGGAGACATAAGACAGAAAGCATTTTCTTTTCTGAATTCAGAGATGTGTAAGTGGCATCTTGTATGAGAAGATACAAGAAACCAACAAGTAATTCTTGCCTTAAATAGCCTTATCTTGAGCAATCCATCCTAACATACCATAAGAAAGACAGTATTCAATGTATTTCATACTGTTGTGCCACCTTTATGATAGCTGTTTAACTGATGGTAAGTGAATAGGGAAAACAGGATGCATCTGTACACAGTGACTGAATTGTGCACAATAGCCTTCGCCAGTTCTCAAAGACTAACCAAATTACCTTTAAAATATAGGTGTTTTTTCCCCCTCCCACCTGACCAAGAAATGAAATGAAAATCCTTCTAATACTTTGATGCATTCTTCTTCTAGTATAACATCCAACAGCAACCTTTATGAATAACTGTAAAAATCATTAAATTTCTCCTAAGGCCCGTCAATGGAGACTAAGCAATAATGAAAAACTACCATTAAATGAAACTTAGAGTTGGTAAGCCTTATTCACTAACCTTGAAACAAACATCAAGAGTGCAAGACGGAGGTCCTCAGAAAAGCTCGGTTTTTGAGAGAAAACAGTACTGGCAGAAAGTTCTTACAATAAGAATTGCAACACATAAGTGAACAATTTTCTGTTGGCTCTATTCAAAACTAAGTTATTCTATATATGATGAACATGGCAATTCCTCCTCTTCCCCCATATAAGTCACTACCTCATTTTCAAATTAAATATTGTTGAAGGTGGTCACAGAAATCCAGGGTTCAAACCTTCCATGTTCTCAGTCACTTCTGATGTAAGGGTACTAAGTTTCCTTCCCTCTCTACAGTATCTTT
Organism: Phaenicophaeus curvirostris; assembly: GCF_032191515.1. Lineage (NCBI taxonomy): Eukaryota > Metazoa > Chordata > Aves > Cuculiformes > Cuculidae > Phaenicophaeus > Phaenicophaeus curvirostris. The sequence goes on from NC_091394.1 coordinate 61,185,799, forward strand.
ACATGAGTATCACAACAATGCGAACAAACACTTATGTTACAAAGGTTAGTGCAGTATTTTGTTTGAAGGCTGTAAACTCCTGCAGAAGACTGGCAGTTAAAATACCAGACATTTACCAACATGAGGAAATGGCAGAGCAAAACATGTCACATTTCTAAGAATGGTGGCCAGACTGGAAGACAACAGCTTTAGTCAGACACACTTTGGTAGCTCTGAAAAGTTTTATACATATGCCCCTTAAGGAATATGAAGGTAGTCAATGAAAGTTTTGTATCCAATTTAACATAAAATCATTAAATTTTCATTCTTTACTAGCTATACAAGCTAGCAAGTTCCTATCACTTAAACAATATATATTCTCATTTAAAATGTTTTGTTACTAATTAGCTCCTATTTTAAATTCTCAAACCAAAAACTATACAAGGCAAAGCCACTGCTTTCCACCTAGAATAATTATTCTAAAATAATATCAGAAGGCAAACCTGCTACAGTTTTCTACATATAGTCTAAAACCACTGTAAGTTTTCTGGACTTCTTTTAGAACATTAATATACTGACTGCAATTTATGTAACTGATAATCACCTCAAATAAAACTCAAAATTTAGGTTTCAATTTCCTCAACTAATTTCAAACACTTTGTGTGGACTTAGAAGCAAGAGCTGAGAGACAGATCAGTTTACCTTGCTTATCTACATATTACACTCAGCTTAACCTTTTTGCAATTAAAGTTTTGGTTGTTGGGGTTTTTTTTACGTTATAAAACCAAAACCAAACAACAGACCTGCCATGCTGATACAACTAAAGACTCCTCCAAATCTTATTACTACCCTTAGTAACCAAGTCTCGTTTGCAATTATAACTAATGCAATTGATTATAATCAATCTTTCCTATCCCAAAATTTAGCAGAGCTTTGACCTCTCTGCTTACCACCAGTTAGGGTTTAATTGTCAACTCTACAGGAACAACACCAGGCAAGAGTAAACACTTCAAAAAAATCCCCAAACCTATATTCTGGAATCTAAATACTAAATAAGAGAAATAATAGAAAGTTATTTACTGTTAACATTTCCCTTGGGTCTTCCCCTTTGCAACCCCTTTTTTCTCCTCCAACAAATTTTTTATTCCCACTAGCTGTTTTTGAGCAGACTTCTGCACAATAAAATCAACAAGCAACTTGCACAACAACAAATCAGAACTTTCTTGCCCTGTATTTCATCTCCTTAGCCCAAATTCAACTAATTTTCTGTTTACTGATGTAGTCATGACCTACTTCATTGCCTGCAGCTTTCTCATGGTTCAAGCGACCCACTTAACCTCCATTTCATTTGAAACTTCAGTTAACCAACGTATATTTTAACTACCTGGTATAGACTTGATGATACAAAATTCTCATAGCCAAAACAAGGAGAGAACATCTGCTATCTAGTTCCATTTCCAAAGCATCTACACTAGAATTCAATGTTCTGTGACAATTTTTCTAATTCATACTTAGAGATATTATCACACAATAGCAATGAAACTTATTTCTAATTCAAATATGCTTCTAGAACTAACAGGAAAAAAATAAACAGAACAACACAGGCTTGCTTTATTTCCTACCCCTCAGATTCTTGGCAAGTTTCTTCACTTGCTACGAAACTTCTCAGCAATTTTCCACAGATCTGCTAGCATTTATTTTCATAACATACAGGGTTTGTTTCTTTGCTTTGCTTCAGGCTTCGTTGCTTAACACTAACACTTATTCTTTTTTCTTACTTTTTAAAGACTGAGTAGAACCCGGAGTTGTATGATTTAATGAAAGTGGTTTTGGAAGAGGCACGTTAAACTGCTTTAAAATTTGCATGCCAAAGCAATTGAAAATTCATTTCATTTAAAAACAGTTTAAAAATTCAGTCTGCAACCACTAGTGTTAGAACACGAGTCTAAACTTCATATGGGAAAAACTTAAGTACAGCAGGAATCATAATAAACAATTTCATATAATTTTAAAGCTCAGCTGATTGAGTACATCATCCATGTATTAAAATGACAGCTCAGTTTCAGCTTTCAGTACCCGATACAAACTGCAGAACACCATTATAATCTCCCCTTTCCATACTAATAAATTTATCATAGCAGACTTGTACATAAAAAATACTTTTGGAACAACTGTCATGTCACAGTTTCACAGGAAAAGGATTAAAATTTGCAAAACTGCATCAAGTTTTTGAATTTAGCAAGGAATAGAAGACATTACATTCTAATTTCCAATTAGTCTTTAATATTTTCAGTACTACATTAGAAATACATGATCACAGCTTCCCACTTCCACAAAAGGCCCACCTCAAAAAAACTCAAACAAATATACAACAGCCCTTGTGATACAATTGCTATATATAAAAAGTGACTGAAAACTTAGTTCGAAAACAGACAAATCAGCGGGAACAAGCCATATAGTGACATAATATCTTCCGAATACAACAGATGTTAGCTAACTTAGAAATAAATGCTTCTGTAAATTTTTCAAGCACTTAAATAAAGTGCTTTTATTTGAACAGGTGAAAAGAATCTGAGAAATCAATTAATCACAAAATAATTTATTAAAATTATATTTCACAAGAGAATTATCATTGTCATGTCTATATTAAGGTCTAACATGTAGTCATGCCACAATACAATCAAAGCTGCTACAAAACACTTCAGTTAATGTTTGCTAGAAGGACAATGTTACAGTGTTAACAGTAGAGGTTATTACACTTAGCTTTGTGCACAAATTGCACAAATTGAAACACATACAGAAACCAACTACACAACTGCAGATACATGGTTTATTCTACATATTTACATAACTGTATCTGCCACCCTGTCACAAAAATGGAAAAGTCACTGAAAGGCTTTCAACTAGCGAAACTACATTGCATGGCTGACTTCAATTCAATCTGTACAGTGTCCATTTGGGAGCTTCCCCATCACTGCCATAAACTCTTGTTATAATAATACTGATGATTTCATGATATTTTTGAAAGCCAATTAAATTAGTCTCTCAGTCACTGGTTCTGTAAATCCAAAATAACACAAGTCTTTTTTCCCTGAACCCCTTCATTCTGTGACGTACCATCAACATCATCTGCAGCTTCACTCTCTTCTTCTTCTAGTGTTTCAAAAGGAGTCAATACATCATAGAGAAATGAGAGAAAGCCATAAAACCAATCAGAGCTTTCCTCTGCTAAAATATTAAGGACTTCCTCAAGGGAATCAATATTTTCATTACTGCCATCTTTGGTCAGGCCTACACAAGAATAGAGGAAAGAGAGAGAGAGAGGGAAGGAAAAAAAAATAGCAGTTAGGTGGAAAGAGGAAATTGTAAAAGGAGGATCTGTGAAAGATATGTCACAGGCAGTAGTCTTTACAGGAATGCTAATTAGGAAATAGAGAGGTGTTAAAGTTGAATCTTTCAAAGTGCAGACTACAATTTGGACAATAAGCATGCACAATATTACGCCAAAATCTTTAAAAAGGTGGCAGCTTTGCTTTCCCTTTTTCCTGATCTTAAACCCAAATACATTTATATTCTGTTTTCTTGCAGCAGCATTTACCTTTAGATACTTGATATCACCCAAATTTGACTCTTTTGTTAAACCATCATATTCAAATTTGAAAGCTTGCAATCAATAGTTGAGAATAACATTTAAAAGCAAACATTATTTAAACAAACTTGTCACAAACATACTGTTAAAGATAACATTTATTCTAGCATGCAGAACTCCGATTTCCTTAGAAGTGAGGACTCTAATTGCTGCATGGGAGTATTTTGCAGTTTGCTTGCTTGCTTGCTTTTTTAACACGCTTACCAATCATTTTTTTTTCTATCATATATATTCTACATGATATATTTCCTCAGGAATTAATTGCAAACCTAAGGATATAGAGGAAAATTAATACATAGCCAATATAAAGGGTGTATGTGTTGTTAAACAGAAAATCTAAAGCAAGCTAAAGATAACTGAAGTAGAGACTGCCAGAGTAGCAAAGAAAGAGCTTGTCACTTCTAAACTCGCTGGTATCAGGAGTTGCTGTCTTGGGCTATGAGACACACTGATGCAACTTGTCTTTGTAAAATACAAATAAGTCATGATTATTGCTTTTTCTTTTTTTCTGTGTTAAAATCCACTGTTTCACAGTTACTTCTAAGTAACATCGCAACTTTTCCACTCTGGGAAAAGTACAACAGAATGACCTAGCAATGACAAACGTCAATTACTGATAAATTTTAAAGCAAGACAGGGAGGAATTTCCTCTGCTTCTAACCAGAAGAAACTTTTGTTTGTGTTGGAAGGAGAAGCAGAAAAGTGAGCTAAAGGTGAAGACAGATTGTTGACACAAAATTAAGTGAACATGTTGCACGTGCAGACTAAAAAGCAATATTAGGTGAAGGTTAATGAAACATTCAAGATAGAAGAGCTCATGGCAGAGACATTTAACACGTTTCAACACATTTTTCTTACAGCACATAGTGAAAGCATCAATGATAATTCTGAGGAAACTTCGAAGTCCATGATGTTCCACATCCTTGTATCTGGATGTCCAGAACCTCTACTTGAGTGACCAGCCATTCTCTTTAATTTTTCACTGGATAGCCCAAAGGTTTAAAAATGACAGATTGAATCCAGGAGGTACTCAAGGTATTTTAAATATCCCTCTCCAACTTCTTCCATGGCTTAGTTCTATAAAAATTAAATTTTGCAGACTTAACTTTATGCACAGCAGTCATCATTCTAATTTGTTTTCAAAAATTGGACCAAGCAAGACGTAAAGACAAACCACAGTACACATTTACTGAAGAATGAAATCTCAGTTTAAGATAAATATCGATCTAAGTTCCAAACATACAATTCTAAGTATTCATACCATTGTATTCTGTTGGAATCTGGCATTAAAAAAAACAAACCAAAACACACCACTCTCAAACAACCCCAGGCATTAGAGAGCAATCCTGTAAGCACCTAGAAAAGCATACAGATGCCCCTGTTTCTGCACTAAGTCAATATTCAGACTCGTGGGCCACCATCTTTATAAATTACAAAATGGAATACATCAGCACATTTCCTTTGAAAAGATTTGGACAACAAAGGGAACCATAGAAACTGTGAGAACACATCTTATAGTCTTATCACAAAAACCACCAAACAAGAAAACTCCAAACCCTGCCTTTACAAAACCTACTAAGATTAATATAATGGTTTTTGAATCTAAGAGAGGGGGGAGGAGAAAACACTTGAACCTGAGTCAGGGAGTATCACATTTCATATATAGATCTTTTTTCTTTCTCAGAAAGTTAAAACAAAACAAAACCAAACTAATTAATACTCAAACTACTTGTAGTCTTCATTCATCCCCATAATTGAGAACTTCTTTTCAAACTAAAAGTCACGCACTGATAACCACACGTAAGCGTAGTAAGAAGTGCCTGAAACTGGAGACAAAAATGAAACAGCCCAGTCAAGCAACCATGCCATGCTAATTCAGTGACCAACAGGTATTAACCATTTCAAAGGCGTTCTTAACATTACAATTCAAATAAAACAATCATCAAGGGAGTCAAAATCTTTATCTATTCAACAGTGTTACCACAACCAACAGGACAGAGGGCTTCCTTACGTTCATTTAACAAGATAAAGCCTTTCTACCCCTGCAAACAAGTTTCACAGGAATGAGCATAAGCAAGCCTTTGATATTTGAAGGTGAAGAAGAGTAAGAAACTTATCCCAAACAGCTGAACTGTACAAAAACATTCTTTTAACTCCCATTATCTCACCACAGATTTTCTGAACACACCATCTTTGTATGACGGCTTGCAAACATCTTATTCTACTATGGGGGAATCAGGGGAAAGAAGAGCTGGTTTACAGAAGCTTACGCTCTACTGTTCATTACCCTTTGATGCTGATTAACTAGGGGTTTGTTTTTGTTTTTCGTTTTCTGCATAGCCAAACCACTCTGATCTAAATGCACAAGAAAAATACATTGATGACTTCCTATAGCTGCACTTCCAAAACTGTACTAACTATTGCAGCCATTTAAGTAGAATTTCTCAGGATATTGTTGTTTGTTATGAAGGGCTGAAGTATAAAAAATGGCTTGGCTTCAAAGATTCTGTTACTGCAGACACTAGTACTCCCTATGCGTGCATTTTTATGTTACATTACTAAAGCTGTTTCTCTGTATTCTGTTCTTGAGTACAGTTATAACACTCCTCCCAAGAAGAATATCTTTCTTCCAAGAACAATCAGTGTGAGATGGACAAAGTGGGAAGAGAATTACAGGTAAGAGCAGCCCTCAAAGAGGCATATTAAGAAGCCTCTCTTTCCATTACCAAAACGTATTCAGTAAACCTTCAAAATACCTGTGAAAAAGAAAAAATGTGCAAGATAACTGCAGACTAGCTTCAACAAGTTTGTAATTCTACTCTGGATTTTTTTTTTTATAAATGTATACAAAACTAACTCAAATATTTAGAGTTTGTTGGTTGGCTGGCTGGGTTTTAGACAGGTCGTATATCCCCCCCCCTTTACTTTGCTGGGTGGGCAGGGAGGAGCAGCTCAAAAGAACTTAATCATCAAACCTTCTTTGATTTCAACAAATAAAAAGAACAGATCCTATCATAACTTAAACATACAAGATACAAAATCATAAGTTTGAATTCTTCTATTTAGGTGCGTCCAATACTAAGTTATCAGCTTCTAAAGCATTCTTTGAATTATAAGCTCATGCATTACTCAAAATTAAATTAACTTTTAAATACAGTTATTAATATGCAAATTAAAGCTTTACATTTGTAGTGAAAACTAAAAGATTATGGAAGTAGACACCACTAAACCACTGTGCATGCCACACTTTCAATATACAGTAGTTTAGTTATAGCTAAAGAACGGAAAAGAAAAAACTACATGCCTTCCTAGCATTAAACATCGAACAATAGTATCTCCTTTTTAAGTCAATATTAAATTAACAGATGAAACCACTTGCTGTTATCGTAGTCTGACTCAGAAAAATCCCAGCCTTTCAAGCCTTCAAACACAGCATATATACTAACAAAATCATCATAAATAAAATATAAAATTATTTACACATTCAAAGTTCAGAAATTTCCCCTCATGCAGTTGAATACATGCTTAGTGTCTGGTTTTGTCTACTATAAAGACTTCATTCTGGAAGACAAATTCCTCAAGACGTAATCTGGTCTTCCAGTTTCTCCATCTATATTTTAGTATGCATATTATTGTTCATTTTTCAGTTCATATTAAATGTTAAACAGAAACAACCACAATAATTTACTGGGAGCTTCAGTTAATAATACTGTATGCTAGTTATTAGAAAAATCTTTTTATATTCATAATTTTTATCAGTCTCGTATTTTTTCAAAATTTACCGCTTTCTTTGCACGGCAGAAAATATTCTTAAACTTGAATGAGATTTAAATCATATTTCTAAGCAAGCATTCAAATATAATAAAAATAACTTTTGTTCTGTGACCTTTTAATGTCATATTTGAAGCACAAGTTTTAAATGTGTGATAAGACAACCTTATAATAGAAATACTGTCATTTACTGGCAGAATTCCCAGCTATGTCAAGTTGCATAAAACACAGATGTAACAGAGCAGTAGTGTGTTTCTGCCTACCACCTAGGCAATCTTAATCCAACTAATAACGACCCAAAATGAGATTGATAGCCACTTTCGATACACTAAGTAACAGATGGAGAAAGACTAGGATTGTAACTATACAACTTGTTATCTTATTCAATATTTAACTTTAACACCTAATTCGTGGCTCTGAAGTATTTCAGAGCACTGGAGATCCTTTGGAATGCCTCTCACATTCATACCACCACAAACTGGTTCAGAAATTTCAATTGCACGGGTTTTCTTTAACCACAAAGGGATTAAACAAACGAACACCCCCCCCCCAAAAAATTTCTTAATTCTGAAAACGTAAATGGGGAAGAATAAAACTAATGCTAAATTGATCCTTATGGAGTGTGAGTTTCAAATAGCAAGCCCTAACATACTATTTGACCAGTGTGAGACGCTCCACTTTGCACTCCGCTCATTATAAGCTACTCTGCTATTATACACTACACTGGCTTTCTTTGGTATTTTGTTCAGTTGTATAAATTGCTAGGCTTGTGTGCTCTGAATAGGTTTACGTTTGAAAAAATCAATTAAACATTTTATCATGAAGTATGCAAGAAGTATCTATGCAACGCTTGATTGTGAAGCTGAAGATGCTATTGCTTTGACTGCTAGAAGATAGTGGTAGAAGGGCAACATCATGAAGCATGTCTAGTGATTGAAATCCCTCTTTGAGGCTAGCGAGCAGAAAAACATTCTCCCAAACTACAAGGAACAGAAGCCTAAAGCCAAAGTTTCAACATCAAAGAAAAGTCTGTGTCATGTAGGATTCCTGAAGGGTAAAGAAAATGAACAGACTTGTGCAGAAATCAGAACAGAGGAAAGACAGTACAAAAATATGCTAAACAAACAGTCATATAAGTAGAAAGGCCTGCTGGAAATAATTTTAAAATGTAGATGGCTTAAGACAAAAACAATGTTTTATATCTGGATGCATTTTTAGCCCCACATCTGACAAGTTTACTAATAATCACAGCGATTGTTCAACAGTTGACACAGCAGCATCAACCACCTAACTTCAAAATCATCCTATAAGTACTAAAATGCTTTCCACTTACATTGCTATACTACAAGAAAAAATTCTACTTGCTACAATTTATACACACAATCCTACAACTTGCATTAGGAAAAGAATTCCACTTCAGTCAAATCAATTTAAGTTCCCCAGTTAGGACAAAACCAGAAATACTGTTGTGACATTAAACAAAAACCCAAACATGACTATGACAACTGAATTATATAGATCATTACACCTGTGATTGTACTTGCCTAGCAATACTTTAGCATCTTCCACATCAAAATCTCCATCTCCGTCAGCATCATATATCCCAAGCTTGCCTGGAAATGCAAACAGAGCACGAGGAGAGAATCAGGGATTCTGCAGCACAGTGCTTTCAGCATGCAATGGATGACTGTCAATGCAAGTTGGTTATTTTTTTTTAAATGGTTTAGCCGTACTCTTCTTAACCAGATTTTAAGTTTCCTGGAAAATATTACAAAATATTTTAAGCTCCTTTCTGCACTTCCTAGACTTTAGACAAGCTAGTCTTTTTTCCATACATCTGTTTTGGTCCTTGATGTTTTAAGACAAATCTGTAATTAAGCAATATGCTTTATGTAAACATGCTTTGCTCAGAATAAAATTTAAGTTTACAAGTAATATTTGACATGTTTGAAGGTAAAGAAATAATAAAACAAGAATTAATCAATACATCTGTTTTCTGATTATGTTCTTCTTGCCATTCTAACTCTAAGAAATAAAGACAGGTATATAATTTTCAGTGCCAATTTAATAGCAGGTAAGCAACCCACTTCCTGGAGAAAGGGAAAATATTCATAATTTTATCAACAACTGTATAACATCCATTGCAGAAAAAAAGATGTCTGTCCTTTTATAGGTGACTAATACATCAGACTTCTCACTTTTATTTTTGAAACAGTGGTATACACAAAAGAACCATCCAGTTTCTATTAAAAAAGAATTTTTAGCATAGAATTGTGGTACCCAGGATTAGAAGTGTCCTGGGATTTCCAAGTGAGTAGAACGCTATTGAATTAGAAAATTCAGACCTAACTTTTAATAGGATTTAAACTCTCGCACACTGTTAGCAGAACTCTAGGTCCTTATAGCTTTACAGCTTACTATTACACTTTTCATTCTCTAAATGGAGGAACAACTTGATTGCCATCAAGATAAATTAAATATAGGTCTTAATACGTTACTTAGAAAAGAGTTACATGGAAGAAAGAGTTCAGACTTGGGTCTAGAACAGACAAAAATAAGGCCATCATCATTGTACTGAAGCAATCAGAAATGATCTTTATCAGATAATGGTTAAATACAAAAGACTGGTGGAAAAAATGTAATTCTCTAGAAAAGAAGAATTATATCATCTTCAAAACCATGAAGAAAGACAGATGAGAGATGACTGAGGTTCGTGTCATTGTAGAAAAACAGTAATACTCTAAAAAATTAAGAACGTAAAATGAACCAAAATGTTTTGCCATGGGACTGTAAAGCAAGCTTATTTCTCTAATATCCTACCTTGTAGGACCTCTGACAAGTTATAACGGAAATCCTTTGCTTTGGCTGCGTGCATGGTAAAAATATAGAAACCATTATTTGCATCACTAGACCCAATTAAGTTTTAAACCAGAAGCTTCTCTTAAAAATCAGTCCAGATGAAAAAAGCATGTACCAACAGATTTGTTAATCTGCAAAGCTTGTAAAACCAGCAGTTGCAGAAGTGCATGTTGAATCATCAGGAACAAAAGTTCTACCTATGGACATACATCTTGAAATTTGAGACATTAATTTCACCCTTAGATATTATATTAATAATACTACTTAACATTGTTATATTGAGATACAATTAATTATCACCATTATAAACTTAAAACTGAGATCATTCAACAGGTCATTCACAAGACGATCACTGATCAGTTGCCCAACTTTATAGGCAATACAGACCATCAGAGTTGTAAAGTTAGCTGCCCACTCTCTCAACTGCTGCTGCAAGTTTCTGAGAGCTTAAATTGAAATAATTTAAAGTTAGCTGACATCAAATGAACTGCAGTCTACGTGTTGCAAAGAGATCCAGATCTATCCTTAGAGATTTCTTCAACTATTTAATAAATGTAATATGTTAATAACTTTTTCCAGAGAATCCCATTTTACATCATAATACAGTTCACCATTAAAACATACTTTTTGAACTGCATTGCATGTTCTTATCATATGCAGCCACTGAAGTAGTCAATTCAGTTATCTAGAAATCTAAACTGGCCTCAATTTAATGTATATTATAGTTATAAGCATCTTAAGATTTAAAATTCTTACCTAGAACTTCTTCATAATCTACAAGTTCAAACCAGACAACTGCTACTGATGTCCAAACTCCCAGCAAAGCTATTACCATAAACCAGGTGAAAAATGAGCTTCCAGAGAGGCCTTCTTTCTTTCCATTCTTGCTTCCTCCATGCTTAGTCTCTGTTAAAATAAGGCGAGCAAATAGGAAAAAAGGATTTGATAACAGTTTGAAAATTACAATTGAGAATATAATTATAAATCTTGTTTCTCGAGACTAAACAGAATGAAAAAAAACAATTCAGTAACAATGTTCGGATTTCTTTTTGTTCTTTGTGGGTTGTTGGTTTTTGGTTTGTTTTTTTTTTTTAAATTCACCACTGTTACTTCCTTTTATATCACTGTGAATTACAGTGGAAAACTCAATTATCTAAGTAGAAGCCCTGTAGCCAGACACCAAACCCCCACATGTAATGTCTTAAACTTAGTTGGAAATCCCCTCTTCCTTCCCCCTACTGTTTGTTTATACAGACCTTTGCATTTTTTAGATGCTTGGTATTTATGCCAACAGTTCTCAAACTGCCACCAGAGGGCAATGCAACCAGCAGAAACAGTTTAGAAGAATAGTTTCTTCTTAAGAAAATTTCCAAGCTAGTTGAAGTGCCTCACAAAATCAACATGAAAATTCTAATAACCTAAGAAGCCTCTAAAAACTAAGCCATATTAAGGGTAAGACTCTAAGTTCAGACACTCTACCAAGTAAGAATATCTTCCCTGCTGTTAAGAATCAAGCAAAGATTCACTACATACTAAATACCTTTAGACTTCCAGTCTTCCATGTACAAGTAGAAGAATGACACAGAATTAATCCAAATCACAGCTTCATTTATAGCCACGCATATGGAAAGTAAGCGTATATAAAAAAAAATACAATAACTATAAACAAACCACCAGGAAAAGAAAAACCTCAACCTAGCTATAGCTAGTGGGGTTCATATGGGCAACATCATTATGGAAGACATTAATTACTTTAGGATCATTTTGGGCAAGAAAGATACATGTAATAAATACAGGCATCCAAAAAAATGCCTGTGGCCTCTGTCCAAAGCTGGCATTTGGATTCAGTTTCATATCTAACAGGCTATTTCTCTTCTTTTCTAAGCACCAGCCTTTGCCTACTTTGCTACTTTCAGTACCAGTTATTGAAGTAAAACTATATCTTACACATTTTTAAATACTCTAGGAACTTTGTAATGAATATTGTGATAATATAATAAGGTACTTGTTAGTTAACTTGATCAACGCTGGTCATAGAAAAGACAAAAAAAGAACTCTCAACAGCTAATTATCAACATTTGGTTTTTAGAATAAAATAAGAGTAGCTGAAAGATGAGTAATGAGAGATTAGTGACTGACTGATTAATTCTGTTATAGATATTATACACGAGTACTTTCAGACCCAGGTAGTGATCAGGTTCACAGCTTTAATAAACCAACCTTTTATTACATTCATTGTGCTATATTCTGAGTTCAGACCAATAAAAAGAAAGCTCACATCAGCTCCTACTCAGCCCAGTAGTTTATTAAAAAAAAATAATCTTTCATTCAGACTACTCCATACAAAGATCAAATACCAACTATTTAGGGTTTTTTTTTTCTACATTAAACACAAAGCTGCCTTGGTATATGCTGTCCAATAATATTCAGAGAGAAACTTAGACAATTTGCCTCACCTCAGACTACTGTACAGTACCCTCATTACCTGTGTGTGAGGTCCATATTCATAACTCATAGTAATATCTCTTGTAGGACAAATGTGCAGGCTGTCTCAAAATAGAGGCAAAGACAAGCAGCTGTGCCAGTACATTCAGAAATATGATCAGCTCTATCCGAAAATTATTTATTGAACTCGAGCTGGAAATTTTAATATTCAGAAATAAACAATTACACTCTGCAGCAGCAGAACTTTGCTGCTCCTGTGTTTCAATGTAGTCAACAGAAGCTTTGTACGCATTTAGAATGAAACCTACAGGCTAAAAACATTGAGTTATTCTAGGTTACAGCTACATTATAGAGCAAACTAGGTATTAGAAGAGGCAAACAAAAGAGAATCTTACTGTATTTCACACTTACTCAGCTACCTTACTATTTTCTAGAGTTTACCACTTATCAAAGTAATCAAGCACAGCTGTATTTTTTTTTCCAATCCAGAAGATTGCTTCATGCAAATCCCTCAAAAAGATTATTTTCAGCATGCTTTTAAAAATCTGCTTAGAATTTACCCACGGCAGCTTGATCAGGCAGCACTTTAATATAAATAGAAGTTTTGTAACATAAAATTTACCTATGACCCGGCACACATAACCCTACATACAGGCTCAGAACAAAAGACTGCAAGGACTGACACTGGCTCAGAGCTCATTCTCAACAGTTAATTCTCAATTCAAGCCCTTTCCCTGCACATGCTGCCAGTCATGTCCAAAGTAGGTCACTTGCTATATCTGGTAAGCCTGTGCTTACACCACCAGATGTCTTTATGCAAACATCAGAAAGTCCTGGTGTGCTCTATTCCTCAACAACAAATCTTTATAAGTCCTGTATCTCCCCCACCCCACATTATGCCTAGATAAAAACATATAAAAACTTTTACTTCAGCTTATGTTAAAGACACCTATCAATTTCATATAATCTCAAAATAACTTTCAAGTCAGATATTTGATGACAAAACAATATCTCTTATATTAATGTGTATTCTACACAAGCAAAAACTAAGTAAGAATTATTGACCTGCCATAAACTCATAAATTCTATTCTCCAGAGAACATTTAAACACAGAACAGAGGCAGCCTGTAACACAGACTAGAACATTAAACTGGTTAAAAAAAAAAAAAATATCAACATACCACAGTAAGCCAGTTATTTTGCCAGTTACAAAATCAGACACAGCCAATATTTGTGACTACACATTTTCCATTTGTTCACAAAAAGATTAGGATTATACCTGTATCGTCAGCCATAACATTAGTGCTCTATTTCCACAGACAGAGTGTGTCGATATCTCCAAAAATTAACGTTGAAGCCAGAATAAGAAATGATTTATCCTCACTGTAGTCTTGCAACAGAAGCAAACAAATTTCCTAAAGCAAGCTCAGCTGGAACCTGAAACTGGACCCAAGAGAAACCTCTCCTCCAAATCTATTTTTAGAGCAGTTATCTTCAGGAGCCAAACGTTTTTCAGAACTCATATGGCAATCTAGCTCTGACGACAATCAAATTCCCTTACTCCTCCTAACAGAGCATCCTGGGTAGTTGATCCTTTCCCCTCCCCTTAATCCTCCAACATCAAGCACAGCAGCAAATGAAACTGAGCATATTGTACTGTAGAATTTTTGCTGCAATGTATGCCTCAGTGCCTGAGCTCTAAGGACATTAAATCCATCAGCATACGCTGAAACACAAGTCTGGACGCGAAGCTTGCTTGCTTACATTTGTTAAGTTGGCCCTCGCCCAAGAAACTTTCTCCATGTTGGCATTACTTTACCAAGCTTCCCCTGTATCCTGTAGAAACTACTCACTTGAAACTTGCTAACAACTTTAAGAATAAAAGACAACTAATTTCTAAGATGTAGGTTTGAGTCTTCTAAAAGTTACTTGAAACTGACCACACATGTTCTTGCTAAAGAGTTTTCAGATCAGAACTATTGCCCTGATTCACCTTGTGTTTGCTTCTAGCAGACCCAAAGCAGAGTTACCGATAGTTTTGCCAAAGCAAAGCCGGTTGCACTACAGTAAAATAACACCAAATGCCATGAAGGTAAACTAGGCAAAATTTCTACTGCATATTTGTTAAAAGCAGTGGGGGTATCTGAATTTGCTTTGTTGCCCTCCCTTTCCAGAAAGGGCTAACATTAATTCATTTCACTCTGTCCACCTTTAAATTCTGACAATACGCACACTACCTGGACAACTTAAAGCCAACACAAATTATTAACGATCAACATACTCTCTTCCCCTTAAAGGTTAAGAAAAGGAGTAAAAAAAAAAAAAACAACCAACACACTATTGAACTTATTTATATCTTCAGTTTTAGAAAACTATTAGTTTCCCACCACCAGCTTCTTTTTGGGTGAAAGACAGAAAACTCATTTCTCATTAGCAGCAACCCTGACAAAACTTTCAGGTTCTAACACTCTGCCTTTCCTCCCCCAAAGCTTCTATAAATAACCCAGCCATCAGGTAGATGAAGAGAACAGTAAATTGTTAGAGCTGCTTTGAAAAACAAAATATACCTCCTGTGGTTTTATCATCTAGCAACCAATTCCCAAATGCAATTATCAGTGGCTCAGGGGAAAGAAAAAAAGTGAGAAATAACAACCAACTAAGTTTAAGACTTTTCAAATGGATGCAAAGAAACTATAGGCAGTAGATTCTATAACTAGGTTATCATTTAACTATTTTTAAGGCACATGAATACATCAAACAGAAGAGATGTTTTAAGAAAGACTTCCTGACTAAGTAGGCTTCAGCGAATTGTGATGTATAACCAAATTAGAGCAAGATAGGAGAAAATTTTAAACACAGTAAAAATCACTAAATATACAGAGAAATCAACAGCTTATTAAGGGAAGTAATTTTACATGAGATTGCATGTAGACCACTGCATATAAAACCTATATTGTTTTGACAGATGAGGAAATCTGTTGCAACTTCACTTTGTCTGACTCATTTGCTGATACCATATCTTACTACACGTGAATTCCTAGAACATACAACTGATGCTGGGAACCTGAAGACCATGTTATAGACATATTTTGGGAGGACTGCTGCAAACCAGGTCTTACCTGGTTGAATGTCTATAAGCAGTTGCAGTATATCTTTCTAGTTCATTTCACTCAAATCTAGGTAAGTATATTCAGTGACAACAGCACAATGAATAAAACCAAAGTGGGTGGAGACACTCAAGGAATTAATTCAAACATACACTCCTAATCTGAACTAACATATATATGTTGACCTTTAACCAGGTACCCTGAGCCTTATCTTGTGCCCTTTAAAATCAATTCATTACAAAAACACATATACCCAAGAAGTGACAAACATCCTTTCTCAAAGAGGAAGCTACAGCTAAAATGGGGAAACTTCAAACACATTAAAAAGATGGCCCAAAGGTCCACAAAAGTGAACTAATCCTATAATCTGTGAAGAGCACACATCAACATACACCTTGAAAAATAAAGCTCACACATTATCTCACTGCACGCTATAGTTCAAATTACCAAACTTTACAAAATTTTGATCAGTTTTGTGAAAGAAAAAGGTTAAATTGAATAGATAGACACTTAAAATAAATTTCAAGGTTGAGATAGCTAAGCCAGCAGAGAAGACTTCTTTGAGGTCCCAGTGACAAGTGGAGTTCCCCAGAGCTCAGTGCTGGGTCCAGCCCTGTTCAATGTCTTTATCAATGATCTGGATGAAGGCATTGAGTGCACCCTTAGCAAGTTTGCGGACGACACTAAGCTGGGTGGAAGTGTCGATGTGCTGGAGGGTAGGGAGGCTCTGCAAAGGGATCTGAACAGGCTGGACCGCTGGGCTGAGTCCAATGGCATGAGGTTTAACAAGGCCAAGTGCCGGGTCCTGCACTTGGGGCACAACAACCCTATGCAGTGCTACAGACTGGGAGAAGTCTGTCTAGAAAGCTGCCTGGAGGAGAAGGACCTGGGGGTGTTGGTTGACAACCGACTGAACATGAGCCAGCAGTGTGCCCAGGTGGCCAAGAAGGCCAATGGCATCTTGGCTTGTATCAGAAACGGCGTGACCAGCAGGTCCAGGGAGGTTATCCTCCCTCTGTACTCGGCACTGGTGAGACCGCTCCTTGAATCCTGTGTTCAGTTCTGGGCCTCTCACCACAAGAAGGATGTTGAGGCTCTGGAGCGAGTCCAGAGAAGAGCAACAAAGCTGGTGAAGGGGCTGGAGAACAGGCCTTATGAGGAACGGCTGAGAGAGCTGGGGTTGTTTAGCCTGGAGAAGAGGAGGCTGAGGGGAGACCTCATTGCTCTCTATAACTACCTGAAAGGAGGTTGTAGAGAGGAGGGTGCTGGCCTCTTCTCCCAAGTGACAGGGGACAGGACAAGAGGGAATGGCCTCAAGCTCTGCCAGGGGAGGTTTAGGCTGCACATTAGGAAAAAATTTTTCACAGAAAGGGTCATTGGGCACTGGAACAGGCTGCCCAGGGAGGTGGTTGATTCCCCTTCCCTGGAGGTGTTTAAGGCACGGGTGGACGAGGTGCTAAGGGGCATGGTTTAGTGTTTGATAGGAATGGTTGGACTCGATGATCCGGTGGGTCTCTTACAACCTGGTTATTCTATGATCCTACGATTCCCGTTCTACTGTGTTCAAATACTGTGACTTCTGGTTTGTTCATTCTTTTTTGAGGAGTCAAATTGTTTCACTAACTCAAAATTAGTATTACTAACCTCACTAAGATCACTGCTGCAAATTTGAAAACTATCTTCAAGTTAGTTTTGCTACAACTACATGCTTCATGCTATTTTAGTCAATTTTAGAAAAGCATAATTGACAATCAAGACTAGGAGTATGACTTCCACCTGTGTATCACTACTAAAGTACACACAAAGAAGCTTAAAGACAAAAAAAATCACTTACGAACACAAACAAAGGTAAGCTTAAAGCTAAGCTGTTGTAATCCATACAATTATTTCACACAAAGCTAAACTAGGAAGTTATATGGGAGTGATTATGGATCATCACAACAAGAGGGCGCACACCAGGAGGCAGTTACCAGAAATTAGAAACACACAGTAAGAGGAAAAATAACAAAACACTAACCTCAGAAAAATATCTAAAAATAGCATTTTGGAAGTAAAAATTATCAGTCAGCTACATCATCAAGAGATTTTAAAACAACCTTGTTTCAAAACCAAAATGCAAAGTGACATAAAAGAGATATGAGAGAGAAATAAAACACTAAAATAAGTTACAGTAGAACCATCCTATCACTAACAGAGCTGAACCAATAGCAATACCTGTGAGTATGGCCTACTACTGCTCAGCATTTTTTCCAGATGATCTTTTCCATATGATAACTGATTAAAAAAAAGTTGTAAGCCATTCTCAGTAACAAAATTGCAGTTATTTTTTTAAACAGCTTTTACAGAAAGGATTTTTGGATGAGGTCACTAACAAGTGTTTTGAATAAAGTCTACAGAATTCTGTTGCTATTATTTTCCCTCTTCCTATTAACGTATACAAGGGTTGTTTGTTTTTTTAACTCTCACTACTATGAGACAGGTCATACACATGCACACATATGTATGCATACATATGTACTTTTTGTGATCTGTATTTTTAAAGCCTAGGCTCAATAAGAAAGTGCATTGAACTGTTCCATCCTTAGAAGTCCACCCATCATAATGATCGCAAATGCTATCCTAAGGTTAAACAATTTTAATCTTTAATTTTCATTTAGTCTACCAAGGACGAAATAATGCACTTTTAGTGGACAAATCTAAGTTTCTGATGTCCTTTTATAAACTATATTTCATTTTGCAAGCGAGAGAGGGTACTGTTTTGTCTCTGATAACTTCACAGATGGAAGGCAGATTTTTACTAAAAAATACTTGTATTATCACATATCAAATATCCCAACCCTAAATTTTCACAAATAACCATACCCAGAAATTTTTTTTTTTAAAGTTTTGTAATCATTACAGCAAGGTCTTCAAAGATAAGATCTAAAGCTTAAGGTAAAAGTTTATTTTTAATAAATTCAATATAAAGTCTTCACGATACAAAATTGATTTTTCCTTTTGATATCTAAGTTATCTACACCTGCAACCATAATGGAAATTAGGAAAAAAAGTGGGTTTTTTATTCTTATTCTCATTAAAAGCTAGATTTATGCTCTGCACTATATATAATCTAGTCTATATTTTTACAAAAATATCTATTCATATCATCAAAGGACTTCACAAAATTAAAAATTTACTAGACGAAAAAGAGCTCTAGGTTCAAAAAACCCATGAAGAACTAAACTTCAAGTTCAAATAATAAATTAGCCGAATAAAATGCAGTTTGGGGTCACCTGCTGTCACTTCCTACATTTTTACTCTAGCATCTGAGGAACTTTTCCTTATTCCACATATAATTAATCCTCATATAAACCTTTTGGGTCATTTTCAATCTCTGCACGATTTTTCACAGTAAAGTATCCTGCTATACAAACACTCTAAGAACATAAATACTGAAAACAGGAGCAAAGTCATAAATTCAGAATTCAACAACAGAGCAGGCTGATCAGAGATGCTGAGGATAGACAGTTGAAGAAAAAAATAAAAAAAAAAGAAAAAAAAGATGCATAGCAACCTATGCAAAAAACTCTAGGCTCAGAAGCACCTGGGGAAAAGTAAATTTCTTCAGAGGTCTAAACCACATTTTTAAGCATACCCAAGAACAATATATTTTAGTCCTTCATCACGAAGCTGTTAATTCGTGCATGGTCACTAACCACACTTAGTCACTTAACTAACCACAACAGCAGTTTGTGAAAGAGGATCTCTACAGGACAGAGACTAAAGCCCAGTTTTTCTGCTCCTTTCTAGGTAAGAAAGGGGACTCTGGACATAACTGACCTATCATCACACTCCCTCTCAGAAGGCTGCATCTGTTTCACATTCAACTGGAACAATTTCAACAATAAGAATTTAAAATATACACTCACTCCTGTTCAAGTATTTCCCATAAACAGCAGCTGCAACACTGAAAGTCAACCAAACTTTTTATTCCTCAAGAAGACAATGGAATTAAATCTTTTTCTCCCCTGTGCCAGGTGACAGCTCCAATTACCAAAGTATTGCAGAAAAGTAAGAAAACACTCTTACCAGCCCTGTTTAACACAGAATCAGGTCTGCAATCCTATTATCTGAAACTGTGTGTCAAGTAAAATAGATACATGCAGGTCTTTTCCTTTTTTTTATATTCAGTTTATAGAGACGGTGAATACTTTTATAAAGTCAGTTGACTTTTGAATATAAGCTGTTATAGTTCAAAATACTTTTAAGCCAATAGATACCATCTGGTTCACAGGAAACACCACGGTATTTAGGAGACTTTTTTAGATGCAAGCTAAGGTGATTTGTTACTAAGAAGTGAGAATTAATTATTCTTCAAAAAAACAAGACTAAGCTTATCACCTGGCTGACTGATGTCAAGTCTCATTCCCAGGGTTTTTTTTTTAAATTATTTTTCTTACACAGTTATTTTAACTGCATCTATACAGTGAACAAATCCTGACTGCTTTCCATTTAAACAATTCTTCTAAGACATAAATATACAACAGAAAAACCAAAAATTTATTCAAAAGAAATCTACTTACGAAAGAAACATAGTAAGAATGACTGACTTTAGAAGGTTTTTTAAAGAAACACAATTTTTTTCACATCGAGAGAAAAATAGTCACTAATTGAAGACAAAAAGAAACTCTGTGAGAAATTCTGTCTTAGTAGGTTGCACAGTCCCATAAGACCTATCAAAGGCACTTCACCTAAATACAGCACAACACTGAATTCTACTCGCAGTGCTAGCTCTGCACTCTTACATGAGGCTTGGAGAGACCAGCTGTTTTTAAAAGCAGCACTTACAGTGGCAAACAACTCCACAAGAAAGTTGCTCATCTAAGCATAACTGTTGAAGTCAGAGGAGGTGAAAATGAGTACAGAGATATATGTTAATAAGAGAAAAGCCTAGATCTGCACCTGCTTCTTTTCTGAATGTGCTAGAAAGGTGATGACTTTCAAAAGTGAAATTTTGTCCAAGCAAAGTTTTGGGCTTTTATTTTTCTCTTTGGTTATTCAGATGAACATTCTTTTGAATAGTTCTTCAGTTAGGATTTATTACAAGGGAAAAATAAAGTTGTGCACACAGCTTCAATTACTAATAATGACACCACTTACAACTTGAAGAGTTTTATAATGAATACCAACTATCAACAGGAATATATTTCAAGCACTGTTTAATGCATCCATCATGTATTATCTGAATAGTTTGGACAACTTTTTTTGTTTTTAAACATTTTCTCCACAAACTCAAGAGGTAGCACAATAACAGGCTTCAAGAGTTAGCACTTGAGGAAAAAAATAAAGCCTGTAAAGAAAAAAAAAAATTGTTTTATTTACCTCATCTAAACAAACTTGTACAGGAAAGTACATCTTCCTACATTCTGATGTTTTCCCGAACACTTTAGTCCATTTTCTCAAGTTTTATTTTTACATGTATACAAACAGAAAACAGTATGAATCTCCAAAACTGAATACAGAACTTGCCTCTTGTAAACTTAATTGACTTAAATATAAAGTCAAGAAATTCTGTACAATATTATAAAGAAGTTTCAGCTTGTGCCCTGCTACAGGATTAACATATGTGTAGCAGCTATAATACTGAGGAGACAAAATTAAATTCCATTTTAATTGTGCAGATGCCTTAAAAGATTCTTTAATAGCTGCTATTTTCATTAACCAGCTCTCTCCAACAGAATATTTGGAAATAAGAAGATTTAAAATTATACAATCTACCTATCTTGTATTTGAATGGCTTAATGTAGCCAATAGTCCTACATAATTACTAGGTTAATTAAATATTTGGTTGTATTTAGGCCAGAGCAAAGTTCAGGAAAGGTAAATGTGGAGAGGAAATACAAGAAATACTTAAGCCTAGAACATGCAAATTCTGCTGGTGGTGACCTTTAAAAAAGTTTCTGTTACATAAAGTTGAAAATCCTCATCTCTGTGTATAGCATGCTGGCATTAATTTTAGAGTATTTTTTCCCTGTTCCATTTTCCTCTCCTGTAATGTGGGTCACATCAGTTTGTTTTAGCAACAAGTCCTAATTAAGCCACAAAAGAAAGAAAACAGATGATGTACTTGCAGTTCTTTCAATTTTTCTCGTGGTCTGAAGGAGTTTCAAATAGAAGCAAGCAAAACTCTAGTTGCCAGGCAAGTACCTACAATTCTGCTATTCATGAGTTTCTGCTCACAGTACAAAAAGCCGAACACTTTAAAATTCTTTATTTAAAGCCTATAGCTTATCAAAGTTTCAAGTCTGATATTAAGTCAATTAGCTGTTAGCTCAGAGGTGCTACAAATCTGCAGTATCTACAGAGTTCAAAAGTTTAGGTGTCTCATACTTACAGTCTTATAAATAGTTTTTCAAATACACTGTTAGGAGATCTGTTACAAAATTATCACTCTTTTTACAACTATCCTGCTTTAAAACATATAGCTGTGTCCTCCAGTTACTACAGAAAGAAACAGTTTCACAGTTGGAAACTGCTACATGAGCGTTCTTTAACAATACTAAATAAACTCCCAAAACATAAAAAAGTGTAAAAAGTGATAAAGTGAGACAGTCACGTTAGGAACTAATTGTCAATTATCATTCAAACATTACCTCATTTTTTTACAGAAAACAAAACTGTAAAAAACCCTCTATTCTGTAGTTACAAACCTCCTAGCTATTAAATACTTTACAAAGAAAGTCTTCAAACAAACAACTTGGTAGCATTTGTTACGCTGGGTAAGCACATGCATAGTAGTAGTGCAACTCCACTCAAAGGAGAACAAAATTTGTTTCTCTTAAAAGTCCCAAGAAAGCTGAACCACACATACTGCAGTCTGTTCAAACTCAGTAAATGCTTATCTGCATACTTAATTTACAGTGTTTTTAAAGGCACATAAGAAAGTTACGATTTCCACTTCAAAGCAAAGCTCAAAATTCTTCCATGCAAAGAGCTAGCCCGTTGGGTGCAGTTAGCAAAAACATTGCTACAGGCTACCACACTTATTACCAGTTTGTGATCTTCATCAGGAAAGAACCACTTGGGGTAAATCAGAACTTCACTGCTCAAGTTCTCTACAACGAAGAATTCAACATAAGAGTTAGCACAGGAACGCTTTTTACATATTTCAAAGCGATACAGAAAGGTCCATATGAAAATGAACTTTTTTTCTTTTTGTACAGGTGATCAGGAAAGGGGATTTCACTTTAAAGAAATAGCAATACTGAAATCTCATCTTTTATGCACTCTGCAATTAGAAATAATCATAACAAACACCTTTTACTGCTAGTAAATTTTGCTGTCCTGAAATATTCAGCCATTACATTAGCATACCCAAGCAAACCTTTCACCTTCTATGTTCACACCACGGCTCTATGACACACTATTGAACTTAAAACTCTAGATTTAACCTCTCCCTACCCTGATGCCCAGCCACTTATCATCTCTTCCCTTTTACCCAAACAGCTTTCCATAAAGCTGTGCATCAAGCCAGTCTGGGGAAAAAAAGAAGTCAGCTTTCAGCTTATTGGTTCCCTGGCATTGTTCACTGCGCACCTGCAGCAGTACTAATCCAGATACAGGGAAGGGGAATAGAAAAAGAGTAAGACTGCAAAGGGCCCTCTGGCTAGATTATGCTGACTGTGGACCTATAGCATTTAACTGTAAAAAGATTTAACTCCTTAATCCCCTAAAATTATATACATCCCTGGAGTGTGAACTTAGACTAGCTACCATCTATTGTGGGGAATATTTGTATGCATTCTCAGAGCAATTGTCAAAATCTGAGAAAATATACTCCAACTTTCTGTCTCTCTGAAATTATTAGTCATACTTCAAGTTCTCTACCTAGCATTTTAAACAACCTGTATCTTCAAAATGCTACTGGAAAGGCTACATCTCTTAGGCACCATTTAAACTCCTAACAAAATGCTCAGAAATTATATGAAAGCAGACATCCCTACAAACGTCAAGTGCAAGGCTCCTTTTGAAGCACCACAAATATCTTTTAGCCCACAATGACTTCTTGCATGAAAGCAAGATATAGTCAACAACATCGAGCAGGCCTAAAATTTCAGCCCACACTGGATCAAAAGGGTCAGAACTTTCCTTTATGTCCTTATCAAGTGCTAGCATCTCCAGAAATAAGGAGAGGAATCTCTCAGTGCTCCAGAACTTTTAAGGAGAAAAAGAACTGATAGAGGAAAAGTATCAGGCTTGCTTTGTTTTTATGTCAATCCTGCTAGACTTGGGTATCCATCTTAAAACCCAAAATAATACTTAAGAGAAAATGGAAGAAATACAAATATCAGGCAATATGAAAAAATAAGTCATAAAAGCATATACTGTGTCCAAATTGATTGTTTTCCATTGCAGAGAGACACTGGCAGTCAGTTATTGTATCTTTCAATATTTACCAGTGTATGGAAAATTTCCTACAGATAGATGAAAGATATTTAGAGCTCACTGACTCTAGTTCTAAGCAAATGAATGAAGAGGTATATCAAGGACTCACTGTTCCAATGTAAATCTGTTCATGTATGCAGAAGTATACCCCTGTTAAAAATGTTAAGCTTATTATTTATATCACTGTCATTTAATCAGCGATGAGAAAAACTGGCTTGAAGAGGTACTGCCTCCAGTTTTGTACCAGACATACATTTCACTGCAACATACCACATAAATTACATACGTAATGTTTTCTGGAAAGACCACCCTGAACAAGACACAAGGCAGATAAATGATTCACAGAGAGGTGGCTGTCTGCATTTTCATGGGTTTGGTATTTGTAATAGCACTTTCAGGGTTTTCTGAAGACTTCGAGAAGAAACACACACATACACTCCTAAATGGCTGCAATTCAGATACTTTGTCACTGACATGAACAATTCCTACTTTGAAAGCTGCCACTAGCTATTAGATGTCAGGTATGTCAATTCCATTAAAATTCAGAGGTCTAGGATTCCTCTCACAAATCATAATCAACTTTTCCGGTTAAATTCATCTTGTACTGAATAAAGAGACAATGGTTTTACATCTGTGCCAACGTGTTCTAAAAAAGCAGTAACATCTGGAACTAACAGTAAAAACTCAAGATTTTTGTTGTAAGCAAGAAGTTGTAAGCAACTAAACCGGGCAACATAAGCTTGGTAAAGAAATACCTACAACATTTCTAAAAGTGTATAGAGTCCACAAGTGAGATACAATTTTGTTAAAGCAGCTGTATCACTGTTGCAGACTAATGAGAAATCTTTGTAACTTCATTGTATCCTCCTGAATACCAAGGATGTTACAAGAAAACATTCTAACACCCAGCTTAAACAGCAAAAATCAAAGCACTAAGCAGCACACTACATGAATTCATAAGAATTTCTATTAGTTCAGCAAACACTGAGTTAGACTTGGACAAATCAGTCAAAACATTCAATAAGCTCCACAGAGCATCCCAAATTTATTTCTCACTTATGACCTCCAACACCTTAATACCCTTCTTCCTAAGGATCATAATTGAAATGAAGAAGGAAATAATGGATAGATTGTAACACAAGCAATGAGGTGGTACACTACAAAAGTGTAAAGTCAGGAGCTCAAAGCAAACACTTTGTCTAGTAGATCAGATCAGAAATTAGAGACAAAGAATTTTTAGGTAGATGGAAGCATCATATTTACATAGAATCCCTCATGTAAGAAAAGAGGATATCATACCACAGCACAGCTGGTTAGTTGAGGAGAGATCAGAGAAGGCATGGGCAATCCACCTTAAAGTATTACAAGTGTTGATGAGAAGTTCAACGTTCCCAAGAGCCAACAAAAAAGCTTCAGCAGGAAAAAATTATCTATTTAGCTGATGAACTTTCTCTGTTCTTTAGGTAAATTAAGAAGCTAAAGGAGAGCCTCACTCAGACAAAGTACACATTATAGTAATCTTTACAATAGAGGTGAGATAATATGCCAAAGTTAATGCAAATTAACAGGCAAAACTATCTTTTTAGAAGTGATTCTGTTACCTAAAAAAGTAGTAATATTAGCACAAAATTGCATTTGCATAAGAAAATCAGGTCAGCTTGAACGCTTACAAAAAAACATAGTCTAAGAAAGCTGAAAAGCCAGAAATTGATGTAAGGATTAGATTAAGAGACCACAGACCCATGAAGAGAGGCGTAAAAGGAGATGAAAGCTTGGCAATATATTTGCATTTGGATATACAAGGAAACTAAAGGGTTAAAACAGGGAAGGAAAAAAAATATAAAATCAAGCATCTTCAGAGATCTTGCAGAGAAAAGCAAGGGATGTCAGAAAATAATCTAAGTCCCAGAATTGTTTAGGTCTAAAAAGATCTTTAAGATTATCAAGTCATCACTAAACCATGCCCCTTAGTACCTACATCTACGTGTGTTTTAAATAACTCCAGGGATGGGGCCACAACCACTTCCCAGGGCAGCCTGTTCAGTGTTTGACAATTCTTTTGGTCAAGAAATTTTTCTTAATACCCAGTCTAAACCTCTCCTGATAAAACCTGAAGTCATTTCCTCTTATCCTGTTACTTGGGAGAAGAGACCAACACCTACCTTGCCACAACTCACAAGACTTGTGCTCCAGACCCTTCAACAGCTTTGTTGCCCTTCTCTGGACATGCTCCAGCACCTCGAAGTCTGTCTTGTAGTGAAGGGCTCAAAACTGAACAGAGTATTTGAGGTGTAGCCTCACCAGAACTGAGTACAGAGAATTTCCCTAGTCCTGCTGGCCACTCTATCCCTGACAGAAGCCAGGATGCTCTTTGCCTCCTTGGCCATCTGGGCACACTGCTGACTCACGTTCAGCTTGCTGTTGACCAACACCCCCAGGTCCTTTCCCAACAGGTAGCTTTCCAGCCATTCACACCCAGGCCTGTAGCACTGCATGAGCCCAACTGCAGGACCTGGCACTTAGCCTTGTTCAACATCATACAACTGGCTTCAGCCCATTGATCCAGCCTGCCCAGACCCCTCTGTACAGCCTTCCTTCCCTCAGGCTGATCAAAACTCGCACAACTTGTTGTCTGCAAACTTACCAAGGGTGCGGTATATTTCATCCCATTGTCCAGATTATTGACAAAGATATTAAACAGAGCCAGCCCCAAAGAGGTCATATAATAGTCATTATTATGTAGGTTAAGGAAAGTTCACCAAAGCAACAGTAGAGTTCTTTGACTTCTACCTGTGTGACAACAACACAGGCTCAGAACTAGCAGAGGTCAGAATTTATACACATATATAAAAAAAAAATACAGCTATCTGTAGATAGAGATGATGCCTTGTCTTGGAAGTATGGGGTTTGCACAGTGCCTAACATACTGGACAACTACTCTCTCACTAGTAGTTAGAAATACAAAGAAAACAGACAGCAGTTATTGCACAACTATATTATCAGTGGGAATTATGTTTAAGTAAGCCCTTGCTTATGTTCTGTGAGACGTTACCCACATAATGATAGATGCCTCATCAGCAGTACTCTTAATTCTACAAGTAAACACAGCTTTCAAAGTGAGAAGTATTTTTTCAGCCATCTGTATTTCAAAAGTAGCTGACCTGCTGATCCTCACTCTTACTGTAAAACTTCTCCACAACCACCAGCTAATGCCCAAGACATTTCCAAATTTCCCATCCCATGAAATTTGAGGGAGTTAATTTACATCCAGGTGACGTGCATTTGTTTCTGTACCAAACTTATCCCTCATCTAATGAAGCTTCAAGTAACATGCCAGAAAGCATCTATTACTTCATCTAGTAGTTTGAATCTTCTTTGAGAGTGCACAGTTTTTACAATGGATTCTGTAGACTAGTGACAAGAAGCCAAACTTTACTGGAAAGACGATAAATACATTTCCCCTTCTAAGTGTCCCCAAACTGTCAAATTTTGATCTGGCTTTCACTTCTTTACTCCAAAAAAAAATATCACTGACATATTCATACAAGTCTGTAAGTGTAACTTTCAAAGAAGTGCCCATCAGTCACAATACAAAGCTTAAATACAAGGAATTATTTTTTTTTCATTAGCAGAAAGTTGAGTTTCTTGTGTATGGCTTTTGAAAGTAAAAGGTAGAGTTCTACTTCTTAAAAATATTTAGTTCCACTTCTGACATTTCAATGAATCTGAAAACACTCATATAAATACCACATTTAGAAGTACTCAGACTTGATCTACGTCTAAGACTACTGTCAATATTTTCTGATGCAGAAACCTAAAAGCAGTGTACTACAGCCAGATGCAGGCATTGCCTTCGGTGCACAGATTTTTAGATGTGTTGTCAACTTCAGTGGTTTCAGGGCTATGAGCAATGCCCCAGCAAGAAGCCACATCCTCTCTCATGAACTGCTTGTGAAAGTGAATGCTTCAACATTATCAAGAACTACCTCAAACCTGAGGTTTCCACACTTCACAGTCTGAATTACTACCCATCTCAAAATTATCTGCTCATCTCATTTTTACATTCCTTTACTGTGAAAAGCTTACTGGCTACTGTGAAGACTCTGCTTCTCTGTTTCTTTATTCGCACAGGAGAAATCATCCATTATCTCTTTCTGCAAAGCAAATATGAAAATAGCATCAACTTCATGCTGCAATTTCTGTGGTTGTCCAAGGGATTCTAACTGGGAGATGCTGAAGCTAACAAAACATTTGTCTAAATTTAAGTGGCTGCAACTTAGGAGAGTGCCTAACACATTACTCATAGTGCTTCATCCTCCCATAGATAACAGTAAATAAAGAGTCCCCAGTGCAATTACACAAACCAAGTATCTTTTAATACAAAAAGACAAAATTTTACTCAGACTGAAGATAAAAGCCTACAAGATACTTTTTTCCTTAGTCAGAGACTTAGTTTCCTGATAAATTCATTATTCAAATGCTGACAAATCTTTACGGTGATATTTAAATTTTAACAGAAGTATGTTTAGTATTTGAAATTATACCAGGGATGCATGTTCTTAATGCACTATCATTGAAAATCTATATTTAGCATGCTTAATACTGGATGATGATCAGAGCACATCCAGTCCAAGCAAAAAGTACAATAAACACTCTACAGCATAGGCCAGCAACTGAAAAAGGATTTTTAAAGAGAGAAATTTTTTTTTAAAAAAGCCACTTATACAAATTGTAATATTATCTCCAAATTTGCTTTTGTGTAAGTATATTCAAAATCTTTTCCTCTCAAGTCATCATGTGATAGGTAAGCTAATCCTATATGGTTCATCCTTTAATTAACACTGTTCTCCATAGTATTGCTATATTCAATCACAAACAACAGATATTATTTCAGTGTCATCACCACATTTCACCACCTTAGCTCTGGCCCCATCAAGCTCAAAACCTTTCAAAGAAGTTAAAACTATCTAAGGTTAGTAAGATCTCTGATAAGAGCACTTCCTTTCTTTAGTAGTGTGCACAGTTGCATAGGGACTCCAGAAGCACATGCTTTTCTCCTCTTTGAAGCATGTCCTGCTATGCTTTAAAATGCTACTGCACATAAAGCTTTCCCTACCTAAAGCGCCCACATGTAGCAGTTTATGAATAAGTCACATTTGCTAAGTGCTCTTTATCGAGGGGGTGAGGGATACTTGTCTCAAAAGCCCTTATGCTTGCATTTTTCCAAGATCATTCCTCCTTGCTTCTATACTTACAGAAACCATCAACTTCGATGCTGCATCTACAGTAACTTTAGACCAATCTTGTTAAACAGGTCAGCCTGAAGTGACATCCCGACATCCAAGACAGAACACAAGAATAAGGATGACTTCACCAGCCTCAGATACCAGGCATCCCTGTTCCATCCCCGGGGTACCTACAGATGTCGAGACTCTCCCCGGGCAGATGACCCTGAGCCCTTTCGGGGAGCCTCCTAGGGGCGTCCCCACCGCCCAGGCCTGGGCACGCAACTTTCTCCTCCACGTGAACTCCCGAGAAC